>NC_091950.1:326371885-327066051 GCF_031021105.1 Erythrolamprus reginae | reverse complement strand
ACACTTGTGGTGCAGCAAAGAGCCCCAGAACCACTCAACTAAGGGGCTTCTGGGTGTCCCAGCTCTGGGAACATCAGCTGCCCCAGCAACCTAGCCCAAAGATATAGCCAATGGAGAAAGCTACAGACAATCTATCTCAGTCTCAGCTGCCCCAGTAAATCCTAGCTTGACCCAATAGCATGGCACCAAGCTTACAATCTTCTGGCCGTTGTTTCACTGTCCAGATTTGTATAACTGATAATGAAATTTTATCCATTATCCATTACACATGGGAATTTACCAGGAGACAGATGGTAATTCAGGCATAAAAGGCTAGATTTAATTGAGCAAATGACTCACCACAAAGATACTGAATTATTTTGTTCGGAATCTGGTGGTACATTCAAAATTTTCTCCAAAACTTCTTATAAAACGTCTGAGTAAATAGCATACCCTTCCCCCCAATTCTTACCAGCTCCCACATGAGGTACTAATGATCTACAAACATTGATGTAGTATTTCTGCGAAGAGCTGATCTTTGAAATAACCTCCCAGTTTTTCTTTTGCTGGATCAGAGGAGAGAGATCATAGGAATTGCCATCACTATCTCTACAAAACAAGAAAAAAAAAACATTTAATGATAAATGAACAGAGGAAATATATTCAAGATGTAGACAACCTCTGTTACAAAAATCCAGGTCAAATGTTCAAAACAATCGTATTTACATACATTTTGAATGTATGCACAATTCTTTTGAATTCCTCTTTAACCACATAATTTCTAATGCACTACGATATTCAATGTTCTCCATCATCCAAACTGAACATTGGAGGGCTAGGGCTAAACCTTGTCCTAGCAAAGCAGTTTCTTGGCAAGAACAGCTGCCTGCAGAAGAAAATTGGGAAATTTGGAAATGTAGCAGCTAGAATGCAGTACTGCAGGCTTTTATTTATTATTTAGATTTGTATGCTGCCCCTCTCCGCAGACTCGGGGCGGCTACTTATGCTGACTGCCGGCTGCCTGCAAATTGGCAGTTTGAATCTCACCAGGATCAAGGTTGACTCAGCCTTCTATCCTTCTGAGGTGGGTAAAATGAGGCCCCAAATTGTTGGGGGGCAATTTGCTGATTCTGTAAACTGCTTAGAGAGGGCTGTAAGGCAGTATATAAGTCTAGGTGCTATTGCTAATAATAATAATAATAATAATAATAATAATAATAATAATAATAATAATAATAATTATTATTATTATTATTATTATTATTATTTATTAGATTTGTATGCGGCCCCCCTCCGAAGACTCGGGGCGGCTCACAACAGTAATAAACAGTATACAGTAAACAAATCTAATATTTAAAAAGAGATATCTAAAAAACCCATTATATAAAACCATACAACACAAGCGTACCATACATAAAACTATATAAGCCTGGGGAAAATGTTTCAATTCCCCCATGCCTGGTGGTATAGGTGGGTCCTAAGCAATTTACGAAAGACAACGATGGTGGAGGCAGTTCTAATCTCTGGGGAGAGTTAATTTCAGAGGGCCGGGGCCGCCACAGAGAAGGCTCTTCCCCTGGGCCCGCCAGACGACATTATTAAGTCAACGGGACCCGGAGAAGACCAACTCTGTGGGACCTTATCGGCCACTGGGATTCGTGCGGCAGAAGGCAGTCTCGGAGGTATTTATTATTTATTTATTTATTTATTACTTAGAATTGTATGCTGCCCCTCTCCGAAGATTATTCTTACAACCCTGACAGGCATACTGGAATATTGCAAGAAAAGACTTAAGCATTTGTCTCTATTTTTCATTATTACTATGTTAATTAATCCCTATTTTCTTTGAGTTAGACCAACCTTTTTTTGGCCATGCCCCACCTAAGCATCTCTAAAATCCTGATGTCCCTCCACCCTCGTGACATATAATTCAAAAAGTGAACTCCTACTCATGCGAAGGAAGCCTAAAAGGCTATTAACTTGGTTTAAAGAATGTTCCAATTGCCCCCATTAAAAGCAAATTGCCCCCCTGTGGGATGTGGCCCCCACATTGCGAACCACTGAGTTGGACAACACAATTTTATCTCGACAGCACTCAAATGTTACTCATGTACAAGTAAGGCTACAGTTACAGAAGAGGAAAACTCACGTTTTCAAAATGTCACAGCAAATCTTATATCTGGTATGGATTAAAGCAGTGTTTCCCAACCTTGGCAACTTGAAGATATTTGGACTTCAACTCCCAGAACTCCCCAGCCAGCATTCGCTGGCTGGGGAATTCTGGGAGTTGAAGTCCAAATATCTTCAAGTTGCCAAGGTTGGGAAACACTGGATTAAAGAACAGATCAATAAAATAGAAAATCCTAAAACACTGTGGGGAAAGACAACTTACTTATAGGAGCACTCCACAGATTTGGCAGGTGGGCAGGCCAAAGGGGTGTGCCATTCAAACATATAGGTGCAATCTTCGGTTTCCTTCAGAAATACTGGCTGTGGAAACAGATTTTTTTTTTAAAAAACTGTTGCATGCTCAAGATCACATCAGCACCAGAGCTGAAAATATTAAACCACCGATGGACATTTGGAAATGCATCCTCAAGCTCTTTTGCACAAGGGAGTGATTTCAGGACTGAAGTCTATTGGAGTGGAAGAAAGGAGACAAGGCCAGAAATGTGGGCTGGATTCTTCCCACGTAGAAAGTCTTGGCAATCTATCATCAAATTAACCAATCCTTTGACAGAACCTCTGTTCTAACCCAGCTCCCCAAATATGACGAACTCTCTGAATTTAACTCAAAGATTCCTTTATTTAGGGGCACCAGCAGCCCCAGCAAAAAGTTTCTCTCTCAACACCAGCTAACCAATCCGTCCTGAACATGAATAGTTATCCGCCACATCTATTCATCTTCACCCCACTACCGTTTATCCACAGAACTAGGATAGGGCTTCGCTAACAGAGGGGGCTCTTCCTTCCCAAGGATCGGCCCATGGATTTCCACTGGTCTCTTCTCATGTGCCTTCTGAGCATCTGCGCATCAGGCTCTGGACTCAGCTGTTCCTCCTCTTCCTCCTCAACCATATCGAGACCTGAGAGTTGTTGACTCTTCATCAGAGGGCTGACGGACTGCCCAGCCTCTGCCTCTGCCTCTCTCTCTCCTTATGCCAGCTCTATTCCCTCTTTCCCCTCATAACTCTCAGGTTGCCTTGATGCTGACCAGTAGCGGGTTCTAAAACCCTTTACATTTAAACATTTAAATATGTCAAACAGTTAAATAAGGTCCAGGAGGGAAGTGTTTTTAATAGGAAAGTGAACACAAGAACAAAGGGACACAATCTGAAGTTAGTTGGGGGAAAGATCAAAAGCAACATGAGAAAATATTATTTTACTGAAAGAGTAGTAGATCCTTGGAACAAACTTCCAGCAGACATGGTTGGTAAATCCACAGTAACTGAATTTAAACATGCCTGGAATAAACATATATCCATCCTAAGATAAAATACAGAATATAGTATAAGGGCAGACTAGATGGTTCATGAGGTCTTTTTCTGCCGTCAGTCTTCTATGTTTCTATGTTTACTACCGGTTTGCACTCCCACTTGCACACATGCGCAGAAGCATCCTGGGCAAGTGGGCAAAACCTCCCACCAATGTGCTACTGGTTCTTAGAATTGGGCCAAACCAGGAGCAACCCACCGCTTTTGTTGACCCTGACTCCCACGCCTCCGCCTCCTCGGATTTGGCTGCTGGAGGAGTTGGCAGCTGACAGACCACAACCTGTTCTTTCTTTAAACCAGGCATGTCTAACGTTTTGGCTTTACTGGGCCATATTGAGTGAAGAGGAATTAAATCGGGTTACATATACATATATAGGTAATATATAGAAATACACATAAGGTTAAAAGTTTATGATCTTGTGGGGCTGAGTTGCGAGCTCTCCAGGGCACATGTGGCCCAAGGGCTGAAGGTTGATGGATAGGGTAGGGTAGGATAGGGTAGGGTAGAGTAGAGTAGAGTAGAGTACAATAGAATAGAATAGAATAGAACAGAATAAATAGAATAGAATAGAATAGAATTATTTATTGGCCAAGTGTGATTTGGACACACAAGGAATTTGTCTTTAGTGCATATGCTCTCAGTGTACATAAAAGAAAATATACATTTGTCAAGAATCATGAGGTACAACACTTAATGATTGTCGCAGGGGTCAAATAAACAATCAGGAAACAATCACTATTAATAAAAATCTTAAGGATACAAGCAACAAGTTGCAGTCATACAATCATTAGTGGGAGGAAATGAATGATAGGAATGATGGGAAAAAACTAGTAGTAATAGTAGTGGAGATTTAGTAAATATTTTGACAATGTTGAGGGAATTATTTGTTTAGCAGAGTGATGGCATTCGGAGGGGGGGACTGTTCTTGTGTCTGTCTTGGTATGCAGTGCTCTGTAGGAATGTTTTGAGGATAGGAGTTGGAAGTTTATGTCCAAGATGCAAGGGGTCAGTAAATATTTTCACAGCCCCCTTTATGATGCCTGCTTTAAGCTATTGCAGTTTCAACATTTTTTTATTTCCATGCCATTTATTAGACTTGTTTCAATAAGATAATCAGAACATATATAAATAAGTGACGGCCACTGCAGCACAAAATTAATGGAAAAAAATGAGAGTGATATGACAAGAATGTATATAATTTATGTGCTTCAAGCAGGGTGATATTTTAAGACAAGCACTGCACAAGACAAAGCAATGGATAGGGTTAAGGTTAGGCCTGGAGAAAAGCTACATATGATTTCCTTTAAACTTAACTGAAATTAAAATTGAATTAATTAAATGGTGAAATTACATATATTTAATATTTTCCCTTCTGACACAGTGCAAAAAAAGGAGATTGCCTTTGATCATTAGCAACTTAACTTGCATCTGAGGACTCAGTATATACCTTTGTCCTTAACATGTTTTCTAACAGGCAGCTATTGGAATTATGCAACATTAATCTCTCACTGCATTTAATTTTTTGTATGGTTGATCTATACAGAGCTTCTTTCTCTTTCCAAGTTTAGACAACTGCCAAGCCACATTTAATTATTCTGGAACAGACTAAAATCCCCAAGTCTCCTTACCTGCAAATCAGGATTAGGATCACAGTAGAAAAATATGGCTGTCGATCTGTTATACACCTTGTGGCATGTCTCCCCACCAGTGTAGTATATCTTAAGTAATCCATTTTCATATGTCACTTTTTCAGTCTGCAAACCTAGTTACAGAAATGTGTATGACAAAATATTAAGAGAAACTTACTGAAAATTTAAAATTTCTAAGCATATGTATATGGAGAGAGAATGAGCTATTCCTAGCTGAAAGAAGATTCTTAGAGTTGTATCAAAAAACTAATAGAGTTATGTTTCTGGGAGAAAAGAATGGAAGTTTAACAATCCAGTTTTAATCACCAGCATACATTACCCCACCAAAACTTTCAATGCTAGTCTTTACATTAAGCTGAGCAAACACACACAACTTCCTGTATATTATTTGTTCAAGATATGCCAAAAATGTATCCATTCATTACAGACACAATCAATACATAAACATAAAATATTCTCCAGGGCTTTTCTCTATCCTCTTTTCTAAACGCTTCATCAGTTTCTCACTATTCAGTAATCTGGAGGCACACATTCTTTGTTTTGGAGTCCCACAATTCAAGACTGGGCATTATCACCATAATTGATAATTCATGAAGCACATTCATTTGCGGATACTCTTCTGTTGAGACTTGTCAGGCTTGGCTGTTCTTCTACAAGACCGCCTTCTGCCGCACGAATCCCAGAGGCCAATTAGGTCCCACAGAATTGGCCTTCTCTGGGTCCCGTCGACTAAACAATGTCATCTGGCGGGACCCAGAAGAAGAGCCTTCTCTGTGGCAGCCCCGGCCGTCTGGCATCAACTCCCCCCGGAGATTCGAACTGCCCCTATCCTCCTCGCCTTCCGCAAAATGCTGAAGACTCACCTCTGTCGCCAGGCATGGGGGAATTAATGCCCCCCCTTTCCTGACTTCTGTATTATGACTAGTTGGACTGAGTGTGTATGATTGTGTAGTTGATGGTTTTTTAGTGATGTCTTTTAAATTAGTTTTTAAATTTTTTAACATTAGATTTGTATTGTACTGTATTGCCGTTAATGTTGTGAGCCGCCCCGAGTCTTCGGAGAGAGGCGGCATACAAATCTAATAAATTATTACTTATTATTATTAATTATTGCATACCTTGAGGACTTGCTGGCTGTGGAAGCAGAACTACACAGCCAGTACAAATAAATATCAAGTTAGCTAGAGTAATATCAAATGTGGGGTTTCAAGTTCCATGAAGACATTTGCTTGGATAACAAATCAAGAGAACACTCTGAGAATGATCTTACCTGCTATTCTTTTAGCATGTGGCTCTTGTTTTTTAATTTGACATGATGACACAATACGTTCTCTGTTGCCCAATTGTCTGCAAGGCTCTGTTGCTAATCCATCACAAATTCTAAAGAAATAGTCGTATTCTTCGGTGCTGACTTTAATGTCATGCCCACGAAGCGGTGACAAGTTATATACATAACTATACCTTGGATCTTTCACTTGACAGTTCTCACCTTTAAAAAAAAAAACAAAGCCACAAGGGAAAAAGTTATGACCTAATACTGTAGAATGACATATAGTTATTTATTTAAGACAATAATTTAACTTTCTTGGACTATTAAAACTACTTTCACAGTAATAGATTATACAATGCAAGTTTCATAGAAACATAGAAAACATAGAAGACTGACGGCAGAAAAAGACCTCATGGTCCATCTAGTCTGCCCTTATACTATTTTCTGTAATCTATCTTAGGATGGATATATGTTTATCCCAGGAATGTTTAAATTCAGTTACTGTGGATTTATCCACCACATCTGTTGGAAGTTTGTTCCAAGGATCTACTACTCTTTCAGTAAAATAATATTTTCTCATGTTGCTTTTGATCTTTCCCCCAACTAACTTCAGATTGTGTCCCCTTGTTCTTGTGTTCACTTTCCTATTAAAAACACTTCCCTCCTGGACCTTATTTAACCCTTTAACATATTTAAATGTTTCGATCATGTCCCCCCTTTTCCTTCTGTCCTCCAGATTATACAGATTGAATTCATTAAGTCTTTCCTGATACGTTTTATGCTTAAGACCTTCCATCATTCTTGTAGCCTGTCTTTGGACCCGTTCAATTTTGTCAATATATTTTTGTAGGTGAGGTTTCTAAAGAAAAAAATGTTCTGTATGAAGCCACAAAGAAATATGAAGCCCCTGTGGTGGCACAGCAGTTTGAGTGCAGTGTTGCAGGCTGTCTCTGCCCACAGCCTAGAGTTCGATCCTGATGGGCTTAAGGCTGACTCAGCCCTCCATTCTTCCACGATTGGTAAAATGGGGATGCAGATTGTTGGGGGCAATATGCTGACTACTGTAAAACACTTAGAGAGATAGATTTGAGTGCTATTTCTATATAGCTGAACCATTCTAGGTATGATGCAGGTTGTCTGAATTAAACTTGGAACTGCTTGATTGTTCCAGGTTTTTGACCACAAAAAAATTGAATGGGCGGGACTTATGGGGCAAGTAGTGCAAGGCTGGTGCATCCGTTTGCATGCCTGTGCACCATCAACATCCTTTCCATTACCTTCTCTTAATGACTACTCTTGTTTTTTTCTTCCTCTCCTCACTCTGAAACTATATGGCCAGAGGATATTACTAAAAAGCAAACTTCCTTTTTCCTATATATTTTACAGTATATAACTGGAAATACAAAAATATTACATCTCTAACAGTACAGACAATTGTTTAGTTATATACTTCCGTTCCAAAAGCACCTGCATCACCTGTTTCCTGAATATATTACATGCATCACACACACACATGGAAAAAGTGAGGCCATGAGAGGGGTGTGGCCAAGCACTGTGGCGATACAGAGTTCCCCTCATTCTGTAGGAGAATCCCGATATCCCTGTCGCCTGTAGGGGTGGTGAAGAAGTGGGACACCACTGGCGAGCTGAAGGGGTTGGCAACCCCCCCAGAAAGCCGGCTTGGAGCCCATGACCAGCGGCAATGGGAAATGGCTTGTAAAAGCCATCCAAGCCGCAGCAGCCACTAAAACCCAACCCTAGAAAAATTCTGAAAACTTTTTGAATTAACCACGAATTAAGAAAGAATTGGTTAGATCTATATTGATTATTACCATTTTTAAAATATACAAAGATATTGAATAAAAAAAGAAATAGAGTATGGTATTAAGTAGGTGTTCCATCTCCTGATGAGAGGCTTCACATTAACTGTTCACCAGTGGCTATTTACTCAGCTGTTGACCTTGAAATGAGAGCTTATCTTAATAAACACAAAGCACTGGTTATTTTGTCTCTAATTGTTATAAAAAAGTATTCTCATCTACTGGCTGACTAAACTTTAAATGAATTTGGAAAGGCTACATTAAATACCGAAATGGTTACTGTATTTGGCACAGAGAAAAGTAATTTGCATTAGGCTGTTGGAAGATACTTTTAGGTAGCTGGATTTATTATAAAGGTTTGTGATTTCTGACATTGACAATACTGAGGCAAGTAAATTTGAGGATTTTGCAGTTTTTTTCAAAGATCATTGTGAAGACTTAAAGGGAGAAGAAATTCGAAGATGGGATCAGAAGGAAGATACAAAAAGTTTTGGACAAAAATGAGATTTCTAAATAATAACAACAAAGACTGAAAATAATGGCAAATATAAAGCAGAAGAGTTGGAAAAGAAGAAAAATCAGAGGAGGGTGATCAGATGGAAGAAAATATCAACAATTACGGAGACAAGAAGAATGAAGATTTTAAAAATGGACAGATTATTTATTATGGTGATTATATTGGATTGATTAGTGATGTGGAAGGAGATTATATTGGATTGATTAGTGATGTGGAGAATTATAGAGATAAAAGGAAAGAAGATTTTGAAAATGGCTATTTTTCATGTTATGATTACACTGAGACAAACAATGATAAGAAAAGGATAGGGCATGGGCAGAAGTATTGGATATGGGCAAGTTAAAAAGGAAGAAGGAAATGAACAAAGTGATTGGAAGGGAATGCACACAAACAATATTCATAAAGAGGAGAAGGGGGAAAAGAAAACGGAAAGAAATTGGGGGTATAAAGAAAAAAGAAAGAAACTTGGGGAGTTTAGAAAAAGAGAATGGAAGTTTAAAGAAAATGGATGATTGGGTTCTTTTTTTTTTCTTTTTTTTTGCAAATCTTTTTATTGTTTTATAGATACATATATCACAATTTGTTTATACAGTTTACAGGTCTTATCCAACTTTTTTACCGGTTACAGTTGTTACAGTGATCTCTCGATTAGCGCGGGGGTTACGTTCCAAGACCTCCCGCGCTAATCGATTTCCGCATTATAGTGGTGCGGAAGTAAAAAACACCATCTACGCATGCGCACCATTTTTTTCATGGCCGCACATGCGTAGATGGTGGAGTTTGCATGTGGGCGGCGGGGAAGACCAAGGGAAGGTTCCTTCAGCCGCCCAACAGCTGATCTGCTCCGCAGCGAGGAGCCGAAGATGGGGTAAAGGCAAAGGGGAAACCCCATCTTCGGCTCCTCGCTGCTGCCGCGCTGCGGAGCGGATCAGGTGTTGGGCGGCTGAAGGAACCTTCCCTTGGTCTTCTCGCCGCCCAGGCAAAGGGGAAACCCCAAGATCACTTGCTGCTTGCCGCTTGCCGTATTGCAGCTTGGAGCCTTGCTTCACCTCCTTCGCTGCAATACGGCAAGCGGCAAGCGATCTTGGGGTTTCCCCTTTGCCTGGGCGGCGCTGGGGCCATGCGGAGCCGCTCATCTAGGGGGGCGTGGACCGGCAAGGTGCCCTCCGCTCTCTCTCTTTCTCTCCCTGTTACCGGTGTGGTATAAGAGAGAGAAAGAAAGAGAAAGGAGGGCGACTTGCCAGTCCACGCCCCCCTGGATGAGCGGCCCCGCATGGCCCCAGCGCCGGACTCCGCCGTTGCCTCCGCCCTTGTTCGGCTCTGCAGCTGAGAGGCCACGTCCACCCCCTCCTCGGTGTCCCCGGCACCCAGCATCCCCACGCCGCCTCCACCTCCCGGTAATGCGCCCGACCTCTGCCTCTCTCTTTCTCTCTCATATACCACGCCGGCAACAGGGAGAGAAAGAGAGAGAGAACTAGCGCGGACTTATTTTTTAATTAATATTTTTTGAAAAACCGCGTTGCAGCGTTTTGCGCTAATCGAGACCGTGCTAATCGAGGGATCACTGTACAGTGGTACCTCGAGATACGAGTTTAATTCGTTCCGGACCTGGGCTCTTAAGTCGAGCAGCTCTTATCTCGAACGACTTTTCCCCATAGGAATTAATGTAAATAATTTTAATTGGTTCCAGCCCTCAAAAAACTCACAAAGTTAGTCTAAATTATGCAGAAAGACATGTTTTTAATGAAGAAATGTACATGTACATATAAATGAATAATGAAGTTTCTTTCACTTAACTTGTAAACTTTCTTAAACTTTTAAATTTACATATGTTCAACTTCTCTGCCACCCAATCCTGTAGGACAGAGGTCCCCAACCCTTTTTGCACCAGGGACCGGCTTTAAGCGATCAAGAGAGGAATGGGTGAATGAATGGACGGAGGGTGGGAAGGAAGGAAGGAAAGAGGGAAGGGACAGGAACAGAGGAAGGAAGCAAGGAAACTTATGAAAGGGGAGAGTAAGAGAGGAATGAGTGAAGGGAGGGAGGGAGGGAGGGAAGAAGGTGGGAAGGAGAAAGAAAAGAAGAAATAGAGGAAGGGAAGGTAAAAGAGAGAAAGAAAAAGAGCAAGAAAGAAAGCTGCAAGCACCGCCCCGAGCCCCCCAGGCCGGCTGCAACCTTTTAAAACACGCGCGCCGCTTCACAGCTGTCTCCTGAAGCAGAACGCGGAAGTTAGCGTTTGGCTTCAGGAGACAGCTCCTTGGCGCTTGTATCTCGAATTTGGGCTTGTAAGTAGAACAAAAATATCTCTCCCCTCCCAGCTCTTATCTCGAGTTGCTCTTAAGTAGAGCAGCTCTTATGTCGGGGTTCCACTGTATATGGATAATATTAACTTAATACTATGCAATGCAAAACAGGGTAAAAACATTCAAATGGTATTTTCATTTTTTTTTTAAGGTTTGTACTGCTATTTTGTATAAGGTTATACAAATCTTTTCCTTTGAATCCACTCGTGCCAATTATTCCACATGCTTTTAGTTTCGTTGATTCTGTTTCCCTTAAGTAGGTTTGTCAATTTATCCATTTCTGCACATGTATATATTTTTTCTATTATTAAATTTATATTGGGGGTCTGTTTGTTCTTCCAATTGTTCTGATTGGGTTCTTATTATAGAACAATTTCTGTTTGCTTTTTTTCAGTATTACTTTAGGTATCACAAACAATTTAATATAAGCAAATATATATAAAAACTTAAAATTGTTAAACATTTACATGGATTAGGAGGAAGAAATATAAGTGAAACTAATGGAATATATCAATGGGATATAAATTGATATAGACTTCACTAATTGACTAAATTTAAAATTGGTAAATATTTATGTTATTAAAATAAAGATTGATCATAAGTAAAGTAAATGTTATTATAATGTGAATTTAAAAAGTGAGACCATCTCTTCTGGCCCATCTCTGGCCCATAACAAATACTGAAGGCTCCAATTCCCAAAACTAAAAGGTGGAATTAGGTTATGAACAACGTTTTACTTAATTTACATTAAAAACTAAAAAAATAGTTAATATTAGCAGCTGTAACTTGAAAACAATTTTGGAGATAGAATATAATATGTATAATCATATTGCTCCTCTATGAAATATTTTGAAGTTAAGACTTCTGCCATATACACAAATTAGAAAAGAACTAATGGGGCAAGGTCAAGATAGTACCTGCCTTTCAACAGGCATATTAAACTTATTCATGAGTTTTAGATATCTAGGTTGAAGAACAAAACTCTTTTAGGTATTTATACTTACCTTCTGCTCTGTGCACAGGGCAAGCTGCTAGTGTTCTCCAGAGAAATACAAACTCACAGTCTTTTTCATATTGAAACACTGGTGATCCCTAAAAATAAAAATGAATAATGTGACAGGCTTCATGCATGAACTTATGATTCTCCTATATGCTACTAAATAACCATTTTCTGATTCATTGGTAATTATTCTATTCAAATTGTCCAAAAAACCCCCAAAACCTGGGAACCTGAGAATTTTCATTTTTGACCTAACATTTTACAACCCAACAGAAGAACTAATCAGTATTGCTACATGACAGACATACTGTATTTTTCAGAGTATAACATGCACCCCCACCTCTCCAAGAGGGTGGAAATGTTGGTGTGTCTTATACACTGAATAATGCCATCATGGACCTCACAAAGCCTCACCCCCATGTCCCATTTTTTGAACATTGGGTGTGCAGAGGGTTTGGGAGGCCTGTAGAGTGCTCCTGAGGACTGGAGGATGATGCAAAACACCCTCGTTTAAAAAAAAAAAAGGCAAAAAATTGGCTGATTTTCCCCCCCAAAAAATGGGGGCATTTCTGCCTTCCCCAGCCCCCAGAAGCATTCTGTAAGCTTCCCAAACTCTCTGCACATCGCAATTTTGCAAAAAAGGGTGAAAAAGGGCCATTTTTTGGTTTGCAAAATATGGGTGAAAAACAGGCCATTTTTCATGAAGCAGGGGCGTTTTTACCTTCCCCCAGCCCCCAGGAGCACTCTGAAAGCTTCCCAAACCCTCTGTGTGCCCATTTTCTGCAAAAACGGGTGAAAAATGGGTCCATTTTGGCAAAACATTGGTCCATTTTTCCAAAGAATGGAGTGTGCAGAGGGTTTGGGAGGCATGAAGAATGCTCCTGGGGGTTGGTGGAAGGTAAAAATGCCCCATTTTTTGCAAAAAACAGGGCGCCCAGAGGGTTTGGGAGGCTTGCAAAGTACTCCTGGAAGCTGGGAGGATAAAAACTTTTCTACTTCTTACTCTGAGTCTTTGGAGAGGGGCGGCATACAAATCTAATAAATTATTTTTATTGTTGTTGTTGTTGTTGTTGCTGCTGTTGTTGTTGTTGTTGTTGTTGTTGTTATTATTATTATTATTATTATTATTATTATTATTATGAAATCTTGGGTGTGTTTTATACACCGGTGCATCTTATAGTACGAAAAATATGGTAATCTATATCAGGGGTCTCCAACCGCCGGTCCGCGGACCGGGACCGGGCCGTTGGGGGTTTTCAGCCGGTCCGCGGTGCCAGGGCCCCCTCGGCCTTTCCGCGCTGCCCATCGCCCGCCCGATTTGCCCCCTCTGCTCCTCTGCCACCTCCTGCCTTTCACCGCAGCTCCTCCCGCACCCGGAACGCACGCCCTGCCCGCCTCACATTTGCCGAGAGGACTTTCGCCCCGGGCTCTCAGCAAGGGGGCTGCATGAGAGGCGGGGCCGGCGGAAGGTGATATTCAATGTCGGGGGCGCACGGGCAGTTTTGCGCGCGCTCCCTATCTCCCTGCTAGCCCACTCGGAATACGTATTCAAAATAAGAAAAGCCTTTGCCGGCAAAGGCTTTTCTTATTTTGAATACGTATTCCGAGTGGGCTAGCAGGGAGATAGGGAGCGCGCGCAAAACCGCCCGTGCGCCCCCGACATTGAATATCACCTTCCGCCGGCCCCGCCTCTCATGCAAACCCCCTTGCTGAGAGCCCGGGGCGAAAGTCCTCTCGGCAAATGTGAGGCGGGCAGGGCGTGCGCACGTCACCGCTGAGAAGAACGGAGAGAGAACGAGAGTGAGTGAAAGCAACAGACAGCAAGATAGAGAGAAAGTGAGAAAGAGAGAGTGAGAGAAAGGGGGGGAGAGAAAGAGATAGCAAGAGAGAGAGAACAAGAGAGAGAAAGAGCGTGAGAAACAAAACAAGAGAGAAAGAGTGAGAGAGAGAGAAAGCAAAAGAGACAGAAAGAAAACAAGAGAGAGAAAGTGAGAAGAAGAGAGAGAAAGAGGGGGAGAGAGAGAGAAAGAGAAAGGGGGAGAGAGGGAAAGAGAGGGAGAAAGAGAGGGAAAGGGGGGAGAGATAGCAAGAGAGGGAGAGAGAAAGAGAGAGGGAAAGGGGGAGAGAGGGGGGAGAGAAAGAGGAGATAAAGGAAGAGGAGAGAGAGAAAGGAAGAGAAAGAAAGAAAGAGGGATAGAAAGAGAGAGAGAGTGAGAGATGCTCAGTGAGCCTTTCTTTGAAGTTGCCTTTCTTTCTTTCTTTCTTTCTCTTTCTTTCTTTCTTTCTTGCTCTTTTTCTTTCTCTCTTTTACCTTTCCTTCCTCTATTTCTTTTCTTTCTCCTTCCTACCTTCTTCCCTCCCTCCCTCCAGTCCTTCCTCTCTTACTCTCCCCTTTCATAAGTTTCCTTGCTTCCTTCCTCTGTTCCTGTCCCTTCCCTCTTTCCTTCTTTCTTCCTTCCTTCCTTCCTTTCCTCCCTTCCTTTCCTCCCTCCATTTCTTGCTTTCCTTTTCCTTCCTCCCTTCTTTCCTCCCTCATTCCCTTCTTTCACTCCTTCCTCTCTTACTCTCCCCTTTCACACCTTTCTTTGCTTCTTTGCACCCTTCTTCTGTTCCTGTATCTTCCCTCTTTCCTTCCTTCCTTCCCACCCTCCGTCCATTCATTCACCCATTCCTCTCTTGATCGCCCCTTTTACGGCGCCGCTGACAGCTAGCTCCCCCCCCCCCACCGGGCCATGGAAAACTGGTCTAGCTGAAAGCCGGTCCCTGGTGCAAAAAAGGTTGGGGACCTCTGATCTATATTGTGGGGCAATGTGTTTAGCTGCATCCCCATTTTAAATATATTTGCAGCAGAACCACAGTAATGATTGTTGGGAAGGTGACATGATTCTCAATTTACAGACATTTCATCACATACTGACTGTTTTTATAACCTATGGAAGCAGCCTTTGTTCTCGTAATACACTGGCTTCTTTAGAGAAGTAATAAAGCGTATTTATTCATCAAATTTGGAGACTGCCCATTCCACTCACACAGGTATTCTGGGTGATATACAATTAAAACATAAAAACCATATAAATATTTTGGTCCCATAGGGGGCAGTTAAAATAGGAATAAAGTAATAAAAGTAAAAAAGAGGGGGGAGGTCCTTCAAAGTGCTAACCCATTCCAAGTGGTCTGTAAGCCCTAAGTGAGTCAGCAGAGCCAGGTTTTTCAAAACATATCTAAACACCTATCTATCTATTGTCTACATTGTCTTTACCAATCTTTCTTGCATTGTTTTCCTTCCCTCTTCCTCTGTTAGCTTAGCTCCAACTTCATTCAAATGCAGAATTAACAATAATAATTAACCAAGTGATTTGAATCTCAACTCTTGGCCATACTGCCTCTGTAGATCACACCATCAAATATTGGTATTGGAAGCGAGGGAGAAGGGGAGGGAAGGAAGGGAAGGAAGGCTAAGACTCTGAACTGTTAAACCTAAATAAATAAACTTCTCATCAACCTATATTGCCACATCTCCGAGGCTCTCTCTGAAGTGGAAAAATGGAAATGAATGTTCAAATTCAAATATGTACTGCTCAATATGAAATTGTCATTTTTAAACAATGAGAAAAAACAGCGCCTTTTATTTTATTTTACTTTAAATTTAGCATCCTATTTTAGCAACTATGATTTCAAATAGGAAGCATTCACTGATTAGTTCCTCTAAATTTATTTTTACACCTTTATAAGCAGAAGAAAGTTTGCGAAGCTATTCCACCCAAATCAACTACATACATTCATATGACACAGGTACAATATCTTATTACTTTTGGAGTCCCTGATTCTCTTCAGGTGTAGAGGAAGGTGGGGGGAAAGTGTTTAAAAAAGACTGCTCTAAGAGAGCCTTGACAGAATCCAAAGGAGTCATCTGTGAAAGGGATAATTTGCAACTGTACACTCAAGTTTCTTCTAACCAAAGCCTTTGAGGTTAGAAAAAAATGCAGTCTTGAAAAATGCATCTATGCACAATTATTTGATAAATACTCACCACCCAGAGTCCACAAGAAGTTGGGCGGCTTAGAAATTTAAATAGGTAAGTAGATGTCAGGCTGAAAGCCGTCTTGTGGAGTTAGAGGCTTTGGTCTTCCACAGTAACACAGTATAGTAGTACCTCTAGATACGAGCTGCTCTACATGCGAGTATTTCAAGATACGAGCCACGAGGGGAGAGACATTTCTGTTCTAGTTTCGAGCTCAAATTCGGGATACTAGTCGAGCGTCCACTAGGTGGCGCAAGAATCCTTGCTTTTGGTTATCTCGGAGGGGAAAAACAACTTGTTCCAGATACGAGTTGCCTCGAGATACAAGCTCCCTTATGGAATGAATTATGCTCGTATCTAGGGGTACTACTGTATTAGGGGAATTGGGAGGGGTAGTTGAATGAGAAGAAAGTTATTAGCAACAACAAATTCCTTCCTTAGAGTCCAAGGTCATCTTTTGTTCTGCATCAACTGAAGAAAAGAGGAAGTTGGTGAAGTCCTCGCACTTGGGCTGATCTTTGTGATGAACTTGTGGGTGTGGGGATGTGGGATGAATCTTAACCTGGGTTGGGTATTGGAAGGAAGTTAGCATCGGGATGGTAATAACGTGACCAACATGGCTCTGATAATAAATCAAACCTTATGTGAGAGAATTGGACTGGAATCTGATTTATTTCTCAGATGCTATTTGGGGCGTTGACATTAGGTAGGTAGGTAGGTAGGTAGGTAGGTAGGTAGGTAAGTAAGTAAGTAAAGTAAGTAAAGTAAAGTAAAGTAAGTAAAGTAAGTAAGTAAATAAGTAAGTAAGTAAGTAAGTAAGTAAGTAAGTAAGTAAGTAAGTAAGTAAGTAAATAAATAAATAAATAAATAAATAAATAAATATTTTTAAAGGGACAGAATTCCTAAGCTCCGTGCAGGGTGGGCTCCTAGCCAGAACACCTAGTTGGGCTCACCTCCACGACTCTCGAGGTACCAGGAGTTCGAGTGGAATTATGCTTCTGCGCCTGTGTAGGTAGCAAAATCGTGCACGGAGACGCAGGTGCACCCGTACTCCGGCGAGTTTTTTTGCAGAAGCGTCTCTGTGTGCGATTTTGCTACCTGTACGGGCGCAGAAGCATAAGTCCACTCAAACTCACAGTACCTCCATAGCCATGGAGGCGAGCATAGTTAGGCGTTCCAGCTGGCAGCTCACCCCTGGCTTCATGACATACTAGGATAAAGGATGCTGCAACAATACAAACAAGTTGGGAAAAGATATGAATGACAGATATAATTCCAGCCTGCACAGTCTCAAAAAGCAGTCATGTTATGGCATCAGGATATTGAAATACTAGACTTTGCATATACAGCACACGGTGTTTTTCAAACCTGACAAGTTTAAGATGTATAGACTTCAACTCAGTAGGCTGGCTTTGGAATTCTGGGCTACCACACATCTTAAAGTTGTCAAGTTTGAAAAAAAACTGCTACAAAAAAACTTACCATCGCTTGATCACACTGGAAAATTATCCGGGTTGAGTACTGTTGTTTATCTTTGCATATGTCTCCACTTAAATACATAATACTAAGGGATCCATCGGTGGCAGCCTGAGGATTCATTTGAATGACACCAAGATTCTGGCTTTTATCTGCATATTTCACACAAGCTCCTAGTATGCCAGCTGCAGCCAAAAGACACATTTCAAAATAGATGTTTATGTTTTCCAAAAAGGGTTGCATTGATTCTTTTTAACGGGCTCAGAAGTAATTTGACATTATTTTCTCCTATTCTTAAATTAATCATATCTGGACTGATTATGTGCTAGTTATATATAAACTTAATATGACTTTGCTGACATAGAAGGATTTTTTCTTTACTTCTCTTATTGTTACAGTTGTCTCTCTGTAAAAACAATTAAAATTGGTTTAAAGCTATTATTTCTATCTTTACATTACCGAAGCATCAAAATGATAATTGCTATTCTAACATTACAATACAATCTGACAAAGATAGGAGAATAAAAGCCAGATTAAAAGGCTTTTAGAAACAATTCAGTCGATTTTTTAAAATCATTTGAAGGTCCTTAAACAAATAAACCATTGACAGGTTTACATAAGAGATGTGGCCAAACTGTTTGTTTAGCTTTGATTAATATGATCGGCAAATGAAGTCACCACAATGCTGAGAAAGGTGAAAGAAAAGAAAAAGAGCAGCCAGCAGCACGGTGAATGGATTCAGTTAAAGCAGGGGGTCAAACTCACAGCACCCCAGAATTTCCCCCCCTTCTCTGAACCAGGTATGAGTGTGGCCAGTGCGTGATACAAGTTTGACACCCCTAAGTTAAAGTGATAATCAGTGCACCAGGGATGGGTTCCACTTACCTTCGCCATCAGTTCACATTGTGATGTTTTGCATGCACACGTGTGCTCCGATTGCACACACGTGCACGTTACCTTCATGCAATTTGGTTTCCACGCATGCTCAGTAGCTAGAATTGGCCCGAAACATAGCTGAAGAGCTGATCAGCTGTGCTTTGGGAGAAGGGATAAATCCTTTAAGTCAGGGCCGAGTGGGATGGCCCTTTTACAAGCAGCAGAACAGGAAAAACCTTCAAAACAGTAAAAAAGTTCACAAAAAATTAAAAAAAAAAAAAGATGGCGGCGCCCACAGATCAGCACCAGTCGATCCAATTCAGTGATGTCACCAGCGGGTTGCTACCAGTTTTGATGATCTGGTCCGAACCGGGAGGAACCCACCCCTGGAGTGCACAGTGAGGGATAGATCATCATGGAGAAATTTTATCTATGTTATCACTTAATTTAAATGATTTATTCGACTTCTATGCCACCCAATCCCATAGGACTTAGGGCGGCTTAAGAATTGACAGTGACTTCATTGTACATTATCAATCAACCGATCAATTCAATAAAACGTAACAAAATCACAATTGGGGAGAATCTTGCAGTTCACGAGTAACAGGATGCATATTTCTGATTCAATCTATTGCCTGAACCTTACCACTGTAGTCTGTTCAACTATGCCTGCTCATTTGAATTCTAAGCACTGGCAGCTCAAAACTACATCATTAGTTCATCTAAGATACGGTACTTACCAGGACATCCAGGTATATAGGGAAGTGGCCTGCAAACATTGAGATAGAAAGTTCTTTTTTTGGCATCTGTGGTCGTATCCAGGGCAACCCAGGGTTCATGATCTCTGCTCAAGTCACTCAGATCGTATTCATTGCCATCAGAATCTGAAAAGACAAAGCAGGAACTGGAAATGCTTGCTTAAATCAAATCCTCCTTATCCAAATTAGTCCCCAATTTCCAAGAGGTTAGTCATCCAAGCCTGACATTTGAAGAGCAAAGTAATAAAATAATATTAAAACAAAATCTGTATTATGAAATCAGAAGATTCTACAAATAAATGTTGCGTGCTTTACTGTACATAACTTCCCAGTATCTTTATATCAAATATTGAAGCACATCTCAACAATAAAAGAAGGGGGGGTGTAAAAATAATATAAATATAAATTCTGGACATCCTACATTAAAAAAAAAAACTAAAGAGACTGAGCATTTTAAATTTTTACCTAAAATATCTTTGCAATATTAAGTCAACAAAAAACCTCTTAAATGTTTCTTCTTTGTTTTTAAACATAATTTACCAAAAAAAAACCCACTAAAGTACCTTAGGAAAAAAGAGACAATTTATAGTATGATAAAAAATAATTACTAAATACAAAAAGAACAAAATGGTTAGCATCTCAAAAATCAAAGATTGCACTGCTAATATGTTTAAAAGCAATCCATGCCGTCTGTGGAAGGGTAATGAAGTCACCCTAATGTGAGCTCAAAATTCTACATCTTAAATTCTACATCTTTTAAACCAGGTTCCCCTTGAAGGATGATCTTTGGATTCTAGAAAATAACAACACAAATGCCCATAACTCTGAAATTCCATTACCTACTATTTGAATGTAGGGGTAAAAACATATATAAAAGCACTTAGTGCCTGACTTGGAATATTTACCTTTTCTAGTTTACTTACCAGTGACTTGGCAATCAACTGGAACAGGTGGGCAGGCTAACGCCGTGTAGAAGTTAAAGTAAGTATTAAGAATATTTTGTGCAGAATTCATTTCTTCACGTACAAATTTGAGTTCTCCAGGATAGGACCGATTGCAAGTAAAAGTGATGATGAAACTGTCATTGGGCCCTGAAGAATGAAAATAAAATGTCAAGACAAAGTATTCTCTAACTCTTTTCAGGTAGTGGTAAACTACAGTACTTGGAGCTGAGAATTCCAGTGACAAATTGCTGTCGTGATGGTCCAGTGGTTAGTATACAGTACTATAGGCTACTTCTGCTGAGTTCAATTCTCCACCGGCTCAAAGATGACTTGGCCTTCCATCGTTCCAAGGTGGGTAAATGAAGACCCAGATTGTTGGGGGCAATATGCTGACTCTGCAAACTGCTTAGAGAGGGCTGTAAAGCACTGTGAAGCAGTATATAAATCTAAGTGCTATTGTTAGGCAAACCCCACTTGGGCATAACATCGCATGATTGTCATTTGCAACCTCCTGCTGATTTCCCTATTGGTTTTGCTTGTCAGAAAAGAGCAATAAAGGCAACAAGCAGCAATCGTGTGAGGGACATTGCAAGGTTGTAATTGTGAGGCAGTTGCCAAACATTCACCTTGCTATCGCATGACCTTGAGGGCACTACAACAGCTACAACTACAAGAGTTAGCCATAAGTCTCATTGTTCAGCATCATAACTTCAGTCGCTGAACAAGTGATTGCTGAATAAGGACTACTATATATGTTGTTCCTTTAAATCTGCACACATTGGAATATCAGACAATAACATGAGCAAAACAGAAACAAAAAATCCCACAAGAACAATACAGTTAAATGAAAGAATAAATACAGCATGATGGTTTTCAGGGATGGCAGGTTCAGCATGCACTTTTAGAAAATAAAATGACTGAGTCAGGATACATTTACTAATATAGGTTAAAGAAAAAAGCAAATACAGTGTTCCCTCAATTTTCACGGGGGAATGCGTTCCGAGACCACCCGCGAAAGTCGAATTTCCGCAAAGTAGAGATGCGGAAGTAAATACACTATTTTTGGCTATGAACAGTATCACAAGCCTTCCCTTAACACTTTAAACCACTAAATTACAATTTCCCATTCCCTTAGCAACCATTTAGATTATTATTCAACATGTTTATTTATTAAAGTTTATTTTAAAAATATTTACTAAAGGCGGACGAAAGTTTGGCGATGACATGTGACGTCATCGGGCGGGGAAAACCGTGGTATGGGGGGGAAACCGTGAAGTATTTTTTAATTAATATTTTTGGAAAAACGTGGTATAGACTTTTTGTGAAGTTCGAACCCGTGAAAATCGAGGGAACACTGTATTAAAATATGATGGAGATAAATTATATCCTGTAAGCAAAGAACATTTTCTACAATCTTTCTTACTGGGCTTTTCTTATATATCTTGACTTCCACATCTCCAGATTTTTAAGCTCTAGACATTCTCTCTCTGTCCTTCCCTCTCTCTCTCCTTTTATTCTTTTAAAATTCTTTTTTATTCTTTTCATTCCTTTTTAACAGGAATGTGGAGAATCTCAATCTCTCTCTCTCTCTCTCTCTCTCTCTCTCTCTCTCTCTCTCTCTCTCTCTCTTACACACACAAAGAATGTGGAGAAACATTAAACCTTTATGTCTATGAATTCAAAAGGTGAGCAGCCTTATACAGTTTCTAAGGCAATATCCAAAAAGCTGTACATTGTGCATTGACTCTTTGATTCCCTTTGAATTAAGAAAAGGTGTTTCTCTAGATATGAGCTCTAGAAACCAGATTGCAGAATAAAGCCTGATGGGATGAGCACTGAATCATGACTAAATATTATATCTCAAAAACATGTGGTGACTGTATCAGAATGCAAACATTTACAGAGTAACCGCACTCCCGTTTACCTGTATAAGTAAGTGACAGATATCCTTCTGTAGAAAACTGAAGAGTTTTGTTCAGTTTCACCAAGCGAATGTGTTCCACATCTTCTGCTTCACATCCACCAATTGAATCATCAACTTCATTACCACATTCCTTGGTTGGTCTACAGATACTTATCTAAAAAGATTGAACACAATCAATCTATATGATGAAATGTAGATATGTGATTATTTATTTTTCTTTTTTTATGAATCCATGCAGAATTACTAAAAGTACAACTATGTCATTGTTTTTAAAGAAAATATTTTCAAAAATCCCAATAAAGTTTTCCCAAAAATAATAAAATTAAAAGATTGAACAAAATCAATCTATATTACTATTTGATGGACATGGTTATCAAGACCAACTTGATAATTGCAGCCTCCCATTTTATTCATGTTATCTTTATACAAAGTTTTTAGCTCAGCCAAACTGATACAGAATATAAATTTAAGCTTTGAGTTTGACATGAAAAATTCTAATTCCAGAGTAACACCTCTGTAAGTTGCCTTTTACCCATCTATTCATAGCTAGCCCATATAACTCACCTAACTCACAAGTGAGTATTTTCTGTTCTGCTTCATAGCAGCTTTGCAAGGATTTAAATGAACAGTCTTTTACATTTAACTACCAAATCCTGCATTAAAATATGTTCAGTTCTTGGGCTATAGCTTTCTCCAGTGTATGGCTCACAGTCTATTTATTGGTTATTTATTAACATTACTATTATCAGGAATTCTTCTTACAATACACAAGATATGGTTCTGAATGCTTTCTATACTTCCTTCAAGAAAGCAGGCCGATTTATTAACTCATTTCTGAAAAAACATAATTAGAAATGAAAATTATTACCATGTAGTGTTTTTTAATTCCTTCAACAAAGTATGCTTTTTCCAAAGCCAATGGTTCCAGGTTATATAGAAATCCAGTGTTTGGGTCTTTTACAGAGCAGCTCTGGAGGAAAAGACATAATTCATAAACTTAAAACATATGCAGTCTTGAAAATAAAGAGTCAAGGAAGTAGTATTTACCATATGGTTATGATTATTTAGAGGTAAGTTCAAACCTATTTATATTTAGGATATTTATTTTGTTGAAAGTCAAAGGATATCAAGTAAAGTAAGGTTAGTAATACAGTATTTACAAAAGTGCCCTCTATCTGCAGCAGCTTTGGTACCAAATCTTGTTTGGTGAATCACATATATAAGGTTTAAGGGTTATGTCATTTGTGTCTCAAAACTTTCTTGAAATTAAAAATAAAAATAAAAAATTAATTTAAAAAAAATTAAGGGAATGATCTAGGAAAATCTGATTTTAAAAAATATTGTAAGAAGTTGAATAAAAGTAAATTCTAACATCAGTATCCTGTTTAGATCTCTTTGTAAATTTGCTTGCTTCAAGTGCTTGCCTCTACTGTCTTAGTCATCTCCCAGAAGCCTTTCTACATATTGAAAATTAATAATGAGTTGCTGCATAAAAATGTAAAGCTATAATTATTTAGTCTTTGCAGAGGAGAAGAAATAGAAGAGATGAAACAAGATTTCGCCTATAGCATGCATGCATGCATGCAAGCTTACTCAGACTGAATTCCAGATCAACAAGCAAAAGATGGATTATTAGGATTCACATTTATTATATATGGATCCTTATAACCCATCTTTATAGGCTTATGCATAGTATGCAAATATAAGCCTGTTCTGCTCTTACCTGAGATTCACCTTGTGTGGTGGTGACTGGACAGGCAGCTTCGGTTTCCCATAGAAAAGTTGCAACACAGTCTTTCATTTCTACAAATCTTGGGCTGCTATTCTGGAAATATAATAGGTCCAAAAGTTAAGATAAGGAATATACTAAAATAAACACACACATTTTTTTGCCAATATGGGAAGAAAACTTTGGAAGGGTAATATGTCAATTTTGAAATTGCTCTGAAAGAGAGATAAAAAAATATGAAATGGGACAATGTTCCAATCTGGGCAATATTGAAAAACTAAGCAAAGTTGGACTTGGTTAATACTTAGTGAACTAGAAAATAGCATGCTTATAGACCGGGGTGGGCAATTAATTTTGCCATGGGGCTGCATGAGAAATTGGGATGGTTTTAGAGGGCCGGACTAATATAATTAACTCAGTTCTATCCAATACTGTAAAGACCCAGACCCTGGCCTGACCTAAACACCCAGACCCACTCTACAGACCCCTAATTGTTTGCTTTACGGTAACACGGTGCACCACAGTCACTGAGCTGGAGTATTTGTGTGGTTTCTGTGCTCGGCCGCGCTCGGTAGGAGGTTGGGGTCTGCTCCAGTGCGAGGATGAAAGAGCTCACCGCATCTGCCGGGACTCCTCTGGTTCCTGGTTTCCTCATGATTCATCAGGAAAGCAGAAACCGGAGGAGTCCCGGCAGACGCGGTGAGCTCTTTCATCCGCGCACTGGAGCGGACCCCGATCTCCGTGGACCAGTCACAGATAGTGGGCGGGCCGGTCACAGACAGCGGGCAGGCCGCATGTGGCCCGCAGGCTGCCCTTTGCCCAGGTCTGTTATAGACTAAGGGAAATATACTCCACTGTCCTCTAAAACACAGGACGTGCTTAGCCATCATCACTTCCACTTAGAAATGAATTTTTTTTAAATTACCGTGTTTCCCCGAAAATAAGACCCTGTCTTATATATATATTTTAAAATAAGCCATGCACTCAAAAGCCCCATGCACTCAAAAGCCTACTTAGGCTTATTATCAGGGAATGCCTTATTTTGGAGAAAACAGAGTAGAATAGTTCATCCTGCAGTTATATCACTTTTAATAATATAACCTGGGATAGAAAAAGCTAAATTAGTCCTGGTTAATTAACTGGATGCTCTATCCAAGGGCTGTCAAACTTGCAACGACACGTCATCATATGACGTATCACAACTTTGCTAAAATAGGGGTGGGCATGGCCAGTGCATGACACATCCATCCTGCAGGCCACAAATTTGACACTCCTACTATGTCCTATCCTCCCTTTGTTCTGATTTCACAACATTGGGAATTATTTAGCTTACTATAAAAAACATATATATGTGGTCCTTGTTAAGGTGCTTTGAAAATGTTCCATTTCTGAAAATTCTAGGGCTTTTTTTGGTGGTGCTTTATTTCCACCCTTGAATGATATTTCAGCTGGATGAAGATGAAATGAATCACAAAGATTTCAAAGCATATGTTGGAGTATTATGATACAAAGATTATTGCTGCTCAATGGAAATTATACTGCCTGAAGTAGATCACATGTGCAATCTGGAGATCCTCCTGGACTCATAAATCTTACCAACAAGCAGGTGGCAGTCACGGCTAGAAGGGCCTTCACACAACATTGTATTGTGCATCAGTTGTGCTTATTCCTAGATTAAGTTCTATTCACATTGTCTCATCCCTAGCCACCACCCTGTTGGACTACTATAATGCACTCTACATCAGATTGTCCTTGAAGAGTATCTGGAAATTTCACCTAGTGCAAAATGTAGCAACACGGTTACATGTGTTCCACCTAGAACAACCTCTGCACCGTGAGGTTGCCAGTTTTTTTCTAGGTCCAATTCAAGCTGTTGATTTTGACCTTTAAATCCTTACATGGCATGGGATTGGGTCATTTCAAGACAAATACATCTCCCCAAATACCTCTTTATGTACCACCGGATTTAGTAGAGAAGGGCATGCTATGGGCTCCATCATTCAGCTTCATTTGGAGAGTCCTAGGGCGCAGGCTTTCTAAGCTGTGGCATCCGCAATGTGGAATATCTAACTTCCACAGAAGTTAGGTTGGCACCAGATCTCGAGATCCCAGAGAAGTGTCAAACTAGTAAAATAGCTCCATTATCGTTGACCCCCATATTTTAAAGTTGTGCTTTTATAGCTTTAAAGTTTTTAATAATAGTACATAGCATTTGTGTTTTGTTGTTATTTAGATGTATTGTTTTGTGAAACGGGTGGCTGTATAAATTTTTTAAATTAATACATAAAATATGACAAGAGGAATCAAAGAATTATTTATCTTCTCATCGTTCCTATCACCCATCTCCTTCCACTTATGACCATGTGACTATAACTTGTTGCTTGTATCATTACGATTTATATTAATATTGATTTTTCATGGTTCTTATTTGTACCCTATGACAATAATTAAGAGTGGTACCTCATGTTTCTTGACAAATGTATCTTTTCTTTTATGTATACTAAGAGAATATGCACCTTTGACAAATTCTTTGTGTGTCCAATCACAGTTGGCTAATAAAGAATTCTATGTATCTATGTATCTATGTATCTATGTATCTATCTATCTATCTATCTATCTATCTATCCATCCATCCATCCCATCTATCCATCTATAAAGCAAAATCTATAATTTCTACTCTTATATAGTGGTGGTCAAATTCCATAACACTATGACGCTACAGTGTATAAACAAACCAACAAACAAACAAACAAACAAATCATCAGAAACTTACAAGAAGGCCCTTGGTACAAATAAGATGGATGAGGCTTGAAAAAGGTTCCGACTTGCTATCACCTGCCCTTATGCATAGAGAGCCACCAGTGTAATTTAGAAGGATTCTACCAGGTCCTTCAAAACTGGGACTTTTCTGAGCAATCCCAAGGTTACTATTGGAAATTTTAGAAGAGCCAGCCTGAAATGAGAGGAATGAAATATTTTTAAAGCAAGGGCATTAATAGGAAAAAATATTTAAAATAATGCAATAAGACACGCACATATTCCTGTAAAGATTATAAAAATTCTCCAAGTCTTACCCATACCCAAGAATACAAAGAAAAGGAGAACTCCAAAGTTAATTTTGAGTCTGTCTCTCTATACAATGGACATACTTACACTCTCGCCCCTTTGGAATGTCATTTCACAGATGGATGCTCTTCTGTCACATCCTGGGATGGGGTTCAAAGGTCGGCAGACATTTATGTAGTATTTTTTGTGAACATTCTCTCCAGAGTTATCCATTGCAAACCAATTTTCTTTTGCATTGCCAAATAATGATAAACTAAAAATAGACCAAACATTAAAGCCTTAAAATGTATATCAGTTTAAAAAGAATAAAAAACAAAGGTTACAGTTGGCAATAATTTATTCATAAATAAGACAGAAGTCAATAATATTCCTATATTTCCCTACTGCAGTAAACATGGAAAAACATCAGAAATTATTGATTTAAATTTAAATTAGTTGATTTAAAATACACTATTGAGAAAATAAGATTTAATACAACTTATCCACATCAGAAATAATAACAATAACTGATGGATGAACAAATTCCTACTATACATGGACAGCTTTAGAAGTTGTAAGATAACAAGCTGTTTTTTCACAACATACTGATTCTCTGATAATGAGAATCAGCATAATGACAGCACTGTTGATCAATGCAAGGTAGTGTTAAGATTAAAACAGAAATGCTAGCTGAGAATTCTCCCACATATCTGGAATTTACATTCATAACTTTTGTTTTCTCGTTTACCTTGACAGATCATATTGCTTCAAGGTTTGAGGATCTGTTACAACACATTCTGTGGGTATTTCAGGGCAAGCATACTGAGTATACAACTTGAAGTTGTATGTGAAATTGTCTTCTTCCTAGGTTATCATGATCAAAAATACAGAAAGCAAAAAATCAATACTGGAAATAAAACACCTCAATTATTATGACAGTTCAAAAGGAGACGTTTCAGCTTAAAGACACAGATTTTGTCTTTATAGATTCAGCTTTTTCACCAGAATGTTCGGTATAATCTATATTTATACTTGCAATTAGAAGCAGCAGACCCCAAACAAAAACTTTCAATATTTAACTACAGATTCCTCAATGCGGTGCCCAGGACAACAATGAAGGCATCTTCTTTTAATGCCTACTATACTCCTCCTTTCCGATTACTGAAATCATTGACATTTAAAAAGTTAAAGTTTAAAAAGTCTATTAAACTTTTCTAACTGTACAGTTAAAAAAGAAAACAAAAATGTCATCATGCACAGTAAATGATAGGTTATCTCTACTTCTAAAAGATTCTCATAGCCCCCAATAAGCCACATAGGGGGTTTTTTGGGGGGGGAGGATGTAAGAGCACTTTGCCTAGAATATAACTTATCCAGATTAAAGTGGGGGAGGGTATAGATGAACCGTTGAAACTTACCTGAACGTTCTTCTCGATGCACTGCAAGGAGAGTCCAACGTGGGTAATTCTCCAGTCTCATTGGAGGGACTGAGTTTTAATTTAAACATTATGCAGGTACCGCCCCCTAGCCTACCAGTCATAAAGAAACGAAGGAGCAGTAAACTATAACTTTTTTATTAACAACTGGAAGGCACACGCCGGGCCCAATTTCTTAACAATGCCAGACAAAAAGAGAGGCCCTTGGTCCACCAATCGGGTGGGTTTTGGACTCTCCTTGCAGTGCATCGAGAAGACCGTTCAGGTAAGTTTCAACGGTTCTTCTCCAATGCACTTGCAAGGAGAGTCCAACGTGGGATATACCCAAGACATAAACAGGGAGGGAAACAGGACCAAGGACGGTCAAGTGGAACGCACCCTTTGTAACACCCTCCTCCCAAAGGCTGCTTCCGCGGAAGCAAACGTATCAATCCGGTAATGCTTGATGAAGGTAGATGGAGCTGCCCACGTGGCGGCTCTACAAATCTCTTCGATCGAAGCCTGTGTAGACCATGCTGCCGAAACAGCCGCACTTCGTGTTGAATGTCCAGTAATTCCCTGAGGAACAGTCTGTCCTGACGCTTTATAGGCCTCAGTGATGCAGATCCTTATCCAACGACTGATAGTTCGTGAAGACACTCTAGTACCTTGTTCATGTGATGAAAAGGAAACAAACAAAGCTTCCGATGCCCTGGAAGCCTGTGTCCTACGAATATAAATTTTTACCGCCCGTCTCACATCCAATTTATGCCATCTGAGTTCAGATGGATGCGTGCCATGTGTACAGAAATCAGGTAATATTATCTCTTGAGTTCTATGAAAGCCAGAGTTCACCTTGGGGATGAAAGACGGGTCCAGTCGAAGAACTACTCTGTCCGGATGGAATAGACAAAGGTCAGATCTTACTGACAGGGCCGACAGCTCCGACACCCTCCTGGCTGAGGTAATGGCGACTAGAAAGGCCGTTTTGATGGATAAAAACCGCAGCGATACCGTCCTCAACGGTTCAAAGGGTGGAGCTGTCAAGGCCTTAAGGACAAGAGATAGGTCCCACGAGGGGAACCTATGGACTGGAGCCGGTCTAATATTCGACGCTCCTTTTAAGAAATCTCGAATCCAAGGATGTCTTGACAAGGGTTGGTACTGGTCGTGGTTCAATATTGTAGACAGCGCCGCCACATGGCGTCGTAACGTGTTCGGAGCCAGTCCCTTGTCTAATCCTGCCTGGAGGAAGGTTAAAACAGTACCAGGCAAGGCCGCTACCGGATCGAGCTGCCGGTCCTCACAGAAGGTGCAGAAGGCTGACCACGTGGATTGGTAAATCCTCCTTGTAGAAGGTCTGCGCGCCGCCTGCATGGTAGCGATGACCGTGTCAGGGAGACGTAATTGCCTTAGACGGTCCCCCTCAAGTGCCACAAGGTCAGGTTCCACCATTGAGGCTCCGGATGCGCGATGCACCTCTGACTGAGGGCTACCAGGTCGTCTGGGATTCTCCAAGGAGGGGAGACGGACAGCTCCTTCAAGTCCGAGAACCAAGCCCGCCGAGGCCAAAAAGGTGCTACCAGCAGTACTTCGGCTCGTTCCTGTATGATTTTGTGTAGCACTCTCTGAAGTATGCGAGTAGGAGGGAATGCATACAGGAGCCCTACTGGCCAGGGGAGGCGTAGTGCATCCACCCCTTCTGAACCCGGAGATGGGAACCGGGAAAAGAAGCGGGGTAGCTGTGCGTTGTGGCACGTTGCAAACAGGTCCACGATCGGTGTGCTGAACTGAGCGGTTAGTGCCCGGAACACTCCTGGATCCAGCTTCCACTCCCCCGGGTCCAAAGTCCTGCGGCTCAGCCAATCCGCCGTTACATTCTCTTGGCCTGAGATGTGCTCGGCTGCGAGAGAGGCCAGGTGGGTCTCTGCCCACTTGAACAGAGTGTTGGCCTCCTGCATCAGGCGCCTGGATCTCGTCCCGCCCTGGTGGTTGATGTAAGAGCGAGCGGAAACGTTGTCCGTTAGAACCAGGACATGGCTGCCCTGCACCAGATGAGAAAAACTCAGCAGAGCGAGAGACACTGCCCTCAATTCCAAGAAATTGATGTTGATGTTTTCCAACTCCCGAGGAGTCCACAGGCCCTGGGCTACATTGGATGAAAGGTGAGCACCCCATCCGAACAGGCTGGCGTCCGTCGTGAGAGTGATAAAGTCCTGTCCCTGAAAGGGTGACCCCCTTTGAATGGCGGTTGAGGTCCACCATCGCATGGATCTCCTGACCGCTGCAGGGAGAACCACCTGCATCCTGGTATGGCTGGTCTTTCTCCTTTGATAGGGTAGGAGAAACCATTGGAGGTCTCGAATGTGTAACCTGGCCCAGGGAACCACATCTATGCAAGAAACCAACGTGCCCAGGATTTTGGAGAGAAAGGCCAGGGAAGGTCTTGGTTGATAAGACAGGTTCTGTAGTAGAGTACGGATATTGGCCTGTCTGTCCTCCGATAGGAAAACCTGGCACAAGTCTGTATCGATGATGGTGCCCAGGTGAGCTAATCTGGTTGATGGAACTAGCTGACTCTTTTCCAGGTTTATGGTAAACCCGAAAGTTCTTAGGGTCGACAGGGTCAGTTGGAGATCCTGCTGTGCCCGGTCCCGGGACTTCGACAGGATCAGGACATCGTCGAGGTATGCCATGAGTCGGCGTCTCTGCTGGTAGGGTCTGCCTCGGTCCGCGAAGTACGGTCTGTCCTGACGGAAGCCTCCCTGGTTGAAAGAGCCCTGAGAGAAATTCCTCGAACCCTGAGAGACGGTTGAGGAGGGCTCTGCACGAAAGTTCTGCCTTCTATAGAAAGGGGTGAACCGTCGTTCTGCTCTCCTGTTGGATCTTGGGAGCACCTTCTTCTTATCTTTGTCCTTGATAAGGACCTTCTCAAGGGAATCGCCGAACAACTGTTCCCCTTGGAACTTGGCAGAAGCTAGGCGCCATTTTGATTTTACGTCCGCCTGCCAGCTTCATAGCCAAATTAATCTCCGGGAGGACAAAGAGGATGCCAGCGCACGGGATGCAAATTTTGCCGCATCCATGGTAGCATCCGCGGAGAACTCCGTTGCCGCCAGCAGTTTATTTAAATCCTGGCGGAACCTGCCATCCTCCTGACTTGCACGTGCTTGCATGTCCTGTATCCACAGGATAGTTGCCCTATTAAAAAATGAGGCAGCCGAGGCGGCTCGCAAGGCCCAGGCTGCCATTTGGTGAGTCTTCATGACTACCGTCTCGGCTCTTTTGTCCTCCGCCTTCAGACCCTCCGAAACCTCAGAAGGGACCAAGGCATTGGACACCAAACTTGCCACAGGAGTGTCTATGGTTGGAGGTGTTAAAAGCGATTCCATCTCCTGATCGAAGGTGTAGTATTTCCTATCAATCAGAGAGGGGCCTTGTGCTGCTGCTGGCGCTTCCCAAGGTCTTTTAATATTGTCAAGGAAAATATCAGAGGAGGGAATGGTTTCCGGTTCTTTTTTTGGCACTGAAAGTAGGACCCCTTTAGAGGCCTGTGCAGTGTTTTCTGCAGGCAACTTCCCCTCTCCTGCTCCCTCAAAGACCAGCTTAGCCTTATTTAACATAATTCGAAAGAGAGAGGGCTTGAAGAGGCCTACAAGGCTTGGTGGTTCGGGTGGTTGCTCATCCCCCGACAAACCTTCGCCTTCTTCACTATCTTCCTCTCTGGGATAGAGGTCCTCCTCCATGGATCCTTGGAAGGAGGCTGGAGCAGTAGGTGCCCACACATTTCTATGCTTTGGTGGAATGGGAATCCCAGGGGCCTGTTGTTGTGCCCCTACTGTAATCCCTTGGGCATAAACACTGCTTATTAGATTCTGGAGATCCTGAGGCATGCTCTGCCATGTATCAAACGAGCTCCTCAGACCCACAGCAGAAGGTGTAAAGGTGGCTGTGGGCTGGTTGTACTGAGCACCCGTGCTGCTGGCCATGGGCAAGGTATATTGGGGTCCAGTGGACAGTAGGGGGCGTTCAGGCGACCAATCATGTTCTGTTGCCGAGCCTACAACCCCAGCAATGCCTGGCAAGGGGGAGGCCGGGGGGGGGCATGGCCCCCCGAAGATAATTTGGCTGGGCCTGTGGCGCTGGTGGCTGTTTCTGGGCCATCTCTAGCTGCCTCTCCAGAGCCCGTATCCTTTTTTCGGCTTCCTTAAGGGAGGCGGCCTGAGAGGATTTAGCCTTGGCCTTTTCGGAGGAAGGCTTGTCCTTGGGGGTAGTGGGCCTGATGGAAATGGCCCCCTCCTCCCCCAGATGGGTCGAATTGTCGGTCATATTTGAATCACTCACGGTTAGACAATGAACAATAATGCCGATCGTAACGCAGCTAACAAAGCAATGAGGCTGTGACCTCAATGCGGCTGCGTGTTGCTGGGTAAACGGGGGGGGTTGCCTCGGAGCGTTCCTCGCTCCTCTCACCCCTAGTGATTGACAGCTATCGGCCAAACAAAATGGCCACCGCGCCGTTGCCATGGCAACCGGCGGGAAACTCAAGAGCCGCTCCCGCCGTTTTACCCGAAGGCTGCTCCGACGCCGTTCTGGCGTTTATGCAGGGCTCCGATAATAACTTTCCCTTCCTTGGGGCTTGCCCTGCGTTTAAAACGCAGCCTTCCCTTGGTCGCCGGATCTTTGGCTGTGGTGTTATTCGCCGGGCGGGGCAGGCCCTTTCCGGCGGCAACCGTCTCCTATCCCCAGGTGCGACCTCGGAGGCCGGGAACCTGGTCGCCCTATCATTTTAACGCCCCCCCCCCCACAGCTGCGCTCCGGTCCCCGTGAGCGCCAATGCCATGGAACAAAAAAGAGGGGGGGGCAGGGCGCCACAGTCAGACGGACAGAACCCTCGGAGGGCCTGATCCGTTGCTGTAAAGGAGAAGCCAATCCATACACGAAAAAACCCACAAACAAGGAAAAGGAATAAAGAAAAGTATTAGTAATCAGAAAAAACAATCACACAGTATTTAATCATATATTACAACTAATACTTATGAGGAGAAACTCAAAAAATGTCCCATTACTGCGACTGAGTTTTGATGACTGGGAGGCTAGGGGGCGGTACCTGCATAACGTTTAAATTAAAACTCAGTCCCTCCAATGAGACTGGAGAATTACCCACGTTGGACTCTCCTTGCAAGTGCATTGGAGAATGAGACAGGATGAAATGTCCTATATCAGGAGTAGTTAAAGAGGCTGGTAGATAGCATTCTAGTAAACTAGCAATGTGTAACTGGAGATGCCTCATAGGCAGGGGTGGGCTACTGCCCGGATGGCGGGGAATACAGTGGGGTAGCAAAAATGGAGCTCCACCCCAGAGAACCCAATTTGCACTGAAAGATGTTGAAAGAAAATGCAGGGCGTCCTGCATAAGCCATGCCCAGTGTGGTAGTAAAACTTTTGGTAGCCCTTCACTACTCATGTCAATTTTATGAATGGGTTAGCTAGGGGACTTCAAAGCTGAAATGTATGTGTACTTCGTCCCAAAGTGTAAGAATTATATGAAAATATCTAAAATTAACATCAAAGCTGATTTCTTGATGCTTTCAGGCAATCTGTAAAGATAGATCTCCAAGGCATATAAGGCTTTTAGGATTCCCGGTCTACCATCTTCTTGTTGTACCATATCCGTCATCGGATGTTGGCAATCCTATTTTTATCAACAGCCGCATGATCCTCCTCTATACTGCTCAAAAAGGCTGATGAGTTAATTGCCCATTTTGTTGGTCCTTCAAAAGCTGACTTAAAAATGCAGTGCAAGAACAGAATTAAAGGATTTTTTTCATACTCAGCTCCTACCTGATACTCCAGTACACTCTTGTTTGCATTACGATCACACAGGAATGTTATATGGGTAGACCGCTTTGTATGCTCCTTATTGTGGTAGGGTGTGCCATTCTGATAGTTTAGCTGAATAATTCCATCATAATAGGACAGCTGAGAATTGGGCATCCCAAGATTCCAAGAACTTGGGTCACTAGAATTAATGCAATTTCGTGTAAGTTTGCTTTAAATATTCCAGCATAATCTCACATTTCCAAAAATTAAGCTGCATTACAAAAATATATGCAACTGTCACATGTATGTTTCCTGACTGATAACTTCAATCTTATGAATCTACTTTCTGTATTGTGGTTTGTCCAATGTGTTATCACTAATCCAAGATACGCTTGTGTTTGGATCATGCTTTCCAATCACAATCAATAATAATTCATCTTTTATTAAGAAGGCAAATTGCTAAGGCCACATCCTAGCACATATTTATAGCCACCCAATAAAATTAGGAGCTCAGGTCAAGTATTAATCAGAGTTCATGCCATTGGGCAATTCATGGAGTGGGACAGCTCCTTGGGATTGATCACTTGCGATTGGAAGAGCTTTTTTGATTCCAAAACAGATTTAGAGGAAACATTCATTCAGTATTATTACTGTTGTCATACTCCATTCAGTAAGTATGTGAATAAAACATACATGACAGAAATATAAACCAAAACCTTAACGTCATATAAACAACCCAACAAAACACAAAATAATATTCCAAAATGTAATTAATCTTTTTCACCACCTCACAATCACTCAGCTAAAGGAGCTAACTCATTTTGAAGATACAACATACTTTTATTTGGATATCATCAGTAATCCTGCGTCAAATTTTCCCTAATTTGGCCTTGGGGTTGGGGAAAAAGGAAACATCACTTCACTGGATGAAAAGGCTGAATTAACTTGAGTTGTGAAGGCCAAGTTGAGATGTAGAGCACTGTTTTAAAGGACACAATAAACGAAGGGCAGGTAAAGCCAACAGCCCTATTCACCATTTTTGGTTTATTTCATTCTTTGAGCCCTGCCCTAAATAATTTCCTAATTTACGGTAAGGACAAAAAGTATTCAAAAGCCTTCAAGCATCCCATAAAATGGAGATTCAGGAGGCATACACATAATACTTACTTTTTCTTTACTTGACAAACTGCAGACTCTGATCCACAATACTTATCTGACAAAGAGCCACAAATACTAATGTGAAAGGTATAGTCAGTTGTGTTTATTGAGAAAGATTCATTAATCAGTGGTGATAAGTCGAAGGAAACTCCTAAGTAGAAATTTTTAAAAGTCTTGTTTAGTAAAAAGTTGTGAATGTGCGTAAGACAGTCATCTTAAAAGGGAAAATACGTAATAACTATTTTAAGTATGTATAATTCTATACTTAATCTCAGAATGAAGATAAAAACAGTGTTCCTAGCTGACACAAAATGTTAAAAGCAGACAGGAAATCTGAATTCCCCATTTGAAGTTTTTAGCTACATACCAGCTTGGAGATCTGAAACTCTGCAGTGGTCTCCTTTTGTTTTAGAGAGGACACAGGCAGCAGCAGTATGCCATTCAAACTCAAACAAGCATCCATCAGATCCATAATTCATCAAAATTGGAGCACTTTCTAGATCACCTATCAACAGAAAAATACTGATTGCAATAGTCACTCGTCTTCAAGAACATAGTAACAAAACTTCCTAGATTATCTGATCAGATGTATTTAGTCAGTTTATATTTCTTCCATTAGAGCATTTTCCATCACCAATAAAATATAATGACTGACAAATGCCACCTTCTTTCGTATCTGGTTTTCTTTTAGCTGTGAAATTTTGATTTATGGACTAGAAGTCTGCAATCTTTTTTATTCTCAAGCAGAAAATTGGCTATTTCAAGCATCTCAGGTGCATCCTGAGCCCAGATAACTTTTGGAATAACTAAAAATTGTTCCATTGCCAAAGCAGCTGGTTTCACACTCAAGCTAGGATGGTTTTAGTTCAAAATGGTTTAAATCAAAACATTTTGCAAAATCTCACTTTTGACCTTTTTTTCCCATATGTAGTTTTGGATCATTTTAACAAGTATAATGGTTTTTTGAGATATTTAATAGCATTTTCTAACTAGTTTTAGTACTTGTGTGGAAAACAGATCATATTTTTGTACATACTGTATTTATATAGAAATATTGAAGATTCAAAAGTACAGTATTCATTTTTAAGTACTACTGTATATGCTATGTCCACACTTTGTAGTGGTATACCTGAAAGTTATAATAATTAATCCTCACTATTCTGTACACAAAAATAAAACACTTTGTAGAGACATTAAAGCCTCAAAAGTCAAAGCTTGTAAAAAATATACAATTACTACAGTGTATTTTGCTAGAAAATATAATTGGAATGATTCCAAGGATTGCTTTTTGCATAATTTTATGTCAAACCAGCTGCATCAATCAAACTGATTGTGTTGGGTTATAATCAATCAAGCAATCATCGTAAGTTTTCAATTCATTACCAGATTTAATTCTTAAGGCACTGGTTATTGCCTATGAAATCTTAATCCAATGGATGAGGACAAAGTTATCTCCAAAACAATCTCACCACATAGCAACCTGTTTAGTCATAACAACATATTAGTAATTCTATAAAGTTAAATTAAAAATCTCTAATAGATCAGTTCACATTTTGAGGTCCTCAACCAGAAACTTCCATACCACTTCCATTTGAGACGAACATGCCTTTCCAAAATAGTATCAAATTTTCTTGTATGTGTAAATATAAAAGTACTCTAAAGCTGCAAAAGTAGTTTGAGAATGGTTTAATTATTAATGATCAAAGTGAAAGGTGAAAAAAAGATGCCCTAGCAGACTTTATGGTCTCACTGCTATTTGCACTCAAAATGTTACTATTCTCTATTCAGATATTTAAGGTTTAATAATGAAATCACATCACTCACCTGGTTTACATATAAGGATGATATTTGTTTCAATTTTTTTATTGGGTGCACATTCGTCTCCATCTGAATAGTGAAGCTCAATATTTTCTCTAACCTTTTTGGGAGGAGACATGAAAGTCCCAAGATTTCTTGTATTGTTGTTTTTATCTAGAAAGCAATACAATATGAAAACTATGAATCCTTGCTTTCACAAAAAAGGCTTTCGCTCTCAAACTGGCGGGTTAGTGCAAGTTAAGTGCAAGATAGTACACAAAATAAAATCTTCAATATAGCTGTCAGATGGAAAAGATTATTTTATCTTGAAAGTGAAGGGATTCAAGAATTATTTTAAAATTCTGTTATAATACACCGCTAAAGATTGTTCTATTTATGTTGTGGATTCACCAAAGGACCAAGGGCATTATAAGGTGTATAAGGTAAAGGTAAAGATTCCCCTTGCACATCCGTGCTAGTTGTTCCCGTCTCTAGGGGGCGGTGCTCATCACTATTTCTAAGCCAAAGAGCCAGCGCTGTCTGATGATGATTTCGTGGTCAAGTGGCCAACATGAACAAAGCTGAAGGCGCACGGAACGTTGTTACCTTCCCACCAAGATGGTCACTATTTTTCTACTTGCATTTTTGTATGCTTTTGAACTGCTAGGCTGGCAGAAGCTGGGGCAAGTAACGGGAGCTCACTCCTTTACACTGCGCTAGAGATTCAAACCGCCAAAACTGCGGCAACAACAAGCTCAGCATCTTAGCTACTGACCAACTGCATCCATAAGGTGCATATGCCCCTGTAAATCTAAACCTAAATCTTAACTAAAAATACCAAGGTTTTTAGCTTGCATCGGACATAATATATTCCTATGCAACATGAAACTCAAGAGTGGAACCAGGAAATATCCTCCTCTTCTGTTGCTGCCCCAGTCCTAGGGAGCAGCTATCCTCTATGAATTACCGCTTTCTTATTGACATTTAGAAAATAAATTAAAAGTATTCTCTTCTCTCTGGCTTTTGGACTTATTTTTATTTTATTCTATTGCAATTATATATTTGATGGTTTCATTTATGTAACTGTATATATGCCAGAGCTAGGTAATTGGGCAGCATAGAAATAATTTAAAATAAGTACAACAAGTGATCCAAAAAATCAACAAAGGAAGAGGGAAGATGATGGTTTTTAAGATTCACAGCATAGCCTCCTACGACAGATGCTCTTCAGGGAATTTTAAATATAAAGTGTAGAAAGAACAGATGCCTTACTTCTCAAACCTATACTTCTTAATTTTCTCTCCTTATTAAGTGTTGTACCACATGATTCTTGACAAATGTATTTTTTTTATATATATGTATACTGAGAGCATATACACCAAGACAAATTCCTTGTGTGTCCAATCACACTTGGGCAATAAAGAATTCTATTACGTTCTGTTCTGTTCTATTCTATTCTAATCAGTCTTTAGAACATAAGGATTTATCAAACCTTCTAGAATATTAAGCCAGTCTCCTAAGTGTAAGTTAAGTTGTAATTTTAATGCAGATACCATCTTAAAATTTAAAACATGAAAATTGAAAGAAACATGCAAAACAGAGAAACTGGGAGGGCAAATTCTAGAGTAGACACTTTGTCCTGCAGACTTAAAATAAATTATTATCGTTGCTCTATGAAAAGAAAAGCAACTTAGCTCTCATTAATGTTGTGGTTAGCTCTGGCCCAGCTCCTGCCCCAAGGACTGTGGATGTGGGGGAGACATCCACATGCTGCAGGCCTGTTTTGCCCCCAGTGGAATCTGCTGATGAAGGCTCCTCTCACCAAGAAGACATGAGTGACAGGGAGGAGGAGAGTGTGGCAGACAGCTCAGAAGGAGATCAATTATCTAGCTCCTCCTTGGATTCAGAACAAGAGTTAATGATACAGCCACGCATGAGGAGAGCGATGCATAGGCAGCAACAACTGAGAGATTATTATCAAAGAAAATGAGGCCACCTGTGGTTGGGTGGGGCTGTGGTAATTAGTGAGGCTGCTATAAATAGCAGCCTGCGGGTTTGGCCATTGTGGAGGATTATCTGATCGTTGTGTTTCGTGCCTACTTTGCTGACTTTGACCTTTTGTGTGCTGATTTTTCCCCGCTTTGAAACTAAACCAGAGCAAAGTGTGTTTCACTTTGTGAAAGAAGAAGGACTGTGAATTGCCTCTCAGCTGCAAGCTAAGTATCACAGAACTGATAAGGGACTTGAACAAATTACCAGTTTGTTTGGAGACAAGTGCTCTTTGCTATACAAAAAGAGGGCTTAGGTTAAGTGAATTTTCCGTATAAAGAACATTGTTTTGAATTTTCAAACGTGTGTGAACTTTGTATCTGTGAATTTTGGGGAGGAGTCTACCAGCGAGCCCGACAGAACAATTAAGAGAGAGGTTGGGTTTAGGCCCCTACTCACCAACAGAGCAAACTGAGGCATCTTTGGCACAGTACATAGCTTCCCCTTTCTGGAGTACCTTGTGACAGACATTTATAAAGAAACGCTTCTTTTTTGCTTCTACGGGGTTGATATCTACAGCTTCCCAATTCTCCTCTGATTCTAGAATTAAGATGACATGCTTTAGATTAAAATATACAACATATCCACAATGTTATTTCCCTTTGGGGTAAGCAGTTACTATATAAGCATTGGAGAAAAGGAGTAAGTAATTGTAAAACAAAGAAATAAAAAGTAAGAGACAAGAAAATAATAGCTAATTTACAATAATGCAACTCATGGTCACTCTCCATACTTTTCTTTTCTAGTTTCTACTACAGTGTTCCCTCGATTTTCGTGGGTTTGAACTTCGCAAAAAGTCTATACTACGGTTTTTCAAAAATATTAATTAAAAAATACTTTGCGGTTTTTTCCCCTATACCATGGTTTTTCCTGCCCAATGACATCATATATCATCACCAAACTTTTGTCCACCTTTAATAAATATTTTTTTAATAAACTTTGATAAATAAACATGGTGAGTAATAATCTAAATGGTTGCTAAGGGAATGGGAAATTGCAATTTAGGGGTTTAAAGTGTTAAGGGAAGGCTTGTGATACTGTTCATAGCCAAAAATAGTGTATTTACTTTCGCATCTCTACTTCACGGAAATTCAACTTTCGTGGGCTGTCTCAGAACGCATCCCCCACGGAAATCGAGGGAACACTGTATAGCTTATACACTGCCTGCTTGCTTTATAATGCCACATGTTGGAAAAACATTCCATTCTTAAATTCCCTACCCAAAATGACAAGTTCAGTTATTGGTGTCATTTGGTGTATAATATAAAACCATACAACAATTTAAAGAAAGCCATACTACATATCATAAAGGGGATAAAATTCTTCATCCAGGAGGTCTCCAGAACTAGAGATTTTAAAAACAATTAAGTAGACAATAGATTTTTAAAAGTTTCATACCAGAATGACGAATTAGTCGTGTCAAATCATACTTTTTCTTGTTATCTGAAACCATGCAAGGCAAACCTTCTTCTCCAACACAAGCATATTTGGTTTGCCAGGTGAAAAAATATGAACAGTCTGTTTCACCATTAAATTCTGGATGTCCTTTGCCATTATTATCTTTAATAAATTCACAAAAATACAGGAAGCATTAAGATTAAAAGGGGTTAACATATAACAGAAAATATATTTTAAAATATCAGATTAAAGTTCTGATACTGTCCCCTACATAATGAAATGTAACAATAACAGAGTCCAGATACCCCCAAATAATTAAAGAGAAACTAAAAAAAATAAACAATTAAAAACTTGAAGTCAAATATAATTTCCATAGCAGAATTGGCATGAGCCGATCCATCACGTTAAAATAAAAAGGCTTTAATACTGCAATTAATATTAGAGGTCATATACCACACTTACCTATAATTTGTTCAGTGTATTCATTTACCAAATAAGCCACAACTTTTTGCATAGAACAATGTCTCTTTGAATGACATGGGTGGTAATGAAATTAAGTACAGTGGTACCTCGACATACAAGTCTAATTTGTTCCAGACTCGAGCTCGTATGTGGATCTCGAACAAATGCCTTTAGACTTTGTTTTTCACACCGAGATAACTGGAAACATGGAATTCTTGCGCCACCTAGTGGAAGCTTGGCTTGTATCCCGAATTTGAGCTCGGGTGTCGAACAGAAATTTTGCTCGCGTCTCGGCTCGTAACTTGGAATACTCGCATGTGGAGCAGCTCGTATCTAGAGGTACTACTGTACCTAGTTTCCTATATAACATTTTTCTCTATGTATATATATTTTAAGTATCAGCAGTGTCTCTAACAGAACAATACTGCTCAAATTAATCTATTAACACCCAGACTATACATTACCTGCAGTTTGATTGCAATCAAAATTTATGACTGTCATTCTCTGAAAACCCGAGCTACAAATATCTCCTCCTGGATACATCAGAATAAGGTCTCCATCAGCATACCTGATTTCAAAAAAACAATACAATTCTACTTAATCAGTTTTATTGAATGATGCAACAGTCAGAATTTCAAGGATCAGTTGTAAGCATCACAGTGCCATCAATATTTTGTATGATTGCTGCATGATAGTAATAATTTGACGCTTTATGTTGTGAAAAAATATCTTCTTTCAGAAATAAAAACTATTTTTCTCTAATATTGAGCAAAATATTTTTGGGCAATATCACATATTTTCTTTCCCAAAAAACCCCCCATATTTACATTTCTGGACTAGTACTAACCTGAGAGTTTGATTGGTAAATCTTCCTGCCACTTTCTGTTGAGTTTTTTCAGATTTAACTTGGCATGAAGATGCATCCTTATCCTTACAAACATCACCAGCTACTTTCCCACATACATTCAGATAATAGTTATATTCTTTATCTTTTGCAAGATATGGTGACACATCGCCTAAAGAAAATGTGATTGAAATACACATCTGAAATACTCAAATGGTGATATAATACCAAAATACTTATATGATCACTGTATAGCATTGATATAATCTGCCCGTGTGCCACGAGTGATGATCTCCTTAGCCATTTTCTAAATTTACACAATGATTCAGGCGTAGGATTTTGCAAGACAAATTTTAATTTCATGAAAACTACTCTCTAGATATTTATAATTTTCTCTATTTTATCCTCAGATTCAAAACAAGAGTCTCCTAACAATTTTTTTAGTTTTTTTCTCCATACCCCACTTCTGGCGGTATTAAATTGAATGCATACTGCATCTAGCATTATGAAATCCCATGTATTAATAAAGCTGTGAAATCTATGTAAATATCTCTAAAACATGTAATGTCTTTATAATATTTTTTTTTGTTTATTTTTGTTTTCCTTCTTCCATATTTATTTTTGTTTTGGTATCTTTAACCTTATGTGATCATCCTAATCTGACACAACCAAAAAGGAAACCATGTTTTTGTGATTTTTAGAGCAGAAGATATATAATACTGTTTCCACTGCGTTTGATCAGATTTGTTCATTACTCTGATTTCTAAACTGCTAGCTCATTAGTGTTTAGAGCACTTATTGCAATGACTAATGAGCAATCTGTAATTTCAATCTGTTGCTTTCATTTTAATGCTTTCATAAATACTGTATTTTTGGCAAAAAGCTAAAAACTAACTGTTCCCATACATAAAAATACATTCAAAACAGATAATCTTCAAAATAGCACAATCCCATCTATGGCAACTTCATTTATATATCCATCCATTTGGTTCATTTTCAAGACCAAAACACTATTTACGTAACATTTTGTACAATACATCTATACTAGAATTTGATTTTTTTTGCTATAGCTGCTGGTTTCACTCGTATAAAATATCATGTTGCACACATTCTCAGGGGAAATAGTATAGTTACCTGGAGGTTGCATAAGAGGTGTCAGATCCACATAAATACCATGTTGTTCACTGCTCAGAGTACAATTATGACTCTCCAGGTAGTCCCTGGCACAAGCAGACTCAGTAACCCATTCAATCTCATAGTGGCAATTGCTTGAAGCAGTGAGCGTAGGATTTGTATCCTATATTTTTAAAAAATAAATAGTCAGATCAGAAAACTTTGATTTATCTACCCCCAAACATAAGCTCACAAGTCCAGAACAAGTTTCCAGAATTAGGGAATAGTAACAGAATGGGTTCCTCCTGGTTCAGTTTTTGCTGATATTTTTTCTTCTGCGCATATTTCAAACATTGTGCATGCACTACCCTCTTGTTTTTGACTTTTTGGGGTGTGTCTGGAATTTTGGGCACTGTGCATAGGTGAGGTGCAGCCACGTGGCCTGGGAGGAAGCAAACTGGCAGCAATGTAAGATGGAATCCACCCCTGAATAGTAACACAACCTCTCGTTTTAATACCACCCTACATAAATGTTGCTAAAACAAGTTATATAAGCAATGTCATTTGGCGGGACCCAGGAGAAGAGCCTTCTCTGTGGTGGCCCCGACCCTCTGGAACCAGCTCCCCCCAGATATCAGAGTTGCCCCCACTCTCCTTGCCTTTCGCAAGTTCCTTAAAACCCACCTCTGTTATCAAGCATGGGGGAATTGAAATTTCCCTTCCCCCTAGGCTTATAGAATTTATACATGGTATGCTTGTATGTATGAGTGGTTTTTTAAATTGGGGTTTTTTAGATTGTTTTTAATATTAGATTTGTTTACATTGTCTTTTTATATTGTTGTTAGCCGCTCCAAGTCTTCGGAGAGGGGCAGCATACAAATCTAAATAATAATAATAATAATTAATAATAATAATAATAATAATAATAATAATAATAATAATAATAATAATATTTACCAAACTTGGTCACAGAAATGCCATTTCAGTGTCTAAATCCTACTAAGGTGGTAGAACAACCAGCTGAATGGTTTTATTTTGTTCCATCTACTCCATTTTAGTCTACCTACTCTGTAAAAGCTTTTTCTGTTCACCAATTTAAAAAAAATTAAAACTAATGTCATGCAACCATCTTTGTTCCCCACTTCAAATAATCCTTCATGCGTACTTAGTAATAGCTGCTACCCTGTTTCCCCGATAGTAAGACACCCCCGATTGTAAGACGTATCGGGGGTTTCAGGGGGGTCGGCTAATATAAGCCGTACCCCGAAAGACATATGTCTTACTTTCGGGGAAACACGGGGGGTATTGCCGCCTCCCTCTCATCTAGCTGCGCTCCGCCTCCTGCCCACGTCCGCACCGTCCCCCTCTCCATACGTCGCCGCGCCGTCTCCTGCACTTGTCACTGCCGCCTCTGCAAATTTACTCGGGCACGTCCCTACTCCAAAGAAACCTCCCCCCCCCACCCGTCACACAAGGTAAAATGCATATACACTAAAAAAACACATTTTACACAGTTTTTTTAGCTGTCAGTGCCCCTTTAACAATATAAGACATACCCCAAAAGTAAGACATAGTGGGGCTTTTGGGGATAAAAAGAAAGTAAGACACTGTCTTACTTTCGGGGAAACATGGTAGCTGACAGGGGAATCAAAGGTGTGCTATAGCAAGACTGAGTGCAGCTTTCTAATACAAAATCAAATTTGGATTTTGAAATTTTCCAACAAAACAACGTATATGAACTATTTATTATAAAATACAGTAATTTAGTTTCAAATGGCTACTTGCTTTCTATATATTGCTTTGTCCTTCTAGCTCCCAGATTTTAGATTTTCAATAGCCTAAACTGGGGAGGGAAGGGGCAGGGGTGTATGATGACAAACTGTTTAATGTTGTGCATAAGCCCTCTTATGAATCATTTTTTATTGTTTCTAGCAACTTGGAGGATCCTATAATCAAAACCTACTAGTCAAGCCTCAATTTTCAGTAGTAAAATGTACTGTTTTCCCATCCAATAAATATCACCCTAAAATAAATGATTAAAGCTTTGGTATAATTTATATCCCTTTTTCTGTTTTTAACTAAAGCGTATATCCACTCAAAATAGAAAAAAAACTGGCTAAATATTTTAGCCTATCACTTTTGTGACATTTATTTATTTATTTGTTTGTTTGTTTGTTTGTTTATTTATTTAATTGGATTTGTATGCCGCCCCTCTCCGGAGACTCGGGGCAGCTAACAGCAATAATAAGACAGCGTACAATAATAATCCAACACTAAAAACGATTAAAAACCCATTAATATAAAAACCAAACATATATACAGACATACCATGCAGAAAATTGTAAAGGCCTAGGGGGAAAGAGTATCTCAATTCCCCCATGCCTGGCGGCAGAGGTGGGTTTTAAGTAGCCTATGAAAGGCAAGGCGGGTGGGGGCAATTCTAATTTCTGGGGAGAGTTAGTTCCAATGGGCCGGGGCCGCCACAGAGAAGGCTCTTCCACTGGGTCCCGCCAAGCGGCATTGTTTAGTTGACGGGACCCGGAGAAGACCCACTCTGTGGGACCTAACTGGTCGCTGGGATTCGTGCAACAGAAGACGGTCCCTGAGATAATCTGGTCCGGTGCCATGAAGGGCTTTATAGGTCATAACCAACACTTTGAATTGTGACCGGAAACTGATTGGCAACCAATGCAGACTGCGGACTTTATCTCAATTGCCTCTAGCTGTCAGGCCAAAGCCATCATTTCGAGCACTGTACTTTGGCCTGCCACAGTAGAATAGTATTATGGGAACTGGGAGGAGGAGTTGCATGAGAGTGAAAGTTACTAGCCACAACAAATTCCTTTCTTAGTGTCCAAAGTCATCTTTCGTTCTGCATCAGTGGATGTGAGGAGGAGGTTGGTGAAATCCCTACACTTTTGACTGGTCCTCGTGATGAACTTGTGGGTATGGGCATGGGGGATGAACCTTAACCTGGGTGGGGTACTGGAAGGAAGTTAGTATCGGGATGGCAACGGTGTGACCAACATGGCTCTGTTAATAAATCGAACCTTGGATGAGAGAACTGGACTAGAATCTGATTTATTTCTCAGATGCTATTTAGGGCGCTGACACAAGCAGTCTTTAGGAATTAGACATAAATGGGGGGGGGGATGCAACACTTGCTCAAAAACAGCTGACCTTGCATTTTAAAATTTCAAATAATCAACTATCAACTTGAAAGAATACCATAAAACTCCCTAAATCTGTAAGTATCCTTGTCCAATAAAATCCTCAACCACTGGAAAATCATGACAGTGGCTGTCAAAAATTGTTTGCAGTTTAGATGGTTATGAATCATGACAAAGATCTTAATGCCTCAATGAAAGTGTCAACACAGGTGATTTTGCAGAAGTTGTCATCATTTAATCCATTATGACTTTATCTTTGTTGTCAGGAAAGGGAAAGACTTGTCAGATGTTCTGCCTCAAAAATAATTTTAACAGCCTTCATACTGAACTCTGACTGGGCAACGAGGAAAGGTATTTATTTATTTATTTTATTTATTCAATTTTTATGCCGCCCTTCTCCTTAGACTCAGGGCGGCTTACAACATGTTAGCAATAGCACTTTTTAACAGCGCCAGCCTATTGCCCCCACAATCCGGGTCCTCATTTTACCCACCTCGGAAGGATGGAAGGATGAGTCAACCTTGAGCCGGTATGAGAAAGAATGATCAAGATATTTACTTTTCAAGCAATAAGTTATCTTGACCTGGCCTTGTGAAATTGAAATATGCTGATACATTTATTTTTAGTTAATGCTATGATCCATTGGTCTTCCCAGTCAAGTAACAGTGCTCAACATCCACCATAGGAAATTGTTGATTACCTCTCTTCGCCTTCCCTCTGGGCATACAAAAGTAATTGTAACTGATGGGTCATGGCTACCACAAAAGTCTGGTCTGTCTTTTACATTGCTGTATCTCAGCTGAAACCTGAGAAAATAAAGAGACATAAAAATGAAGAGGGAGGGGGAGACTACCGGGAGATTCACACAAGGTTCCCAATGTAAAACCCTCCCAAAGTCTAATTGAAGGGTAATAGTTAATGAACAAGACAGCTAGAAAATATAAGGAAATGGAATTCAAACTTATCTGCAGGATACCAAATTGGGGGAGTGAACAATTATACAAGTAGAATCTAGAACAATGGTGTCATAATAATTTCAAATTGTTGTTTACAAGATGACTCAATTTGTTTTTATATTGTTTTCCCAGGTTAATATTACACTAATTCTATCAATATTCTTGCATAATCATTTTGCCCACCCCAAGGCAATATATAGCCAGAAAAAATAAAATAACAAGTAAGATACTTCCAGGGAGATGGTGGGCACTTCCGAAGAAACATTTGTTGAAATTTGCTGCATTAGCACAAGTAAATAATAAAGGGATAGTGGTGGACAGAACAGCTGTAAATTCAAGGAATTCAGCAGAATAATATAATACACAATTAGGAACAAAATTAAGAATACAGTATCTATGAAAGCAATGTTAGTGGTTTTCTAGGGATTCTAGACCATCATGTAAAACATACAAAAAACATACAAAAAATAGGCTAATTTTAAAACTGTTGTAAATTAAAGGACATGTAATTCAATTCTCAATAAAAATCCCTAGTAATAGCAGAAACATGAAAGAATTAAACTTTGCATTAATATATATACTTCATAGCTACATTCTTCCAACCTTATTCACCATAAACAGCACTGCATACTGATGACTTTCAAAGATAACACAAATCCATACCTGTCTTTATCAAGCCGTTTTAGTAATTCTTTAGTATGGCCCAGATCAAATGCATGACCATCCTTCACCAAGCAAGCTGCACTGTGCTCTGGACAACCACTAGTTTCACCTGATGACCTTCCTGTTAAAGCAATAATGAGTAACAACCTATGTATTACTGATATATAAGTATGATCCTTGGTTAAAGTTTCCAAAAGTTTGCTTAAATAAAATAAAAAATATGTTCTTTGGCCACATCATCCAAAACCATAAAAAAATAGAAGGGACAAGCTATTTAGCCAAGTTATAAATCAGAATTATGGCAATTAAGATTGTATTTTATATACAATAGACACTAACATGGCAAAGCGGGCAAGAACATTTTAGAAATGTATGACTAAAATGATACCGGTCTTACAGAGGTATTTTCATCAGACGTTCCAGAAATAAGGCAAATATATTTATAAAGTTATTTGCATTAAATATTATGTAAGATTACACTCATTTTTAGTGCCTCGAAATGGTTTTCACTGCTTTAAGAATAACATCATGCACCAAAGTCATATCTTATAGTGATAGAAATGGCATTTTCAAAGGAAGCTATAAATCAACTTTATACCTATTAATATATGTTCTAAAATATTTTATATAACTGAAATTGTTATTTTCTCCCAAAATTGTATTGTATTTAAACTAGTGCCCAAGAACTGATTGCCACAAGGCAGACTAATATCCCAAGAAGCAACAGTTTGAGGAAATCTGGAGTTTAGACATAGTTTTTCTACACATTTTAAGGAAGATCTCACTATTTTTGATAGCTAAAATGGAATAAGGTAGCACCGAAAAGACATATTGAACTACAGATTATTCAACAACCAAATATTTTAGAAAAATAGGCATAAACATTATCTAATATTTAGACAAAAGGTTATGGGGAAATGTGGTAAAGTGTTGATCAGCAAATTCTACGAAGCCACAGGTACAAGAGGAAATTTAGAGTATATTTTCAAAAACTGTAAAGTCTTATAAATATTAATGGAAAATAAATATCTGAATATTTAATAAAATAGAGGTATTGAATGAAATGGAGAACTGGGAAACACTGAGGAATCAGTGTAGCTCAAATAAAAGCACTAATATTTTATGTCTTTCGTCTTAAAAGGGAAGCATGGTAAAATTTCAGATATAGAAAACATCTTGCCTTAGGGAGATTAGAGAAAATTACCCATTATTTAGTTGGATTTCATACCTATGTTTCTACAAATGTTGATGTATAACTCTGAATCATCATCTGAGTCTTCTATCAAGTATCCACCAGAAGTCTTAATCAATGGATTTAAATCATGTTTCTTCAGGTTTTCATCAAATATGTAGCAAGGTACCTAGAAATTTAAAACATACAGTAAGTGTCTTGCAAGTAAGATCATACACAATATAAGGTCATTATTGACATTCCATCTGTCTTCTATGTTTTAAACAGAAGTACTTTAACCCGGTCCTATACTTTTTAACATCAGAACTAATAAAGATATTATGCTTCCATCTTGTGGCACTGATGAGAGTGTGCACTCATCTGAAGCTACTATTTATTACTCACAGCTTGAGCAAATCAAAACCAGATACAGTGGTACCTCGACATACGAGTTTAATTCGTTCCAGACCCGAGCTCGTAAGTCGATCAACTCGCATCTCGAACGAATGCCTTTAGACTTTGTTTTTCACGCCGAGATAACTGGAAGCAAGGTGATTCTTGCGCCACCTAGTGGAAGCTTGGCTCGTATCCCGAATTTGAGCTTGGGTGTCGAACAGAAATTCTGCTCACGTCTCAGCTCATAACCTGGAATACTCGCATGTGGAGCAGCTCGTATCTAGAGGTACTACTGTATACAGAACAGTTTTATCAAACCTCTAGTATTCTGGAAGGGCCATCAGAATCCAAAATTTCCTGTGACTACTGTTTAATACATATATGGTCAATTGTTAACAAGCAGTAATCCTTCGCTACTTCGCGGTTCATCTTTCGCAGATTCGCTACTTCACGGGTTTTCAAAGGGGGGCTTAAATCCATTAAATCCATTGAAAATTTTAAATCCATTAAAAATTCATAAAATTCTTCTACAGTACTACTGTACTCTATTAAAGAAACTGGTAGGATATCACATGTAGTTCCAGCTGAGAAACATTATAGAATGACTGTTTAATGCAAAGGGTGGGCTTTAAAAGTCCAAATACTCGTTAAATACATAAAAAATATCTTTCCTCTATTTCAAGGAAATTCGTTTTTCACGGGTGGTCTTGAAACGCATCCCCCATGAAAAACTAGGGATTACTGTATTCATATCTGGATTGTTATTTTACTCCTGCCATGTAATTGATTGCCTATTTGCCCAGCAGTTTTCTCGGACGGGGTTTCCATCACCCAGGCTGCAGTCCACTACTATGCATCCCCACATCCACATGCAGTGGGCAAGTGTGTGTGTGCTCCTATTTGCGCAAGTGACCGGCACATAAACCCACCACTCGCGCAAATTGAGTCCAGCGTACGTGCCTGCTTACCCACCTCTCACACAAAACCATCTTCTCTCCCCCACCCTGCCAGTCCACAAAGACAGAAAGTGTGGGGAACTCTGTTCCAAGAAACTAAGCAAGTAACAGCAAGTAATGGGGGCATGAGTATATGAAAGAGTGTACACAATTCAATACACAATCTACTGAGACAAAACCATATTCAAAAAATAAAAATGAGTTCTCAGGAATACACAAAATATTAATTTCTTTCACATACTGCAGAATATTTAACAAACAACAGAAATTATATAAGCAGGAATAGAAGAAGAAAAAGAATAATAAATTATCTTCGCCTCTTTTTTGTTTTAATTTGGATTTCATGAAAATGAGGACTAGTTTGGTTGCTTGAGTTTAGCTCTACTGAATCATACACTAATATCCAGAAGCAAAATTGGGCCTAGAGTAACTAACCAATGTCTTAACTCGGTCAAACTCATATCACAAGTTACTTAATCCCTAGTGCAGATAAGAAGGGAAGCCTTAAACTTAATGCTTGGTGCTGAATATTACATCTTTATAACTAGATTAAAAAACTGACAGATTGTTCAAACGAAAAAACATACAATGTTTGACTACTATTTAAAAAAATTAATGACATTACAACAAACCTAACACTAAATTGCATTTAATAACACTTGTTGTAAACAATATGAAATAAATTGAGGATGCATTGCTTAGTTAACCTATATAGGTCCAGTGAATCTAATGGGCTGACTTCTCAAACAACATACTATATTTTTCAGAATATAAGATGCATCTTAGTTTTGGGGGAGGAAAATAAGGGAAAAAGGCCTTTGCCTCCCAGCAAACAGTACAGATGATATACACTATTTGCTGTGTATTTTTGTGCATGTGAGCCTGACCCATAGAAATAGCAAAGAATTGGAGAAATGTACATTATGGCAGTACATTAATGCCAGAAAGTTTTCTTAAATGTGGTCACATTAACTCCTCCCAATTATTTAAATAGATCTACTCCAAACATGACTAAATCAGGGCTTAACTCAGCTGCCTTGTTTTAATACTACAACAGGACACTATTACATATCAGATTATACTTTTACAGATCTTTAAAACTGATGTGGCTTTCTGGAAGTATTCTCTCCTATTTAAAAGAAGATAAGATAGCACTGGACCTCTTCAAATCAGGCATTTATTTTAAAAAGCTTCTTCATTTTGTTAAGTTGTCTAGAGAACAATAATAAAGCATTCTTTAAAAAATAAATAATAATTTGAACATTCTATAGACACTTACCTCCTTGCAGTTTCAGCAGTCCAACATTGCCACAGTCCACCTCTCAGCAATTTGCCTCCCTGAAGCTAGTTTCACTTTCAGTTCTAGCACATGACCTACCTGTGCTGAACCAACTGTAGGTCGGAAGGCTGAGAATCACTTGCTTTTGCTAGTCAGGCTCTCCGCTGTTTGCTGCAAGGAGGTAAATTGCTGGGAGGCAGAGACCAAAGGGTGGAGGTGGCCAGGTGAGGCTACATTCGTTGAATAAGGTGCATCCAAGTTTTCACCCTCTTTTGGAGGATAAAAAAGTATGTCTTATACTCCAAAAAATACGGTATATCTGATGATTTTTTGGGTTATGTTTGAACAGAAATTGTGTTACCTCTTCAGCTGATGTAAATAAGTCCTTCTTGCATGCAAGGAATGTTCTCCATTCAAAATAATGAACACACTCGGATGAAGTCACAAATTCTGGGGAACCCTGATTAAGAAAAAAAGTGATGCACAATATTGATCAATTTGTATTTGTAATTATAATTAAAACCTACATAATAATAAAGTTTAAAATACATTCTATTGGTTAGTATAGTTTACATTTCCAAGCAAGAAACTATTTTTATCCAGATACATTTCAGTATGGAAATTCACCCATAAATTAAAATAACTGGGAAAATACAACAAAACTAACATAACTAGACAGTACAAAATTAAATGCCAAGAGCTAATCTCTTTAATAGCACCGTACTGTTTTTTAAACCAGCCAGAGTCTCTCTATCAGGAAATGGGTTGCATGCATATTTAATAAGTAAATAATTTAAAGGTGTTCTGCTAAAGAAACATACCTGAAAACAGATATATAATGAAATGCCTAACATAAAGTATGCTTATTTTAGCTGATATCAAGCAGATAAGTTGAGTGGCACATTTTTAAATCATTTTTTAAGAAACACTAGTTTTATGCAATCTGACCAATTTGATATTTTTATTTCATGTTGGTACATTAATAAACACCTTTTTTAAATAGGATCATTTAGGAAAACAGATAACCAATATGTACAGCGGGAAGATGCAGATACATTCAAGGACAAACATAATTCTGTCAGGATTGGGATAGTTTATCAGTATTTAATAATTAAAAATAATTATTGCCTATTTAGAAATAAAATATTCAGCGGTAACATACTAACCAAAGTCTTCCCGCAATAGAAATTGATGTTACTTTGCCATGTGCGTTGATTTCCCTGAGAACAAGTTTGTGTAGTGTTGAATTCCAAGAGTAAATTAGACTTTTTCATCAGTGAGGATTCCCCTAAAACAAAAAGAGCATATACTATACATTAATCTCAAAAGGTGATTTCCAGTTATATGAGATAAAACACATAAAAAATTTACACCAACAAAGCATAGAAGAGAAATCTTTGGAAAACTAAACTAATTATGAATACCATATACCAAGCACAATAAATCTAGGCCAAAAAAAATTATGCCTTGTACATTACATCAACAAGCTCTTGATAGAATTTCTAAACTTTCTCTAAACCACTTATACAAGTAGGTATTAAACTGATACTGTCTTCAAGCAGCTATTTAAAAAAGATGCAGGATGCAAAAACTTACACAGATAAATATACAGATGTTCTAAGCAGAGTGGCAAAACAATGTGACTTTTTATCACAATCCAAAGAAACATCTGAAAAACCCATAGACACAGGATAAGGATATTGTCCTCTAAGAACTACAGTACAATCTTATGCAGCTCCACTTTAACTCATGGTGACTGAGTTTCAATTGAACTTATCCTCAGGTTAAATTCATCTACTATACTGTACTTTGTGTAACAGATCGCAGAAAAGTTGGATAGAAAGAGTTTTGGAAAAGATTCTTGTGAATACCATAAGCAGTCAAAGAAACAAATAAATGTCTCATTAAACAAATCAATCCACTCAAGGCACAAATGGTCTGGTTCAAATTACTTTGGATGTATTAATTATGTGAAGACTTAGTTCCCTAGAAAAGTCTCTATTGCTGGGAAACGTGGAAGGAAAAAGAAGAGGAGAAAGCCAGTAGCAAGATGAATGAACTCAGTTATGCTGGAAGACCTATAGATCAGATTAGAGACAGATGGCATGGATCGCTCATAATCTATTTAAGGAAAATCATCCAAGAACTGTAATTTTAAATCCCATCCTACCAACCCATAAACCTACTTATATACATTAATACACTATCCCAGAAGGATACTAGCATTTCTCCTTTAAAACGTCATAATTCTGAAAGACTAATAATAATGGCCTTTGCTAGCATTTTTCCTTCTAGTGTTCTAAGCTTCCCCTGGAGAAATCCCTCGGAACACTGAAGGAACAAATCTCAAATCTGGCAAAAATGCTACTGACTGCCATTGTTTTTGTGATCATTCACCCTAGGAGGGCAGGGAGATGCCCTAGGCCTCCCAGAGAAGATGAAAGCTCCAGGCCCTCTGCTTAATAACCTATGCAGTCACTTAACAACCAAGCTTGGAGCCAGGATTGCTGTCATTGAGCAAAAAAGTCACGTGAAGTCTTGCTCAATGACCAAGATTCTGGGCTCCATTGTGGTCACAAGTGGAGGACTATCTGTAGTTCAGTACTACTTAAGTGCATGTGTGTTTAATTAAGTAATTAAATCTATAGGCCACACAACCCACATATGTATTCAAGCATCTATCTTTATTATCTCAGTGAAAAGCAAAACCTGAAAACCTGAAATTCAGGTCTTTACCTTTTGGATAAGGATAGAAATTACGTCAAAGTTCCCCTGGAAAGTGGAAGAGCAACATATCCTTCAGTTGTTGCACATCCAAGGAAAAGGGAAAGGAGAAAACTTACAGTAATTTTTTCCTTAAATAAGGGATGGAGCAAAGAAGGAAATAGAGAGGGCTGGTTTAAGGTCGTGTTCTGAAAAACTAATAATACATTATGAATGTAGTCTGTTACAATAAAAGATATCTGCCAATTATTTCTCCTGTTTAAAATTATAACACCTCTAGACAACTGCACCTGTGCAGGTGGGAAAAAGAGGCACAAGAACATGATACTGTTTATGCTATAAATATGATGGTATTTTATATTTAGCAGTTGCTAGAACAATTTTTAGTTGCATTCTTTGTTCTTGCAGTAAACATACTTATCAACAGGTTGTCTCTATCAGTTTTGCACTTCTAGTTTCAGATGAGAAAAGCCTAACGCTGCAGGTCGTCAACGTGCAATCATAATGGAGGCTGCTGACTATGATCCCATACTATGATGGTTGCAAGATGAGTTGTTATTTTTTTGGAGTCATTAAGCGAATATGGCAGTCATTAAACATGGTTTGCTGCAGGCATGGTTTTGCAGAAAACCAGAAAAACAGCAGTTTTCAATGAAACCACTGTAAAACGTGGTGTTGCAAATGGCAATCGATGCATCCAAATTGTCATGACCATGAAGGGAGGCCAAACTTTAAATTCAAGTTGCAAGTGTCCTTTTTTTGGGTGGGTCATAACTTCAACCAGTTACAAATCAGTGGCCATAAGTTAATTTTTTTTTGTATTGGCATCCTTCAGTCTCGAAAGACCATAGTATCCTGCTCTGGATTCTGGATTCATAAGTCAAAGACTACCTGAATATTGCATATATTCAGTATACAAGTTTTCCTCACATGGCTTCAATGTTTCTGATATTTCAAGATGCTTTGCATCTTTATCTAGATGTACTTGCAGCTGATGCGAGATTAGAATATCTAGTATTATTTTCCTGGAAAGATCCTGAAAAAATATTAAATCATAGGAAATGGTTCCCAGAAGTCAGTAGTTTTAAAATCACTGAGATAGATAAGCAATATTATTCTTTCAATTCTTTGATTACTAACAAAATATAAATTTCTCCAACAATATGGCTTCAGCAGCTATTTCTCTGACAAATAAGCAAACAAACTAACTTTAGACCACATTCCTCTGGCATACTTAGAGAAGTAGCCAGTCTTACAATTGAAACTCGAAAAATTAGAACATCGTGCAAAAGTTCATTTATGCAACTTAAAAGGTGAAACTAATAGGTGAGAGAAACTCATTACATGCAAAGCAAGATAGTTCAAGCCATGATTTGTCATAATTGTGCTATGATTATGGGGTACAGCTCATGAAAACCCAAATCCACAATCTCAGAAAATTAGAATTTAATGTGTCTCTATATATTGATATAGACATGGCAAAGGGGTGGAAAAGCATCAAGTTCTTCCTTGAATGTGGGAGGGAGGAGAGGAGGAAATAGAGAAGGAAGGTATACCAAAACTGTTCTGATACGGTTAGAAGCATCCTCAGACAAGACCAGTCTGTTACAATAAAAGATATATTTTATTATCTCTTATCCTAAAGTATGAGACCTCCAGACAACTGTACCTGGGCAGATGGGAAAAAGAGGCACCTGATCTGGCTTATGCTATAAATAGGGGTGTATTTTATATTCAGTAGCTCCTGGAATGACTATTTGACCCCTATGATAATCATTAAGTGTTGTACCACATGATTCTTGACAAATGTATATTTTATTTTATGTACGCTGAGAGCATATGCACCAAGAGAAATTCCTTGTGTGTCCAATCACACTTGGCCAATAAAAATTCTATTCTATTCTATTCCATTCTTTGTTTTTTCAGAAAAGAATACAGTAAAATGCCAAATTCAAACATTAATAACAATAAAAATCCCTTAATATAATCAGTACAATCATACCATCACACATACCAATGTTTCAGCCAGGTTTAAGCTGTTAGTCTCACAGCCCCCAAGTCTGCCGGCAAAGCCAAGTCTTCAAGGCTTTTCGGAAGGCCAGTAGGCTGAGGGCAATATGGACCTTGGGTTGGTTCCAAAGAGCCGGGACCATCACAGAGCTGGCTCTCCCCCCGCGGGCCTGCCAACCGGCATTGTTTAGTCGATGGGATCCGGAGAAGGCCAACCCTATGGGATCTAATTGGTTTCTGGGAGGTATGAGGCAGGGGACGATCCCTTAAATAGTCTGGTCCTAAGCCATGTAGGGCTTTATAGGTAATAACCAACACCTTGAATTGTGACCAGAGACTTTCACTAGCAACACTTATACATAATTTTTCTGTTCCTTGTTTCTGCCAATCTTACCCCTCCTAATATAAACGTAACTTTCTGGAAATCACTCTAAATCTATTACAATTAATTATTCCTATGTACAGAAATCTTTGCCAATATAGTGTTGCAGCTGAATGAGTTCACCAGTTTCAGGAACGAAGACCCACAAAGGGATGGGACAACACAGGTTTAATGGTGCACACAGGTTCAGAGTATCCTCATGACAAAGTCTAAATGTTGGATTACACCCAACACAGTCGTCTTATACCTTACACAATGCCAGGATGACCAAGATTTATTTTTATTTTATTTATTTATTTAGTCCAATACATAATACACATTGAAGAGAAAGATGTGTAATAATATAAGTAAAGAAAAGAATAGAAGAAAAGATATAAAAGTATAGGTGAACATATTTGAAAGGAAGAAAAGATAAATGAGATAAGGAGAGACAATTGGACAGGGGACGGAAGGCATACTGGGGCACTTATGCACGCCCCTTACTGACCTCTAAGGAACCTGGAGAGGTCAATCGTGGATAGTCTAAGGGAAAAATGTTGGGGGTTAGGGGTTGACACTACTGAGTCATCAAGATGTGTCATCAATCTGCCAATAACAAATTATAATTGATAACATGTCCTTATAAAGAAAAAGGAGAAGTAAGTATGAAAACAAATCACATCCTAAATAGGAAAATATACATTATCTTACACCATCTGTTACTTTTGTTCCAGCATATGACTTTTCCTTGTGCTGTTCCAGTAAGCAAGGGGTTTTCTAAAGGTTAGTGAACTTTGAACAGGAAAGTTACTTAGAGGTTGGAGAGATTGTACCTTATATGTATAAGATTAATGTACTGGTGAATCTAGTGATTAACATGCATCTTCTTCATTTCCCCCCTTTTTGAACTCCACCTAAATTTCACAATTGAGGTGGGGTTTCATAAATGAGTTGTCTTCTTCCCCCAGACGATTGATCATGTGGTATTCCCACAGAGCCAAAATTTAAGCATCGGATTTCTTATCGAGTAATAAAGACAAACTGTGATTGATAGCAACATGAGCAGAAATATAATCTGCCAAAATGTGGGCATTAGACTTTTCTGGATGCATGCCGTCTGCTTCATCCTTTGACTGGACTCCATGTTTACCTTAGATTCGGCGATGCTTCAAAATTAGCAAAAAGCAAAGGAAGATTACAAAATGGAGAATGAAAGGGAAGAATAAATGCTGAATCTCAGAATGGAGTAAGAGTGTAATTACAGAGTTACTGTAATTACAACCTTGACACGAAATCCCTCATGCTTATCAGATAAACTTTTGGAATGCTTTAGAATAAATTCCATCCAACGTGGGCTGTGATGGACAGGGGGGGGGGGGGCTTGTACTATGTAGTGAAACAACTCATACCTTTTCTGAGCCTTTTCTGAGCCTATTAGCTATCAGCTCTGCAGACTGGACTGAGACAATACATTCGCCAAGATAATGCTAATGACGCTGCTCACATTGTTTATGCCATAGGCAGACTCATAGCTATTAACATGTCAATTCCTGCTTGTTTTCCACTTTCTAGTTTTAGCAGTTACTTCAAATTGAAAGATTGGCTCACAGTGTGGAGCAGCTGTAACACAGCTTGTCTGGCACTCCCAGAAAGCAGATAAAAGTACTGAAATATTTGGGGACCAGCTGCCCACCTCACAAACATGATCCTGAACTGGTAAGAAAATCTAAAACTGTGCCACTAGTAAAATAAAAACTAAAGACAAGAACAAACAATGTGTTGCAGCAACCAAGGAAAGCAGCAACCAGCCTACCTAGGCTCAGCTAAATTCCCAATCCCATGTTGGGAAAATAGCCAGGTCTGAAAAGTTTTCTGAAAAGCCAACACAGTTTGGTGTCAACCTAATTTCAGATAGTATAGTACTCCAGAAGACAACAAGAAAAGGCACAGTCCCTGGGTCCTGTAAAATAGCATTCTCTAATACAGTGTTTCCCAACCTTGGCAACTTGAAGATATTTGGACTTCAGTTCCCAGAATTCCCCAGGCAGCAGATGCTGGCTGTGGAATTCTGGGAGTTGAAGTCCAGATATCTTCAAGTTGCCAAGGTTGGGAAACACTGTTCTAATATACATGGGGATCCTCTTAGCAGATATGACAGGACACTTAGATAAATTTTAGATAGTGTAGGTATGGTATTAATGTAAGGGAAATAAATTCATTTTTAAAATGACATTTCAATATGCATTTTAAAAATTAGCAAAACTGCATCTCATAGGCCAGAGCATTTTTGTACAAAGTGACATCCCATTTAGTAACTTAATTATCTGTTAATCAAGGTTTGTTGAGTTCATGAATATTTGCTTTAAGTTTAAGAAGAAAATATTAAAAAGTCAGAGTCTTTTTACTTTGAGTTGCTGAAAATCCTGTTGAATTTTATCTTAGAATATGTAAAATTAGCAAAGTTGAAGCTTCAACCATTTAGTGCCAGATAAGAAGATAAGTTGCAGCAATTAAGAAAAAAATAAAAGTGGCAATATAATGGTACACTCCCATTTTATAAACAAGACAAATACTCCCATGCAGAATGTCAATTGTGTAATGAGGAATAGAAACCAGTGGGCAGCTAGAGCAGATCTGTCTTTAACTAGTTTGGCACACCTTAACGTACTATTTCATGATACCAATATAGGGAAAAGTTCAGACTATCACAGGTAGAGTAGCATTTTATACAGACCAAAAAGTATCAAGCTGAAAAACTCTACTCCTGCTCCTTCTTAAAAGCCCAATTCTACTGGTATATTGTTGAACTAGTTTTTTTAGGAATAGCCTCACCATTTAGTAGGATCATCCTGGAATATTTTCATGCAGAAACTAAGATTATACTCCATAACCTAAGTCAGAAAATAGGCGTTGATTGCTTACCTGAACGCCTCTTCTCGTACGGTGAGCGGGTACAGCAGTCACATGGGTTGCTCACGTCCAATCCGGTGGAACTGAGCCTAGTGTTAAAAAAGCTTGCCGGATCCGCCCCTTCCCCAGAATTCGCGAATCCATAGACTAGGCTCAGTTGTGATGCTCTGTAGTGTTCAACTCTCATTGTTAGAGGAAGAAAGGTATAGAAAGGTAAAGAAGACACATACAAGGGCGGGAAGTGACTGCTGTACCCGCTCACCGTACGAGAAGAGGCGTTCAGGTAAGCAATCAACGCCTATTCTCCGTACTGAAGGAGCGGGTCCAGCAGTCACATGGGACATACCCAATAGATGGTCCCTAGGGTGGGATTAGATTGCTATCGTGTGAGATAACGGATTGGAGTACCCTTCTGCCGAAGGCAGCGTCCGCTGAAGCGTAAGAATCAATCTTGTAGTGCCTGATGAAGGAATTTGGCGAGGCCCAAGTGGCTGCTTTGCAGACCTCCTCCAACGGGGCTTGAGTCGCCCAAGCGGCCGAGGTGGCTGCGCTCCTGGTAGAATGCGCTGTGATGTTCCTTGGAACTGAGAGGGAGGCCGACTCATAGGCCTTAGATATAGTCCCTCTGATCCAACGGCCTATTACTGTTGAAGACACTTTGGCCCCCATGACTCTGGGGTGATAGGCTATAAAAAGTGCTTCTGACCTCCGAAAGGGTCCTGTGCGTTGGATATAGATTCTCAGCGCTCTGATGAGATCCAGGGTGTGCCATCTAATTGCCAAGGGATGGTCTCGTTGGAGGCAGAAGGAAGGTAGGACAATATCCTGAGATCTGTGGAACATGGAACTGACCTTGGGTAAGAAGGTGGGGTCCAGTCGCAAGACTACCTTGTCCTGATGGAATTGACAAAGGTCCTGCCTGATTGAGAGGGCAGCCAGCTCCGAAATGCGTCGGGCAGAGGTAATAGCCACCAGAAATGCTACCTTAAAAGATAGGTACCTGAGGGACGCCGATTTTAGGGGTTCGTATGGTGCCTGCGTGAGGGAATGGAGAACCCGTGGCAAATCCCAGGATGGATACCTGTGGACCTTGGAAGGTCTGAGGTTGGCTATGCCCTTGAGGAATTCCTGAACTTCAGGGAAGGATCGGAGAGGCTGTCTGCGGGGACCCCCTAGGACAGATGAAATGGCTGCCCGGTGACGCCGGAGGGTGCTGGTAGAAAGTCCTTTATGGAAGCCTTGCATAAGGAAGGAAATAATTCTGTGTATGGGGATGCACAGAGGGGAGAGACCTTCCTGTAGACACCACTGGTGAAACTTGGACCACGTGTGGTCGTAGATTCGATTGGTCGAACCCCTTCTGGCCTTTAAAATGACCTCCACTGAATCGGAGTCATGACCACGCAGTTCTAAGTCTCTCCTGATAACAGCCAGGCGGTGAGGTGGAACCACTCCGGGTCTGGATGGAAAGAGGCCCCCTGCCGCAGCATATCCCCCGAAACGGGGAGTCGCCAAGGGTCCTGGACGGACAGCTGTTGGAGATCCGCGAACCAGGGCCGGCGGGGCCAATGAGGGGCGATTAAGATTATTCGGGCCCTCTCGGTGAGGACCTTGTGAATCACGTCCGGGAGAATTGGAATTGGAGGGAATGCGTAGAGAAGGCCTGGAGGCCATGGACTCCGGAGGGCATTGATTGCTTCCGCTCCCGGGGATGGAAATCTGGAAAAGAAGCGAGGGAGTTGGGCGTTCGCATTGGTCGCGAAGAGATCCAGGATTGGTAGGCCGAATCTGAGGCTGATTTGATGGAACAGGTCTTGATGGAGGTTCCACTCTCCTGGGTCTATCGTTGCTCGAGATAGCCAATCCGCCTGGACGTTGAGGCTCCCCGAGATGTGATCGGCTAGGAGCGACCGAAGATGTTTTTCCGCCCAAAGGCCTAACTTGAGGGCCTCCCTCATGAGAGCCTTGGATCTCGTGCCCCCCTGTCTGCAGATATGGCTTTTGGTGGCAATGTTGTCGGTGAGAATGAGAACGTGCCGGTTGGGAATGCGAGGAGAGAAATGCTTCAGAGCCAGGGAAACGGCTCTTAACTCTAGCCAATTGATTGGCCTGGAAGCTTCCTCCGGGGACCACGTGCCCTGGGCTATCATCCCCTGGGCGTGGGCGCCCCATCCCGATAGACTGGCATCTGTGGTGATGACAAATTGATCCGGGCACCTGAACGGGGATCCTTTGTCCATGGCCGGAGACTTCCACCACTTGAAGGATCTGCGAACACTTGGTGGGATGACAATGCGCCGATTTGAGTTGCTGTGCCCCGATCTCTGAAAGGGTAATAGGAGCCACTGGAGTTCCCTAGCATGAAGGCGAGCCCAGGGAATGATGCCTATGCATGACACCATCTTCCCCAAAAGGGAAGACAGAGTTACTATGGCTACTGAAGAATTAGATAAAATGTTAGAAATTAACTCCCCTATACTAAGTTTTCTCTCGGGAGAGAGGAAAACCTGGGAGGATTCTGAATTGATAATGGAACCCAGGTGAGGAATGGATGTGGAAGGTTGGAGGTGACTTTTTTCAAAGTTGATGGAAAATCCATGGTCCTGAAGGACTGACATGGTGACAGAAAGGTCTGTTTTCACTGTCTCTAGGGAGTTCCCATGAATCAAAATATCATCAAGATAACATAAAATGTGGATGGGAGACGCCCGGATATAGGCCGCCAGGGACCCCAAGAGCTTTGTAAAGACCCGAGGGGCCGAGGAAAGGCCAAATGGCATCGCCCTATACTGGAAATGCCTGCCTTGAAAGGAAAAACGTAAAAATTTTCTGTGGTATTTGGCTATAGGAATGTGAAGGTAGGCCTCAGTGAGGTCTAAGGAGACCATGAAATCTCCCGTGTGAATGGCGGCCAAAATAGAAGATAAGGAATGCATCTTAAACTTCCTATATTTGATGAATAGGTTTAGTTTCTTTAAATCCAAAATAGCTCTCCAACCTCCGGAGGACTTTGGAACCATAAATAGAATGGAGTAAAAACCTAGGCCCTTCTGACCGGAAGGAACCGGTTGAATGGCTCTGATGGACAATAGATGAGAAATGGCCTCCTCCATACGGTTACAATCTGAGGAGGACCTGGGAGAAGGGCAGGAAATAAAACGTTTAGGGGGAGGAGAAATAAATTCTAAAAGAAGGCCTGTTTAAACAGTGTCAATGACCCAGGGGTCCTTGGAGGTGAGACGCCAATTAGAGGCGAAATGAGCTAGGCGACCCCCTATGGGAATAGAGGAAAGATTACCATCTAGGTTTTTTTGAGGCCCTGTTAGAGGAAGCTCCCCTTTGGAAGCGAAAACCTCTACCCCTGGAGTTCCTACCTTGGGAACGAAAGCGGGGGGAATACTGACCTGGAGATCTCTGATAGGAAGCCGCTTGATCTTGCTGGCGCCCCGGGCGACGAAAGGACTGCGTTTTGGTAGCCTTTTTTGTGGTTGGACCCAAAACTTTCTTCTTGTCCGTGGTTTCCGTGAGGAGTGGATCCAGAAGATCACCGAAAAGAAGGTCGCGCTTTAAGGGTCCCTGGGATAACTGCCACTTCTGGCGTACTCCCGCTTGCCAAGGGCGAATCCATAGGAGTCTTCTTGCCGTTGTAGAAGCTGCAATAGACTTAGCAGAAAATCTAGTAGATTGCAAGGTGGCATCAGCCACGTACTGGGCAGCTGCAAAGACCTTGTTGAAGTCTTGTTGACCTCTCAAGTCATCGGGAGGAATATGCTGTTGAAGTTGGCGAAGCCACAGCAGCATGGCTCTGGAGAAAAAGGAGGCTGCTGCAGAACTTTTAATGGCCCAGGAATCTGCGGTGAATCCTCTTTTGAGCATTTGTTCAATACGCTTGTCCTCTGGGCGGAGGACTTCCTCCGCCTCTCCAGGCACAGCCGCTGCCGAATGAAGGATCTTGACAGGTTCATCCGGTTTGGGAAAGGATAGAAGCTCTTCATAGGAAGAGGAAAGTTTGTACAACTTTCTGTCTTTGGTGGAGGGATTAAGGCCAGAGGCTGGGAAATCCCACTGTTTGAGTAAGGCATCCTTAAACAATTTAGGCATAGGAATTACCTCGTTATCCTCCTGTTCCTCTGTGAAGTAAGGTAAATTCTCCTCCGGGGGATCAGTGGAAGTGGAGGCTTGTTTCTCCTGGGCCGCTAATCCCGTAGAAATCCTAGCTTTGAGGAGGAGAGATTTGAATAATTGAGAAGGGAAAATGGTAATTGGAGAAGGAACCTTTATTTGGGATTCCTCATCATCTGATAGGCCTTGAAAAGGGTCCTCATCATCCTCCATATCCTCATATTCGTCCTGAGAGGAATCTGAGTCATCCTGAATAGGAGCTCTAACCGCTGGGGAAGAACCCAAGGGGCGGGAGGGACGAGAAGGAGGAGGAGGTAAGGGAAGCTCATTGATGGAAGAGAGTTTGGCATCAATGGCCTTAGACAACACAGCAAAAATAGATTGGAACTCAGGAGGTAAACTAGAAATATCAGCAGGAATGGCAGAAGAATCCCTAAAGGCCTGGGAGGATCCTGGCTGGGGGGAATCTTCAATATTATCTGGTTCCTCTGGACCTATGCCCCATAGGTTAGGTTGGGGTCTGTCTAGGTTAGGCTCATCCAGAGATAACACAGGGACCCCAGAAGGAGGTAGACTAGAAGCCTCTGGGGGGTCTTGACTACTGAGTACTTGGGCCTGCACCTTTAAACGTTTTGCTGATTTGTCATGGATTCTTTGCAGGGCTAGGTCCCTTCTCTTCTCGGCCCTGGTGACCTTGGTCGAGGGGCGGGCCCCTGGAGAAGAGGAGGAAGAGGCCTGGGGGATACTAGTAATCTCATCGCCTGTAGGCCTGACCTCTCTGGGACCTTTAGTTGTGCCTCTCTTGGGAAAAGTAGCCATAGTCTGACAATTAACAGAAGACAAGGCTGAGCCAATAACTGAATAAATAAGGAGAAGAATTTCAAGGACTTCCCAAGAGGAATGGATCCTGCTTCGAGGCCTCGAAGCTGCTGAGACGTGAGGACAATCTGGGCAAACCCAGAGTTCGTGTCCCCAAATCCAGCGGGGCCAGCCTCCCTAAACTTTTCAATTAAGTAAACCAAGGCACTCTGGTTGGAGGCTTAGCCGGTGGAGAATTTAGCCTGGGCGTCCCAAGGCCCGCTCCGGGATCCACGCGGTGGACTGAGGCCTACGCGGCTGGCAGGAGGCCAACACGAGAGGCCTAATTTAAAAAGGGCGCGAAGGCCTTCGCGCCGAAAAATCGCTCCGAATATGTCTTAAAGGGGAAGCGATCGACTAAGTCCAGGAGACTAGAAAGCCGTCTCACTCCGCAGGAGGTATTTCTTAAGCCCTTTAATATATATATACAATAAAGAATCAATAAATCAATAAATTAATACTTGCACCAGAACCTCCAGGCCAAAGGATTAAAAGAATCCACAAGCGGCCGCGGGGATCGTACACGGCAAAACCGCCGGGGGAAAACGAAACCGCAACTTCTCCAAAGTAAAAAAGCCGAGCCGCAAACGGCTGGCGCTATTAGTGCAAGTAAATAATAATGGTAAAACAAATCTTACTACTTTTGAAGGAAAAGATCGAAGGGAAGGTGTTAGAATGTTGAACGAGCTATCACAATACAACCGCAGGATATGCGAACTGAGCGAATTCTGGGGAAGGGGCGGATCCGGCAAGCTTTTTTAACACTAGGCTCAGTTCCACCGGATTGGACGTGAGCAACCCATGTGACTGCTGGACCCGCTCCTTCAGTACGGAGAATGTACTAGTCATTGCTATAGAGCAGTGTTTCCCAACCTTGGCAACTTGAAGATATCTGGACTTCAACTCCCAGAATTCCCCAGCCAGCATTTGCTGGCTGGGGAATTCTGGGAGTTGAAGTCCAAATATCTTCAAGTTGCCAAGGTTGGGAAACACTGCTATAGAGATCCAGCTTCAAATTCCAAGCTCTTTTCAGAACATCATCCACCTCATACCAAAACAAATAACCCTATGGGATTCAGATGCAGAGTCACCTCTTGTATTTTTACTTGACTGATTAAAGAAAAAAATTGAGTGTATGTATCTCATTCAAGTATTTATTTATATATAATTTTATTATAAAGCATTCCTTCTTGTCCTGCTGGCTTTCTTTCGCACAAACCTAGTGTTTTTAGCTATTTCTTATTCAAAGTAATCCAATGTGCTGTAGTGGTGAACCCACCAGGCTAGAAACTAGGACACTATGCATTCTACTCCTGCCTTGGGTCAGTTACTTTCTCTCTGTGTTAGAAAGGAGGCAATGGCAAATCACCTACAAAGGAAAAAAAACTCTTTTCAAGGAAATTACACAGATTAATCTGGGCAGTTGCCAGGAATTAACACTAACTCAGGAGTGCATGCACACACACAGACAAAAAATCTTGTCTTTACTTAGCACCAACATAATAATAATAATAATAATAATAATAATAATAATAATAACAACAACAACAACAACAACAACAACAACAATAATAATAATAATACAAAATCCAGCATAGTGATCTCATTTGCTGTGTTGTATTGACAACAACAACAACAACAAGAGTTGGAAGGGACCTTGGAGGTCTTCTAGTCCAACCTCCTGCTTAGGTAGGAAACCCTACACTACTTCAGACAAATGAAATACCCAGTTCCTGCAACCGTTCTTCATATGTTTTAGCCTCCAATCCCTTAATCCTCTTTGTTGCTCTTCTCTGCACTTTTTCTAGAGTCTCAGCATCCTTTTTGCATCATGGCAATCAAAACTGAATGCAGTATTCCAAGGGTGGCCCTACCAAGGTGGTATAATCATTTTAAAGAATGGATAGCAGAAATCCACTTAATGAGATTATGGTGGAAATTAAGATTTATTAAACTGCTAAGCAGTCTAAGTCATATTATATCACTTTCTCCTGCTGATTCTGAAGAAGAAAGGAAAATAACTTATCCAAATCCCTGGGTTAAACAGATCATGGGGATAGAGATAGTAGCAGAAAATATTGCCAATTCAGATAAGATTCTCTAATAAAACAAGTAATCAAGACCACTGCAGAATCACACAAAGACTGGGACAGACTATTTACATATCCTGCCTACTCCTATTTGAATCCAATTAATGTACTATAAAGAAATTGTATCTTTCTGGCAAACCTAGAAATTAACCTCTGAAATCTATTACAGCTTTTCTTAACCTGAAACTCTAGATACATCTGGCATCACTATATTTGTAGACTTTACCTGGAGTTATGGAGAAGTGTAGCCTACTAAGATAGCTCAGGTTGCATTTTAATCATATGTCGGTACACTTCACATACTTCCAAGTTGATGGAATAAAAGCCACAGGGTCCTAGCTTACAAGGCAATTTCTAAACTATAAATCATAACTTGCATATAATAAAGCACAGGAGTTTAGGGTGTTCTTATCATTAAGAGAGATTGCTGTGGATGGCATAAGTATTACTAAGACAGGCAACACAGATTATACTTTCCCTAACGTATTAAAAAGATTATTTGGAAATCTAAATTTAAATTAAATCATGATGAGCTGCACATGTCAATTATTTATGATCTCATAAGGTGATGATCATGGCACACACAAAAAGAAATTTGAAATATAATGGGAGTCAGTGGCAAAGACCATGATTCCATAAGTGAAATAAAAGAAAAAAAATATTGCATATCTATAAAGTAAGAGAAAGGGAAATGAATGAAAAGCTCCAGTTTTGTGAATTACCATAATTGAACGTATCAATATCTGCAATGGAATAAAAAGAGAAGGACCAAATGTGAGTTTTGAAAAATATTCAAATTCTAAATATATTAAATCCCAGGGGGAAGTTATTCCACTGGGTGACTTGAGTGGATGAGAGACAAGAGAACTTATAGTTCATTAAAAATGAATAGATAAGAGATTCGGTGAAAAAAAGGGTGACAGGTATTTGAATTGAAAAAGTTTTGTTTGGAATACAAGGCTTAAGCACATATGTTCACATGGCAAAGGAATAAATACAAATCTAGAGACATACGGAACTAAGAAAAGCTTAAAAAAAACTAGAACAGTTCTGAATGTGAAAAAGGCCATTATTTGGCAATATCAAGAGTCAATCTTTGGCAAGACTGGCTATGGGAGAAGTGAAACAACTAGAGAGAAAGTAAAAGGATTATGCAAACAGAACATAAACGGTTATAAAACAATGAACATAATAGGTGCTTGGAACAAAAAGAAATTACTAAGTGCTACAGAAATATGGAACAATAATGAGTAGAATAGTAAAGGATGTCTCTGGAATAATGCAACAATGAAAATTACTGTGGCAAAAAATTAGGATGTATATAGATAGAAAAAACAGATGTCAAGAAAGTAATTGAATGAAACAAGGAATTGTAAATATTAAAAAGGTACAGAGAATGCAAAATGATTTTCACTGAAGTCAATGTATTATTGTGAAAGTGATTGAAGATGAAGTCTCTAGCAGAATGAAACTTAACTGAAATAAATATACCGTAATGAAATTAATTATGATGAAACAGCAGCATTTTAGAAACTTTAGAAATAAGAGCAAGATGTCAAATATTACATTTGTAACAAATATAAATCCAAAAATAGTTGCAAAAAATGTCATAAAATGGCTTGAGGATGTTGACAAATGTTTGCGCTGCAGATACGACAATATAACAGAGAGAAAATGTGTAATGATTATAAGAACCTTGTGTTTCCTTGTACAAAGGGAAAGTTAGCAAAAGTCAAAGAAAAAAATTCAAGGCAATTACTTTATTACCTCTCAAGAGTGCTTAAGAATTGAATCTAATTCAACAAGTTTTGAAGCAGCAAGTGCTGAGATATGACTGTTAAGTGAAAAGTCTTGAGTAAAAGAATATTTTGCAGAAATCAAAATTTTGCAGTTGGTTACTGAATGCAGTAGAGCACTCTACAGTGAAAATAAATTTAATACTTCATGTATGATTTATCACTGAGTAGGAAATAAAGCAAGGGTATATCATGACTCGTTTAAAGCATTTATCAATCAAGCAAGGACAGTTGGCAAAGAAAAAGGAAAATGGGGGTATCATTAATGAAACTGGTATAAACTATATGTTCAGGTAGTCCTCAGGAAAAATGCTTTACCTCCCATATAGCACATCTGACAGTCACAAAATATTGTACACCCCCGCCCCCCTCCAGTCAGGGCGTTTGGCAATCACTTTGCACTCACAACAAGTTCCCCACCGCCACATGTTCGTATGGTCACCATTTGCAATCTTCTCTGCCAATGCCCCCAGAAAATCAATAGGAAAGACAGTGCTCTGCTGGCGTGTCTCAACCGCCCGTAATTACAGGGTAATTAGTCCAGGAAGACACACAACACACGATAAAAGGAAAACCCAAAAATTTTTATAAACAGAAAAACAGAAACAGCACCCTTTTTAAATGTCAAAGGGATTTTATGGTACACACAAGGCACAGGTTAAATGCAATCCAACAGCTCACCCAATAACTGGGAAATTGAGTCCAATTCTAAAGTCCAGAGAGTCCACACACACAATCCTGAACAGCAAAAACCACGATCTTGACGAAACAATGAATCAGATAAACTGCCATGAGGCTAAAACACCAGGCTGCACTTTTATCTGTAGCACTAATTACAGCAGCCCCACCCAACCACAGGTGGCCTCATTTTCTCTTGTAATAATCCTTCAGTTGTTGTCTCCTATGCATCACTCTACGCATGCGTGAATATGTCATTAATTCTTGTTCATAATCCAGGGATGATACAGATTATTGATCTCCTCCTGGTCTGTCTGCCCAACTTCCCTCTGCCCTGTCACTCACGCTTCCTTGGTCAGAGGAGACTTCGTCGGCAGATTCTACTGGGAGCAAAACAGGCCTGCGGCATGTGGATGTCTCCCCCACATCCACCTCACATTCCTTGGGACAGGAGCTGGGCCACAGCTAAACACAACAGACAGCAAGGAAATTTGAAAGTTGTTGTCATTTGCCAAAAGGATTCCATCTCATCTCTGAAGTCTGACGGGAAGAGCAGCTTGCTGATGGATTTCAGCTCCATGTGGAACTCAAACACTCTGGCCCACAGCCTTTTCACTCTCATAGGGCTGCAAGCATGGAAGGTTTCAATTCTATGAGGAACTCAAATCTTCCAGGAGGCAGCTTTTCACTCTCAAAAAAAAAAGAAAAAGCCTGCTAGAAGGTGGGTTGCTGCTTTATTCACAACTGCAAAAAGGAGTGCCAGAATTGTGATAGTTGAATGTAGTGGTTCCATAGGCGTCTTGCTTAACAATCGTTTCATTCAACAACCGAAATTCCAATTCTAATTGTGGTCATAAAGGCCTGCAGCCCTTTCCTTTTCTCGTATCATGCCTTTCATTTCTTTGTTCACTATTTCTTACTCCTTTTTACGGGTATTTCCTGTCATGTAACTTAACCCGAAAGAAATTGTGAAGGGTATTCAAATAGATACCTTCTGTATAAAATTTAAACTGATTTAAAACAACAAGATTTCAGCATTAATATTTATTTAAAGAAAAAAACAGAACAGATGGCATTTGATGTTTTTAATCCATGGAGCAGAAAAGCCTTTTGACTTACCTACGGAGAAAGATAATTTTCGTTTTAGGTCATGGGCACAAATGGCACTGGATCCCCCACAATCTCCTGCACTACCACAGGGATTTATTTTATAATGCACTTTATCAGGATCAACAGCTTCCCATGTATAACTGGGGGGAAAGGAGAGAAAGTATTATTGCTATGTTTTAACAAACTCCACAAATAACTGTTTTAATCCAAACTACTGTGCTCAAATATAACTTCATCCATCCATTTTTTTCATCCACACTGACTTGCTCATTGTTAATACCATGCTTATGTATTAATTATGTTAGTGTTTTAATTTTTTTAAAATTCGATTTATAAACCGCCCACCTCCTTCCAGACTCTGGGTGGCAAACAACTAATTAATTAATTAATATAAAATCTATGTACATTTTAAAAGTATTGATGAAATAATTTTATTATTTATAATCATCCTAATGATAAAAACAAAAAGGAGATGTGTGGAAAACTATGTTTTGAATCTAATTCCTCCAAAGTCATTGCGCTTGATAGCTTGAGGCTTAAACATTCTGAAGTGTCATATATACAAGGTAAAATATTTTATTTTGATTTTATAGTCATACAAAACTAACTTCATAGGGTTTACAGCAATTTTCTATTGTTTTACCAGAAGACATTTAAGATTCTTGAATTTGCATAAATAGTTCTTCCAAACTAGGAGTGATAGGATTGGAAGAAGTTGTAGTATTTGAATTAGATAATCTGCAAAACAAATACTTAAAACTCTATAAATTGCCAAGAAATATTAAATAAAACTTTTTAGTACTGCAAAGTTTTAAAATATAAACAATTTTAAAGAACTGAGAATGCCATCAAAGGCATTCCTGAAATTGAAGACTTAATAAAGGAAATACAATTTGGTAAAAGTGATTATTTTTAAAAAATACACATTTCAAGTTTTGAATCAATGAAAACAAAAGTAAGAATTCATTTACACTTTTCATTGATCTATTACTAAAAAAGCATCTCAGTTATGAAGTGCAAATCAGACAAAATTTAAATTTAAAGCAGAGGAACCAAGTACAGTGGAACCCCGACATAAGAGCTGCTCTACTTAAGAGCAACTCGAGATAAGAGCTGGGAGGGGAGAGATATTTTTGTTCTACTTACAAGCCCAAATTCGAGATACAAGCGCCAAGGAGCTGTCTCCTGAAGCCGAACGCTAACTTCCGCGTTCGGCTTCAGGAGACAGCTGCGAAGCGGCGCACGTGTTTTAAAAGGTTGCAGCCGGCCTGGGGGGCTCGGGGGGGTGCTTGCAGCTTTCTTTCTTGCTCTTTTTCTTTCTCTCTTTTACCTTCCCTTCCTCTATTTCTTCTTTTCTTTCCCCTTCCCACCTTCTTCCCTCCCTCCCTCCCTTCACTCATTCCTCTCTTACTCTTCCCTTTCATAAGTTTCCTTGCTTCCTTCCTCTGTTCCTGTCCCTTCCCCCTTTCTTTCTTTCTTTCTTTCTTTCTTTCTTTCTTGCTCTTTTTCTTTCTCTCTTTTACCTTCCCTTCCTCTATTTCTTCTTTTCTTTCTCCTTCCCACCTTCTTCCCTCCCTCCCTCCCTTCACTCATTCCTCTCTTACTCTCCCCTTTCATAAGTTTCCTTGCTTCCTTCCTCTGTTCCTGTCCCTTCCCTCTTTCCTTCCTTCCTTCCCACCCTCCGTCCATTCATTCACCCATTCCTCTCTTGATCGCTTAAAGCCGGTCCCTGGTGCAAAAAGGGTTGGGGACCTCTGTCCTACAGGATTGGGTGGCAGAGAAGTTGAACATATGTAAATTTAAAAGTTTAAGAAAGTTTACAAGTTAAGTGAAAGAAACTTCATTATTCATTTATATGTACATGTACATTTCTTCATTAAAAACATGTCTTTCTGCATAATTTAGACTAACTTTGTGAGTTTTTTGAGGGCTGGAACCAATTAAAATTATTTACATTAATTCCTATGGGGAAAAGTCGTTCGAGATAAGAGCTGCTCGACTTAAGAGCCCAGGTCCGGAACGAATTAAACTCGTATCTCGAGGTACCACTGTAAAGTGATTTCATTTGACTGATCCACATCACGTGGATCCACATGACTTAATAATGGGTTTAAAAACTAGAGTAACTGAGTCCACATATATCAAGAAAGCCATACAGATATGAACTGCATTTTGATTCAGCCCTGGGTACAAACCATGCCATTGCAATACATCATACACCAAGGGTAGAATCAGGAAAAGAGATATAAATCTTCACATAATTTCTAGTTAATCAACAATGATTTTTAAGAATAGAGTAGAATAGAATTCTTTATTGGCCAAGTGTGAGTGGACACACAAGGAATTTGTCTTGGTGCATATGCTCTCAGTGTTCCAAGTGGTTGACTAAGAAAGAACTATCTATCCCCTTATTACCTTCATAGAAACAGCTAGCAAACTCAAAGGGAAAAAATAGAAACAAATTATTTGCACAAAAGCATCAATGAAAACTAATTTTAGCACAGGTTTTGTGCTCTTTTTCTTCAATTCTTCATTTACTTTTCAGAGCACAAATTTTATGCTTGGTGAATATTAGTAATTCTAATGAAAAAACTAAATAGATCCTGAAAACTTATGACATCCTAGCTTAGCATGTTAGAGGAAAAGACAATACAATACTAGAGATTAAACATTCAACTATCATAAAACACAAGTTTCATTTTTAAGACATTTGTCTGTGATTACTTGAATAGACCTTTCACTAATGTTTGTATTTTTTTTAAAACTTTTATTACTAACCTAAGTTACAATTATGTCTGACTCCTATGTATATACGTAGAAATATCAGATGACACTGGAAAAAAGTGTCAACAAACCTAACTGTAATCATTAACTAAGAACCGAAACTATTACATGCCTTTCTTTTAAAATGCTAAGGAAATTGTACAATTAAACATGTGTTTTCAAGAATCTTTTTGAAATGCCTATATTCTTCACAGAATATATTTCTCTAATATTGTATTTATTTGTTAGTTTGTTTGTTTGTTTGTTTATTTGATTTTATATGCCGCCCCTCTCCAAAGACGTTATGTGGTTAGGCATCAACTTTCCATAGTATCTGTAAATGATTCAGCTACAGGCCTAGACAGTTAACCAAATGAATCACAATCACAAAAAGTGATTCAAACATTGGAGCTAACTATTGTGTACTATACTGTATATAAAGCTTTTCTGAGCTTTGTTCCCAATCATGTGACTGTCACTCAACCAAGATGACTTAAAGTACACAAACCTTTAACCTTATAAAATATGGACTGTCCTCACTGAGCTTATTCTGTAACTCTATTGTTCTACTTTTATAGCATGACAAGATTAACCTAGCCATAAAAATTAAGGACTTGGTCAGACAAATGAGGGGTTTTTTTTACAGGTAGTCGACATGATCAAGATTTGATCAAGATTGTATATTTATTTCTTGGCCAATCCAGTCGATTGATTGATTATGGAAGGTTGCAGAAATTTTGCTATTTGGGGGGATAATAGTACCAGGAAGATTGATTGCCCCCCTAGATTTATGTTATGTAAATAGAGATCATAAGATTAACAATTTTAAAGTCATGTCTTGAAAAATCATTAAATTAACTAAATAATTGATTCAGTTATTACACAGTCTTCCAACGCAGCTGAGCTAAATAGCAGCCAATCTATTAATGAGGTATCAATAGTATTATGGGACATTCAAGCACAACACGAAAGAGAGTCAGGTGACAATATATAAGTAGTTGATTTGAAAGTGGGACAACTTTGTTGCAGATTTATTGTTTATTCAGTCAATTAAGGCATACTTAATCAAAATAAGACTTAAACTTGACATTTGTCATATTTTTGTCACTCTGCCTGAGTATTCACTTAGTTGTATATTTCATTTCAAAACATAGATCATTAATTTTTCTTTTTACAACTGTGTAATTCTTAAATTCAGAGTAGATTTGGATCAACTGAATACAGTTATTGTTCCACTGGCTGGATGCCCTTCCTGACACCTACATGGAGTTAGTTGTAGATATTTACTCTTTGCATCCTGAGAGTGAAAGATCTGCTGTTACCTAGGATTGAACTCTCAACCTTCTGAATTGGAGGTGAGCATCTTTACCACTATGTCACCACACCACTCAGATCTTAATTTGATTAATAAGTAACAAATATAACTGTGGAGCAAATAGTGATAGAATGAGGGAAAAAATCAGGAAATTCTAACTTAAGAGCAGGTCAGAAAATAGGCCTCTGTTTTTATGAACAAATTAAGACATTGAACAATTGCTCTGTACATTGTCAATGTCTAATAACAATGAACAACAAAACGAGGCTTTTTCCCCATATGAAACACTTATGAACTGTGACAAAATAATACAAAGCTAACAGAATATCATTTTGCATGAGCTTAATTTGCATTATATTAATGTAACCTTTAATAAAAATGTATAATTGTAGAACAGACTGTGGTGAAAGACAGTTGTCTTGGATTTTTGCTGTTTTTAATTCTGCTTAGATTATATGCTATTCAGAACCAATGGAAAGAAGTGATAAAAGAATGAGCTAATTACTTTCTAATGTTCATAACTGATTAGCTGAAATACCTTCACTGGAAAGTTGGTAGATTCTCTAAAGTTGGCGAATCCAGCTCACGTAAAGTTGGTTTACGTGAACTTGGAGTACCAAGTATTTTTGTCAAAAATTTAAATATTTATTTCATTTTAGTCATGAAAGGAATCATACAAAGTCTTATGTCACTTATGAAACAGCGATTTGTCTGCTGCAGTTAGTGCCTTAAATATTGCTCTGCGGGGAGAAAAAATTCACAATTAAATGCTGCATTCAGAGAAAGTGGAAATGAAGGAAACCAAAAGTCCAGGTTGCATTTATTAGTGATGCAGCTTTTATAAGTTTTTAACTATGATAAATTAAGTGCTTCATTTATACTTGCTTATACAGTATATGAAATAAAGCAAGCACAACATTCCAGTGTTTTTCTATACACAGTAGGCATAATTTCTTTGGTATTGCTTTATACCATTGAGGAAGTAGAGATTTAATATTAATCTGAAGACCCAGATTGTTAGGGGCAATACGCTGACTCTTTAAACAGCTTAGAAAGGACTGTAAAAGCACTACAAAGTGGTATATACTGGTAAGTCTAAGTCAGAGGTCCCCAAACTTGGCAACTTTAAGACTTGTGGACTTCAACTCCCATAATTCTCCAAGTGCTATTGCTTTTACTTATTCTTCATGGCATATCAAAATAGCAGAGAGATGTGACAAATACTAAGATTATGTCTTTGCTGAATGTACTAGTATGCAGCATGTAAAGTAGCTATATCCTAAACTAACCAGAGTCTGGAATTGTGCCTTCCAGAAAAAGACTGTGGCTCAGTAGAGTGAATCTAATAGATTCTTAGCATCATCAGGAAAATTGTTGACAAAATTTCCTATCTATCACTCTGAAGAACTGTTGCTCATTTTAATGGAATATTTAAGCTATATAATAACCTTTCACCTTAACATAATGGTAGGTGAAAAATAATGGTCCTCTACTTACATATATGCCTCGTTCACATAACATGCTGAATTATAATGTGGTTTTTTTTTATGGTTATCACGTGGCTTATTTAGCATGTTGTAAAAACCCAGCTGACCCATGTATTAAATTGGTTAAACTAACTAGAACTGAACATGTTGCATAAAGTCAGCAAAACACACTGAACTAGGGGCCATTCATCCGCATCCCAAGAAATTCCAGCAGAAAGCTTTTAGAGCTAATTCATTCTCTTATGCGAAAGGTACTACTGTATTCTCTTTCAGCTCAATCTCTTTTCTTTTGCCTAACTCGGGAAAGGAACAGGTTTTTCTGGCTGTTTAGGTTCATAACAGCCCCTATTTTTAAAGACTGTTCAACATCCCTGATCTCCAAGCAACAAAGCATTTATGTGCTGTTTGTCAATACGCTTACAGAGGAAACCTGAACAAAGAAATTAACAGCATTCTGCAACAGTATTTAACAAGAGAAATACTACACAAACGTACTTAAACTTAAGAATTTTGTATGCGAAAAGTTTAAGAGACAGCACAATTTAAAACAAATAACAGCAGCTGTTACCTCCTCAGTGACGGTCATTAAAATTACTGCTTCCAAAACCATCCTGGACATAAAATGTTTCAACTCCTACCCTCAAATGTCGCTATAGAGCACCACACATCAAAACAACTAGACACAAGAAGTTTTTTCCCCCAAATGCTATCACTCTGCTAAACAAATAATTATTGAATGAAACTATTTACTAAGTTGGCACGACTATTACTACTAGTTTTTTCCTCATCATTCCTATCACCCATTTCCTCCAATTTATGACTGTATGACTGTAACTTGTTGCTTGTATCCTTAAGATTTTTATTAATATTGTTTCTTGGTTGCTTATTTGACCCCTGTGACAATCATTAAGTGTTGACAAATGTATACTTTCTTTTATGTACACTGAAAGCGTACATAAAACGTTTTTGTGTACCAAAGCGTACCAAAGACAAATTCCTTGGGGGTCCAATCACACTTGGTCAATAAAGAATTCCATTCTATTCTATTCTAATATAGCAAATGAAATGAAGCAAGCTTTTCGGGAAACCAAGTTGTGAACAAACAAGGTGAACGATGCTGGTTAGCCGAAACGCCAACTTTGTTCGGTTACTGTAAAAGGTTCGCTTTTTCGATCGCAGTTCCTCTTAATTTACTCATGGGGAAAGCACTCTTAAGGAAGCCATGCAAGTGCGCATTTAAGGTTACCCACGTCCAGGCTGCCTGCCAAAGAGAAAACGACTACAGAACCCGGGCCGCCACCCGGGACAAAATCCCTTTGCAAACCACCCCTTTCCGACCAATTGGTCCCGCGGAGCTGCAGCTGTATCCCAAGCACAGAGCGGAGGTTCCGAGAGGGCTGGGCGCTTACTTGCACAGAGCCTGGTAACTGAAGGCGTCCTGGGCCGCTAAGGTAGTGGAGAGGTGCCCCTTCCGGCCCGGGAGGAGAAGCAAGAAGAGGACCGGCAGCCAGCGGAGCCGGAGGGCAGCAGCCCCGCACGCTGCGGCCAACGCGACGACGCCTCCCATAGCAGGCCGAGGGGAAAAAGCTCCCACGAAGGTTACTCGGCTAACATGAGCGAGCCAGGAAGCGCACTGGCGGAAGAGTCACGTGATCCCCTCTCGCCCTCCCCTCCCTCCGCGCGGCGCCGGTCACCTGACCGACCCGGCGCTTGTCACGTGCTGGTAATCATGTGAGGCGAGGGTGACGGAAGCTGGGCGGAGGTGGGGGGGAGGAGGCAGGTGGCGCAATCAAAGGGAGGGGTGCCTCCCTCGCGCTTCTGGAAATGGGCGCGCGGGCTCCCTCAGCCGGGCGCGGGTTAGAAGGGGGGAAAAATATCTCGGTTGGGAAGGGATCGTTGGTGCTGCTGCGAGACGACCGTCTCTTGACACGGGGAATGAGAAAGACTCAGACTTAGAACTTAACTTAGAATAACTTTATTGTCCCTTTAAATTGAGTCAAATAACAACAACAGAGTTGGAAGGGACCTTTGAGGTCTTCTAGTCCAAGGGTAGGCAAAGTTAGCTGTTCTATGACATGTGGACTTAAATTCCCAGAATTCCTGAGACAATCATGCCAGCTCAGGAATTCTGGCAGTTGTAGTCCGCAAGTCATAGAAGAGCCAACTTTGCCTACTCCTGTTCTAGTCCAACCCCCTACTTAAGCAGGAAACCCTACACTACTTCAGACAGATAGTTATCCAACAACTTCTTTAAAACTTCCAGTGTTGGAGCATTCACAACTTTTGGAGGCAGGTTGTTCCACTGATTAATTGTTCTGTCAGGAAATTTCTCCTTAGTTCTAAGTTGCTTCTCTTGTTCAGCTTACACCCATTGCTTCTTGTTCTACCCTCAGGTGCTTTGGTGAATAGGTTGACTCCTTCTATGTGGCAACCCCTGAGATATTGGAACGCTGCTATCATGTCTCTTCTGGTCTTTCTTTTCGTTAAACTAGCCATGCCCAGTTCCTGCAACTGTTCTTCATATGTTTTAGCCTCCAGTCCCCTAATCATCTTTGTTGCTCTTCTGTGCACTTTTTCTAGAGTCTCAACATCCTTTTTGTATCCTGGCGACCAAAACTGAATGTAGTATTTGTTTGTTTATTTGTTTGTTTGTTTGAATATTTTTTTAATGCTGCCCTTCTCCTTAGACTCAGGGTGGTTTACAACATGTTAGCAATAGCGCTTGTATAGTCTTTGTTCAGATTCAAATTTGGTGCCACAACACACCAATGCTCCTGGCTGGGCTAGCTGCTCGGAAAAAAGTGTCCTTCAGAATCCCACCTTCATCGCCAATATTGGTTCCCAATACTGAAGAGGCAGGAGGCAGGTTGACTGACATCAGCTCTTTATTAGTTACAGTGAGTAAACTTCAGCAAAGGTCTACCAGAAAGCCCCAGTTTAAATAGAGCAACCAGCACTTCTGATCAGTAGACTGGACTAGGTTGTAAACAACTCAGCTAACATGCAAATCCAAGGACACAACAGCTGCTGTTATTCTATTTAATACATCCATGAAAAATGCTGTTCTGGATTCTTACCAGAGATAAAATCCAACAGGTTCTGGAGAACCAGTAACAGAAATTTTGAGTAGTTTGGAGAACCAGCAAATACCATCTCTGGCTGGCTCCAGAGTAGGGAGGAAATGGAGATTTTGCAGTATCTTTCCCCTACAATGCCCACCAAGACATGTCCATAGAACTGGTAGTTTAAAAAAATGGATTTCACCACTGGTTCTTAACAATCATCCGGAATTGAACGGGGGTGTACTGAATCTTCCAAAAAGTTAGCATAATTGGAAAGCAATGTGCATGTTATCTTATTCAAAACATTTTATTAAAAACACTTCCATTCAGCAAGTTAAAAGCAGCTGAAATTAAAAGTGTAAGGCAAAAATAGTAGGGAGAACAGTACTCAGTGCAAAGTTTAAGCCATCATTTTGCACAATGAAATGATAATTCATTGTCCAAAGGACAACATTTCAAATTCTGGAATGCTTCTTAAACCTCAAAAGTGTACTTAAATAGAGCCTCTTTCTTTGTAAATTGAAACTTCCAATGAAGTCCTTCAAACTCCAATACAAAACTCATGAGAAAGTTTTTTTAAAACCCTCCATCTTTGACATATTTTGAAAACTATCAACATAAGATGGAATTTATTTCAGCAGAATCTTAATTCCTTCTTAAGAAATCCTTTGGCCTAGATAACTGGGAGGGCAAAAGCGCAAACATACATATAGGTCATATTTTTATATTTTTTCCCAAACATTCCTGACACATTTGGGCAGTTGGTTCACTGTGTCAGCCCTTCAATGTAAATAATCAGGCTTGGAAGTCAATGCCACATAAATCACTACTACATTTACTGTAAATTAATAGAATCTTACAAAACCTAATGTGCTTTTCCCCCCCCCCTCCCTCTCTCCTTCCATCTTTGGATGAACTAGGCATGGACCTAAGACATTTAACACATATATTCTTGTCTCAGGCGCCCTTTAACTGACCATTGTATTGGTAGTAGCTCTTATTTCTGTCCCTATGCCTAGAAAGAAATCAAAATGTTGTCTAAATATGCTGCAGTGTAGAATGCCCCAAAATACCTCGTTCATGAAATATCATGAGTCAGTTTGAAAAACCCAAAATCATTGCTGTATGTTCAGATCTCTCCAACTTGTGTCAAAGTCTATTAAATATTAATAAAGGTCCTTTCTCCGGGTTAAATTGTAAAGTTACTCCTCAAATCCAATTTAATAAATCCAATTTTAATTTTTTTAAAAACCAAAGGGATTTTTTTCCAGATCAAAGTAAGTAGGGTTTTTTAAATGTTATAGAGTCCTTAATTAATCAACCACTTTCTAAGAACTCTTATTTTTTCTTGACAAAAAGCAAGATGATGCCGATGCAGAAGATGGCAGAAGTCTACAAGATTCTTAATTTTGTTATGTATGATACTTCGTAGCTGATTTGTATAACAAAGTTTAGCAGAGCAAGATAATGCAAAGTACCTTAAATTACAGTACAAATACAAAATGCAGTTATGTATGGTATTCATATTTTTAAATTTTTGTTGTTTTGTGAATGCTTTTATTTCTGTAAAATAATCTACAAGAAATGCACCTAAAGCACTTTAAAATTCAAATTAACCAAGGGAACAGCTGTGGTATTTTATAACTAAGAAAAGAGCTTATTAGCTCCAAGCTGCAGAGGTTCAATCACAGAAATCATACAAAATGGGGAAAAAAGGAATGAGCATGAAAGAGGTATAAAATCTCTTCTCATACCCATACATCTCTTCTCATACCCATGCTGTTCCAATTTTCTATAGATATTATAGTATTCTATAGATACAGTATTCAGCTAAATTATCTGTGGTGGCTTGAATAAAGGCATCTCTCAGTTCATTAAACACAGAAATGATAATTTAATCCAGGTGTCAAACTGGCGGCCTGTGGGCCAAATGCATCACACACAGGCCAAGCCCAGCCCAGCTCCATGAAAGGGAAAAAATATTGTGATACATCACGTGATGGTAACGTGACACCAAAAGTTCAACACCGGTGATCTAATCTAAAACTAATCTATTCCTGGAATACAGTTGAAACTATAACGAACTCTTGCATGTTCCTTGGTACAATCTGTAAAATTTCCAATCATCAAGTGTTCTGGCAGTCTTCAGAAGCTTTGTTTAAACCTCAACACAAAATAGGTGTAGTTTTGGATCATGGGTTCATTGGCAGGGGCGGATTCCCATGGGAGGGCTCGGCAGATCTTTTAAGCCTTTCAGCATTCATTGTGAATTATATACTGTGTCAGGCCGAAGTCTTCATGTGGAGTTAGAGAGTTCAGCTTGATACAACACAAGGGGGGATGGGAGAGGTAGTGAGTAGTCAGAGGGGAAAGTTACTAGACACAACCAAAGATTCCTTTCTCCAAGCCAAGACCACCGTTTGTTCTGCCTCAACTGAAGAGAAGAGGAAGTTGATAAGCCCCTCCACACAGATGGGCTCTCGTGATGAACTTGTGGGTGTGGGGGATGTAAGATGAACCTTAACCTAGGTGGGATTCTGGGAAGGATTCAGAATCGGAATAACAATGGCATAGCTAACATGGTTGTGTTAATAAATCAAGCTCTGATTGAGAGAATTAGACTGGGACTTGGTTTATTTCTCAGATTCTATTTAGAACACTGACATACTGCTTAAAAAAATAAAGGGAACACTCAAATAACACATCCTAGATCTGAATGAATGAAACATTCTCATTGAATACGTTGTTCTGTACAAAGCTGAATTTGCACAACAGCATGTGAAATTGATTGTCAATCAGTGTTGCTTCCTAAGTGGACAGTTTGATTTCACAGAAGTTTGATTTACTTGGAGTTATATTCTCTTTTTTTAGTGTTCCCTTTATTTATTTTTTGAGCAGTGTACTTTTAGCTGAAACCATGTGCCTGCCCGAAAGCAAAAAATCGCTGAAATCTCACGCATGCAAGCATCCCCTGGTGAGATTTTGCTTCCTACGCATGCACAGAAGCAAAAACATCCTGGGATACATGCACATGCATGCAGAATAGAAGCTGGGCATGCAGTGCAACTTCACTCCCAGTGCGTTGTCTTCATCCATACCGGTAGCAACCCGCTACTGATTCATTGGTGCTTATGATAGGAACTGCTTGTAAGTATGTAGAATGCAAGAATGTCACCCAAATACATCTTGTAAAAAACTCAGTTGGTTTCAGCTGAAAGTATAATTCACACTAAATGTTGAAAGGCTTAAAAAGATATGGTGAGCTATCCTATCTATGTGTTAATGAACCTGGGGAGTGATATAGCATGGTCAGTGAAGTAGGAACAAAAGATGAATCCCGGTACCCCGTCAGTTGCTTTTTTTGACCAAATTGAGTATCATTTGAATAGTTGTAAATTCATCTATGCCCTTTGATGGAGATGAAATAAAGTATTAGCTTGGAGCAGTGATGGTGAACCTATGGCATGGGTGCCACAGGTGGTAACATGGAGCCATATCTGCTGGCACACGAGCTGTTGCCCTAGCTCAGCTCCAATGTGCATGTGTGTGCCAGCCAGCTAATTTTTAGCTTGCACAGAGATTCTGGGAGGGTGGTTTTGGCTTCCAGAGAGCTTCCATGGTGGGGTGAGGGAGGGCGTTTTTACTCTCCCCCAGCTCCAGAGAAGCTTTTGGACCCTGGGGAGGATGAAACACAAACCTACTGGGCCCACTAGAAATTGGGAAGCGGGGCAATTACTGGCGTCCAGAGGGCCTCCGGAGGGTGGGGGAAGCTGTTTTCGCTTTCCCCAGGCATTGAATTATGGATGTGGGCATTCGCGCGTGCATGAAAGCACATGCACACGCTCTTTCGGCACCCAGGGGGGGAGGTTTGCCATCACCATTTTAGAGCAATTTTGATCAGGTGAGAAACCAGGAGACTGAGTTTCAGTCTAGGCATGATGCTGGCTGGTTGATGTTGGGCCAGTAGGTTTCTTTCCAGCTCTATGAATGAGACAATGACAAACCACTCCTGAATAACCTTTTAAAGAAATATGCAGAGATTAGCTCAAATAATCCCCGGGAGTCAAAAACTCCCTCAAAGACACATATGCACACAGTGGTTTAGCTGTTTCCAGTGGGTGAGCTGGAACAGAGGAAAACTAGTTTCCGTTGCCAAGGAAGAATTGCCAAGATAAATGACAGGTGCTCCGGAGTCTCTTACAGCCAAGAAAACTACATTTTTCAACTTCATTACACAAAATTGATTAAAAGGGGGAAAGGAGATTAGGTTGCCGAATTCATGGCAGCTGGATACTATACATTTACCTTAACCATTTATTTCTAAATTCTTTAGAAGAAGGATCCCTTGATTCTTTTGCTAAACCCCTGTTGATGCAATGGGTGTTTCAGTTTTCATATAGTTTGGCAGGTGATTACAGCAGTTTACTCAAAGCTAAGTAGCTAAACGACAGACAAGTAAAAGACACAAATTCAGAAGAGTCAATTGTGTCAACCCCTAACTTCCAACATTTCTCCCTTAGACTCTCCACGATTGAACTCTCCAGGTTCCTAAGAGGCCAGTTAGAGGCATACATAAGTGGTGTGCCTTTCGTCCCCTGTCCAATTGTCTTTCCTTTCTTTCATCTATCATATATATTCTCTTCCTTTCATATATCCTCTCCTCTAAGTTCACTTTTACCCTCATATATATTACCACATGTCTATTTTTCTTCCTATGTATTTGTGTATTAGATGGATGGATAAATAAATAAATAAATAAATACAATACAATACAATACAATATAATACAATACAATACAAAATTGAAAGAATCAAACCAGATTAATCAACCTGTTGAAAGGTCACAGGCAGGAGTGCGTTCCTCTTACCTGGCTACCAGTGCGCTGTGCACACAACATGTTTCATGCATGTGAGCGCTTGCTATGCATGTGCATCCCCTCACACGATTTTGCTTCCATGCATGTACAGAAAGCAAAAAGTCTCCAAAATCTTGTGAGGGGACACTGGCACACCTGTGGTTTTGGTGATTTTTTTTTTGCTTCCGCGCATGCGCAGGAACAAAAAAGGCCAAAAAATTGAAAAAAAGATGGCACCACACCGGCGAAGACGGCACTAGAGCTATCACATGCAAATTGTGCAATCAGTGGCCCGCTAGTGGAACAGCACGCTCCAGCGCACCGATAGGAACCCACCACTGGTCAGGAGGTAAAGGTTTCTTGTACAAACAGAATATACAGGAACAATACAGCAAACAAAATAAATTGGATGGTTGCTTCCAACAGAGAAGTGTGAGCCAGGGCTGCCTCTTAAATGATGTTGCAATCAGTTAACTTCAGTTAAGATGGTCAGTTCCTTGCTTGGCAAAGTGCCACTGTAAGTGTCTTTACTCTAGTCTCCTGCTTTACTCATTGAGCCTGAAGACTTGAAGGCTGTGCACCAGTAGTAAGTTTCAATTACCTTCACTACCAGTTAGCTATTGGGAGTGCATGTGCGGTCCAAGAGGGTGGGTGGAGATGTCCAGGAGAGTGAGTGGAGCCTTCCCCCCATTGCCGCCAGTGGTTCGCCCGATCTGGGGCAAACCAGTAGCAACCTAACACTGCTGCAGGGGTGGGCAGCAGGCAGGACGGGGTGGAACACAGTTCCACCAGCGGAAATGAAGATGTGTGCGCAGCTCCAGCTGATCGGTGGCTGTCACTTCCTGGATTACTGGGCTCAGCTCGACTCTCCTTTTTTTCCCTGCTGCTGCTGCTGCTATGTCTGCGTTCCTTGCTTTTCTCCTTCCTGGCCTCGGACGAGCTTCCCTCTCTCCTGCCCAGCTCCCCTCCAGCCTCACACGGCCACCTCCTGCCTCAGGTGCAAGCAGAAGGCGTGGGTGGAAGCAGCGCTGGCAGCATTTATGCTTCTGGCAACACCCATTTGCCTAGCTACCCAGCCTGAGGTGGCGGGGATGACCCAGGAAGGAGAGTGCAGGAAACGCGAAGCAAATTGTCACCCCAGCAAGCGACACTGGTAAGGTTGTAAGTTGAGGACTTAACAGTTCACTTAAAGGATGATGATCGTTCAAGCCACTCCCACATGGTCACATGGCTGACAAGCCACTGCTACCCAGTCACATGACCATTAAGCCACACCCACAAAATAAGCCACACCCACAGTTTGGCAGTAAAACATTTGGCTGCCCATTACTGCACTGCTATATAGCATCTTCTCACTTCTCCAGCTATTCTGATGGTTCCTGTATTTGATCAGCCTCAGGCGATTCTTGCCTTGGTCCCTTTGAGGCTGACATTCCATTGGTTCAGCTGGAGCAGTTTCATGAGAATCAGATTCAAATGGGTCCTGGGCTGTGACAGATAGTAACTACTCACTAAGGCAGAATATTCAGAAGCTCTGAACCTGTAATATCATACAAAGTACAATTCTTTTTCCCAGATCCTGAGAAGTCCACTTCTCTATAATTTTTAAAGGAGCGGAAACAAAAAAGATGAGCTGTGATAAGAGACGTGCTCAAAAAATTCACTGAATATGATTGAAATTGATAAGGAATTATTTCTCTCACTTTTCTCCATTTTCTCTTCTGTGTGGAAAAAAGAAAGTAAGAATGAAGAAGACCCCATTTTCCCACTGACTAGAATAGGTTTATGTCCCATTCACATTCAGAAAGTTTTACCAATTTTAGCTGCATTTTACCCAGTGATGGGCTCTTCCGGTTACAGTCAGGTAGGCAGAACTGGTAGAAAAATTTTGTTCAGGTGCACAGAACCAGTAGAAAAATAATTTTTTTCTTTTTTCCCCTTCTGGGCCCTGGGTATATTTTTCCTATTACAGTAAATGAGGTTGAATGTGTATAATTTTACAAGAACTGTGCGTGCATGTGTGTACATACACTTTATATAGTAGATAATGTATACTTTTGTGTGCCTGTGTGAAATATGTATGTACATATATGGCATATTTACATAGAATTAAATAGTATATTTTGGATGTTCAGTAATAGTAAGGGAAATTGTATCTTTGAGGCGAGGAGAGACCAGGCATCCTAACCCTAACCCAAATGTGAGTGATGTGAGTTGACGTCAGGTCGGCCACCTTTAAGCCAGTCACATGACCTTTAAGCCACCCCGAACACATGATCATCAAGCCATTCCCACCTGATCAAATGGCCAGCAAGCCACACCCACAAAATAAGCCCACAGTGTGGTAATAAAATTTTTTGCAGCCCTTCATTGATTTTACTATGGATCAGAAGATGGTACAGAATAACTGGTCCCAAAAGCATCCATGGGTGGAACTGGTCAAAATTTTGAAATGATAACATAGCTCCAAAATTATAGCTGTTCTTTTTTATATGTATCACTTGATGCATGTAAAAAAAATGACAAATTTTAATTGCCCTACTAAGGTTACCATTTGGAGGGTTTTTTTATAACCCCATCCTGTGAATAACCATGCTGTATCAGTGAACTAATTTGCAAATTCAAGAGGCCACTAATAGATATGGTTTAAGATGGTATCACTGATGGCAGCCTTAGTTAAATGCTCTCCAATAGTTTTGATGTTTTTGTTATTTACTATGATTTGCTGAAGATTACAAATGGTTATATTATTTGGATTGTATCCTTAGGCACCAGAGACAAATTCCTGTGTGTCGAATCACACTTGGCCAATAAAGTGTTCTATAGTCTCTACTCCAGTGTTTCCCAACCTTGGCAACTTGAAGATATTTGGACTTCAACTCCCAGAATTCCCCAGCCAGCGAATTCTGGGAGTTGAAGTCCAGATATCTTCAAGTTGTCAAGGTTGGGAAACACTGCTCTACTCTACTCTACTCCTTCAAGTGTTTCTCTATAGAAAAATCTATAGCAGGGGTCTCCAATCTTGGCAACTTCTTGGCTGAGGAATTCTGGGAGTTGAAGTCCATAAGTCTTAAAAGTTGCCAAGATTGAAGATCCCTGCTCTATAGTATATATATATATATATATATTTATGTATTTATGTATGTATTTATTCATTCATTCATTCATTCATTCATTCATTCATTCATTCAATTTTTATGCCGCCCTTCTCCTTAGACTCAGGGCAGCTTACAGCATGTTAGCAATAGCACTTTTTTAACAGAGCTAGGCTGTTGCCCCCACAATCCGGGTCCTCATTTTACCTACCTAGGAAGGATGGAAGGCTGAGTCAACCTTGAGCCGGTGATGACATTTGAACCGCTGACCTACAGATCTACAGTCAGCTTCAGTGACCTGCAGTACAGCACTCTACCTGCTGCGCCACCCTGGAGAAAAGTAGTCAGACCTATGAATATTACTCAGATTTAAGACAGAGGTGGGTTCCACTTACCTTCATCACTGGTTTTCACTTCCACGCAGAAGGTGGATTCAGGAGCTGATCAGGTGTGCTTCGGGTGAAGAAATAAAGGTCACTATTTAACCCAGGGGCAGGCGAGATCGGGGTCAAAGCACAGAAGGAGGAGAAGCCTTCCACACAGGAAAATCGGCCAAAAATTCAGGAAAAAATGTGGTGAATACGGACCGGCATAGACAGGACCGGGTCCATGATACCATAATTATATAACTAGCGGGTCGCTAACGGTTAGGGCGATCTGGTCTGAACCGGGAGGAACCCACACTTGATTTAATCTCTCAATATTTTCTCTGTGTTATGCCCGTTATTAGCCCCTTCCCTGTGTTAGCCCGTTTGTTGAAGTGTGCAAAACATACAGTACTTAAGGAATATACGTACATGTATAATATTTCTGGTACCTGCAGAGTGTTCACATAAAAGCAATCGTGGGTGTGTCAGCAAGTGTCAGATGTGACCTAGCCTGAAGGGAAAAAAAATAGAGTTCTGTTTCTTCCTCGTCCCATATGAATTCATGAATTTTCTTCATTGCCAAATTGCCTCTGCTGAACACTGACAAATAAAGACCAGCACTGGACATTTGTCAAATTGCAAGCAGATAAAGATGTGTCTTCATTCTGCTGGCAGCTGAACTTTATTTTCCTGCTGTTACCATCTAGTAAGATCATTTGACTGTCTGGAAAAAAATGTTTCGGAACTTTACACCGGATAATGAAGGGTAAGTAATACTATATTTGTTTGATGATTAAGTGATTTAGGATCCAAAGTAAAAGCCTGATTTATCCCTGCCAGAAAATGCTCTTTTTGGTCTGTTCTTGCAGCACACCTTCACATTTTTCTATTCTTGTACAATCTTTCTGCTATTGCAGGTATTTAACTATGGTTTTTTTCTTTTAACTATTACATTGGTGTAGAATTTTATATTACCTGTAATATGCCTGATTTAACCAGCAGCTCACTTCACACATTGAGTGAAGCTATAATATGGCTTATTTGGGATAGGAATGTATTGTAATGTGAATCTAGCTGTTTATTTATTTAGGGAATTTAACACCCACCTATTCGTACATGGCGACTCAAGGCGGCTTACAGAATACAGAAGTCGCCTGTTTGTTTTCTTAACCATTGTTTACAGCTTAGTGATATGTAGTGATGAACCCAGCCTGGGGTGGGCTGCTGTCTGGACGGGGGTGGGGGGACGACACAGTGGAGTAGCGAAAATGGATCTCCACCCCAGAGCACCCAATTTGCAATGAAAGATGTTGAAAGAAAATGCAGGGCATCCTGCATAAGCCATACCCACAGCATGGTAGTCAAAATTTTGGTAGCCCTTCACTGAACCCAGCCCATTTGGGCTTATTTAGCAAATCATGGCTGAAAAACGAAATATGCCCTAGTGCAGAAATGTGAAGGCTCGCACCCCAAACTTCCAGTTATATAGTTTGAGAAATTCAGAAATGCCTATTAACAAATTGACAGTAACCGTGCTTCCCTACTGATGTTGTGCTTTGTGCAAGATACATATTGGCATGAATTCATCCTCTGGTGGTTTTAATCTCACTTTTCAGGATTGACTAAGATGGGTGTCAAACAAGGTCCAGGGGCCAGATCCAGCTTGTGGGGTGCTTAGATTTGGCCTGCGGGGCTGCTCTGGAAACAGTGAAGGACTGGCCCGTGGTGCCTTTTCCAACAAAAACAGCTCCATTTTCGCTGCCAGGGGATTGCAGGAGGCTATCACAGCCAAAACTGGAGGTTGGGAATTCGTTTTCATTGGCAAATCGCTCAGGTTGCCATAGGCACCCTGACACAGTGAAATCAAACTGGTCACACCCAGCCTGGCAATGCCCCCCCCTCCCTGAGATCAAACACAATCCTGATGCAGCCCTCAATGAAATTGAGTTTGACACACCTGGCCTAAGAAATGCAATGAATGTATAAACTCATCTCACGAGTCCTTTACCTTTCTTTAAAACGTTATTTCATTTCTTTCACTTTTCTTAAACCGCACTTCAGAAATCTGTATATGCATGCATTCACATCCCAAATAAGTGCATTAGTTATTTGTTGCATCTATACCACAAGAACACACGAGCACACAACAGATACACATTTAAAGCAAACAGCATCAAATTCGACTGCAGGAAATACAACTTTAGTAATCGAGTCGTTGATGCATGGAACTCACTGCCTGATTCTGTAGTATCATCACCTAACCCCCAAAACTTTACCCTTAGACTATCCCACTGTTGACCTCTCCCGATTCCTAAGAGGTCAATAAGGAGTGTAAATAAATGTACCAGCGTGCCTTACGTCCCCTGTCCTAATGTTTCACTCTTACAAGTATCATGTATATAAACATTGTTATATCTTTGTATACTACCAATAGGTACTTGACAAAACAAATAAATTAAAAAATGTATAAATAAATAAATATCCTGCCTTTTGTTATGAGCATCAAAGCTGACCTACATGAAGCTTCCTACATTTCATTCTCACAGCTATTTGTGAGATGAGATGAGGTGAGGCTGAGAAAGGGACAGACTAGTCCCCTGGGTTCCAATGAGCCACAAGGCTGAATGGAAAAACCTGAAGCGGAAATCTCCAAGTCCTTCAACTAGTTCCCTGTTCAGTGATTCTTTTCACTAGGAAGTCATTTGGAAAAGCCAGATCAGGAGTAAGCAAGAAAAATGCTTGAACAGAGATGCTAGAATGCTAAGAAGCTGAAGGAAAAGTTATTTTTTCTGCTTTTCCTGTTGTTCTATTACCTAAAAGCCAATGCCACAGTCAGACCACTAAAGAAAGAGCCAAAACAATGATTAAAGAGAGGAGACAAGCAAGGTGGTTAAGAACTGTTTCAAACTCCCCACTGTTTATAAATGTATCTATATAGATATCTATTGGTTTGTTTATTCAAGCTCATTATATATTAGAATTAAGCATTATTTCCATGAAAAACACTGTAACTATCATCATAATTTTAGTCCGTAGACGTAGTTAAGTTTAGTTCATAGAAATAGTTGCCAGTCTGTCCGGAAAGTGAACACAAGAACAAGGGGACACAATCTGAAGTTAGTTGGGGGAAAGATCAAAGGCAACATGAGAAAATATTATTTTACTGAAAGAGTAGTAGATCCTTGGAACAAACTTCCAGCAGACGTGGTTGGTAAATCCACAGTAACCGAATTTAAACATGCCTGGGATAAACATACAGTATATCCATTGTAAGATAAAATACAAGAAATAGTATAAGGGCAGACTAGATGGACCATGAGGTCTTTTTCTGCCGTCAGTCTTCTATGTTTCTATACATGGCTATCCTTTCCCTCATTATTCCACCCATTATATCCACTGAGAAAATCAGCCACAATTCTGCCATTATAAATCATACAAGTCCAACCACTGGAGCCCTGCCTGCCCCACCTATGTCAGGGAAAAAACTGGAGTTGTCTCCAGGATACAGTCACACTTTTAGGGAACAAAGAGAGGTTTTAATATTTTTGATATTCCAAAGTTCCTGGCACCAGTTCTTGAGGAATTTAGTGAGGGTCTTTCTCAGTCCTTTTCAGAGAATCTCTGTCTCTTAATTTCAGTGATAAGCAATCAAATAATGACTATTTGCATGAAGGGGATTTGCCCCGCCTACATAATGCAACTAAATTTAGAAATTAAAAAGATGTGTTAGGTATATAAGGAAATATGTTCACTGCAGATGTAGGCATTATTATTCCATCTACTAAGGATGTTCCCTAAATATGTTTCCGTGGTTTTCATTTTTTTACCTCGTCAAATGCTTTCACTCCTTCTGTTAAAATTCTCAGTGTCATCCCAAATTTAGAGAATAGTCTCCTGTGACAAGGAGATTCCCAGGTTGAAGGTTGTCAGAATCCCTACAGAATCTTTGAATATTGCCCTTCATTTCAGGGTCATGGGTTTCTCATCTTAAAAACATTTCTCAGCTAAGGTTTTGAAAAAAATAGAAGTGAAAGAAACTTTTTTCCCTTTTTTGGGCTGATCAGCAAAGGCACATATGCCTGCCATCAAACCCAGGGCTCTCCTATTGGGAGATATAATGTACATTTTAGTAGATCACATTAATCTTTATGACAGATGGGATTGCTGTTTGAGCCTTGAAGATCAGCAAACATTTCAGCAAGAGTTGGACTGAACTGCCATTGCCAAACCTGTATCAAATGGGTGGATAGGTAATTTCTAGAGAGGGGGGAAAAAAATCCACAACATTTTCAGGCTTACATTAATGGCACAATTACTATGTTGTTTTTTATTTGGTTGCTTGGTTGCTTATTTGTTTGTCTTCTATACCGCCCTTCTCCAAGCGAAGGTATTCCTTCATGTTGCCTTCTTTTGGGATTAATTCAAACCTAGTAAATCTGGAAGACTATAGATTTCTAGAAAAGTGGGGTACAGGACATACAACCATGTTGTTGATTACTGTATTTTTCAGAGTATAAGATGTACCGGAGTATAAGACACACCTCAGTTTTGAGGAGGAAAATAGGGAAAAATAATCTGCCCACCAGGTATTGATCTGGCTAGTCTTTATTCTGGTCAGGTTCAGCACATTGGTTTGCTGGTTTTGAGTCCACCTGCTTGCTTTTAATCCCTTGGGTGGGGATAAAAACAGCTTCTAAAACACTTCTCTTTTTCTTCAGAGAGAAACAATGAGAAAATCAGGGAAAGGGATGATTGCTTCACTCATTAGCACCTTGTTAGGGCTGAAAAAAAGGTGGAAGATTGCTTACTAGCAAAGCAGGAAGATTACTTACTTACTTACTTACTTACTTACTTACTTACTTACTTACTTACTTACTTACTTACTTACTTACTTATTTATTGGATTTGTATGCCGCCCCTCTCCGGAGACTCGGGGCGACTAACAGCAATAATAAAACAATGTACAATAATAATCCAATAAATACTAAAAATGATTAAAACTCATTAATATAAAAAACCAAACATACATACAGACATACCATACATGAAATTGTAAAGGCCTAGGGGGAAAGAGCATCTCAATTCCCCCATGCCTGGCGACAGAGGTGGCTTTTAAGTAGCTTACGAAAGGCAAGGAGGGTGGGGGCAATTCTAATCTCTGGGGGGGAGTTGGTTCCAGAGGGCCGGGGCTGCCACAGAGAAGGCTCTTCCCCTGGGTCCCGCCAAGCGGCATTGTTTAGTTGACGGGACCCGGAGAAGACCCACTCTGTGGGACCTAACTGGTCGCTGGGATTCATGCAGCAGAAGGCGGCCCCTGAGATGTTCTTGTTGTTAGCGCTCTTTAGGGCTGAATAAATGCTCATCTGATTATTGGAGGGAGCAGCAATGAAAGAAGCAGGCAAAGGAAAGAATGTTTAGATCATGTTAGCACCTTGCTAGGGCTAAAAAAAGCTTAGTAAAAGCTACATTGGAGTATAAGACAAACCCAAATTTTCAGCCTCTTTTAGGGGGGAAAAGATGTGTCTGATACTCTGAAAAATACGGTACTTATTAACTAAGTCATATTTGCATGTCACAACTCAGGTAAGAGGGGATAGTGTCCATTGGAATAACACATCCAACCAGATGTGAGATTTGTGTTAGGGTTAGTTTTAATATCAAACAACACTAGATTTGTCTTGAGCTGAACTAGGCTTATATGATCAGGCAGATCCTGCAAAGATTTCAGAGAAGATTCACCTTCAACAGTGCTAAGGTGCCTCTGAACCATCTGGGCTACTGGATTTTTGTTTCAGAGAGTTCAGGAAGTCCCAGGTTACCAGCTACCTGTCTGCAAATCATTATTTGTTTTGAGTGGCACACCCAGGGTGGGCTACTGCCCAGGGGGGATGCAGTGGGGTAGCAAAAATGGAGCTCTACCCCAGAACACCCAATTTGCACTAAAAGATGTTGAAAGAAAATGCATAAGCCATGCCCATAGGATGGTAGTAAAATTTTTGGTAGCCTTTTATTGGGCACACCCAAGGCTATCTGCTTCCTGGTCTTGGTCTATTTACTCCAGCTGATACCGTGTTTCCCCGATAGTAAGGCAGTGTCTTACTTTCTTTTTACCCCCAAAAGCCCCACTATGTCTTACTTTCGGGGTATGTCTTACATTGGAAAGGAGGCGGGCGAAGGAGGGCGCAGCTCCGGACCCCCCCCCCTTTCCACCCCTTGTCGCCCGAGACAAGGGGCAGCGAGGCAGGGGAAGAGGCGGTGGCTTCCGAGAACATGTTGCTGTTATTTCATTGACAGAAAGCCTGCAGCGAGGCACATCGGAGCAGTAAATGGAATTACTACTCGGGATACAATCTTCCGCCCGGAGCGCCTCTTTAGCCCCAAAGCTGTTTCCCTGCAAGTGAGCGGATGTGCACCATCCCCGGAAGCGAGCCAGTTTATGCCCTGGAAACCAGCTACTCTTCCAGCCAAGGCACCTTTTGAACTGGGGGAGACCCCCACCACCTGGCAATGCACAATGGCCCTCCTTGCTCTCCCTTCTCCCCCACCCCACCCCAAGGTTGGGCTTCTCCACGCGCTTCTGTTCAGCCCCAACTCCGAGCGAACCACCTTCCCTCTTTCTCCAACGGAGCGGCATTGCAAAAAAACCCAAACACATCTTACCTCTCCCCTTCCCCCAACCCCGGCCTCTTTCACACAACCCGACCCGGAGAGAGTGCTGGAGACGGCGCACGATTCACAGAAGTTTCTCCTTTGTCGGGCGACAAGGGGTGGAAAGGGGGGGGGGTCCTTTCAAGCGGCGCTGGGTGAAAGAGGGCGGGCGGCCAGCAGCAGAAGGCGAGAGGTGCCTCCTTCTCCAGCTCTCCGGCAGATCGAGCGTGCGAAGAGGCACCTCTCACCTTCCGCCGCTGCTGGCCGCCCTCTTTCGCCCAGCGTCGCTTCGGAAGCCACTGAACGCCGTCAGGGGGCGCTTGGCGACCGCCTCTCCGCTCACCAAGTGGCGGTCGCCAAGGGCCCCCCTGACGGCGTTCGGCGGCTTCCGAAGCGACGCTGGGCGAAAGAGGGCGGCCAGCAGCGGCGGAAGGTGAGAGGTGCCTCTTCGCGCGCTCAATCTGCCGGAGAGCTCGAGAAGGAGGCACCTCTCGCCTTCTGCTGCTGGCCGCCCGCCCTCTTTCGCCCAGCGCCGCTTGAAAGCCCCGTGTTTCCCCGAAAGTAAGACATATGTCTTACTTTCGGGGTATGGCTTATATTAGCCGACCCCCCTGAAACCCGCCATATGTCTTACAATCGGGGGGGTCTTACTATCGTGGAAACACGGTAGCAAGCTGAAGCAGTTGTGTCTTGCAAACACAAGTAACCAGTTTAAGAGCATGCTCATGATAATTGTTTGAAACGCTCTTCTTGTTTGAAATATTAGCTGTAAAACAGAATGAGAACTTAGAGAAGAAAATGCATGGGAATTTTTCTGTCCCATGTGTATTCCAGGGGAAAAATGCATTTAGTGCAACTCACTAGAGAGTTGTTAAGAAAACAAAGGACAAGATATTCCACGCATATGGGCTGACTGTGTAAGAAAGAACAGAAAAGGGAATAGGAAGGAAAGAGAAGCATACACATTTAGGTGCTAAGAGGAGCCAAAACTATTGTGCTGTAGTTTGTTTTGTCTGAGTGACCCTTCCCTTTGTTCAGCTGCCAGGTGCAAATAGCTACATCTAAATATAGAGGAAGGAGTTCAGTTTGGTGGAGATACAAATAAGGTCATCTGTGTTCTTTCTGCAGAGTTTTAAATTGGCTCCCGGTCAAACTATTACATTTTATAGGACTTGTTAAAATTGGAAAGCAACAACAAGAAAAGAGCAGGTAGATGGAGTGAATGCACATGCTATTTGTTCTGAGCACAGTTTCAATATTTTTCCAAGACTCTGAAAAATCCACTCCTTGAAATAATAGTCTCTTTATTTATGTTCACACCAGCTTAGATACATTAAACTTAGGAAGGTAAAATGCAGCGCAACAAGACTGAAGCGATTTCTCTCATCTTGAACTCTAACCGTTCTGGGAAGTGTTCCAAACATTCCCTTCATTAACTGGCTCGGAGATAACAGAACTATAAATCATCACTTTAAGTGCATCAGTTTACTGGGATTCATAATAAATTCAACAGTGCACCTTCTGACTCATTTCGAAAACCACAGCATGAAGTTTATATTCTTTTGTTTCAGGAACACCACGAAATCTCTGCCATTCTCTTTGATCAACATTGTCAAACCCTGCCTTCACTTCCTACTCTAACCTGGAAATGACATCTTACAATCCACAGAGCTATTTATATGGATTAATGCCTTTTGCCTTGTATTTCTTCTCTTCTTTTTACCCTTCTTCTATATCTATGGTCTATTCCAGTGACGGCGAACCTATGGCATGAGTGGCACGTAGAGCCATACCTGCTGGCACATGAGCAGTTGCCCTAGCTCAGCTCCAACATGCGTGTGTGTGCCAGCCAGCTGATTTTTGGCTTGCACAGAGACTCTGAGAGGGAATTTTTGGCTTCCAGAGAGCCTCCGGGGGATGGGGGAGGGCATTTTTACCCTCCCCTGGTTCCAGAGAAACCTTTGGAGCTTGGGGAGGGTGAAACATGAGCCTACTGGGCCCACCAAAATTGGAAAACAGGCCATTTCTGGCCTCCAGAGGGCCTCCTAGGGGGCAGGGGGGGGTGTCTGTTTTTGCCCTCCACAGGCACGGAATTATTTATTTATTCAATTTTTTTAATGCAACCCTTCCCCTTAGACTCAGGGTGGCTTACATGTTAGCAATAGCATTTTTTAACAGAGCCAGCATATTGCCTCACAATCTGAATCCTCATTTTACCCAACTCGGAATGATGGAAGGCTGAGTCAACCTTGAGCCGGTAATGAGATTTGAACCGCTGTCCTGCAGATCTACAGTCAGCTTTAGTGGACTGCAGTACTGCACTCTACCTGCTGCACCACCTCAACTCTTTTATGAATTATGAGTGTGGGCACTCGCACATGTGCAATAGTGCGTGCCCACGCTCTTTTGGCACCCGAGGGAAAAAAGGTTTGCCACCACTGGTCTAACCATTCATCTCCTGATACATTGTCCTCACTACCTGATAGGGACCAACTTCTCATTGTAACATCACCCCCCTCTGGCACTCCCACATCACTATCTTCCTCACTCTCGGCTTCCCTTTCGTCTGACAGCCTCTCTAACCCAGGATAACCTGAGGGACTTTGCTCATTGTCCTCAGAATCAGGCATGTCCTGAGACTGACAAGGATCACTCACAACACTATTAACCAGTGTTCCCTCTAATTTTTTGGGGGGGTGGGCAGAAAAGTATAGTGTCTGAGCAGCAGTCCCTTTGGGACTGGGCGGCACAGAAATAATAAATAAATAAACAAACAAACAAACAAACAAATAAATAAAAAACCCACCCTGTTTTGCCTCAGAGAATTTCAAAATAAAATACTGTACTGTGTGTCTATAACAGTGAGCTCATAATAGGGCAACTCTATCAATATCAAAATGCCACTTAAATAGTTGAACTAGTTTCAAACTAGATTTTGATTTTCTTTCTCTCTTCCTTACTCCCATTCTTTTTCTTTTTCTTTTCCTTCCTCTTTTTTCTATCTGTTTCTCTCTCTTCCTCTCTTCCTCTCTCTCTCCTTCCCTCTCTCTCCTTCCCTCTCGGCTTCTGGGCAGGTTTGGAAAACTCTGAGTTGATGATGATTTTTAAGTGAGCGATTGCTCACTGCTCAGCTTAGAAGGAACTATGCTATTAAGTAAAAAAAAAGAACTGCTTGACTAAAAACTTCACAATTTATCGGCTAAAGTGTGGAAGTATTTCACATCAGGTTTGACCCTGGGGGAGCTGGGGTGTGTGGTCAGGGGGAATGGTCAGCTCAATGTGTCACTCATCTATGGGGCACCTGGGGTGGCCTGGGTGGCCCTCCTAGGCTCTATTTTCTCTGGCAGAAGCACCGCGGCCCAGCCCTTCTCTGCATCCAGGGCCACCCCACAGACCAGATTAAGCACCCCGTGGGCCAGATCTGGCCTGTGGGCTTTGAGTTTGACACCTCTGACGTACGAAGTTCAACAGTCTTAATAACGATGGGGTTATTTCTATTCTTACAGGGAAGAGAACACTGGTCTCTCCATACAAGGCTTGATCACCGAGACCACTCCTATTGATCATGAAGCCACGAGAAATAAGACCCAATATTTTCTCATAGAACAGAAGACTCTGCTAATATTTTCATATATTACTCTACCTTTCCTGATTTTGGGACTTTTCAGCAATGGAGTTGTTTTCTGGCTTCTCTGCTGCAGAATCAAAAAGACTAAATACACGGTATATGTACTGAATTTAGCCATTGCTGATTTCACTCTCCTCTTCTGTCAGATCATTAACAATGTAATTGAATGGAGTGACACTCCTTGGGACTGGAATTTTTTTTTAGCATTTGATATCTTGACCTTTTTTGGGTACAATAGCAGTTTTTTCCTATTGACAGCAATTAGTGTGGAGAGGTATGTGGGGGCATTTTTCCCTCTCTGCTATCGTTTTAAACGGCCAAAGAATCTTTCTACCATATTGTGTGCTGTCCTCTGGATCTTTTCCTGTATCATGCTGGGAATAGATTATATATGTTGGCAGGAATACTTGTATTCCACAGCAAGTAATTATCCTGCAAATATAGCCGTTGCCACTATTTTCATGCTATTTTTGCCAGTTATGGTCTTTTGTAGCTTCAGTCTGTTTATCAAAATATCGAGATACCCAAAGTCAAAATCTCCAGCTCGCTTTTATCGTACTGTTGTTATCACAGTCATTCTGTTTCTGATTTTAGCTGTGCCTCACAAGATCCTTTGCATGATAGAATACATGTGGCCAGCCACGTACATAAATTGGAACATTCTTCGTAGCTTTTCCTTGCTTAATTTAATCAACAGCAGCCTCAATCCTTTTGTTTACTTTTTTGTTGGAAGACAGAAATGGCGGCATTCCAAGGAACCCTTGCATGTAGTGATCTATAGGTCCTGCAATGATGAAACACTGGATCAAAAAAGCAGTGAACAAGCAGCGAACAAGCAGCACTAAAAGCAGCTTTCTACAGATCCATTTGGTGACAGGTGATTGATTCATTCAAAAGGCTGCTTATGAAGAAGTCAGTTCTCTAACATGTTCCAGAATGATGGTTTGCCAAGGACAGATTTCCTTTGATAACCACACCATCTCTCTAACTGATGCCTGGGGTTTTTGTTTTCTTCATTTTCTTTCCATTACTACGATATATAATTTTACATAATGATGTGCCAAGTGTATTGGTGGTTATTGAAATGGATGTCCAAATGCTGCTTCTATGTTGGTTGAGGCAGGCAGGATTCCCTTGGGTACCATTTGTTGGGGGTCAGGGGAAAGGGAGGGTTTTTCCTTCTCCTTCTATTACCTTCATTGTGTATTATTGTGTATTGGACAAAATGAATAAATAAAAATAAATAAAATAAAATAAATAAGATCCCCATGTACAATTGGTGGGCCTCTGTGTCACACAGAATGGACTCTATGGGCTTTGGCCTGATTCAGCACGGCTCTTCTTATGTTCTTATGTCCTTGGATTGGGTTTTTAGATAATCAACCATTATTGTTTGCAGCTGATAACAGACTGCCTTTCTCAATAACCTCGGTCCTGGCTCCTGGGAAATCCAGTTTTTTTCAATATGCAACGAGGCATGGGCCAACGCTCTAACTGTGCCCATGTGCAAACGTCTTTTGCATTGTGCCATTTATTTTACCTCACTGGGGCCAGAAGCAATATAAACCTGGATATCGCGCGTGTGTGCGCGCCTTTGTGCACATGCACAGAAGCCAAATCACGCACCAGGCGCACACGCAGTTGTGTGCTCCCGGTGCGTTCCGGTAGGGCTGGGATTGGTAGCCTGCCCCTGTCCCACTGAGCACCCAACCATATGTTACTTACTTCCTTGGAGGGTTTAACCAGCCAGGAGGGGCTGGTTAAAGTTTTTTTACTGCCAGTTCTGTGGGTGTGGGTTGGTAGGCATGGCAGGGGAAGGATACTGTAAAATCTCTACTCCCATCCCACTCCAGGGAAAGGTTACTGCAAAATCCCCATTTCTTCCCGATCAGCTGGGACTAGATGGGAGCAAGGCCAGTCAGATGTGGTTTTTACCTGTTCTCCAAACTACTAAAAATTTCCATTACCGGTTCTCCAGAATTGGTCAGTTACCTGCTGAAACCCACCTCTGCTATACATAGTAGGACACCATCCAGAATAGACATATTGGCCATCTATGGGTTTGTAGGGTGAATTTATTCCTACTTTGAGTCTCACATTATTCACTTCCACCATTGAAACCTAATCCAAATTCAAAGCAGAAAGTCAGTAAGGAGGGGCATGAGTTCAGAACACAGGCTACCGAGCTCACAGCTAGGTTAATGTGAGCATGTGCTGCCCGAACCACTTCTAGGGTCATTCAACTTGGTTAGTAGCTGATGATTTAAATATGTTTGGCAGGGCTGTCAAACTTGTGGCCTGCAGGCTGGATGCATCATATGCTGGCCACACCCATGCCCAGTTTAGATAAGAGGAGAAAAGTCCCAATACGTCCCGTGACATTGCCGTGACAACATGAGTTTGACACCTCTGATGTGTGAGATATAAGTCCTATATGGGGCCGTTTTTGCTGCTCTCCATGCACAACTCCTACCACATGAGCTAGCTATTCTAATGTCCAGACATAGGAATGAGCTGGGGAGGAGTGCAAGTGTCATTACAAGCAGCATGAGGACATCAAACACCTATTCCATCTGAATGGTGGAAGGTCTTAAGCATAAAACGTATCAGGAAAGACTTAATGAACTCAATCTGTATAGTTTGGAGGACAGAAGGAAAAGGGGGGACATGATCGAAACATTTAAATATATTAAAGGATTAAATAAGGTCCAGGAGGGAAGTGTTTTTAATAGGAAAGTGAACACAAGAACAAGGGGACACAATCTGAAGTTAGTTGGGGGAAAGATCAAAAGCAACATGAGAAAATATTATTTTACTGAAAGAGTAGTAGATCCTTGGAACAAACTTCCAGCAGACGTGGTAGATAAATCCACAGTAACTGAATTTAAACATGCCTGGGATAAACATATATCCATCCTAAGATAAAATACAGAAAATAGTATAAGGGCAGACTAGATGGACCATGAGGTCTTTTTCTGCCGTCAGACTTCTATGTTTCTATGTTTCTATTAGACCAAATGTCAAACCATCAAGGTGGGGCAGGTCAAGGAGCAGACAGTATATAGTCTACTATTGCTATAAGTTACAACTACAGAATCTTGAAATCCTATTACAGTTTTCTCCTGTTTCCTCTCATAATACAGAATCAAGGCAGAGTTATTGTGGGTTTTTTTTCTTATTCCTCATCCCTCCTCTAACTAAAGTGACCTCAACAGTTCTTGTATTTCTTCTTCAAGGCAATCTCCCAAGCAGCCTGGTTTACTTGGGGGGGGGGGGTTGATAATCGTTAATATAAATGGATTTAGCAATTAAATCAGCATAATTTTCATCAAAGAAAGAGGAAAAGACAAACTCTTAGTGATCTAAAGTTAGACCATTTGGGTAGCCTGAATTAACTTGAAATTATGCTTTATAATAAACTTTCAATTATATTTATACTTCATTAAATAAACGTAGGCTGCTTTAACACTCTGCTTTAATGACTTAAGGCATCAGCTTCGAAACCAGAACACTGGCCTAAGGTCACTCAGCTGGCTTTGTGCCCAACACTGGCACAAAGCCAACTGAGTAACCTTGGGCCAGTGACTTTCTATTAGCCCTAAAAAGGAAACAATTGCAAGCACGTCTGAAAAAGCTTGCCAAGAAAATTGTAAGAATCTCCAAGAATTGGGCATGATTGAACAGAAGAGAACTAAAATAGGATATGAACCAGTGAGAATTCTAAACTATGGTAAAAGTAGCCAGGAGAAGGTATAAGAAATTCACAACTGATTATGGATAAGAGGATGAATTCGGCCAATGAAACTAATCTACAGGAACTCATGAGATGATGGGACAAGGTAAGAAGACGTGGTTAGCAGAATTCGAGACCAAGGTATAAATAATAAATTAGAATTACTTTATAATATGTAAATAGATATACTGCTCTTAAGTTAAAATGGTATTTAGAAAATATGCCCCCATTTTGGTGGAGGTGTATGAATGTTGTTTGGTGGTGGTCACTTTGAGCATTGAGCACACTTGTTATGGGTCGTGTGAATATTTTACTGTTATGCTATTGTAAAAATCAATTAAAATATATTTTAAAAAATCACAACTGCCTTTTTTATTATTTTAGACCTTCCATCACCACCACCATATAGGATGAGTTATCAGATTTCTGTACAAAGTGGAGATGGTTAAAATTTAATGGAGTGACACTTCTAGCCATGACTTCAATAAGGCTGGATTCTGGATATTTCTCAGCTGTAAATATGATACACTATACATCAGTGGTGGGATTCACATTTTTTTACTGCCAGTTCTGTGGGTGTGGGTTGGTAGGCATGGCAGGGGAAGGATACTGTAAAATCTCTACTCCCATCCAATGTACCCGCTAAATTTTTTTCGGTGTGGGCGGAAAAGTATAGTGTCTGAGCGACAGTCCCTTTGGGACTGGGCGGCATAGAATAATAAATAAATACATAAATAAATAAATAAGAAAAAAATCCCTTCTTTTTTATTAAAAGAAATTAATAATTTAAAAAAACCAAAATCCATTACTATTAAATCAACCAGCAAAACCAAAAACATAACTATTAATAAAAACAGGTGAGGGCTGGGTTTTTTTTCTCTGTTATTATTTAAGTGCTTTTACCATATGCTTTAAATCAAGAGTCACTTCTCTCTCCGTTTCTCTCTTTCCTGTCATTCTCTGCCTCAATCATTTTCTCATTTCTCTTTTGTCCCCTTTTTTCTATTATTTCTCTCTATCTCTTCCTTCCACTCTTCTCTCTCTTGTTTTCTCTGTCTCTCTCTTTCTTGCTTTCTTCCTCTCTCTCACTCTCTTCCTTCCTCTCTCATCTCTCTCTCTTTCTCTCTCTCTCCCCCTCTTTCTCTCTCTTCTTCTCACTTTTTCTCTCTTGTTTTCTTTCTCTCTCTCTTGCTTTCTCTCTCTCTCACTCTTTCTCTCTTGTTTTCTTTCTCACACTCTTTCTCTCTCTTGCTATCTCTTTCTCTCCCCCTTTCTCTCTCTCTCTTTCTCACTTTCTCTCTATCTTGCTGTCTGTTGCTCTCACTCACTCTCGTTCTCTCTCCGTTCTTCTCAGCAGTGACGCGCGCACACCCTGCCTGTCTCACCTTTGCCGAGAGCACTTTCGTCCCGGGCTCTCAGCAAGGGGGTTGCAGGAGAGACAGGGCAGGCGTTCTCTCAGCGGAGGCCGGCGAAGGTGATATTCAATGTCGGGGGCGCACGGGCGGTTGCGCGTGCTCCCTATCCCCCTGCTAGCCCACTCGGAATATTCAAAATAAGAAAAGCCTTTGCCGGTGAAGGTTTTTCTTATTTTGAATATTCCGAGTGGGTTAGCAGGGAGATAGGGAGCACGCGCAACCGCCCGCGCGCCCCCGACATTGAATATCACCTTCACCGGCCTCCGCTGAGAGAACGGCTGCCCCCCTTGCTGAGAGCCAGGGACGAAAGTGCTCTCGGCAAAGGTGAGACGGGCAGGGCGTGCGTTCCGGGTGCGGGAGGAGCTGCGCTGAAGGCAGGAGGTGGCGGAGGAGCAGAGGGGGCAGAACGGGCGGGCGGTGGGCAGCGCGGAAAGGCCGAGGGGGCCGGAGGCACTGTGGGGAGGCAGGGGCGGCCGCGGCTCCCTTCCCTTCTGCTGCCGGCGCCTCCCCGCCCCCCGGCGGGCTGGCAGGGGGATGGGGACTGCGCGCCCATGGAAAAGGGTGCGCGGGGCGGTATTTTGGGGTGTGCGCGCACTCATGCACGCAGCCTACAGGGAACGGTGCTCCCATCCCACTCCAGGGAAAGGTTACTGCAAAATCCCCATTTCTTCCCGATCAGCTGGGACTAGGGAGGCCAAGACTAGATGGGAGGAGCAAGGCCAGCCAGAGGTGGTTTTTACCTGTTCTCCAAACTACTAAAAATTTCCATTACCGGTTCTCCAGAATTGGTCAGTTACCTGCTGAAACCCACCTCTGCTATACATAGTACGACACCATCCAGACTAGACATATTGGCCATCTATGGGTTGTAGGGTGAATTTATTCCTACTTTGAGTCTCACATTATTCAATTCCACCAATGAATCCTAATCAAATTCAAAGCAGAAAGTCAGTAAGGGGCCTGCATAAGTGCACCAGAGTGCCTTCCGTCCCCCGTCCTAATGTTTCTCTTTTACTAGTATCATGTATATAAATATTATTATATCTTTGTATACCACCAATATGTACTTGACAAACAAATAAATAAAAAATAAAAATAAATAAATTTAGAAACACACTTAAAGTGAAGAATCCAAAAAGAGTAGATCGTTACAGAATCTTCTGACCTGGAAGGAGCAGAATCGCTGCCATTTCATGATCCTGTTGTTGTTGTTGTTATTATTATTATTATTATTATTATTATTATTATTATTATTATAATTTATTAGATTTGTATGCCGCTCCTCTCCGAAGACTCAGGGCGGCTCACAACAATGATAAAAACAACATTATAATGGCACAAATCTAATATTAAAAAACTAAAAACCCTATCATAATTAAAAACCAAACAGCACATACATACCAAACATAAATTATAATAAGCCTGGGGGAAAGATGTCTCAAATCCCCCATGCCTGGCGGTATAGGTGGGTCTTAAGTAGTTTACGGAAGACAAGGAGGGTGGGAGCAGTTCTAATCTCCGGGGGGGAGTTGATTCCAGAGGGCCGAGGCCGCCACAGAGAAGGCTCTTACCCTGGGGCCCGCCAGATGACATTGTTTAATTGACGGGACCCGGAGAAGGCCAACTCTGTGGGACCTTATCGGCCGCTGGGATTCGTGCGGTAGCAGGCGGTTCCGGAGATACTATGGTCCAATGCCATGTAGGGCTTTAAAGATCATGACCAACACTTTGAATTGTGTCCGGAAACTGATCGGCAGCCAATGCAGGCCACGGAGTGTTGTAGAATCCAAGCCATCCCACCAGAAACTCATGGCCGATGACCTCAAAAATTACTAACTGGAAAAATGAGGACTCTCAACATTAAAACAAATACTCTGTTTGATTCTAAGAATAGTTCATCGGTCAGATTGATTGCATGAGACTTCAGGCCAAAAATCATGACATTAGATCTCAATTGATATGAAGGACAATGACTCTGTGAACTTTGCAACACAGCAGCTAACAGTTTCTATGAGGTCATGAAAATATCACCTTCTGTTTATTACATAGGGCACCCATTATCATGTTGCTGCTGGCCATACCTTTGCAGCAAGCCATAAGGCTTCATATGATGGCAGAAGCATAATCAGACAAGACTGAAAGGGATGCAGTGTAGTAATGGTAGTATTTAGTTTTCTACTTAGCTGCTGTTCTTACCGAATTCATGACGATGTTGTTATTGTCATTGGTCACATTACCATGGTTTTGTTATGTTAACTTTCTATCATGATTGAACATACGAGCACTGAAAGGGAAATGAAATAACAGGTGAAAGGGGTGAAAATGTTATTTTCATCTATGACAAGTCGATATTTTTGGAATGTATTGTAATTGAGAGACTCTTCCTTGATTAAGTCATGAGTTCCTAAACCACCAATTAGAAATACAGTAGATGGGTCCCTCGATTTAGTCATCCAGCCAGAAAAAATAGAACTGGTACCAATCGAATATACAGTGGTACCTCTACCTAAGAACGCCTCTACTTACGAACCTTTTTAGATAAAAACCAGGTGTTCAAGATTTTTTTGCCTCTTCTTAAGAACCTTTTTCCACTTATAAACCCGAGCCTCCAAAATTGTAACCGGGAAAAGCGGGGAGAAGCCTCTGTGGGGCCTCTCTAGGAATCTGCTGGGAGGAAACGGGTCCGGAAAAGGCGGTGAGAAGCCTCCGTGGGCCTCTCTAGGAATCTCCTGGGAGGAAACAGGGTCTCCACCCTCGCTGGGGTTTCCCCAATCGCACACATTATTTGCTTTTACATTGATTCCTATGGGGAAAATTGCTTCTTCTTACAAACTTTTCTAATTAAGAACCTGGTCATGGAACGAATTAAGTTCGTAAATAGAGGTACCACTGTACATGCCTTCTGGAATAGAGCTGACTTCCTAATATGGAGTGAATCTTCAGGACTGTGAAGAGACGATCTTTTAATGACTGTGTCACAGATTGTTGAACAGGTCCAAATGAAGCAAGAGGCACATTTCAGAGAAACAAAATACTTATGAGCAGTAGTGGGTTATAAAACCTGTTGCTACCAGTTTGTGTGCACTCTTGTGCAGAAATGATGTGTGGAACCTTCTACCACCATCGGTTCGCAGAATCGGCCCGAACCGGGAACAACCCACTGCTAGTTATGAGTATAGTTGACCATTTTCGTTTGTTTATTTTCCCCCCCTCCTTTCTAGTAGAAACTAGAACTATTTATTTAGTTATTCGATTTATATGCCATCCTTCTCCTTAAACTCAGGGTGGCTTACATCATGTTAGCAATAGCACTTTTTAACAGAGCCAGCATATTGCCCCCACAATCTGGATCCTCATTTTACCCACCTCGGAAGGATGGAAGGCTGAGTCAACCTTGAGCCGGTGATGAGATTTGAACTGCTGACCTACAGATCCACAGTCAGCTTCAGTGGCCTGCAGTACAGCACTCTACCTGCTGCGCCACCCTGGCTAGACAAATCTTTCTACTTGTCTGTAGAAATCAGAGACAAATTATCCATGAAGCATCCCAAGCATCCTGGAATACTAACATGAAATATATATTCATGAACACATAGCATCTTAGGTCTCTGTTTAACTGGTCATAACTCTAATTCTCTCTCCCACCTTTGACCCTAGTACAACTAAAAGCTGTACCTCTGTTGTAGCTCTCTAGAAGGCTAAGAGAGAGGCACAGGAGAAACTATCAAGGCAAAGAGAGACTAGAAAATAATCTGCCTCTGCTTATTATCAGGAATCTGTACTGGATTACAAATATTTCCACAAATGATAAGTAATCTTCCATGTAAGTGAAGTATTCAAGTTATTATTAATTGTATATCTGAATTGATGTGTCTTTTGTCTCATAAATTCTTATTAAGGTGAAAATGTCATAATTCCCAGTTTGCTGTTTGCAAGTCACCTTTAAACCCCAAGTAACATGGATTAAAGTTTATTATAAAGTACTGTACTACAGCTACAGATGTCAAAATGGTACCACCTGATGGAAACTGGGCTGCCAACAAATTCTATCCCACTTGAATTTAAAAAGATTATTTTAATAGAAAAAAATGCAGAATGAAAGCTGGTGTGGCCTCTAGCACAGTACAGTGGTACCTCTACCTATGAACGCCTCTACTTATGAACTTTTCTAGATAAGAACTGTGTGTCCAAGATTTTTTTGCCTCTTATCAAGAGCCATTTTCCACTTACAAACCTGAGTCTCCAAAACTGTAACCGGAAAAAGCAGGGAGAAGTCTCCTTGGGGCCTCTCTAGGAATCTCCTGGGAGGAAACAGGGCCGGAAAAGGTGGGGAGAATCCTCCATGGGGCCTCTCTAGGAATCTCCTGGGAGGAAACAGGGCCAGAAAAGGCGGGGAGAAGCCTCCATGGGGCCTCTCTAGTAATCTCCTGGGAGGAAACAGGGCCGGAAAAGGCGGGGAGAAGCCTCTGTGGGGCCTCTCTAGGAATCTCCTGGGAGGAAATAGGGCCTCCATCCTCCCTGTGGTTTCCCCAATCGCATACATTATTTGCTTTTACATTGATTCCTATGGGAAAAATTGCTTCTTCGTACAAACTTTTCTACTTAAGAACCTGGTCACGGAATGAATTAAGTTCATAAGTAGAGGTACCACTGTACAGTGGTACCTCAAGATACGAACCCCTCGTCTTACGAACAACTCGTGATACGAACCCGGGGTTCAGCAAAATTTTGCCTCTTCTTACGAACTTTTTTCGAGTTACGAACCTGCGTTCGGAGACAGCTGGGAAGCCGCGCGGCTGTTTTAAAAGGTAACAGCCGGGCGGCGGGGCTTCCCAGAAGCCACCCGAACGCCGGTTCGTAACTCGAACAAAGTTCGTAAGAAGAGGCAAAATTTGGCTGAACCCCGGGTTCGGTTCGGGAGGTTCCTGGGAAGCCCCCCAGGCTGGCTGCGACCTTTTAAAACACCCGCGCCGCTTCGCAGCTGTCTCGCGAAGCCGAACGCGGAAGTTCGGCTTTAGCGTTCGGCTTCAGGAGACAGCTACGAAGCGGCGCGGGTGTTTTAAAAGGTCGCAGCCGGCCTGGGGGGCTTGCCAGCACCCCCCCGAACCCCGAACCCGGCAGTTCGGCAAAAGTTCGGGGTTCGGGGGGGTGCTGGCAAGCCTCCCAGGCCGGCTGCGACCTTTTAAAACACCCGCGCCGCTTCGCAGCTGTCTCTCGAAGCCGAACGCGGAAGTTCGGCTTTAGCGTTCAGCTTCAGGAGACAGCTACGAAGCGGCGCGGGTGTTTTAAAAGGTCGCAGCCGGCCTGGGGGGCTTGCCAGCACCCCCCCCGAACCCCGAACTTTTGCCGAACTTCCGGGTTCGGGGTTCGGGGGGGTGCTGGCAAGCTCCCCAGGCCGGCTGCGACCTTTTAAAACACCCGCGCCGCTTCGTAGCTGTCTCCCGAAGCCGAACGCGGAAGTTCGGCTTTAGCGTTCGGCTTCAGGAGACAGCTGCGAAGCGGCGCGGGTGTTTTAAAAGGTCGCAGCCGGCCTGGGAGGCTTGCCAGCACCCCCCCGAACCCCGAACCCGGGTTCGGGGGGGTGCTGGGAAGCCCCCCAGGCCGGCTGTCACCTTTTAAAACAGCCGGAAAGCCGTTTTTTTGCGGGGGGGTTTTTGGTTGCATGGATTAATTGACTTTACATTGTTTCCTATGGGAAACAATGTTTCGTCTTACGAACTTTTCGTCTTACGAACCTCCTCCTTGCACCAATTAAGTTCGTATCATGAGGTATTACTGTATATCTCAAACTTGGCAACTTTAAGATGTGTGTGAACTTGAACTCCCAAAATTGTTGACCAAGCAACCCAAGTGCTCTCCAAATCCCAGAAAATTTTCCCACCACTGGATTAAATTACTTGAAAAATAACTTTCCTATATAAATTCCTGACTGGGCATTAGGAAGTGTTCTTCTAACAGGGAACCTTTTTAGCAACTTTGCAGATTTGGCAACATCTTCTTCAGGGACATCAGACTAGCTTCTGCTCTATTCTCCCTACCTAGCCATGCAAAAATCTTTTCATTTGGATCTGCGCTGTTCTGTGGTTTTTATAGGCTTTTTTTTTGTTTATTTAATACATTTTGATGGAGTACTTTGGTGTAGCATTTAAGACACAGACTGGAAAGCAGAAGGTTATGATTTCTAGTCCCACTTTAGGCACAAAGCAAGTTGGATGACCTTGTGCCAGTCCCCCTCTCAGCCCGAGAAGGAAGGCAAGGACAAATAACTTCTGAAATCTTGCAAGAAAACTGCAGGGCAATTCCTGGCAAAGTCATGGATCATGTGATGGTGAACCTTTTTTGATTCATGTGCCAAAAGGGGGGGAGCATGGAGGGACTGCGTTGCTCATCTCCATAATTCCATGCGTGCCCCACCGCTTCCGGCACACAATGGCATGGCCATTTTTTGCACTCGCAGGCTTCAGAGCCTTTCTAGGCGCCTTAGGAGGGTGAAAACAGCCTTCTCCACCCATCCCAGAGGCCAGAAATGGCCTGTTTTCCAGCTTGGACCTGAGCTTGCATGTCCACCAATATGGCTCCATGTACAACTTGTGGCAAATGTGCCATTTGTTCGCCATCATGGATCTATGGCAGTGGTTCTCAACCTAATACCATGGGAAAAGACAAATTTCCCATGGTGTTAGGAACTGAAGCTTCTATTCTGGCACCTTGGGACATATTTTTACAATCCGACCAATCAGGCGTTTACAGTGGGGGTGTCCCTCTGACCTTCCTGCCAATCAGCTTAAATCTCTGTTGGGAGAATTGGTGCTAGGCTTATGGTTGGGAGCAGTGAAGGACTGCTCTTCTTACCTTCTACCGAAGCTCCCTCAGAGGCCATCGTGGACGCGTGCGCACCCATTGGTCACGTGCACACCCATTAGCACAAGATTTGGCTTCTGCGCATGTGCAGCAAGCCAAATTTCACATGAGGACGCACGCAAGAGTGAGATTTCAGCTATTTTGGCAATGTTTTTGCTTCTGTGCATATACAGAAGCAAAAAATGTGCAAAAATAACTAAAACCTCGCTCTCGCACACATCCTCACATGAAATTTGGCTTGCTGCACATGCGCAAAAGCCAAACCTCGTGGGGAGGGGTTTCGGGGGTGCACAGCTTGTTAGTACATTGGTACTCACCTGTTTTGGGGTTGCCATGTAGTAAACTACCAATGGTAGTTTGTGACTGTAAAGATGTAATATGTCTTTAAGTGCTTTGGCTGGTTTGACCATAAGAGGGCGCCAGCACCATTCTCTATGGGGGGAGTTATCTTTGAGAGTAGCTGTGTATGGTTTATACTCTGTTGTTGATATTTGTATATATTTGTAAATAATACAGTGGTACCTCGACATATGAGTTTACTTCGTGCCAGAGCCGAGCTCGTATGTCGATCAATTCGCATCTTGAACGAATGCATTTAGATTTTGCTTTTCGCGCCGAGATAACTGGAAACATGGAATTCTTGCGCCACCTAGTGGACGCTCAGCTCGTATCCCGAATTTGAGCTCGGGTGTCGAACAGAAATTTTGCTCGCATCTTGGCTCATAACTTGGAATACTCGCACGTGGAGCAGCTCGTATCTAGAGGTACTACTGTACTTTGTTAAATACTAAGCTTGTGTCTTTTACTGGCTAGCATACATTTCTATACTACTGCAATAACTCTGCTGTATGTATATCAATGGTTTCGCACAGGGCTGCAGCAAGATATACTAACACAACTGTGCACACATCTGGGATTTTCCTACCAGAACCGCGTACCTGGGAGCATTGTATGTTGCCTGCCACTGGTTGGGGATCACCACAACATAGGGAACTGTATTAAGGGGTGGTGGCATTAGAAAGGTTGAGAACCACTGATCCACGGTATATCTTACTGCTACATTTAGATCAGATCACGTTTTGTAAGCATCATCTGTAGGTCTTCTAAATTAAAATCTCTGACATATGATCCAATACAAAACATTCAGCCAAAATAAAATGATACTCAGGTTAGATTTTTCCGGCCAATCTTGTAGGGACAATCAAACAAGCATTCCTAGTTGAACAGCTGATTCACTTAAGTTTTCCTGCCTGCATACTTTGCTGCATCTTACTAATTTTTGTTTTTGATTTTGGCAGATTGAAAAGAATCACAAACTGATAGTTGCAAGATGGCAGAAACATACTCTCTGTCTTTCCATACTATTGGAGAACAAAAATATGCTGGGATAGAACTGGAAACTGGATACACTTTGCAAAAAACAATTACAATCATTTCCATTCCAATCTGCATTTTAGGATTACTTGGGAATGCAATTATCTTCTGCCTTCTCCACTGCACAATCAGGAAAACTAACTTTACTGTCTATTTCCTAAATTTGGTGGTGGCTGATTTTGCTGTACTCATCTACTATGTTATTGTTTTTGTCTTATTTTTGAAATCTGCTCCCATCAGTCTATATTCGTTACATGTAATGGACCTGGCACATACATTTGGGTTCAATGCCAAGACTTATGTGCTAACAGCTATCGCTGCTGAAAGGTATGTCATGATTTTCTTTCCAGCCTGGTATCAACTTCACAGGCCCAAGCATTTCACACAAATCGTGTGTGCCATTTTGTGGAGCTTATCTGGCCTGCTAGCCCTCACATTATATTATTCTTGCTATCTAGACACCGATTCATTACTCAAGGATGTTAATCAGCATTGTGAGCCTATAAAAACGGCCAGAGTAATAATCAACCTCCTTGTTTTTCTTCCCATCATGGTCTTTTCTACATACCTTATTTTCACAAGAATGCTGACTGTATCCCAGGAAGCTCCTCTGAGAAGACTTGACATCACTATAGTGGCCACTGTTCTTCTGTTTCTTCTTTTCTCTGCTTCAGTGAGGATTATTGAAATCATAGCCCGTTGGGTTCCAAAACTCCACATTCCGATTCTCTTTCTCAGCCTTCATTTTCTTGACGCCATTGACAGCAGTGGGAACCCCTACGTCTACCTGATTGTTGGCTATTCAAAGACAAAGCTCGATCCCGAAAAACCTTTGCAAACATTACTAGAGAGAGCTTTGTTGGATGATGGAACAACACACGAATAGGCAGGAGCTTATTAAAAGAAAGTTGGACCAAAGGGATGCTATCAAAAATCATCCCTCTGTAACTGGTGATTGCCTTGAGTTCCAGAATAAATAGATTGCATTTATTGTATACAGTTTGGCTATGTTCATTACTTCTAATATATCTGCATTCTGCAAGTTTCTAAACCATGTTTACCAATGGTAGGTTGCTACCAGTTCGGACAAGTTCCCGTGATCTGGGGGAGGAAATTTGGCCCCGTTCACTGGTAGTAATGGCCGGCTTGCCACTCCCCTGAATCAGTTCCCCAGTTGCTGCTGCTTGAAAGTGTTGGTTATGGCCTATAAAGCCCTTCATGGCATCGGACCAGAATATCTCCGGGACCGTCTTCTGCCACATGAATCCCAGCGACCAGTTAGGTCCCACAGAGTTGGCCTTCTCCGGGTCCCGTCAACTAAACAATGTTGTTTGGCGGGACCCAGGGGAAGAGCCTTCTCTGTGGTGGCCCCGACCCTCTGGAACCAACTGCCCCCAGATATCAGAGTTGCCCCCACCCTCCTTGCCTTTCATAAGCTTCTTAAAACCCACCTCTGTCGTCAGGCATGGGGGGACTGAGATATACTTTCCCCCTAGGCTTATAAAATTTATGCATGGTATGTCTGTATGTATGATTGGTTTCTTAAATTGGGGTTTTTTACATTACTTTTAATATTAGATTTCTTCATATTGTCTTTTTACTGTTGTTAGCCGCCCCAAGTCTACGGAGAGGGTCGGCATACAAATCTAATAAATAAATAAATGAATGAATGAATGAATGAATAATAAATAAATAATAAATAATAAATAAATAATAAATAAATAAATAAAAATGACAACAAGCCCTCTGAGCATGCGCAAAGACCTCCGCACATATGCGAAGGGTCAGAACCTGGATGTGATGCACATGATGCACACACTTCCAAACTGGTAGGGAAGGTGAGAGAAACCCACCCCAATGCTTATGCTCTTCTATGAACAACACATTGCAAATCTTTAGCCATTACAGTGGTACCTCTACTTACAAACTTAACTTGTTCCGTGACCAGTTTCTTAAGTAGAAAAGTTTGTAAGAAGAAGCAATTTTTCCCATAGGAATCAATGTAAAAGCAAATAATTCATGCAATTGGGGAAACCACAGGGAGGGTAGAGGCCTTGTTTCCTCCCAAGAGATTCCTAGAGAGGCCCCATGGAGGCTTCTCCCCGCCTTTTCTGGCCCTGTTTCCTCCCAGGAGATTCCTAGAGAGGCCCCACAAAGGTTTCTCCCTGCCTTTTCCAGTTACAGTTTCAGAGGCTCAGGTTTGTAAATGGAAATGGTTCTTGAGAAGAATCAAAAAAATCTTGAACACTCGGTTCTTATCTAGAAAAGATCGTAAGTAGAGGAGTTCGTAGGTAGAGGTACCACTGTATATGCAATCAAGACATTGACCTTTGGATACATTACTAAGGGCTCGGCCTCAAGTCCGCATTTAAAAAGAACACCTTGATCTTTGAACTGCCTTGATGACCTGTCCCTATTCTGCCTTAGTAACGAAGCCAGCAAATGGTACTATCCTTACCAGTTGAATGCAGATGTTAAGAAAAGCAATTGTTGGATTCCCCAAGTTTATTTTTCCTCTCACCAAACATCACCAAGAAAAACTTCAACCAATGACTCCCCTTAAAGTGGGCTGAGGCAAGAGTTGATTCATACCTGGAACATTGTGGACAACTTAGATTATGATTTGGACTGATTTGTATCAATTTGTGCATATGTTTTTGGATTTGGATTGGAATTGATTTAGCAACTTAACATGATTTTAAATCCATACTATAGAGGACTTTAGTTCTGTTACTAACAAGAGGAATAAGATTAGTAAAACCAAATATTCGACCCCAGGAATGTGTTCTGTCCAGCTCTCTGGTACACTCCTCCCCAAAATTCACAGGTACAAAGTTCAGACACACACACGTTTGAAAATTCAAAACAATGTTCTTTATAATGAAAATTCACTTAAACCAAGCCCTCTTTTGGTATAGCAAAGAGCACTCGTCTCCAAACAAACTGGTAATTTGTACAAGTCCCTTATCAGTTCTGTGATACTTAGCTTGCAGCTGTGAGGCAATTCACAGTCCTTCTTCTTTCACAAAGTGAAACACACTTTGCTCTGGTTTAGTTTCAAAGCGGGGGAAAATCAGCACACAAAAGGTCAAAGTCAGTAAAGCACTCATGAAACACAATGATCAGATAATCCTCCACAATGGCCAAACCCACAGGCTGCTCTTTATAGCAGCCTCACTAATTACCACAGCCCCACCCAACCACAGGTGGCCTCATTTTCTTTGATAATCTCTCCGTTGTTGCTGCCTATGCATCGCTCTCCGCATGCAAGGCTGTATCATTAACTCTGGTTCTGAATCCAAGGAGGAGCTAGATAATTGATCTCCTTCTGAGCTGTCTGCCACACTCTCCTCCTCCCTGTCACTCATGTCTTCTTGGTCAGAGGAGCCTTCATCAGCAGATTCCACCGAGGGCAAAACAGGCCTGCAGCATGTGGATGTCTCCCACACATCCACAGTCCTTGGGGCAGGAGCCTGGGCCAGAGCTAACCACAACAGAATGTAGAAAGCATGATGAAAAAAACAAGAAAAAACACATCTTGACCTTGTTGATCTTAAAAGGGAGAATTGAAGATTTTGGGTGGTCTTTTGAAATTAAGATGCCCTATGCCAGTGATGGCCAACCTTTTTTTCCTCATGTTCCGAAAGAGCGTGCACGTGCACTATCGCACATGCGTGAGTGTCCACACCCATAATTCAATGCCTGAGGGCAAAAAACAGCTTCCCCTACCCCCCTAGCAGCCCTCTTTCCCAACTTCTGGTGGGCCCCTATACGCTCATGTTTCGCCCTCCCCCAGGCTCCAAAAGCTTCCCTGGAGGCTGGGGAGGGTAAAATCACCCTCCCCCATCCCTTTGGAGGCTCTCTGGAAGCCAAAAATGGCCTCCCAGAGCCTCTGTGTGAGCCAAAAATCAGCTGGCCGCCCCATACATGCACGTTGGAGCTGAGCTAGTGCAACAGCTCGCATGCCAGCAGATATGCCCTGGTGTGCCATCTGTCGCACCCATTACTGCCCTATGCCATAGCATAGCATTCCTGGAATCCCTGGGTCTTTCTTTGTTGACTGGTCTGATTGAACTGATGATTCAAAGCATTGTTCAAAGAGACAACTATAAAAGAAGAAAAGGCAGAGTCAAGAGAGGAACCAGCCTGGAGTTGGTACATTTCCACAATGATCCAAGTCCCACCCACCCAGCCCCAAATTTTGTTAATTCTTATCTAACAGCAATTTAGCGCTGACCATTCTTTGACCAGATTCTTGTGTATAGGTAGTGATAAATCAATTGGAGTTTAATGTGTGGTCCTGATTCTTCACACCTGGTAGATTAGGATAACTTGCAAAGATTTAGCTTTTTCAGATCCAGTGGATTCCTTGGGAATATTGTAAGCACCTTCTTACTATAGAAAAGAACAGAGTATTTTTTGAGAGGGAAAAATAAGCAGCTTGTAACTTATACATTGTCAAGTTAGGTGTGTATATATATATTTTTAAAAAATACCAGAGTATTAACGCTAGCATTAACATCAGTGAGACTCAAATTGTCCATAACAGACTAGGAATGGAAAAGCTAGTTTGCTGCTTATCTGTTGTTGGCCTTTTCTTCAATCCTGAGTCCTTCGGGATTGGATGGCATAGAAATCAAATGAATGAATGAATGAATGAGTGAGTGAGTGAGTGAATGAATGAATGAATGAATGAATGAATGAATGAATAAATAAATAAATAAATAAATAAATAAATAAATAAATAAATAAATAAATAAATCTGCCAGTCTATTGTCAATTAAGCCCTCCTGGAATGTAACATTCTGGCTTTTGACCTGGTTTCCTATAGATAGAGGATAAGGTTTCCTATCCTACCTACTGTATTTTTCTTTTTCCCATATTTATCAAGACTGGGGTGGGGGGAATCTGTCACTATATGGGTCAAGCCTTTTTACAATTACAGTTAGTCCTCCACTTATAACAATAATTGAGCCCACAATTTGTTGCTAAGTGAGAAATTTGTTAAGTGAGTTTTGTTTTTTCTTGCCATAATTGAGTCACTGCCGTTGTTGAGTTAATAATCCAGTTGTTAAATATGAATTTGGCTTCCCCATTGACTTTGTTAGTTAGAAAGTCACAAAAGTTATTCACACGGTCTGGGCACACGGCCACTGCCATAAATATGAACCTGTTGCTAAGCATCCAAATTTTGGTCATGTGACCATGAAGATGCTGCTATGGTTGCAAGTGTAAAAAAAATGATCAAAAGTCACTTTTTCAGTGACGCTATAACTTCAAACTGTTATTAAATGAACTGTTGTAAGTCAAGGATTACCTGGAAATGGAATGTTAAGATTCTTTAGAGCAAGTTTAAGCCAATATGCATGAAACAGGAATTGAAAAACAGAGCTAAGTATCGTCTGGATTATTAATTGTCTACTTTTTGTAGAATTACTCAAAGATCATTGAATTACTTGCAATCTATGTGATAGGAATTTTTTAAAAACCAAGAAAAGAGTCATAAGCAATTTCTTTATTTTGTTATCTGAAATTTTAATCAATATTCTATAAAATGTCTAAATATTGCAAAAAAGAAGAATAATTGGTTCTGGAAAAAATTATGGAAAAGCATGAGTTAAAATGACAGTTGTTCTGACATTCATACCTGTTCCAGAAGCTGAACCACAAAATGGACTAGGATTTGAGAGATTTAGTTCAAGTCCACCGTACCATGGAAACTTACTAGTAAGTTTTGTTTCCTTCACCTGTATCTTTCAGCCTATTTATTTTACAGCAGAGGTGTCAAACTATGGCCTGGGGGCTGGATCTGACCCGCATGGTGCATAGCTCTGACCAATGGAATCATCCTGGAAACAGCAAAGGACTGGTGCCTCTGCAGAGAAACCAGAGCTCAGTAAGGCTGAGTGAGGCCCTCACAGGCCACATTTGCAGCTGCAGTGACCTCCTGTAGCCCTCTGCCAGCTAAATCAAAGTTCTATTTTTGCTGGCAGAGAACTGCCAGAGGCCATAATGGCTAAAAATGGGGCTTGGAGGGCAAGCACAGCCCACCCGAGTTCCATTTTCACTGGCAAAGAGCTGCAGGAGGCCGTCATGGCCAAAAATGGGAGCCCATTTTTTGCTGACAGAGCACTAGCACCACCATAGGCGCCTCTGACACAAACTACATCAAGCTGGCTATGCTCACCATGGCCCCTGAGGTCAAACACAACACTGATGGGGCCCTCAATAAAATTGAGTTTGACACCCTGACAGCCCAGCTCTACAGGGTTGTTTTGGAGATTAATTAGAGGCAAGGGTATTATTTAGAGCAGGGGTAGGCAACTATGAAGCAGTGGTGAAATCTACTTACCTTCCCTACCGGTTCAGAAGCATGCATTTTTTCACCTTCTGCGCATGCTCAGAAGTTTTTGCGTATGCGCAGAGAGTTAAAAAAAAGAAAATGGTGGCATCTGGGAGGGCGTGTGGGCGGAGCTTTGCGTTGCAGCCACTACCAGTTCTCTGAAACACCGGCAGCCGCCGCTACCAATACACCCAAACCAGGCCGAACCAGGTAGCATTTCACTGCTGAAATGGACTTCAACTTCCACAGTTCCTAAGCCAACATGACTGAATAAGGAATTCTGGGAGTTGAAGTCTACAGCAGTAGTACGCTACTGCATGAATGGTCCAATTGCAGTCCCAGTTGGAAAAACACGCACAGAAAGCAAAATGTCATGCGAGGGCGCCCGCGTGCAATAAATTTTGCCACTTTTTGCCAATTTCTTTGCTTTTGCGCAGGCGCAGAAGCAAAAAATCGTGAAAATTGGTGAAATCTCACACACAAGCATCCTCACATGAGATTTTGCAAAGCTGAATCTTGTGCTGGCATGCATGCCAGACGCACCTGTGCCCGTTGCTGGGAGCGCACCAGTAGCGTCAGCGACGGGCTTGCCTGTCACTGGTCTACAAGCCTTAAAAGACCATGGTTTCCCCCCCCCCCTTGATCTAGAGCTTGAACTCCAAGGGAAAAGATAGGATATTAATGTAGTAATGCATTTTTAGACTAAATAAGGTGACGGTATAGAATCAGACAAGAAAGTACCAGCAAGGAATTCCTCTCCCATCTTATTATTAATTTTTGAACATTTTCTGAAACCATAATAAAGTTGAATTTCAGTTTTACTCTGGTCTATAATCAGTCAGAGTGACACACTAAAATACTGAGACATGACAAATATGGAGACATTTCTATTTTGCACCCTCATTTTTTAAAATAATAATAATAATAATAATAATAATAATAATAATAATAATAATGCATAAATTAATGGAATCATGCAAAAAATAAAACCTGCTCAGAAAGCTAAAATCTTGCCTTTTGGGGCCCGTTCCTCTGCTAACTGCTGACCTCTAAGCCCCCAGCCAATAGATTAGTGATAACTTTGAAAATTGGAAGGTCTTAAGCATAAAACGTATCAGGAAAGACTTAATGAACTCAATCTGTATAGTCTGGAGGACAGAAGGGAAAGGGGGGACATGATCGAAACATTTAAATATGTTAAAGGATTAAATAAGGTTAAGGAGGGAAGTGTTTTAATAGGAAAGTGAACACAAGAACAAGGGGGCACAATGTGAGGTTTGTTGGGGGAAAGATTAGAAGCAACGTGAGAAAATATTATTTTACTGAAAGAGTAGTAGATGCTTGGAACTAACTTCCTGCAGACGTGGTTGGTAAATCCACAGTAACTGAATTTAAACATGCCTGGGATAAACATATAGCCATCCTAAGATAAAATACAGGAAATAGTATAAGAGCAGACTGTTCTGGTTTCTGGTAGAAATTCAGCAAGTGCAAATAACTTTTATCAAACACATTATTTCATAAACAAAGAAACTCCATTTTATTCTCTTCTCTTCCGGTTATACACATATTTCATCCTGGCGTATCTCTCCTGGCTCTGTAATCTCTCTTAATTGCATTCCTTACATTCCTTCTCCTGCTCTGCTAGACAAGATTTATTTTGTAAAAGCATGCTCACTAAAAAACAGCAGACAGACAGTTTATCACACAGAATTTTTGGCTTACTTGGAGAACGGCATAAAAACTCAACATCCTTTTGTTCGGCAATGTTGAAACTCTACCCTTTTTTTTACTAGTCCCATGATGTGCCAATTACCTCACTCAATTATTTAACCCATTCATCTCCTTAATATCTTCTTCCAGACCTTTGCTCTCTACGTTTCTGAATTCTTCTGAATTTAGGATTAACCCAGCGTGCCCCTAATTCTCCCTCACTAGATCCTGAACTCATAGCCCCATCCTGTGGCTGGCCTCCCACCTGTTCTACTACCTGTAACCCCTGGCCCCCCACTACTTCATAAACACTATCTGAATCTGTGTCCTCAATATCTTCATCATCCTCCAACTGATCAAGAGTATGTACAACACAGACTAGATGGACCATGAGGTCTTTTCCCCCGTCAATCTTCTATGTTTTTAAAATGTCATCACAGTGGAAGTAAGAACCACTGTGAGGTCATAAGGTTCTCATATTCCTTGGCTGTGCTGGAACGTATCACTCCAGATACCTTGTTAGTATCAAGCTTCTCAGAAGAAAATAATCGGGGGGGGGGGGGGAGGATTCTTGGAGTTAATTCAAACAATGACCGGTCAGCAGTCATCCTGGGATGTTGAGAAGTTCATCCTTCTGGAGAGTTAGATATTTTAATTATTAATTAATCAATCAATCAATTAATGTTTAATGCCACCTTGCCTCACTAACTGAAGTGACTGTAGGCTAGAGGTACCCAACCTCACGTCCGTAAACCGGTAACAGTCTGTAGCACATTGATAACTGGTCTACGCAAGCAGCAGGCGAGTGAGTAATGTGTGCTCCATTTGTGCATGCATGGGAAGAGGTTGTATGTGCAAAACCACCCCTCTCCTCTACCTTCACAGTCACTACTCGTCTATAAAGCCCTACATGGCATTGAACCAGATTACCTCCGAGACCTCCTTCTGCCGCACGAATTCCAGCATTTGGTCAGGTCCCACAGAGTTGGCCTCCTTAGGGTCCCATCAACCAGACAATGTTGCTTGTATTGGAGGTTGGGGGTTGACACCACGGAGTCTGGTAATGAGTTCCATGCTTCAACAAGTCGATTGCTAAAATCATATTTTTTACCGTCAAGTTTGGAGTGGTTGATATTAAGTTTGAATCTGTTGCGTGCTCTTGTGTTATTGCGGTTGAAGCTGAAGTAGTTGTTGACAGGCAGGATGTTGCAGCATATGATCTTGTGGGCAATACTTAGATCATGTTTAAGGCGTTGTAGTTCTAACCTTTCTAGACCCAGGATTGTAAGTCTATTTTCGTAGGGTATTCTGTTTCGAGTGGTGGAGTGAAGGGCTCTTCTGGTGAAGTACCGTTGGACATTTTCGAGGATGTTGATGTCTGAAATGCGGTGTGGGTTCCAGACAGATGAGCTGTATTCGAGGATGGGTCTGGCGAAAGTTTTGTAAGCTCTGGTGAGTAGTGTGAGATTGCCGGAGCAGAAGCTACGTAGGATCAGGTTGACAATTCTAGAAGCCTTTTTTGCGATAATGTTGCAGTGAGCTTTGGCACTTAAGTCATTTGATATTAGTATTCCAAGGTCTTTTACTGAGTGAGGGTTGTTTGTGAGATTTTGTTTATTAAATTTGTATACGAAGTTCGGATTCTTTTTGCCGATGTGGAGAACAGAGCATTTGCTAGATGATATTTGAAGTTGCCAAGTGTTAGACCAATCTGAGACGAAGTCAAGGTCTTTTTGGAGAATAGCTGTGTTGTCTGTGGTATTGAAGAGTTTTACATCGTCGGCGGAATGAACACAGTTGCTTGTGATATGATCCCAGAGGTCGTTGATGTAGAGAATGAAAAGAGTAGGTCCTAGTGCCTTGGGGAATGCCACTTTTAACAGGGACGGGGGTGGAAATGGTGCTTCCAATTTTGACAACTTGTCTCTTTGACAGGAATGCTGTAATCCAGCTGTGGTGGAATCCTGAGATGCAATAGGATTTAGGTATTAGGAGTAGTTTGTCATGGACCACTGAATCAAAGGCTTTGCAGAAGTCGATATTTATTTATTTATTCATTTGTCCAATACACAAATACATAGGAAGAAAAATAGACATGTGGTAATATATATATAAGGGTAAAAGTGAACTTAGAGGAGAGGATATATGAAAGGAAGAGAATATATATGATAGGTGAAAAAAGGAAAGACAATTGGACAGGGGATGAAAGGCACACCAGTGCACTTATGTATGCCCCTTACTGGCTTCTTAGGAACCTGGAGAGGTCAATCGTGGAGAGTCTAAGGGAGAAATGTTTGGGGTTAGGGGTTGACACAATTGAGTCCGGTAATGAGTTCCACACTTCGATAACTCGATTGTTGAAATCATTTTTTTTACAGTCAAGTTTGGAGCGGTTCGTATTAAGTTTGAATCTGTTGCATGCTCTTGTGTTGTTGCGGTTGAAGCTGAAGTAGTCATTGACTGGTAGGACGTTGCAGCATATGATCTTGTGGGCAATACTCAAATCGTGTTTTAGGCGCCGTAGTTCTAGGCTTTCTAGGCCCAGGATTGTAAGTCTATTTTCATAGGATATTCTGTTTCGAGTGGAGGAGTGAAGGGCTCTTCTGGTGAAATATCTTTGGACATTTTCAAGGGTGTTGATGTCTGAGATGTGGTATGGGTTCCAGACAGATGAGCAGTAGTCTAGGATGGGTCTGGCAAAAGTTTGTAGGCTCTTGTGAGTAGTGTGAGATTGCCTGAGCAGAAGCTGCGTAGGATCAGGTTAACAACTCTAGAAGCTTTTTTGGCGATATTGTTGCAGTGGGCTCTAGCACTTAGGTCATTCAATATTAGTATTCCAAGTTCTTTTACTGAGTGTGGGTTAGCAGTGAGAGATTGTTTATTCAGTTCGTATGTGCGGTTTGGATTCTTTTTGCCGATGTGGAGGGTAGAGCATTTGTTGGTTGATATTTGAAGTTGCCAGGTGTTAGACCAGTCTGAGACAAAGTCCAGGTCTTTTTGGAGAGTGAGTGTGTTGTCAGTGGTGTTGAAAAGTTTCACATCGTCGGCAAAAAGAACACAGTTGCTTTCGATATGGTCACAGAGGTCATTGATGTAGAGAATGAAGAGAGTAGGACCTAGTACGCTTCCCTGGGGAACGCCGCTTATGACGGGCGGGGGTGGAGATGGCGCTACCAATTTTGACAATTTGTTGCCTGTTTGACAGGAATGCAGTAGTCCAGTTGTGGAGGTGTCCTGAGATGCCATAGGATTTGAGTTTTAGGAGTAGTTTGTCGTGGACCATTGAGTCGAAGGCTTTGCAAAAGTCTATATAAATTGCATCAATGGATTTTCCTTGGTCGAGGTGGGTAGTCCAAATGTTTTTGCAGTGAAGTAGTTGTAGGTTGCAGGATAATTTCTTTCTGAATCCAAATTGTTTGTTTGAGAGTAGGTTATTAGATTCTAAGTAGAGGGTGATTGATCAATTTATAATTGATTTCATGATTTTACAAGGGACACAACAGAGAGATATTGGTCTGTAGTTGTCCACTAGTGAAGGGTCTCCTTTTTTGAAAATGGGGATGACTACTGCTTTTGACCACAGCTTGGGGAGCGTGCTGGTCCTGAAGGGTTTTTGGAAGATAATGCTTAGGGGTTCATCAAGAGCAGAAGAAAGTTTCCTTAGGAAGTATGCACAGAGACCGTCTGGTCCGGCAGATAGGGAAGGTTTGAGGTCATGGATTGCTTTTTCTACATGGTCTACAGTGAAGACAATTTGGGTTAGGTTTTTTAGTGGGTTTGAGGTGCGATTTGCGAAGATGGGGGAAGAACCATTGCTGTTAACAAAAACAGAGCCAAAAAAACAGTTGAAGAGGTTGGCTTTGGATGGGTCATCATGGTATTCTTTGTTATTGGGTCCTACGAGTGGTGGAATGGGTCTGGAGTCATTGAGTTTGTTGTTGACGAAGTTATAGAAAGCTCGGTTAGACTTGGTACGAAGGAGGCTTTCCTCTTGTTTGCTGTGATAGTTGAGGCATTCTGCTTTTATTCGTTGGCATATGCTTTTGTAGCGGACTTTAAAGTTGGTTACTGGGCTTTTTTTGTTTCTACGCCAGAGGGATTTTTTTGGGGTTTGTAGTTTCTTTATCGAGACAGGTATGTTATTTTTTCGTTTACCTCTGGAAGAAGTGAGTGGCACATGTAGTTCGATAAGCCTTTTGATTTGGAGTAAGAACATATTGTAGAGATAATCAGTGGTGATGCAGTTAGAGAACAAGGATTGCCAGTTAAGGATTGAGAGATTGCCATCTATGAGATCATAGTTGGCTTTCCTGAAATTGTACTTAAGAGCCACGTTATTCTGGTGAGTGTTTAGATGATGTAGGTTGAGGTTGAAGTTGATCGTACTGTGGTCGCTGTTGGAGAAGGGTTCTTTTGTGTGCAGTCCATAGATAGCACTTTTGCTGTTGCCGAATATGAGGTCAAGACAGTTGTTGAGTCTAGTGTTGTTTGATACTAATTGTTCCAGTCCTAGGCTGGTGATGGCGTTATAGATGGCGGTATGTATAGGTTCAGTGGAGCATTCGTTTAGTGACCAGTTGATGTGTGGTAGGTTGAGGTCACCAAGGAAGATAATGGGATGGGGGCAGGAGGTTGCCCAAGTTAGGAGGGAGGTTAGTTTAGTTGCATGGGTAATGTCATAGTTTGGAGCTCTGTAGCACAGTAGGAAACGGAGTGTAGTGTTGAGGGAAATGTCACAAACTAGGGTTTCAGGGAGGATAAGATCATGTGCAACTTAAAATAATATAAATATAATATAAATAAACATGATATAAATTGCATCAATGGATTTTCCTTGATTTAGGTGGGTAGTCCATATGTTTTTGCAGTGAAGTAGTTGTAGGTTGCAGGATAATTTCCTTCTGAATCCAAATTGTTTGTTAGAGAGTAGGTTATTAGATTCTAAGTGAAGAGTAATTGATTGATTTATAATTGATTCCATGACTTTACATGAGACGCAGCGTAGTGAAATTGATCTGTAGAAAGGTTGTGGACTGCTGCTCTAGGCAGCCTACAAAGGCATAAAAACATAAATATGAAAGCATTTAAAGAATTAAAATTAAATTAAAGACCAACAGCTGAAAGGTACAGGGCAGATCTTTTAACTCTCGCTCAACCAACAACCTCCAGTATAGTGCAACCCACTAGGGCCTCAAGCCAACTTCCAGAGTTATGTTTAAATTCCTTCTGGAAAGCCAAAATGGAGGAGGTAGATCTCACTTCCAGTGGGAAGATGTTCCAGAGATCATGGGCTACAGCAGAGAATGCTTTTCTCCTTGACCCTACTAGCTTAAATTCCTTGGCCAATGGGAATCTATTGAAGGGCTCTTCTGAGTAGAGCAAGCCATTCCCACCCGGGTGAGACAGTTCCTTAAATAATCTGGCCCCGTACTGTGAAGGGCTTTTAAACATGATAACCAACACCTTGAATTGAACCTGGAAGTCAACCGTCAGCCAATCCAGCTCACGTAATAGCAGGTATTACATGCGCCACTTTAACAACATCCAGAACTGTCTGTGCCGCTGCATTCTGTACAGTTGTAGCTTCTGAATACTATTCAAGGGTCTTGCAGTACATATTATTTTTTTTAATGTTTCATTTTATTTTTCTCCTGAGAACAGCAAATCAATAACTATAATATGCATGCGTCTGTGCCTTCTGACCTCTTTCCAAAAGCAAGTCTGGTTTTGGGATGCCAGGGTTGGGAGTCTCCAAGGCATAGAAACAAGATGGGTAACTTAATATAAGAGATGGCAAAGGAAGGACATTTCCCTCTAGACTGGTCTCTCCTCCAGAAATTCTTGTACCAGGGCAATTTCCAGAATCATTCTGCCTTTGTGGTTTGAATCTGGAGGCCACTATTTCCTCTTCCCTTGTTCCCACCAGGGACTTGCAATTCCTTCCAGCTTAAAACAAGACACAGCGCAAGGTCATATTCTGGCTCTATTCTTCTTGAGTAGGAGTTGCTGTGCCTAGATGTAAACATTGTCACATAGATGCTTGTTTCCTGAGCACGGCTGATTTTTCAACATAAATGCTTGCCCTGGGTAATGGGTGCCTCGAAGGGCTGGTTTTGTGCAAGGTTCCCTTTAACCCGATATTAATAGGGTCTCATATCTTGACGTGTTAGTTGGGGATAACAGAAATAAACAAGTAAATCCTTTAAAGATGTTAGCATCTCCTGTCTTGTAGAAGAAATTAATAGATGGAAAATGGACCATATAGGTCTAGTTATCACTAAATCTGTTCAGAATGGGCTGGTGAACAAAATACCTAAAAATGTATGCACATTGTTGGGAGGAGATTTTTGGCAACTAGGTTTGACAAAGGACAATACCAATGTAGTGTTTCCAGTGAAATCATTATGCTATTAACAATGTTAATTTAATTTAATTTAATTTCATTTATTTGACTCAGGGTGGCTAACAACAATACAGAACAATACAGTAATAAAATGAAGTCAAATATTAATAATAATCATAAAACCCCATTATAAACCCATACTAAAATAACCCCTATAAAATCCCTAAATCCAATCTAACAACAACATACATACCAATCGAACATAGTTTGGTCGTGCCTGATGTTAAGATTCATGGCTCCCAAACATGTCACCAAAGCCAGGTCTTGACCGCTTTTTGAAAGGCCAATAGAGTGGGAACACTGCGAGCATTGGGGGAGAGTTGGTTCTGTAGAGATGCGGCAGCTACACAAAAGATCTTCCCCCGTGGTCCTGCCAACCTACATTGCTTAATCGATGGGACACAGAAAAGGCCGATTCTGTGCGATCTAATAGGTCTCTGGGAGGTATGTGGTAGGCAGCGGTGGACTATAAACCGGAATGCCAGGAACGCCGTTGCGGTAGCTGAAACGGAGTGCATAGGCCGCTACATTGCCATTGAGTGTGCACGCGCTGTGCGTGCGCATTAGGCGCGATTCCGTTAAAAATTACCAGGTTTTTGTCCAACTCTCGCTGCCGCAAGGACGTCAGCATGAGATTTCGACTGCTGCAAAAATGTCGTTTTTGCTGACTCCGCATTTTGCAACCCTTTACTTGAGGTCTCCTAGAACTCCCAATTTTTAGTCTTTTGAACTAAAAGTTTTCACAGCATAATTTTATATCATAAAGAAACTATGTGCCAAATTTCATCAAACTCTGAGATGGCAAGGTGGGGATGATCTTTAAAATTGGTCCACTTGACACGGAACGACTCAATAGGTGCTTGGATTCTTTTTCAGTTGATTAAGTCACATTATTTGAATAAGCCACAAGAAGGACAAATGATAGACAGCCTTATTTGTTGAGGAGCAAAGTAACATTTTAAGGTTTTGTACTGAACCCACAAGGTTCAGTATAAGATTAGGCAAATAGCTCAATTTTCTTTAATTGCTATAAAAGTTCAGTTCTAGATAATGATTAAAATGATTACAGTGTTTATGGGCAAAAGCATACTATTTAATGATTTCCTATTTTAAAAGTAATTAAGGATCATACTAAGGTACTAGAGAAGGAAGGACAATTAAAAAAGTATTCAATAAATAGTGCATAAACTTATTAACCCCCTACGCACGCACGCACATGGGGGAAGCAGCCCAACCATGGAGACAAGGGATACTTTTAGCATTTCTTACTTCTGTAAAATATGTAAGAGGATTAATAATGAGAATTGTGTTTAATGTTGACAGATTGAGAAGAATTATTGCACCATGACAAGATGACAGACGCAATTAGCTTATCTTTCCACACAATTACAATGAAGACAAATCACACAGAGTTGGTTACTTTCCCAGAGAAAGACATTGAAGGATTTTTCCTAGAATTGGTGGGAGCCTTATCCATCCCAATCTGTTTCTGGGGATTGGTTGCAAATGCAACTATCTTTTGGCTTCTCTACAGCAAGGTGAAGAAGACAATATTCATAGGTTATTTTCTGAATTTGATAATAGCCGATTTTATTATCTCTGCTTACTTCCTTATAGTGTTTTGTACACATCTGACATCAATTTTTGTCAGTTTCTATTTTTCACGTTTGATGGAGAGTATTCATTCAGTGTCAAGCAATGCCAGCATTTTTTTATTAACAGTTATATGCTTTGAAAGGTATATCATGGACTTTTCCCCACTCTATTATCAACAGCATCGTCCAACGAATTTCACAGCTAATATATGCTGCATAATATGGTTCTGGTCTTCCCTAGTGAACCTGATATTATATGTTGCCTGCTACAAAAGATTGCTTTCAATCACTGTTCAAATCACTTCACTTTGTAACGGTGCAATGATGTTTGAATATATTATTCAGATTATGATTTTCGTTCCCATCATGTTCTTTTCTATTTTGTTCCTTTTCATCAGAAGGCAGAAAAAAGCAAAGCAAAGGACTATACCAGGACTTGATATAATCCTCGCTGTCATGGTTGTCCTTTCTTTTATTTGTATTTTTACATTTCGAACTCTTATTTATCTAAGCAACTGGGTTGAAGCACTTCAGGAACCATATATAAATTACCTCTCTCTGCTGTTTGGCTGCATCAAGAGCAGTATCAGCCCTTTGGTCTATTTCTACACTGGAAGTCAGCAAAGAGAGAATGCCGCACAGCCTATGTATATGTTGCTTGACAGAGCTTTGGACGACAAAGAAAACCCAGACACTCCGGACTCCTGTTAGCTGCAGCTGGTCACAAAGGAATTTAGACATCAGAAATGAAAAATATATATAAAGACATACCTGATGAAACTTCTCGTTTCCCCCCAAAATGAATATTACAGATATATTTACCGTTTGCCACTTTTAATTTAGTTTATCTAGGGCCTTTAGGGAAATAAAGCTCATGTTTTAAAAAATGGGATTTTAAGATTTTATATTTGTAAGGGCCACTCTGCCAGGGGGCCAAAGTCTATAAAAAAGCACGACAGATATGTGTCACCTAATATATGTCACCAGAGGTATAATCACCTAAAAATGAAAACTATATACATACCAATCCTACTGCTCATATTATTTATTAAAAATAAATCTTTATTAAAACGTCATTTATTAAAAATAAAACTAGCACTATTTACTTGAACCATTCCATCATGTGTGGCCTTTGTAGCTAGATTAATTTCTCTTATGCATAGGAAATGCCTATACACATACAGTAGGTGTGTGTTTTCTACATTTATAGCACAAGAAAAAGAATGACAAAGGGAACACATAAAACATTCTACCTCTATCTGGTGTTTCTGAAAACATAGAAACACTAAGAATGCTACTGTGCATGTTAATGCCAGGGAAGGGAAGGGAGGGGAGGGGAGGGGAGAGGAGAAGAGAAGAGAAGAGAAGAGAAGAAAAGAAAAGAAAAGAGAAGAGAGGAAATAATTCCTATTCAATAAATTCAATTTCTTCATTAATTCAGTTAATTATTTATTGAATACACTAAAACACACTTGAATCTGAAACACTTAAATGCTCTTTGTTCTGCCTATTATACTGTTGATAAGGCATTAAACAATATACAATCAGATAAATAGATAGAAATATATTCCTATATCTCTTCTTCTATTCTTTCATTGATATGTTTTATTCCTATATCTTCTCTTCTATTCTTTCTTAGATATATTTTACTATGAGTATATCTCTATAACCTTCATTATGTATTTTACTATGAGTATATCTCTATAACCTTCATTATGTATTTTACTATGTGTATACCCACTAAAACCCTCATTGTGTATTGGACGGACTAACTAACTAAATAACTAACTAAATAACTAAATAAATAAACAAACAAACAAACAAACAAATAGCCATTGCTCCTGAATAGACTCAGATAAAACAGCATACACTATCGTAGTATTATGTCTTATGAATAGAGAAGTTGTTGTGTCCTCTGACACCTGCCACAGTGGTGAGGATTGGCTAAACATAGAGTTTCTTTCGGCGGGAGATTAAAGCCCCACCATTTGCTACGGCGTCTGACAGCTGCTATATAAAGAGCTGTCAGACGGAGAGGTGTTGTTGCCGGTCAGGAGTTGCCCTGTTAGCACTGTTACCTTGTTAAGCCAAGAAAGGCTTTTGAGTTCACCAAATCCTGTCAGCTGAACATCAATACCCGAAAAAAATACTGGAAAAAATAATTAAGAAACAGATCTGCCACCACTTAGAAACAAAGCAATAACCAACAGCCAACAATGGGTTCTGTTATGTCTGTAAAAAGTTAAATGAGCCGAAATTCACTGATTGGCTAAAACGCGGCTTATACAAAAAGAACCGCCAAAGTTAAACAGTTGTTTGAATTGTTTCCCGCCTAAATAAAATGTATAAATAGGGCAACGGGTTAGCCGTTGCCCTTGTTGGGAGTCGGTTGTTACTTGGTGAAGTTACTCTATTGGAATAAACCTGTTGCAGTGAATCAGCCTCCGAGTACTGATTTAACAGTGGCGACGCAGAAGAAAAGACCATGAGCTCCGTCATGGCCCAAGCACCGGCGTTCTACAACGCGGACTCAGAACCATGGACTTCCTACATGGCCAAAGTTTGCATTTTTCTACAGGCTAGTAACCTTCATGATGCTGACGACGATAGAAAACGGGCCATTTTTCTTAATTATTGTGGCCCCACAATTTACAGCCTAGCCTCTACGCTAGTAGATCCAGACACCATGGAAAACGTCTCCTGGGCCACTCTTCAAGCAAAACTTGCCGCTCATTTTCAACCGACCACACCAATCCGGGTCTACCGTCACCAATTCGCTCTAATGAGGCAAAACGAGGGCGAATCGATAAATGATTTTACCACTTGCCTGCGATCCGTCCTTGCTAAATGCAAATTCAAGGACCCCGAAGAACAATTGGTAGACCGTGTGATTTTCGGCATGCGAAACATCACCTTGCAAAAGAAATACCTGGTAGACAAAGCCGCCACGCTCCAAGACGTCCTCAAAGCGGCAAAAGCTTCTGAAGTTTCCGAAACTTCAGTGGCGGAAATTAACCGTTCTACCCCCACTGTAAATTACATTCCTGATGAAAAGGAATGCTCAACATGCTCCGATGACGACAGACAACATGTCTCATACCAAGATGAAGATTCCTGCCTCCAAATCCGCAAATCATCCGAGAGGGACGCCAGAGATCCGAAACGCCCCATCAAATGTGCTGGATGCAACGGGAATCACCCCCGTTACCGCTGCCACTTCAAAGAAGTGTACTGCTGCCGCTGCCAGCGCCAAGGGCATATAGCAGAAGCCTGCTGCGCCATTCTGCCTACTGACCATCAAGCTTCCAGTTCTCGACCTTTTGCAGCCCCGAGGAACTGAAGACAACCTTTTTCCCGAGCCTACACCAAACCGGCGGAGGGACAGCATTCCACAAACCAAAGAGGTAATTGCTCCCCTCTTTTAAACTCTAATTCCTACCTGCATGAAGACAAGATTTTTGTCTCCCTCCTTGTAAACGGTTTGCCTTGCGAGATGGAACTGGACACGGGCTCTAAGTATTCTATAATGCCTTCGCATAAACTGAGACTCTTCATGCCTTTTGTACAAAAATCTATGTTAGATCCATGGACTGCAAATTTAACTGATTTTCAAGGTCGGGGCATTCCGGTCTTGGGTTGTTTAAATGTTCCCATCAAATTTAAGGGGTTCAAGGGACTACTTCCTCTCATTATAGTTGATGGCCCAAGACACACCTTGCTTGGCCTCAAATGGTTAAAACCCCTGGGTATTGAGATATCGGGTCTGCATAATGTACATAACAATGATTATGATTTCGATGCTTTAATATGTGAATTCCCCGAGGTTTTCTCCACTGACCTAGGGAAGTACAAGGGTAACCCAATTTCATTTAACCTACACCCGAGTATTCCTCCACTCAGATTAAAACCTAGGCGCGTGCCTATACCATTGTTACCAAAGGTGGATGAACAACTTGACAAGTTGCTAGCACAAGGAATTTTAATCCCTACAGACCACGCAAAATGGGAAACACCAATTGTAACTCCTCTTAAGCCAGGCGGCTCTGTTAGAATTTGTGCAGACTATAAAGCGACTATAAATAGAGCATTGCAACATAACGCATACCCAATTCCAGTGGTCCAACAGTTGCTACACACACTAGGTAGGGGCTCCATTTTTGCAAAAATAGATCTTGCGCAAGCATATCAACAGCTCCCCGTTGACGCAGCCACTGCAGAAGCCCAGACAATTGTGACACACAGGGGAGCCTTCAAGTGTTCTAGGCTCCAATTTGGGGTCTCTACCGCCCCCGAAATTTTCCAAGGTCTCATGGAACGCATTCTGAACCAAATTCCCGGGGTCGTGCCCTACTTCGATGATGTGCTTATCTCAGCTAACTCTAAACAAGAATTATGGGACAGGGTCAAAACCGTCCTAACCAAATTTAAAGAAACAGGTCTCCATTTAAAAGCAAACAAATGCTCTTGGGCCGTTCCAAGTGTAGATTTTCTGGGGTTCAAAATTGATAAATTCGGCATTCACCCCACGGACGAGAAAGTAGAAGCTATTAAAAGAGCCCCCGCACCCACTAACAAAACAGAACTTCAAGCCTTTCTAGGATTATTGAATTTTTATTCCATTTTCCTTAAACAGAAAGCTACGGTGACGGAACCTCTGCATAATCTACTTTAAAAAGGCGCTACCTGGACGTGGGGACCCAAGGAAAACTCAGCTTTCAATGCCATTAAAAATCTTTTGTCCTCAAACAGCGTCCTTGTCCAATACAATGTCACCATGCCAGTGACATTGACATGCGACGCATCCCCCTTTGGAATAGGCGCCGTACTCAGTCACTCTTTTCCAGACGGATCCGAAGCCCCAATCGCATTTTATTCCAAAACCTTATCCGCGGCTGAACGAAACTATTCTCAGCTCGATAAAGAAGCCTTGGCCGCCGTAGCAGGTGTTAAGCATTTTCACAACTATTTGTGTGGTCATTTTTTCACACTGATCACAGACCACAAACCTCTTCTGGGTATATTGGCCGGGAACAAACAAACCCCTGCCTTCCTATCTCCCCGGATGTCCCGCTGGGCGATTTTTCTGGCAGGGTATTCGTATTCCCTTAAGCCCAGGGGGGGGGGAAAGAGATTGGCCATGCGGACGCATTGAGCAGATGTCCTCAAAAAGAATTAGTAAACGACCCGGCACCAGCATCAAACACGCTTTTAATTGAAATAATTGAACAAAAAGCATTGTCAGCTATAGATATTGCACAAATTACTAAATCAGACCCTATTTTGAAATATGTAAAACAATGGGTATTAAAAGGGTGGCCAACAGACAAATTGTCAGAGAAATTTCAACCTTTTAAAAACAGACAAAAGGAATTGAATGTGTTAAAAGATTGCCTTTTGTGGGGAAACCGAGTAATCCTTCCCCAAGAGCTTCATAAAAGAGCACTGGAGTTACTTCACCAAGGCCACCCTGGTATCGTGAAAATGAAAACCCTAGCAAGAAGCCACCTATGGTGGCCAGGTCTGGACAAGGACATTGAATCCTGGGTCGCAGCATGCTCACCTTGCCAGCTATCAAGAGCAGACCCACCAAAATGTAAGCACACCGAATGGCCCGCTCCAAGGGGACCGTGGTCAAGAGTCCACATTGATTTCGCCGGACCAATCCGAGAGCAATCATTCTTAATAGTAATCGATGCTTATTCAAAATGGTTAGAGGTTGCTTTAATGACCTCAACAACAACCAGCGCAACAATAAAAGTCCTACGGAAACTGTTCACCACTCACGGTCTTCCAGACACCATAGTTTCCGACAATGGGCCACAATTAACAGCCCGACAAATTGAACTGTTTTTAGCAGAATTGGGCATACCAGCTCACTTTCCCCAAGCTAATGGTCAAGCAGAACGTATGGTAAGGGTTACAAAGGACGCACTAAATAAAGCACCTCAGGGAGACTGGCAACAACAAATAGATGAATTTTTATTAATACAACACATTACCCCATCAGCAACAACACAAAAAAGCCCGGCAGAACTCCTGATGGGAAGAAACTTACGTTCAAAATTAGATCGCATACACCCCGATTATCAACCCGAAACGGAGAATAATAAAATTAAACAACAAATAAGACAGTTTGGAATTGGAGATTTAGTATTTGCAAAAAATTACGACTCAGAAAATAAATGGACCGAAGGAATCATTAAAGAGAAAATTTGTTCAAAAACATATTTAATTATACTAAACGACGGGCGAATTTGGCACCGTCACATAGATCAAATACGGAAACGCACACTAATCAATAATATGGCTTTACCCCCTGTAGAAAACCAAAAAGAATACTCACCAGAGCCTGTTCAGGAATCCAGCGACGGCTACCTTGTACCCCTGGAGGCCAGCGAGGATCCAACTGCGTCAACGCAAACAGGCCAGCAGATGGCCGACCAGAGCGGAGCAGAACAAACGCCAGCCATCCAGGGAGATAGCTCTCCGGAAAATGAATTGCGCAGGTCCAAACGGACCCCAAAACCACCAATCAGGGTGCAGAATTACGTCACCTTGATTAACTCATAAAATACCAATCACCAAGCTAGGGGGGAGGGATGTTATGTCTGTAAAAAGTTAAATGAGCCGAAATTCACTGATTGGCTAAAACGCGGCTTATACAAAAAGAACCGCCAAAGTTAAACGGTTGTTTGAATTGTTTCCCGCCTAAATAAAATGTATAAATAGGGCAACGGGTTAGCCGTTGCCCTTGTTGGGAGTTGGTTGTTACTTGGTGAAGTTACTCTATTGGAATAACCTGTTGCAGTGAATCAGCCTCCGAGTACTGATTTAACAGGTTCGTTAAGAACAAATCATGCCCAACCAATTTCATTTTGGAGAGGAGCAGGGGAGCAGTGCTCCATCGTGGCAACAATGGGGGACCATCAATTAAGTAACATAAAATAGAAGCAGCTGTTTTTGAGGCTTACTACTGTAGGAGCATTATCCCGGGGGTTGTTTGCTTTGGAGACTTGACGACAGACAGCGAGCCGAGGGCAACGGGAGTTGAGCACCAAACAGCATGGAATGCAGAGAAGGCGGAAGATGGTGGCTGAGCGTGAGTGCTAGATGGGCATGGAGCCAAGTGAGGGCGAGGAAGGAGTTGAAGGAGGCAACGATAGCGACCACCCTGACGAAGGGAGCCTGTGGCGAAGTGTTAGAGGAGACGGCTGAAGCTGGGACGCTTTGAAGTGGCTTGATTCTTGTGTTGCCGAGCACAGAGAAAAGTGTGGAGGAAGGTGAGACAGAGATGGGAAGCGTGGACATGGAGGGAATGGCCTCAGGGACACCACCTGGATGCTGAATGCTCTGGCCCTCTGGAACCAACTCCCCTCAGAGATTAGAATTGCCCCCACCCTCCTTGCCTTCCGTAAGCTGCTTAAAACCCACCTCTGCCGCCAGGCATGGGGGAATTGAGATACTCTTTCCCCCTAGGCCTTTACAATTTTATGCATGGTATGTCTGTCTGCATGTTTGGTTTTTTATATTAATGGGTTTTTAATTGTTTTTAGTATTGGATTATTATTGTACGCTGTTTTATGATTGCTGTTAGCCACCCCGAGTCTTCGGAGAGGGGCGGCATATAAATCCAATAAATAAATAAATAAATTGAGAACAACCTTCAGGAGAACAACTACATGGGCGAGCAGAGGCCCTTGGATCTGTATGCGAGATGAGAGAGAGGCAGGTATGGACAGCAAGGGCACAACTCCATCACCGCCAGGCGGAAGCAACAAAATGCCGAGCGATGCTACAGCAACAGTGGCAGTTGGCCCGAGCTCCAGAGGTGCGGCTCTACTCTGCTGTGCTGCAGCACGCATCTGTTTCCCGATGGGCCTGAAGAAGGGTCGGCATTTTCATTTTCCAAAGATGGTTGGCTGCTTCTTGGCGCGGCGATGGGATGATTCGCATTTCCTTGCTTCTGCAGTGGAAGCAACAAAATCCCAAGTGATGCTCCAGCAACAGCGACAGCCGGCCCGACCTCCGACACATGGCTGTGCTCTCCTGCCCTTCAGCATGCACCTGGACGCGGCGATGGGGCAGCTGAGTGAGTCATCGCATTGCCATGCCAAGAGATGTCAAGAGCCTAGTCCCAGTAATCTTTAATATCTCATTAATAATAATAATAATAATAATAATAATAATAATAATAATTTATTAGATTTGTATGCCGCCCCCTCCGAAGACTCGGGGTGGCTCACAACAACGATAAAAACAATATTATAATGGCACAAATCTAATATTAAAAAACTAAAAACCCTATCATAATTAAAAACCAAACAACACATACATACCAAACATAAATTATAATAAGCCTGGGGGAAAGATGTCTCAAATCCCCCAAGCCTGGCGGTATAGGTGGGTCTTAAGTAGTTTATGGAAGACAAGGAGGGTGGGAGCAGTTCTAATATCTGGGGGGAGTTGATTCCAGAGGGCCGGGGCCACCACAGAGAAGGCTCTTCCCCTGGGGCCTGCCAGACAACCTAGATGAGGGAATGTTTGTTTGCCTGCCTGCCTGCCTGCCTGCCTGCCTGCCTGCCTGCCTGCCTGCCTGCTTAGATTTCTATGCCGCCCTTCTCCGCAGACTCAGGCTGGCTTACAAAAATGAGAGTAAAATACAATACAAAATAAAGCAGAAGAAACCCAATCTCAAACTAATATTAAAACCCCAAGTTATAAAAAACCAAACATTCACAATCATTCTAACTACAATCAAACAACCATATTCTTGACCAGAGCAAGATGTTGAACCCAATGGCCCCAGGCCTGCTGCCAAAGGTAAGTTTTTAAGACCTTATGAAAGGTCAGGAGGGTGGTGGTGGTGGTGGCAGATCTCTGGAGAGAGTAGGTTCCAGAGGGCTGGGGCAGCCACAGAGACTGCTCTTTCCCTAGCCCCCACCAGCCAACATTGCTTAGCTGACGGGACCTGGAGAAGGCCAACTCTGTGGGACCTAACTGGTCGCTGAGGTACGTGAGGCAGAAGACGATCCCATAAGAAACCTGGTCCTAAGCCACGTAGGGCTTTATAGGTGATAACCAACATTTTAAATTGCGTCCAGAGACCAATTGGTAACAATGCAAGAAGGGGAACTAACCAAATTTGCAGATGATACTAAGCTGGTAGGAGTAGCCAATACCCCAGAGGACAGGCTCAGGATCCAGATGGATCTTGACAGACTTGAACACTGGGCCCAAACAAATAAAAAGAAATTCAATGCAGGGAAAAGTAAAATCCTACACCTAGGTAAGAAAAACCATAGACATACATAAAAACTGGGTGAAACCACACACAATAGCAGTGACTGCAGGAGGGATCTTGGAATCTTGGTGGACAACCGACTAAATATGAGCCAGCAATGTGCAGCAGCAGCCAAAGAAGCCAATAAAATCCTAAATTGCATTAACAGGGGGACACAATTTAGGACTAGGGAGGTACTGCCCCCACCAGGAAGGCCCACCTACCTTGTCCCTGCCAGCTGGAGGCCCCGGGCAGCCACTTAGAAAGCGACACTTTGCTACTGGTGCTACTCCTGGCACTCCACCCATCCTTGGGGCCGAGCTGCCGGCCTTCCGCCGAGTGATGCCAGGTGGTCTCAGCCAATTTTTTAAGCACTTTATTGAAGTTAAAAAGGTGCACCTTATACACCAAAAAATATGGTAAATAGACATATGTCAAGGTGATCCCATAGAACAGGAATCCTCAAACTCCAGTCCATAGAACAGGCCAGGTCCATGGCATGCCGGCAACCAGGCTGCACAAACAAACAGAAGAGGTTGTGACAGCTGGCAGCCTGGATAGCTTCAAGGCAGGGTTAGACAGATTCATGGATGCCAAGTGTATCAGTGGTTATTGAAACAGAATTTCAAGTACCGCTTCTACGTCGGTTGAAGCAGGCAGGATTCCCTGGCGTACCATTTGGGGTCAAGGGAAAAGGAGGGTTTTGCCTTCTCTTTCTGCTCAAGATCCCCATGTACAATTGGTGGGCCACTGTGTGACACAGAATGCTGGACTCTATGGGCTTTGGCCCGATTTAGCATGACTCTTCTTAGGTTGTTATGTTCAAAGCGAAATCCCACTGTGGTATGCAGGCAGCATGCAAAACCATGGCCCTTCTGTCTGCAGAAAAATCTTTATCCATGGAACCGGTCCCTGTTGCTCAAAAGGTTGGAGGCCACTGCCATAGAATCTCCTTTTTACCCTATGCAATATGGTACATGGTCTAAAAATTGATTCTAAAATGTTGTGAATTGAGCTATTGTCTGCCTTCTCACGCAAACAAGACAGGAAATGACTAGGCTGCCTAAATCTGCTTTTATTGTAAGGCTACATTCACAGTATCTTGCAAGTTTGAAGGTACAAAATTACCCCCACTACTTTTAAATCCCCGGATCAATTAGGACGTGTCTTTCTTGCTCCTTCTTCTGACCATTAAACCATTGGGGGCTCACTGCTGCTCTTGCCCACAGCTTGCACGGAACCATCACATGCCGCTGTGGTTCCATGCCATTCTGTTCCATTCTAACAGTGGTTGGAATGCAGTACTGAAGGCTACTTCTGTTGCCTGCCAGCTGTCTGCAATCTGGCAATTCAAATCTCACCAGGCTCAAGATTGACTCAGCCTTCCATCCTTCCACCATGGGTAAAATGAGGATTGTTTGGGGGGGGGGGTGCTGTAAAAGCACTAAGTATATGAGTCTATTACTATCACATATACACCCCCGATGGTCCACAAAACCAGAAAAGACACACCTTAGTTTTTTGGGGGAAAAATAGGGAAAAGAATCTGCTTACCAGGTATTCATCTGGCTAGCGTCCTTTGTCTGGTCAGCTTCAGCACATTATTTTATCTCCTGATTAAGGGCTTAATTTTTTTTTAATTCTGAGAGAGTAATAATGAAAGAGCTTGCAAGCCAGTAAGAGCTGGGAACATCAGTAGCACCTGGAAAGAGTCCGAGCAAATAGAGCAATGGAGAAAACCCTGCAAAGACTTAAGGCTTGGAAAACATTCTTCATGGAGAGCAACAATGAAAGAGCTTGCAAGCCGGTAAAAGCTGGGAACATTGTTAGCATCTGGTTAGGGCTAAAAATAAACATTTGGAACAAATAGAAAATGAAAAAAAATGAAGACAGGGTTTGGAAAACATTCTTCACAGAAAATAACAATGAAAGAGCTTACAAGCTGGTAAGAGTTGGAAACATTGTTAGCACCTGATTAGGGCTGGAAAGAAACTTACTCAGAGCAAGTTAGAGTAATGAAAAAAAACCTTGCAAAGACTTAGGGCTTGGAAAACATTCTTCGCAGAGAGAAACAATGGAAGAGCCTGCAAGGTAAGAGCTAGGAAGATTGTTAGCAGCTAGTTAGGGCTGGGGGGGGGGAACTACATTCAGAGTATGCTTTGTGCCATTCTCTAGAACACATTGTATTGTATATTGGACAAAGAATAAATAAATAAATAAAAACAGCTAAAAGTGGAAGTTTTGTCTTTGACCGCAATTCTGAACAGGTTGACCTAAAGATGTTTCGGTTGATAAAATCAAAATGTATTCTAAACACTTTCTAAAAAGGATATATATTTCCTCTCTTTTCTCCACATCTGCAAGACAAACTCTTAAACTGAAGATAGATTAAGGTAAGTCTCAAGAGATTCTATTGTGAACCTTACCATACTATTAATATAACTACTCTGAGGTCATGAGATTCTAGTATTCTATTTGTTACGCATGGAATACATCATAATTGTGGACCCAGCTCTATCCTGGCAGATTTATATTACAGTAATGTGAAAAACGGAAGTTTGATCAATGAAGACTAAAAGAAGAACTGGAATCTGGTGTTAGTATTGATTCTTATGTTAGTTTATGACAGTTTCTTATGTTAGTTTAATTTCCAAAAACCTACATTTTTTGCCACAATGTTATTAAGTGTCTGATTAAGATGTTTATAGGAACTGGCCAAAAATACCCTCTAATATATGCTTTGTATCTCCTGGAAACATCCAGTCGGTGGATTGATTGTTCATTGATGTACCAGAAATGAATATGTTACAACTGAGTTATAGAAAACAAAGATAGTCCAAGGACTTTAATGGTACCTTTTTGGAAAGAAGTGCAATAACCATGCCAAAGGATTAGACCCAAGCATTATGGATTAGCCATAACTTTCTCTTTTATTCAATTGAGAAAACGGCAGATCATTTGAATCAGAAATTTAGCTGGTTTTGGAAAACTGGTGTTTGAAGATCAGTCGTGCCGTTCATAATGGCAACAGGATGATGTTCCTCATACTTGCCATACTTGGAAGAAAGCATCCCGCCCTCTAATTTCAAGCCTTGCTATCTCCAGCCCATTCATCTATGACAATGATGGTGAACCTATGGCACGGGTGCCACGGGTGGCACGCGGAGCCCTATCTGCTGGAACGCAAGCCGTTGCCCTAGCTCAGCTCCAACATGCATGTGTGTGCTGGCCAGTTGATTTCTGGCTCACACAGAGGCTCTGGGAGGGAATTTTTGGCTTCCAGAGAACCTTTGGGGGGATGGGGAGGGTCTTTTTACCCTTCTCCGGCTCCACAGAAGCCTTTGGAGGGCGAAACATGAGCCTACTGGACCCATCAAAAGATGGGAAATAGGCTGTTTCCAGCCTTGAGGGCCTTTGGGGGATGGGGGAAGCTGTTTTCGCCCTCCCAGGTATTGAATTATAGGTGTGGGCACTCACGCATGCGCAGTAGTGCACACGCACACTCTTTCGGCACTTGAGGGGAAAAAGGTTCGCCATCACTGATCTATGACATAAATTGTGATCAAGCCTATTTTCCCTTGCTACATTTCATCAGATACTCCGCCAGTGTTACTATCAATCTATTTCTCCAATCTTAACTTCATCTACCATGTTTCTTGCCTATTGATACTTTTAACACTTAAAACATTTTTTATCCAGAAGTAATTGATGGTATACAGTCTGTAAAATTGTCTTTTAGAAAATAATATATTTAGATCAGGTCCTCTCTGAGCTTGGTTGTTTTCTTGGAGATGTTTTATTACTAAACTGGGTTGGCAAAAAACAAACGAACTCAGCGAGCAGCAAGGACCCCACAGACGGTCCTTGTTCAAGCAACCATTCAAAATTAGGATGAACACTGAACAAACAATAGTTATGACCTGTTCTCAGAAGTCTGGCCATCACAGCATCCCACAGTCACGTAATAGCAATTTGTAACCTTCCCAGCTGGCTTCCCACAAGCAAAGTCAACTGAGAAGCCAAAAGAGATGGGAAGTCGCAGTCACAAAGTCTTTACTTAGTGATGCTAACTGGGACTGTTGGAATTGCTGACACAAAGTTGCATGGGCATGTGTTGTTGTGCTTTAGACCTATGTCACAAAGGTGTTGGATGAAGGTGTTGCCGTGGATATTGCCTACCTGGACTTCTGCAAAGCCTTTGATACGGTTCCACATAAAGAGCTGATAGATAAATTAGTGAAGATTGGACTTAATCCCTGGATAGTTCAATGGATTTGCAGCTGGCTGAAGCGTAGACATCAGAGAGTTATTGTTAACGGCGAGTATTCTGAGCAGAGACAGGTTACCAGCGGTGTGCCACAAGGGTCTGTTCTGGGTCCTATTCTTTTTAATATGTTTGCGAGTGACATAGGGGAAGGTTTGGTAGGGAAGGTTTGCCTATTTGCCGATGACTCTAAAGTGTGCAATAGCGTTGATATTCCTGGAGGGGTCTGTAATATGGTAAATGATTTAGCTTTACTAGATAAATGGTCAAAGCAATGGAAACTGCAGTTTAATGTTTCCAAATGTAAAATAATGCACTTGGGGAAAAGGAATCCTCAATCTGAGTATTGCATTGGCAGTTCTGTGTTAGCAAAAACTTCAGAAGAGAAGGATTTAGGGGTAGTGATTTCTGACAGTCTCAAAATGGGTGAGCAGTGTGGTCAGGCAGTAGGAAAAGCAAGTAGGATGCTTGGCTGCATAGCTAGAGGTATAACAAGCAGGAAGAGGGAGATTGTGATCCCCTTATATAGAGCGCTGGTGAGACCACATTTGGAATACTGTGTTCAGTTCTGGAGACTTCACCTACAAAAAGATATTGACAAAATTGAACGGGTCCAAAGACGGGCTACAAGAATGGTGGAAGGTCTTAAGCATAAAACGTATCAGGAAAGACTTAATGAACTCAATCTGTATAGTCTGGAGGACAGAAGGAAAAGGGGGACATAATCAAAACATTTAAATATGTTAAAGGGTTAAATAAGGTTCAGGAGGGAAGTGTTTTTAATAGGAAAGTGAACACAAGAACAAGGGGACACAATCTGAAGTTAGTTGGGGGAAAGATCAAAAGCAACGTGAGAAAATATTATTTTACTGAAAGAGTAGTAGATCCTTGGAACAAACTTCCAGCAGATGTGGTTGGTAAATCCACAGTAACTGAATTTAAACATGCCTGGGATAAACATATATCCATTGTAAGATAAAATACAGGAAATAGTATAAGGGCAGACTAGATGGACCATGAGGTCTTTTTCTGCCGTCAGTCTTCTATGTTTCTATGTCACTTAGGGATGACAATTCCAAGCCCCATTGCCATTGTTACATGAGAATTACCTGTGCAACTTATGGAACTGTACAATATCTCTCAATACTGCCTTTAAAAATATGGTCATATTTAAAGTCATATTCTGAATGTGTACTGCATCAGGATGTAGCATTTGGTTAGTGGGATATGGGTAACATCATACTGGTCTGCAAGGTAGTTTACTTGGGAGTACGATTGGACTTCAATGGTACCTATGCTACATGGACCAAGTGTGCCACACTGGCTGAAATTGTACTGTTAGCATGTGGCATATTAATCCTATAACCATCTAACTCAGTGATGGCGAACCTATGGCACATGGAGCCATATTTGCTGGCACGCAAGCTAGGGCTCAGCTCCAATATCCATGTGTGTGCCAACAAGCTGATTTTTGCCTTGCACAGAGGCTCTGGAAGGGCGTATTTGGCTTCCAGAGAGCCTTCAGTGGGGGTAGGGGAGGGCATTTTTACCCTCCCCCGGCTCCAGGGAAGCCTTTGGAGCCTGGGGAGGGCGAAACATGAATCTACTGGGCCCACCAGAAGTTGAGAAACAGGCCATTTCCAGCCTCCAGAGGGCCTTCAGGGAGTGGGGAAAACTGTTTTTGTCCTCCCCAGGCATTAAATTATGAGTGTGGGCACCTGCGTATGCACGATAGCTCTTGCCCACACTCTTTTGGCACCCGAGGAAAAAAAGGTTCACCATCACTGATCTAACCTGTCTTTCTTTTGGTGAAAACTGAAGAGAAGCCAGAATTAAGTCAAGTTATTACAAAGTGTAGAGGTCAATATTTAGGGATTTTCCTGAGGAATATTTGTGCCTTGGAATGGAAGAAAGTAAATACCTTTAAAACAGTATAGTATATTCTACACAGTATATTGCACACAGCAGATTTAGTAGATTTTACAAAGTGTATTGCACACAGCTCAGATACTAACCAGCATATATACGCCAGTAACCATCATTACAAAATAAGGCAGCAGAACAGACGTAATGCAACAAAGCTCAACACAACAGAATGTAACTACAGAATGTAGATTAGATTAGATTTATTGGATTTATATGCCGCCCCTCTCCGTAGACTCGGGGTGGCTCACAACAATGGTAAAAAACAATACATAGTAACAAATCTAATATTTAGCAATCTAAATTACAGTTTTAGGTTAAAAAATCCAAAAGAAACCCCAATATATAAAAAACAAGCACATAGTCGAATCATACACAGAAACTACATGGGCAAGGGGGAGATGTTTCAATTCCCCCATGCCTGACGGCAGAGGTGGATTTTAAGGAGTTTCCGAAAGGCAAGGAGGGTGGGGGCAATCCTAATCTCTGGGGGGAGCTGGTTCCAAAGGGTCAGAGCCACCACAGAGAAGGCTCTTCCCCTGGGTCCCGCCAGACGACATTGTTTAGTCGACGGGACCTGGAGAAGGCCCACTCTGTGGGACCTAACTGGTCGCTGGGATGAAACTACAGAATGTAACTGAGGGCAGCACGTCTGTCTCCCTTATATGACTAAATTGGAGCCTAGCTTATAATTGCTACCTGGCTCTTAAATTAATACTATTATTTTCTCCTAATATACAATTCTGGTTTATCTTCACATATTGGAAACCCAACCAAAACAGTACATAGTACTGACAATCTCCCATTTGAGTTTTCCAATATATACCCCTCTCATAGAAACATAGAAACATAGAAACATAGAAGACTGACGGCAGAAAAAGACCTCATGGTCCATCTAGTCTGCCCTTATACTATTTCCTGTGTTTTATCTTAGGATGGATATATGTTTATCCCAGGCATGTTTAAATTCAGTTACTGTGGATTTACCAACCACGTCTGCTGGAAGTTTGTTCCAAGGATCTACTACTCTTTCAGTGAAATAATATTTTCTCACGTTGCTTTTGATCTTTCCCCCAACTAACTTCAGATTGTGTCCCCTTGTTCTTGTGTTCACTTTCCTATTAAAAACACTTCCCTCCTGGACCTTATTTAACCCTTTAACATATTTAAATGTTTCGATCATGTCCCCCCTTTTCCTTCTGTCCTCCAGACTATACAGATTGAGTTCATTAAGTCTTTCCTGATACGTTTTATGCTTAAGACCTTCCACCATTCTTGTAGCCCGTCTTTGGACCCGTTCAATTTTGTCAATATCTTTTTGTAGGTGAGGTCTCCAGAACTGAACACAGTCTTCCAAATGTGGTCTCATAACTAATGATATCCTTCCGCTATCAGCATTTAACCATCATTTAACCATTGTGTCAGTTTCAATCTCCTTCTTCTCTTACTCCCCTTTTGGTAAACTGTCTTTACCGTATCAAACTAATAAATCGCCTTACTCCTCTTGGTAAACTATTTTTACCTTCTTTCAAACTAGTAAACTATAGAAACTTTTCTCCTCTAACAATTTATCTCCCAACTCATCTTCTAACTATTTTTTGGTAATCTACACTTTTCCTTTTTTGGCTTTACATTACTAATCCATTTTCCTCCCCTAAAGGAGCTACAACACTATATTCGGTAACCTCCATCTTTTCTGTAGGTTTTACATTACCAATCCATTTAAAAGACTCCCCTTCAAAGATTCAGTATCACCATAAATCATATCACCATACATCACCATACATACACCAATATCACCATACATAGGGATTTACACCAATATCACCATACATAGGGATTTTTACTTTCACAATTTCTCTTCTCTTACTATTCTGTTACACTTTAGTCTGTTTCTATTACATTCTCCTCCTCCTCTTACAACACACGTCATTTCTCCTCTAAATACACTCATCTCTTAGTACTATCACACTCCTCTTCTCACAATAGGGGTCTCAATAGTCTTCACTGCTGCTGCAATATATTCACTAAAGACTCACATCTTTTACTATTAAACTCCTCTCCTCTGACAACATGTCTCCTCCTCTTACATTCTTCACCTAGAATTAACAGGGATCTCTATAGCAGTGATGGCGAACCTTTCTTTCCCCAGATGCCCAAAGAGCATGAATTTGCTCTATAGCGCACGCACAAGTGCCCACGCCCATAATTCAATGCCTGCAGAGGGCAAAAACAGCTTTCCCTGCCCACCAGAGGCCGTCTAAGGGCTGGAAATGGGCTGTTTCTCAACTTCCAGTGGGCCCAGTAGGCCTGTTTTTCACCCTCCCCAGGCTCCAAATGCTTCCCTGGAGCTGGGGGGAAAACTCCCCCCCCCCCATTCCCCCGGAGGCTTTCTGGAAGCCAAAAACACCATCCTGGGGCCTCTCTGTGAGCCAAAAATCAGCTGGCCAGCACACAAATGCACATTGGAATTGAGCTAGGGCAACGGCTCATGTGCCAGCAGATATGACTTCGTGTGTCACCCATGGCACCTGTGCCATAGGTTCTCCATCACTGCTCTATAGTATTAACTGCTATTGCAAAACATTATTTATTTATACTCTACTGTTTTATTTGCTGTAGAATAAGAGAATATACGTAATACTATATGTAAAGTGACCAGATTGTAACCTCGGCAAAGTGGGACACCATTATGGGGAGGCGGGGTGGGGTGGGGTGTTCAAGGGTGACGGGTTTGCAAGGCGGGTGTCTCCACTGACTCACCAGGAAGGGGAGACAGAGGAATAGCACGAGGACTGGCAGGCTGCTTGGCGGGAGGAAGGAAGCGCTGAGGGGCTCCTCCTTCTTGGAATGCAAGAAAACCACGCCCCTTATAAGACCCCACCCATGGTGCCTTCCCCACCTCCACACTTCTCTCCCGCCCCGGCTTTCGCTTCGTCCCAGGTTTGATTACAAATTTGTTGTATATGGAGCCAAAAAGAATTCTCTTTCTTTTTCTTCCTCCCTCAATTTCCTCTCTCTTTCTCTCTTTCCCACCCTCTTTCTTTCTCTGTTCCTTTCTTCCTCTCTTTTTTCTCTTTCTCTCTCTTCCTTCCTCCCATTCTCTCTCTCTCTCTCTCGTTCTCTCTCATTCTGTCTCTCGTTCTCTCTCTCTCGCTCGCTCTCTTTCACGACACTTGTACCTGGTAGGGGGGAACCAAGCCGTTCTTTTTGTTGAAGAGCTTCTGCAACAAGGTGGGTGTGGGAGGCATTTTGGGAATTCAACGCTCTGTTCCAGCCAGGGAACAGCCCATGCAAGCAATCGACCCTTGCACAGCTGGCACAGCCAGCTCAGTTCTTCGAACCTCACTCCATTTGGTGTGACAGTCATATGTCAAAAATTAATCACTTGCAGCAGCCGCGACTGAAGAGAACGGGCAGGGGAGGAGGAGGAGGAGAAAGGCAGAGCATTGCACGGGTTTCCCTGGCTGCGGAGTGGCTGGCCAGCCTGACCCACATGGGGCTAAACTACTATCCCTGCTTGGCTCGGTAACGCGGCAGCCCTGGGATGTTTTGGTGAGGAGAAAAAAACTGAGGGAGGGGAGCACGGAGAGGCATGTTAGACAAATAAATTCAGATTCCCCCAAAATTGGGTCATTTTAAAAACCTGTGGGACATGGGACAAATTGGCAAGTGGGACGTCTGGTCACCTTAACCATATGTACCTGCTGTGTGCGAATAAGATATGTATTATGGACTGTATTATAATTACTGTGTAATATTTATTTTGTTTGTTTTGTTTGTTTGTTTGTTTATTGGACTTACATGCCGCCCCTCTCCATGGAGTTACAACATTTTAGTAAAAAATACAATAAATAGAACATTCTAGGCCAATTAATAGGATAATAACTTTAAAAATTTTCTAAAAACTAAACATTTAAAATCAAAAAGTCACACATATACTGTCTCACCAGATACATTCATTGGGCAAAGGCTGGGGTCTAATGACCCTAAGCCTGGTAACATAAATGTGTTTTCAAATTCTTACGGAAGACGACGGTGGGGGCAATGCGAATCTCTGAGGGGAGTTGCCGGGGCTCCCACAGAGAAAGCTCTTCCCATAGGCCCTGCCAGCCGGCATTGTCCGGTTGACGGGACCCTGAGGAGACCAACTTTGTGGGACCTAACTGAACGCTGGGATTCATATGGCAGGCGGCCTTGGAGATAATCTGATCCTATGCCATGTAGGGCTTTATAGGTCATAACCAGAAACCAATTGGCAGCCAATGCAGTCCGCAGAGTGATGTGGGCATATTTTGGAAGGTCCAAAACTGCTCGCGTGGCTGCATTTTGGACGATTTGAAGTTTCCAAACACTCCGGCCCCATATAGAGAGCATTTCAGTAGTTGAACCTTGAGGTGATAAGGGCATGAGTGACCGTGAGCAAAGACTCCATGTCTAAATAGGGCCGCAACTGGTGCACCAGGTGAACCTGGGCAAACGCCCCCCTCGCCACAGCCGAAAGATGGTGTTCTAAGGTTAGCTGTGAATCGAGGAGGACACCCAAGTTGTGGGGTCAATAATTACCCCCCAAGGTAATATTATGGAGATACAGTGGTACGTCTACTTATGAACTTAATTTGTTCTGTGACCAGAAAAGTTTGTAAGAAGAAGCAATTTTTCCCTTAAGAAACAGTATAAAGGCAGATAATGTGTGCGATTGGTGAAACCACAGGGAGGGTGGAGGCCTGTCTCCTCCGAGGAGATTCCTAGAGAGGCCCCAAGAAGGCTTCTCCTCACCTGTTCCGGCCCTGTTTCCTCCCAGGAGATTCCTAGAGAGGCCCCACAGGGCCTTCTCCCCACCTTTTCCAGCCGTTTCCTCCCAGGAAATTCCTAGAGAGGCCCCACGGAGGCTTTTTCCTGCCTTTTCCGGCCCTGTTTCCTCCCAGGAGATTCCTAGAGAGGACCCACGGAGGCTTCTCCCTGCCTTTTCTGGTTACAGTTTCAGAGGCTCGGGTTTGTAAGGGCAAAATGGTTCTTGAGAAGAGGCAAAAAAATCTTGAACACCCGGTTCTTGTCTAGAAAAGTTCATAAATAGAGGCAGTTATAGGTAGAGATAACACTGTATTGTATATCTTGTAAATAATACCTTTACTATATGTTGGCTTGTATTATTGATTGAACAACCACCACTACCACATGTAGTCTGGTTCAAATACAGTATTTCCATTGGGTCTAGGCCCAGTGTGGAATGCTGACACAGGTGATTTTGTTCAAATTTTCTTACCTATCTTAATAATTATGTTTGATTTGACAGGTTGAGAAAAAGTACGCAACCTTTTTATAGCAACATGGACAGAAATATAAGTTCCTTGCCTTTCCAGTTCCTTGATGACGTGCAATATAATGTAGCAGAAAAAGCACTAGCCATCTCTCTTCCTATCTGCATTTTGGGATTCATAGGAAATTCAATTATTTTATGGATCCTCTGCTGCAGGCTCAGGATTAAATTAAACCTGTACTTTGTGTGTGTGGCAGCTGCTAATAACATTATGGCCTTCAGCATCATTGCGGAGTATATTATGTTCTTTAATCCAGACACCTTCAGTTGGATGTATCACAAGATATTGGATATTTTGCATTTAAGCAGTCATATAGCCAGCTTTTATATCTTTGCAGTTATCGCTGTCGAAAGATGGTGCATTCACTTTTTCCCTGTTTGGTATAAGCAGTCTCGGCCCTTGAATTTCTCAGCCATTGTATCGTTTTCTTTGTGGGGGTTGACCTCGCTGACATCAGTTATAGTCCACTATCTTTGCTCTCCAGTATTGGAAGTACACTTCAAGGAGGTTCAGACATGCACAACTTCAACTGTAACGCTAATCATCACTCAATCAATTTTTATTCCATGTATGATATTTTTTCCTCTGGGCATATGGATTAGAATTCATATGAAACAAAAGGAAGTTCCCCCCCAGAGGTTCGATGTCACCATTGTAGCCACAGTTCTTTTCTATCTGATGTTGATTGCACCGTTTAAATTAGCTACGATCTTGATGTACTGGTTCCGCAACATTAATGGACCTATGCTAGGTAGCCTTCACACACTATTGGAGTCCATCATCAGTACTATCAGTCCTTTCATATATCTCATTGTTGGGAGTTGGAAGAAGCCGAAAGTGGAGACAGCCTATGCGTTTCTTGAATTAGCTTTGACAGACAAAACACCCCTGCTTGTAAAAACACAAACACAGACTTTAAAAAATCAACAACTGTATGCGTAGAAGAAAACTGATGTGCATTCTTGCCTGTAAAATAAATTTCTTTACAAATATTGTATCCACTGTTACTTTTAGTACGTGCCTATTTATTCTGAGCCATGATGGTCTAGTCTCTAGTGGTTAAAACACAGTATTGCAAGTTACTGACTGCAGTTTAGTAGTTCAATTCTCACCGGCTCAAGCTTGACTCAGCTTTTCATCCTTCTGAGGTGGGTAAAATGAGGACCCAGATTGTTGGGGACAATATGCTGACTCTAAAAGCAGCCCTTCAAGAGGGCTGTAAAGCACTTTGAAGTGATATATAACTTTAAGTGCTATTGCTATTCTGTGCTATGCCCCATAATATACCAAGCCCTCATAAATTGCTCCTCAACAAGAGCAGGACAATAAATGGAGCAGGTGAACAAATCACATTGGCATGGTATTCCCAGTATGAAAATTATATTGTGCATGCATATAATGTATATAAAATACTACAAGCAAATTTATATCATTTGTTAATGGAGGGGGCAATGCTTATGCAGTCATCAACTAAGCCACCACAGAATAAGCCAGTGACCCCTTGGAGCAGGGGTATCAAACTGGCGGCCATGTGTCGGATGTATCACACGCAGGCCATGTCCATGTCCACCCAGCTCCACAAAGGCAAAAAACATTGTAATACGTCACATGATCGAGTTTGACACGTGAGCCTTAGAGCAGGGTTCTCTAACTTTAAGACTTGTGGACTTCAACTCCCAGAATTCTTCAGCCAGCAAAGCTGATGACCATTTTTTACGATCTTTTTTTTAAAAAGACTGACGGCCATTTTTCACAAACTGATGACCATGGCAGCATCCTCGTGGTCATTTGATCAAACTGTGGGTGTTGGGCAACTGGTTCGTGTTTGTGGGGGCTGCAGTGTCCCAGGATTACGTGAGCACCTTTTGTGATCTTTTGACAAGCAAAGTCAATAGGAAAGCCAGATTCACTTAACACCACCATTACTAACTTAACAATTGCAGAGATTCACTTAAGTGTGGCAGGAAATGTCATAAAATGAGGTAAAATCCATGTAACAGCTGTCTTACTTCACAGAAATTTTGGGCTCACATGTGATCATAAGTTGAGGGCTACCAGTATTAGAATCACATAAAAGTGAGGATTTAGAGATGCTCATTCAAAGGAAAGAAAGAAAAGAAATCTAGCTAAGTACTCTGTTGTTAAAGTACAATTTGAATGACCATTAGTTAAAACAACATTGTGGGTCTTTGGGATTCCCAATAATTTGGGGCTAATGGCAACAGCCACCATCTGGAATCTTACTTGGTTTTTTTGTTTTTTTTTTAAATTTTATTTATTTCTTTTTTTCAAATATAACATACAAAAAAGAAAAAATATGCATAAAAACATAGACATATAACATTTGGGAAATGAAAGTTTCCCCACTTTTTAGGTGTTTGATCAGAGAATTTTGCTTCTTTCACATAGTATTTTTCAATTCTTTTATTCGACGTGTTGCTTTGCGTAGATTTTTATTTATTTCTTTGTTGCTCTTTTCTTTAGCCAATCGTAAAATTTTGCCCATATTTTATAGTACTGTAATCTGATTCTTCTTTTCCTTCTAATCTTTTAGATAACCTGTCCATCTCCGCACAGTCTAGTATTTTTTTAATTATTATATTTTCTTCCGGTAGTTTGTCTATTTTCCATTGTTGGGCACATACTATCCTGGCAGCTGTTAGTATGTGTATAACTAGATATTATACCTCTTTTTCTATTTTTTTTATTAAAAATACCCAATAAATATAATTCTTTTTTTTTTCAATTTCTTCATTTACTATTTCTTTTAACCAATTTGTTATTTTATTCCAGAAATTTTTTGCCCGTGTGCATGTCCACCATTGGTGGTAGAACGTGCCTCTTTCTTTTTTGCACTTCCGGCATAATGGAAAGGTTTTTGGGAACATTTTTGATAGTCTTTCTGGTGATAGGTGCCACCTGTAAAACATTTTTAATTGGTTTTCCTTGAATGCAGTCGATTTTGTCATCCGCCAATTATTAGTCTATATTTTTTCCCATTTTTCTAATTCAATTGTGTAACCAAAATTCATTCCCCAGCTTATCATATTCTCTTTTACAATTTCCACTTCTGTCTCATAACAAATCAAAAAATTATATATTTTACCAATTCCCAATAATTTTGGGCTAATGGCAACAGCCACTATCTGGAATCTTACTTTGTTGTAGGTTCACGCTAGGGGTGGGCTACTGCCTGGATGGGCGGGAACGCAGTGGGGTAGCGAATCTGCACTGAAAGATGTTGAAAGAAAATGAAGGGCGTCCTGCATAAGCCCCGCCCACTGTGTAGAAGTAAGAATGTTGGTAGCCCTTCACTGGTTCACTCAGAAAAAGGGGACTTGCCTATTCAAAAATGATTATCATGGTAAACATGTTTCCTTGAAAAAATACGGAATGTTTATTAGAAAACTGCTATATAGCTCCTCGAAGTGGGTATAACTACTGAGGTGACTCCACAACATGCAGATGCAAAACATCAATACAGAAATTAAGCACAACTAGAACTGAGGTAATTCCCTTTTATGTATGGCTGTTAACACAGTCTAGCACAGTGCAGCTCACGGAGTATTGGTGTAATGTGCGGCTCACAAGGATGCATTTTGGACCAATTGTAGTCTCTGAACACTTGGGGAAAAGGAATCCTCAATCTGAGTATTGCATTGGCAGTTCTGTGTTAACAAAAACTTCAGAAGAGAAGGATTTAGGGGTAATTATTTCTGACAGTCTCAAAATGGGTGAGCAGTGTGGCCGGGCGGTAGGAAAAGCAAGTAGGATGCTTGGCTGCATAGCTAGAGGTATAACAAGCAGGAAGAGGGAGATTGTGATCCCGCTATATAGAGCGCTAGTGAGACCACATTTGGAATACTGTGTTCAGTTCTGGAGACCTCACCTACAAAAAGATATTGACAAAATTGAACGGGTCCAAAGACGGGCTACAAGAATGGTGGAAGGTCTTAAGCATAAAACGTATCAGGAAAGACTTAATGAACTCAATCTGTATAGTCTGGAGGACAGAAGGGAAAGGGGGGACATGATCGAAACATTTAAATATGTTAAAGGGTTAAATAAGGTTCAGGAGGGAAGTGTTTTTAATAGGAAAGTGAACACAAGAACAAGGGGACACAATCTGAAGTTAGTTGGGGGAAAGATCAAAAGCAATGTAAGAAAATATTATTTTACTGAAAGAGTAGTAGATCCTTGGAACAAACTTCCAGCAGATGTGGTTGGTAAATCCACAGTAACTGAATTTAAACATGCCTGGGATAAACATATATCCATTGTAAGATAAAATACAGGAAATAGAATAAGGGCAGACTCGATGGACCATGAGGTCTTTTTCTGCCGTCAGTCTTCTATGTTTCTATGTTTAGCCCCATGTAGAGCGCATTGCAGTAGTCGAGACGTGAAGTGATAAGGGTGTGATAACAGTCGTGAGCAGAGATTCCTGATCCAAGTAGGGCTGCAACTGAAGCTTTTTTCCTCAGTCCTAACTAGATACTGACAATCTTCTCAGTTTCTGACTCCCTCTAAAGAGGTCTTTTTTTCCCCAGCCCTATATCTTTGCCAGCTTGGTTCCATTCCTACTCCCTCTGAAAAAGACTTTTTTAGCCCTAACCTGTGGTGGTTAGCTCTGGCCCAGCTCCTGCTCCAAGGAATGTGGAGGTGGATGTGAGGGAAATATCCACATGCTGCAGGCCTGTTTTGCTCCCAGTAGAATCTGCCAACAAAGTCTCCTCTGACCAAGGCACCCAGTGGACTGTATTAAAAAAGGCCATCTTAAAAGCCACTGGACTGTATGTAAGACAAATAACTAAAGGTAAAAGGAAGAAGAAACCGCTATGGTTTAGCAATGATGTAAGGGCTATAGTCAATGAAAAAAAGGCTGCCTATAGGAGGTATAAAGAGTCTGGAAGTATAGCTGATAGGGAGGTGTATAAAATGAGACAGAAGGAGGCGAAACAGATAATATATGCTGCTAAAGCCTCAAAAGAGGAAGAAATTGCCAAATCTGTAAAGAAGGGGGATAAAACCTTCTTCAGATATATTAGTGATAAGAAGAAGAAAAACTGCGGCATCACGAAGCTTAGTACTGGGAATAAAACATGCATTAATGGGAATAAGGAGATTGCTGACCATTTCAATAGCTACTTCAGTTCAGTTTTCTCAAAAGACACCTTACAAAATAATACTATAGAGGGATATAGCATTGCTTCCAGCTGTACGGATTCAGCTCCAGTGATCTTAGAAGCCGATGTCTTAGAAGAACTTGAACGATTAAAGATAAATAAGGCAATGGGTCCAGATGGCATCCACCCCAGAGTTCTTAAAGAACTCAGATCTGTCATTACTACCCCCGACTGATTTGTTTAACCAATCGTTGTTAACAGGAGAAGTTCCTGAGGATTGGAGAATGGCCAGTGTTGTGCCTATTCACAAGAAGGGCAATAGAGAAGAAGCTGGTAACTACAGGCCAGTTAGCTTGACATCAGTTGTAGTTAAAATGATGGAGACTCTACTCAAAAAGAGGATAAATCAGCACCTAAAAAACAATAACTTATTGGACCCAAATCAGCATGGCTTTACTGAAGGCAAATCATGTCAGACTAATCTTATTGATTTCTTTGACTATGTCACAAAGGTGTTGGATGAAGGTGGTGCCGTGGATATTGCCTACCTGGACTTCAGCAAAGCCTTTGATACGGTTCCACATAAAGAGCTGATAGATAAATTAGTGAAGATTGGACTTAATCCCTGGATAGTTCAATGGATTTGCAGCTGGCTGAAGCGTAGACATCAAAGAGTTATTGTTAATGGCGAGTATTCTGAGCAGAGTCAGGTTACAAGCGGTGTGTCACAAGGGTCTGTTCTGGGTCCTATTCTTTTTAATATGTTTGTGAGTGACATAGGGGAAGGTTTGGTAGGGAAGGTTTGCCTATTTGCCGATGACTCTAAAGTGTGCAATAGGGTTGATATTCCTGGAGGCGTCTGTAATATGGTAAATGATTTAGCTTTACTAGATAAATGGTCAAAGCAATGGAAACTGCAGTTTAATGTTTCCAAATGTAAAATAATGCACTTGGGGAAAAGGAATCCTCAATCTGAGTATTGTATTGGCAGTTCTGTGTTAGCAAATACTTCAAAAGAAAAGGATTTAGGGGTAGTGATTTCTGACAGTCTCAAAATGGGTGAACAGTGCAGTCAGGCGGTAGGGAAAGCAAGTAGGATGCTTGGCTGCATAGCTAGAGGTATAACAAGCAGGAAGAGGGAGATTATGATCCCGCTATATAGAATGCTGGTGAGACCACATTTGGAATACTGTGTTCAGTTCTGGAGACCTCACCTACAAAAAGATATTGACAAAATTGAACGGGTCCAAAGACGGGCTACAAGAATGGTGGAAGGCCTTAAGCATAAAACGTATCAGGAAAGACTTAATGAACTCAATCTGTATAGTCTGGAGGACAGAAGGAAAAGGGGGGACATGATCGAAACATTTAAATATATTAAAGGGTTAAATAAGGTCCAGGAGGGAAGTGTTTTTAATAGGAAAGTATACACAAGAACAAGGGGACACAATCTGAAGTTAGTTGGGGGAAAGATCAAGAGCAACATGAGAAAATATTATTTTACTGAAAGAGTAGTAGATCCTTGGAACAAACTTCCAGCAGACGTGGTAGATAAATCCACAGTACCTGAATTTAAACATGCCTGGGATAAACATATATCCATCCTAAGATAAAATACAGAAAATAGTATAAGGGCAGACTCGATGGGCCATGAGGTCTTTTTCTGCCGTCAGACTTCTAAGTTTCTAAGGAAGCGTGAGTGACAGGGAAGAGGGGAGTTTGGCAGACAGCCCAGGAGGAGATCAGTCATCTGTATCATCCCTGGATTCTGAACAAGAATTAATGACACATCCATGCATGCGTAGAGTGATGCATAGGAGACAACAACTGAAGGGTTATTACAAGAGAAAATGAGGTCACCTGTGGTTGGGTGGGGCTGCTGTAATTAGTGCTACAGATAAAAGTGCAGCCTGGTGTTTTAGCCTCATGGCAGTTTATCTGATTCGTTGTTTCGTCAAGATCATGGTTTTTGCTGTTCAGGATTGTGTGTGTGGACTCTCTGGACTTTAGAATTGGACTCCATTTCCCAGTTATTGGGTGAGCAATTGGACTGCATTTAACCTGTGCCTTGTGGGTACCAGAAAATCCCTTTGACATTTAAAAAGGGAGATGTTTCTGTTTTTCTGTTTATAAAAACTTTTGGGTTTTCCTTTTATCGTGTGGTGTGTGTCTTCCTGGACTAATCACCCTGTAATTACGGGCGGTTGAAAAATGCCGGCAGAACATAACCAGGGGATAAGATAATGTGCTGAGGCTGAACAGACTAGGGAGGCTAATCTGATGAATACTTGGTAGGTAGATATTCCCCCCCCCTGTTCCCCCCCCCAAAGTAAAGTGCATCTTATACTCCAGTGCGTCTTATATTCCAAAAATATAGTAACTGCTTAGTGGATATAAACATATCAGGTGATGTGCATTTGTATAATGAGAGAGGGTGTGGCCTAAGGATATGAACATCCTATATGTGTACATAATTATTAGACAGTTTTTTCCTCAAGCAAAATGGGCTTTAAAAAAAGACTTAACTGACTCTGAAAAGTTAAAAATTATAAAGTCTATCAGAGGGATGCAGCATTCTTTAAATTCCTAAGATATTGGGGTGTGATCATAAAATCATCAAATGTTTTGTTGCAAATAGTCAACAGGGTTTGAGAAGAATGAAACATGAAGCTATCAAGATCCCATTATCCTGTAGTGCTGTCATATTTCAGAACTATAACCTACCTGGAGGGCCCAGAAATACAAAGTGTTTGGTGCTTGGATGTAAGGAAGGCTGAAATCCAACCACACTGAACAAGACACATAAGTTGAAATGGCAAGACTGGGTCAAAAAATATCTAAAGATGGATTTTTGAAAGGTTTCATGGACTGATGAGAGTGATTCTTGATGGACCAGATGAATGGACCTGTGGCTGGATCAGTAATGGGCAGAGAGCTTCCACTTAGACTCAGATACCAATTAGGTGGAGGTGATGTACTGCTATGGGCTAGTATTATTGAAGATGGAACTAATTGGACCTTTTGGGGGTTGAAGATGGACTAAAAATGAACTCCCAAACTGACTGCCAGTTTTTAGAAGACGTTTTCTTCAATCAATGGTAGAGGAAAATATTGAATCGCCTTAGACTCAATAATAGACAAAGATCATTACAGAGTGAAAAAAGCCAAAGACCTTACTTTATTAGTGAAGAGGCCACGAAGCCAAAAGAATCAAAAGAATCAACTTATCCTAACTAATCCTAAAACGTATACGTATGCTAATTTCTTAATCCTAACTTATTTCATATACTGTAGTACCTTTTATAATTCTCTGCTTTCTATGACCAAATGCAGCTAATAGACATGCACACTTCTTCATGATGCTGTAATTCATGAGTCTTCCAACATCATAGATAAGGCTGCAGGTATAGTGATAGATGTTTGCCAAAAGCTTGTGAGAAGCTAGATAAAGGAATGTGCTTAATGGTGCCAGCCAGAACTCCCAATCTTTTCTCATGATCTCATTCAAAACTGTCTGTTTCTGAGAACATGAACGTTGCCTGAACCTTCCAATCCTACCAGAAATCTGTAATTGCAAAGCCTGAGCAAAACTCATGCTAACTTATGCTAACAGCATAATGTGAATTAAATAAATAAATATTATGTGTGCGGTTTTCCGCCATATCTGGGCATGCCCATCCATATGACCTTTGATCCGCACAAGGAATACTACAGGAAAAAGTCTGCATTTTTCAAAAGACCAAAAATACAGCTTGCCTAATAATTATGCACACAGTATATTACAAGAAATTGCACGTATAAACATGTAGATTAAAATGAATGAAAAATGAAGTAACATATACAATCCAACACAAGCAAGACAGATTAAAGTGAGACTAGTCCATATGCTTTAATTTAAAAGTTATTGTGTAAGTACTAGTTGTTAATATATTTATAACTTCTTTCCAATTTATCACTGGTTTCTGAGCTACATATTGATAAACTAGAGAAGATGCTGCTTAAAAAGAAATAAAAATTAAGTCATGGTGACCCTGCCTCTTTTATTTATTTATTTATTTTATTTTATTATTTAGATTTGTATGCCGCCCCTCTCCGCAGACTCGCAGACTTTTACATTATACATCATCTATTCCTGTTTGGAAATTAAGACACTCTGTGCTCAAACCAGGACAAAATTTACAATGGAAACAGATTCAGGATGATGCTTTTTTGAACATAATTAAACTGTGGTTAACAGTTGCTGTGAGGTCACAGGATTCTCATTCTGTTGTTTGCTCCATACATCATCACAGGCGCCTGGTCATAGAATTAGAAGTTTATGATGAACCAAAAAACTGATCAGATGGTTGAAAAAAATATCAGGTGATAACCATAATAGCCTTTACAGATTTATTAGAGGCATTCTAGGAATTTGTGTAATTGTGTATAAGGTATTTTATAATTTGATTGTAATACTTAACCAGTAATGAGACTTAAAAGAAATCACTGCACCAAAAATAGAATAGTCTTTATAACAGCTGGGAAGACGTTTGGAACTCAGGCATATGAGAATAATATGTTCTCTTTTGGTGTTTTCTCCAGAAATAAGGTTAATGTGTTGACCACTCCTGTCTTTCCTAACCCATTTGTTATTCCTCATGACTCAAGAGCAATTGTGTATTGGTTTCAGAGAGACAGAGTTAAGAACTTGATCTCCAGATGATCTTTAAGAAGATACTGATAGGCTCCAATGCAGGTTATTTTACATAATCAGTGTCTTAGTAGGAGATTGTTGAGAGTTTCAGCAAAGGTTAAGATTTTACGAATGGAGATCCTACAGTCTTCCCAATGTTGCCAAACTACAAGTCCCTGCATTCCTTCCCATTGCCAGTATTGCCAATTAATAAGACCTAAAGGATTACTGTTACTTACCTTATCAGTAGTAAAAGAGGTACCTATAATCATTTCAATTAGCCTCAGCCCTATAAGAGAAATTGCTAAAATCTGATCTCTAGAACCTGCAGCATTTCTATTGTTTGCTGGTTCCCTAGTTTGTGTGAGAATCATCTGTAATGAAAAGGAACATTTAACATTTAAGCATAAACCTAGATACATAAACAAAATAATGTAATAAACCTAGATGTATTAACAGAAGGGTAAAATCAAGATCACGTCAAGTGTTAATACCACTTTATAATGCCTTGATAAGGCCACACTTGGAATCTTGCATTCAGTTTTGGTCACAAGGATGCAAAAAGGATGTTGAGACTTTAGGAAAAGTGCAGAGAAGAGCAACAAAGATGGTTAGGGGATTGGAGGCTAAAACATATAAAGATTGCAAGAACTGGGCATGGCTAGTTTAGTGAAAAGAAGGACCAGGGAAGACATGATAGCAGTGTTCCAATATCTCCGGGGTTGCTACAAAGAAGAAGGAGTTAACCTATTCTCCAAAGCACCTGAGGGTAGAACAAGAAGCAATGGGTGAAAACTATACAAGGAGAGAAGTAACCTAAAACTAAGGAGAAATTTCCTGACAGTTAGAACAATTAATCAGTGGAACAGCTTGCCTCCAAAAGTTGTGAATGCTCCAACACTGGAAGTTTTTAAGAAGATGTTGGATAGCCATCTGTCTGAAGTAGTGTAGGGTTTCCTGCAGGGGGTTAGACTAGAAGACCTCCAAGGTCCCTTCCAACTCTATTGCTGTTACAGTGATCCCTCGAGTATCGCGAGGGTTACGTTCCAAGACCCCTCGCGATACTCGATTTTTCGCGATATAGTGGTGCGGAAGTAAAAACACCATCTGCGCATGCGCGCCCTCGCGCATGTGCAGATGGTGTTTTTTACTTCCGCACTTGGGAAGACCCCCGCCCAACAGCTGAGGACCCGCCTGCCCGCCGCCGCACCGCTCGTGCCGCCGCTGCTGGCGCGAGCAACGCCGCTTCCCAGCTGAGTGGCGCGAGCAACGGCGTGGGTGGGCGAAGGGCGGGCGCGCGGACAAGGGGCGCACGAGCGGCGTGGCGGCCGAACAAACGGCGGCCGCACGAGCAACGCAAGCGGCGTGGCGGCCGGACAAATGGCGGCCGCGCCTGGCGGCAGCACGAGCAACACGAACGGCGTGGCGGCCGAACAAACGGCGGCCGCACGAGCAACGCAAGCGGCGTGGCGGCCGGACTAATGGCGGCCGCGCCTGGCGGCAGCACGACACACAAACAGCGTGGCGGCCGAACAAACGGCGGCCGCACGAGCAACGCAAGCGGCGTGGCGGCCGGACAAATGGTGGCCGCGCCTGGCGGCAGCACGAGCAACACGAACGGCGTGGCGGCCAAACAAACGGCGGCCGCACGAGCAACGCAAGCAGCGTGGCGGCCGGACAAACGGATTCTCCTCCGACCTGCCCTCACCTTAGCTTCCAGCTGATGCTTCGATCCTTGGAAGAGGCCAGAGCGCCTTTCTGCACCACACTCTGCGCTCGGGTTCCTTTCCGGAAGATGGAAGTTTCTCTCCTTCCATCCTTTCTAGCAATACAATACTCGATGGTTAAAACCATTTTAACCATCGAGTATTGTATTGCTAGAAAGGATGGAAAGAGAGAAACTTCCATCTTCCGGAAAGGAACCCGAGCGCAGAGTGTGGTGCAGAAAGGCGCTCTGGCCTCTTCCAAGGATCGAAGCATCAGCTGGAAGCTAAGGTGAGGGCAGGTCGGAGGAGAATCCGTTTGTCCGGCCGCCACGCCGCTTGCGTTGCTCGTGCGGCTGCCGTTTGTTCGGCCGCCACGCCGTTTGTGTTGCTCGTGCTGCCGCCAGGCGCGGCCGCCATTTGTCCGGCCGCCACGCCGCTTGCGTTGCTCGTGCGGCCGCCGTTTGTTCGGCCGCCACGCTGTTTGTGTTGCTCGTGCTGCCGCCAGGCGCGGCCGCCATTTGTCCGGCCGCCACGCCGCTTGCGTTGCTCGTGCGGCCGCCGTTTGTTCGGCCGCCACGCTGTTTGTGTTGCTCGTGCTGCCGCCAGGCGCGGCCGCCATTTGTCCGGCCGCCACGCCGCTTGCGTTGCTCGTGCGGCCGCCGTTTGTTCGGCCGCCATGCCGTTTGTGCTGCTCGTGCTGCCGCCAGGCGCGACCGCCATTTGTCCGGCCGCCACGCCGCTTGCGTTGCTCGTGCGGCCGCCGTTTGTTCGGCCGCCACGCCGCTCGTGCGCCCCTTGTCCGTGCGCCCGCCCTTCGCCCACCCACGCCGTTGCTCGCGCCACTCAGCTGGGAAGCGGCGTTGCTCGCGCCAGCAGCGGCGGCACGAGCGGCGCGGCGGCCGGACAAGCGGCGGGCAGGCGGGTCCTCAGCTGCTGGGCGGGGGTCTTCCCAAGTGTCCGGCCGCCATGCTGTTCGTGTTGCTCGTGCTGCCGCCAGGAGCGGCCGCCGTTTGTCCGGCCGCCACGCCGCTCGTGTGCCCAATGTCCGCGCGCCCGCCTTTCGCCCGCCCACGCCGTTGCTCGCGCCACTCAGCTGGGAAGCAACGCTGGGGTTTCCCCGCCGCCCACGCAAAGGGGAAACCCCGGCAAGAGGGGGAAGACCCAGGGAAGCCGCCCAGCAGCTGATCTGGCCAGGGGGAAGCAAACTCCACCATCTACGCATGCGTGGCCATAGGAAAAAAAAATGGCGCACATGCGCAGATGGTGTTGTTTACTTCCGGGTTGAAAAATCGCGATATAGCGTTTCGCGAAGATCGAGATCGCGAAACTCGAGGGATCACTGTATTTGTTACGTTTAGAATGCAACACTGGTTCACATAGTAGTAGTGCATATGTACACCGAAATGGCCACTTCTAAAAAGGAGTCCTTGCATGTTTGTTCTGAAAAAGCCCTTTAATTAAGAAATGTAAGAAAGAGGGATTATCACACATTTTATTTATTTAGATAAAATGTATTGCAAAATAAGTAGATTTGGTCCCTTTGCAACTAATAATATTAAAAGTGATTTCTCCTTTGGAACAACCATCTTATCGCCAAGGGAACTATTTAGAAAATTATATAGAAATTTGCCTGCTTAAATGAACAATTTAATTTCTCTTTCTCCTCTATTCTTAGGTGAATGAATAAATAATAACCACATAGCATGATGTAGGCAATCCTTTTTTAGTGATTGCCTCAGATCATGGGTGTCAAATTCGCTGTGTCGCGTGACATTTCATTTTCCCCATTCGCGCAGGTGGGGTGAGCGTAGCCTGTGTGTGACGCATGTGGCTAAGGGCTGCAAGTAACACCTCTGCCTCAGAGAATGATCATTTGTATTTACAAGAGTGATGAAAAAGCTTGCGGCCAAGCCTAACATTTATGACCTTCACAGGTCGGTAAAGCAAAGAAAAGCTGAAGTAACATCATAAGAACAGTTGTACAGTGCTTCCTCTACCTAAGAACGCCTTTACTTATGAACTTTTCTAGATAAGAACCGGGTGTTCAAGATTTTTTTGCCTCTTCTCAAGAACCATTTTCTACTTACAAACCCGAGGCTCCAAAACTGTAACTGGGAAAGGCAGGGAGAAGCCTCCATGGGGCCTCTCTAGGAATCTCTTGGGAGGAAAGAGGGCGGGAAAAGGTGGAGAGAAGCCTCCATGGGGCCTCTCTAGGAATCTCCTGGGAGGAAACAGGGCCTCCACCCTCCCTGTAGTTTCCCCATTCGCACGCATTATTTGCTTTTACATTGATTCCTATGGGAAAAATTGCTTCTTCTTACAAACTTTTCTACTTAAGAACCTGGCCGCGGAACAAATTAAGTTCATAAGTAGAGGTACCACTATATTTTAATAATAATAATAATAATAATAATTTATTAGATTTGTATGCCGCCCCTCTCCGAAGTCTCATTTGGCTCAGCGACCAAATTGCCAATTCCACTTGTGATGTTTATCAAGGACCACCTATTGTTTTGTGTCACATATGAAAAAAAATATGATTTGCTGAGTTTCTTTTTACAATATAAAATCCCATAAGAGATCTGCATGAGAGGAATACCATAATAATAAGAAATCGTATGTTTGCTTTTAAACAGGTCGAGAAGAATTTTGAAACACGTTAAGTGTTATGCCAGAACATATTAGCGATATTCCATCTATGCTGACCCAGCGAATGAAATGAGACTGAAGTCGGCCAGAAAGCTTACCATCTTGACATAAGCAATGTTCCTCCTTATTGCTATTCCAATCAGCATTTTGGGAATATTTGGAAATATAGTGGTTATTATTTTGCTTTATTATAGGATTAAGAAGACCAGGTTTATCGTATATGTTTTACATATAACTATTTCTGATCTTGGTATTTTAATCTATCTATATACTTATTTTATGCTATTTGTGAAACCAAGTATTCTTAGTGCACCTATATCCTTTCTAATGGAACTTGTATATGCCATTGGATACAATGCCAGCTTCTATATGTTAACAGCTCTCTGCTTCGAAAGGTATTTATCTATTTTTCACTTTACCTGGTATCAATGTCATCGGCCAGAACAACTTTCATTTGCTTCTGTCAGCACATTGTGGGCATTTTCTGGCCTGGTAGCACTTTTGAAATACTTTTCTTGTTATCCAAGGTTCTACATATTCTTGGAGGAAGATAATTTATGGTGTGGAATAACAAATCTATTCCAAATATTTATTGAGTTCCTGATTTTTATTCCCATCATGGTTTTTTGCACTTTGGCTATTTTTATCAGAGCACAGAAAACCCCCCAGCAAACTCCTCCAGCAACACTTGATATGTGTATTATTGCTAGTGTTGTTGTTTTTCTTCTATTTGAAGCATCGGTTAAAATTTTAAATATTATTGAATTTTGGTTTGATGCAATACATGTACCAACATTTTCAGTTGCGGTATCATTTGACACTATAAACAGCAGTGTCAAACCGTATGTGTATTTTTTAATTGGAGGTTGTTTGAAGCAGCCTGCTGAGCCTCTTGAGGTTTTTCTTGAGACCGCTTTGCAAGATGAAAGAACAATAGTGGAGGGAACACAAATGCAGTAAAAACAATTTTCCAAAGGACCCTAGGACCCAAAGAAATATCCATAGAAGAATATATGATTGACTTACAATTCCAGTTCCAAAATAATGTATTCATTACTCCATATAGTATATCACCCAGGTCCATTAATTAAATCAGCCAAATGTTTTATTTGGATCACAACTCCTGCCATGCAAAATATCAGAATAAGGAATTCGGTGGCCAGGAAAGAAAGGTTCCTCTGAGGAGAGAATTTTAATTCTGCAAAGACTCTGCTGCAATTATGAACTGGGAGACCAAGAGCTCCTAAAGCAGGAAGCAAGAGGGAAAGAGAAGCAACTGTAGACTGCCTCTACACATGGAAGATTGGAAGGCGGCAGCAGCAGCAGAAGAGAAAGCTATGGTGTCAAAGGAACCTGGAAGCAGTGGAAAGAAAAATCTACAGATGGAAATAAAATGGCATTTGTATACCCCCTACGACTGACAGAAAAGGTTTATGTTTACACAAAGAGTATTCATCCCACATCTCCATCAGAAGGGGGCCCAATCTGAGGTTAGCCTAAAACACAATCTAAGTATTGCCCAGAAGATCATATGCTGCAACACTCTACCTGTCAATGACTACTTCAGCTTCAATCGCAACAACACAAGAGCACGCAACAGATTCAAACTTTATATTAACCGCTCCAAACTTGACTGTAAAAAATATGACTTCAGCAACCGAATTGTCGAAGCGTGGAACTCATTGCCAGACTCAGTAGTGTCAACCCATAACCCCCAACATTTTTCCCTTAGACTATCCACGATTGACCTCTCCAGGTTCCTTAGAGGTCAGTAAGGGGCGTGCATAAGTGCACCAGTGTGCCTTCCGTCCCCTGTCCAATTGTCTCTCCTTATCTCATTTATCTTTTCTTCCTTTCAAATATGTTCACCTATACTTTTATATCTTTTCTTCTATTCTTTTCTTTACTTATATTATTACATATCTTTCTGTTCAATGTGTATTATGTATTGGACAAAATAAATAAATAAATAAATAAATAAATAAAATAAATAAAATAAATAGTTGGGGGAAAGATCAGAAGCAATGTGAGAATATATTATTTTACTGAAAGAGTAGTAGATGCTTTGAACAAAGTTCCATCAGATGTGGTTGGTAAATCCACAGTAACTGAATTAAAACATGCCTGGGATAAACATATATCCATCCTAAGATAAAATACAGGAAATAGTATAAGGGCAGATTAGATGGACCATGAGGTCTTTTTCTGCCGTCAATCTTCTATGTTTCTAGGGGCTCTGGTAGGTACCAAGTGTTGCATCTTGACTTTGAGTTACATACATTGATAAAACACAACTCTTTAGAGTATAATGTACTGTTTTAAAGATCTTTAATTAATTAGAACAGGGGGGAGGGGAACCCCCAAACTCTTTGGATTTTGTATGTTTTGTAAATGTCATACACTTTTTCTTCATTTGAAACTTTATACCAATAATGACATAGTACTAGAAGATTCTGGCTGATGTAAATTTAAAGAATTCCCCCCCCCCAACTAAATCAGTAAATTGTAAGCAATGCAGTGCCTTTTTTAAAAAAAAATCAAGCTCAAAATCAGAAGCAAAAATAGATAATAATAATTTAAAAAGCGGCAGGATAAAACAGTTCTTAAATGAACTGCTAGAATTAAAACAGTGCTTCACCTGACAGGGGAAAAAGAATCTCAAGAAAAAAAAATTGAGTATTGGGTAGCCATTTCTGGAAAGACCAAAGGAGACAAAATAAAACACTTCACAAAACAGTTTAATGCTGTAACCCAAATAAAGGCTGGGCCTTTCACCTCTGCCATCTTTCTAAGGAAAAGAGGGATGATTCTTTCATAAAAGAGAAACAGGAGCAGGAATATCTGTAATATCTGTAAGGGGTTGTGGTAAATGGCAGTTGGGATCATATAATTGAAGCCCCTCCTTTTTGACATTTATGTATTTGTTTGTTTGTTTGTTTTGCCCAATTCCCAATAATACACAATGAAGGTTATAGAGGATATACTCAAGTAAAATATATTAGTGAAAGAATAGAAGTGAAAATATAGAAATAGCATATATCAATAAGAGAATAGAAGGATATTATGAGAGTAGAATAAGAAGAATAGAATAGAAGAATACTAGATACGATATATGCGATATAGGAGAGACAATAGGACAGGGGACGGGAGGCACGCTAGTGCACTTATGCACGCCTCTTACTGACCTCTTAGGAATCTGGAGAGATCGACCGTGGATAGTCTAAGGGTAAAATGTTGGGGGTTAGGGGAAGATACTACAGAGTCCGGTAATGAGTTCCACACTTCGACAACTAGATTACTAAAGTCGTATTTTTTACAGTCCAATTTGGAGCGGTTAATATTAAGCTTGTATCTGTTGTATGCTCTTGTGTTGTTGTGGTTGAAACTGAATTGGTCGTTGACAGGCAGGACATTGCAGCATATAATTTTGTGGGCAATACTTAGATCATGTTTAAGGCGTTGTAGTTGTAAGCTTTCTATACCCAGGATATTAAGTCTAGTTTCGTAGGGTATTCTGTTTCAGATGGAGGAGTGAAGGGCTCTTCTGGTGAAGTATCTTTGGCCATCTTTGAGGGCGTTAATGTCCGAGATGTGGTATGGTTTCCAAACAGATGAGCTGTAATCTAGGATGGGTCTGGTGAAAGTTTTGTAAACTCTGATAAGTAGTGTGAGATTGCCAGAGCAGAAGCTACATAGGATTAGATTAACAACTCTTGAAGCCTTCTTGGTGATAGTGTTGCAGTGGGATTTGATGCTTAGGTCTTTTGTTATTAGTACTCCTAGGTCTTTAACCAAGTAGGGGTTATCTGTGAAAATTTGTTTATTCAGTTTGTATTTGTAGTTCTGATTCTTTTTGTCGATGTGTAGGACAGAGCATTTGCTGGTTGAGATTTGGAGTTCCCATGTGTTAGACCAGTCAGAAACACAGTCTAGGTGTTTTTGGAGAGTAGTGTTATCGGTGGTGTTGAAAAGTTTAACATCATCTGCGAAGAGAACACAGCTGCTTGTGATGAGATCGCAAAGGCCATTGATGTAGAGCAGTGTTTCCCAACCTTGGCAACTTGAAGATATTTAGACTTCAACTCCCAGAATTCCCAGCCAGTGAATACTGGCTGGGGAATTCTGGGAGTTGAAGTCCAGATATCTTCAAGTTGCCAAGGTTGGGAAACACTGATGTAGAGAATGAAGAGTGTTGGTCCCAGTACGTTACCTTGGGATACACCGCTTTTAACAGGGATAGGAGTAGATATGGTGTTTCCTATTTTAACTACTTGTTTTCTGTTTGATAGGAATGCTGTAATCCAGCAGTGGAGGGATCCTGAGATGCCATAGGATTTGAGTTTTAGGAGTAGTTTTTCGTGGACCACTGAATCAAAGACTTTGCAGAAGTCAATATAGATTGCATCTATAGATTTTCCTTGATCAAGATGAGTTGTCCATATGTTTTTGCAGTGGAGGAGCTATAAGTTGCAGGATAGTTTTTTTCCTGAATCCAAATTGTTTGTTAGCAGATTATTAGTTTCAAGGTGGAGAGTAATTGATTGGTTTATAATTGATTCCATGACTTTGCATGGGACGCAGCATAGTGATATTGGTCTGTAGTTATCTACAAGAGAGGGCTCTCCTTTTTTGAAGATGGAGATGACCATTGATTTCGACCATGTCTTAGGAAGTGTGCTGGTGCTGAAGGATTTTTCAAAAATTATGCTCAGAAGTTCAGCTGTAGCAGAAGAGAGCTTTTTTAGGAAGTATGCACATAAACCCTCTGGTCCAACTGATAGAGAAGGTTTAAGGTCACATAATGCTTTTTCAACTCGATCTTCAGTGAAGTCTATTTGGGTTAGGTCGTTTAGAGAATTTGAGATGCGAGAGATGAAATTAGGGGATGCGCCGTTGCTGTTAACAAAGACAGAGCCAAAGAATGAGTTGAGGAGGTTAGCTTTAGATGTATCAGCGTGGTATTCTTTGTTGTTGGGTTCTTTGAGAGCTGGGATAGGCCTAGAGTCTTTGAGTTTGTTGTTGACAAAGTTGTAGAATGCTCAATTGGATTTGGTGCGTAGGTTTTCTTCTTCCATGCTGTGATAGTGGAGACATTCTGTTTTTATTTGGTTGCATATGCTTTTATAACGGCTTTTGAAATTTGCTACTTGTCCTTTTTTGGTTTTACACCAGAGGGATTTTTTTTTTTTTGTAATTTTCTTATTGAGATGGGGAGGTTATTTTTCTTGATTGGGGTAGATGTTAATGCTACGTAAAGTCTGATGATTATTTTCATCTCTAGCAAGAATGTGTTGTAGAGGTCATCAGTAGAGTTGCAGTTAGAGAATAGAGTTTGCCAGTTTAATGTTGAGAGATAGGTGTCAATGAGTTCATAGTTAGCTTCTTTGAAGTTGAATTTCGGTGTCGCATTGTTTGGGTGGATCTTAGTGTGGCTTAGGTTGAGATTGAAGTTAATCATGCAGTGGTCACTGTTGGAAAATGGTTCTTTTATTTGTAAGCCATATATTGTACTTTTGCTGTTGCAGAAAATGAGATCCAGACAGTTATCTAATCTAGTATTGTTAGTTACTAGTTGGTCAAGTGCCAGACTAGTGACGGTGTTATATATAGTAGAGTGGATAGGTTCGGTGCTACATTTATTAAAGGTCCAGGTAATGTGTGGTAGGTTGAGGTCTCCGAGGACGATGATGGGGTGTGGGCAGTGGGTAGCCCATGTTAGTAGTTAATTAGTGAAGGTAAAACAATTACTTTCCAAAAAAGTGTTAGAATATTCATGACTGGGAGAACCAGTGGTAACAAGGTCAGCCAATGAAGAGGCATAGCAACTAAGACAACCAATGAGAACTAAACACTTCTGAGTCATGATCATAAGTTGAGGACTACCAGTATTAGAAGCACATAAAAGTGAGGATTTAGAAATGCTCATTCAAAAGAAAAAAAGAAAGAAATCTAGCTAAGTACTCTGTTGTAAAAGTACAATTTGAATGATGATCAGTTGAAAGCAACATTGTGGGTCTCAGGGATTCCCAATAATTTGGAGCTAATGACAACAGCCACCATCTGGAATTTTACTTTGTTGTTGGTTCACTCAGAAAAAGGGGACTTGTCCATTCAAAAATGATTGTCATGGTAAACATGTTTCCTTGAAAAAATACAGAATGTTTATTAGAAAACTGCTATACAGCTTGTTGAAGTGGGTGTAACTACTGAGGTGACTCCACAATGAGGTAAGTTAACTTTTTAATGCAGATGCAAAACATCAATACAACAACTAAGCATAACTAGAACTGAGGCAATTCCCTTTGACACCTCGCTTTTATATGCGGCTAATAATACCCTCTAACCAATCATAACCTCTGAAGTTCCCCTAACAACACCCTCTAACCAATCATACCCTCTGAAGTTCCCCTAACAACACCCTCTAACCAATCATAACCTCTGAAGTTCCCCTAACAACACCCTCTAACCAATCATACCCTCTGAAGTTCCCCTAACAACACCCTCTAACCAATCATACCCTCTGAAGTTTCCACTGCTAGAGCAGCCCCTGGTGGTATTCAAATACATAACAAAATTGATAATGATTGGCTACGAGGGCAGCATGGCAGATTGAGCTCAGCCCTGCTTTTTCCAACACCAGCAAGCATGGCCAAATTAGGAGCCAATGAAGGGAATGGCTGCTTAGACCTCCTCTCCAAGTAAAGGAGAAGGGAAGGATCACTCACACGTGACCTCTTACAGGCACTCCTAGTGAAATCACAAAAAAGGATTCTCCAATGGGTTTGAGCAGTAAGGCAAGCTGTCATTTTTATTTTCAAATGCTAGATATCATATGCAGCCTAAAAAAGCATTATTGGAAATAAAGATACTCGGGACGATATTCTGTTTTTCAGTATTATCTACCTCCGAGAAACAATTGGAAAAATTAAAAAATAAAAAGCAAAAGAGAAACAAAGCACTTTTACAGTCTGGCTGACAGACACATTACAAGTGGTCATACATGATGTATAAATAATGTCTTTAGCCTACGACAGGGATAGGCAAAGTTGCTTTTCTATGATTTGTGGACTTCAACTCCCAGAATTCCTGAGCCAATCATGCTAAGTCAGGAATTCTGGGAGTTGAAGTACACGTGTCATAGAAGAGCCAACTTTGCAACCTCTCTGAGGCAGTGGATCCAGGAGAGCTCCCTGGTTTACTGAGGAACTTCAGGAGATGAAGTGCCAGAAGAGACTTCTAGAGCGACGCTGGAGGGCCAGTAAATCCGAAACTGACCGAACAGTATTAAGAGTCTACATTAGGACTTATCTAGTGGCGATACAGGCGACAAAATGCTCACATCTTTCCACACTTATTGCATCTGCGGAATCGCGCCCAGCCACCCGTTTAGGGCGACTCACTTCGTTCTTGATATGGAGGGAGTAGACAAGCCCTTGCAGGATAGAGCTGAGGAATTGGTCCAGTTTCTTGCAGATAAAGTTGCTCAGACTCGGATGGACCTGGACTCCGATTGGGCAATGTCGACCGAGATGATAGGGACAAGTATTAGTCCTGTTGTATGGAAAGAATTTGACCTGGTGACACCTGAGGAAGTGGACAAGGCCACCTGTTTACAGGACCTGTGCCCTTCCTGGCTGGTTCTGGCCAGTAGGAAGGTGATGCGCGGCTGGAACCAAGTGTTGATTAACACCTCGAGTGAGGGTCTTTCCCACAGTCTCTTAAGGAGGCTGTGGTGTGGCCCCTCCTCAAGAAGCCTTCCCTGGATCCAGCTGATTTAAAAAACTATCACCCAGTCTCCAACCTGCCTTTTATAGGTAAGGTTCTAGAGAAGGTGGTGGCTCTCCAGCTTCTACGATCCTTGGATGAGATCAATGTAGACCCGTATCAGTCGGGTTTCAGGCCCGACCACAGCACTGAAAACAGTTTGGTGACGCTAATGGATGATCTCTGGAAAGCCCAAGATGGGAGTCATTCCATGTTGGTTATGACCTATAAATCCCTACATGGCATTGGACCAGATTTCTTGCGAGACCGCCTCCTGCCGCATGAATCCCAGTGACTGGTTAAGTCCCACAGAGTCGGCCTTCTCCAGGTCCTGTCAACTAGACAATGTCATTTGGAGGGACCTAGGGGAAGAGCTTTCTCTGTGGGGACCCTGGCCCTCTGGAATCGGCTCCTCATGGAGATTCATACTGCCCCCGCCCTCTTTGTCTTTAGTAAGAGTCTTAAGACTCATTTATGTCACCAGGCTTGGGCCGATTATCCTTAGTCCCTGGCCAAGGAATGATTGTATGGTTGTGGTACGAATAGGTTGATTGATTTTAATATAACTAGGGATTTTAGATAGTTATGTAATTTTAATTTAATTGGATTTAATCTTATTGTAGCCTACTGTTTTTTATATGTTGTAAGCCGCCGTCCTGTAAACAGGTGGCCCGAGTCTTCGGAGACGGACAGTGTAGAAATCCAATTAATAAAATAAATTAATAAAATTCCACCATCTTGGCTTTCTTTGATCTCTCAGCGGCTTTCAATACCATTGACCATGGTAACCTTCTGTGATGATTGGAGGGGCTGGGAGTAGGATGCACCGTTCTCCAGTGATTCTCCTCCTACCTCTCCGCTCGATCGCAGTCAGTATTGGGGGGTCAGAGGTCAACTCCTAGGACAGTCCTTTGTGGGTACCAAAGGGGTTGGTTCTCTCCCCCTCCTACATGAAACCGCTAGGTGGTATTTGTCCTAATTAGGAGGAGCATAAGCCCAATTGTAAAACAGAGTCGACTGACGAGTCAGTCGAGGTGACTGGGGCTAAACGTCTTTGTCTATTTGTCTGGGGGGAGTTTGACTTGGGGACACCTGATGAAGTGGACAAGGCCATTGGAGCTGTGAGTTCCGCCACCTGTCTACTGGATCCATGTCCCTCTTGGTTGGTTTCGACCAGTCGAGAGGTGACACGGAGCTGGGTCCAGGAGATTGTCAATGCCTCCTTGGGGAGGGGGTCCTTTCTGGCTACTTATAAGGAGGCACTTGTGTGCCCCCTCCTCAAGAAGCCTTCCCTGGACCCAGCCGTGCTTAATAACTACCGTCCAGTCTCCAACCTTCCCTTTATGGGGAAGGTTGTTGAGAAGATGGTGGCGCTTCAACTCCAACGGTCCTTGGAAGAAGCCGATTATCTAGGTCCTCAACAGTCTGGATTCAGGCCCGGTTACAGCACGGAAACTGCTTTGGTCGCGCTGATGGATGATCTCTGGCGGGCCCGGGACAGGGGCTTGTCCTCTGTCCTGGTGCTTCTTGACCTCTCAGCAGCTTTCGATACCATTGACCATGGTATCCTTCTGCGCCGGCTGCAGGGGTTGGGAGTGGGAGGCACTGTTCTTCAGTGGTTCTCCTCCTACCTCTCCAGTCAGTCGCAGTCAGTGTTAGTGGGGGGCTCAGAGGTCGACCTCTAGGTCTCTCCCTTGTGGGGTGCCTCAGGGGTCGATCCTCTCACCCCTGCTATTTAATATCTACATGAAACCGCTGGGTGAGATCATCCAAGGGCATGGGGTGAGGTATCATCAATATGCCGATGATACCCAGTTATACATCTCCACCTCATGTCCAGTCAACGAAGCAGTGGAAGTGATGTGCCGGTGCCTGGAGGCTGTTGGGGCGTGGATGGGTGTCAACAAACTCAAACTCAACCCAGACAAAAGGGAGTGGCTGTGGGTCTTGCCTCCCAACGACAACCCCATCTGTCCGTCCATTACCCTGGGGGGAGAATCATTGACCCCCTCAGAGAGGGTTCGCAACTTGGGCGTCCTCCTCGATCCACAGCTCACATTAGAGAAACATCTTTCAGCTGTGGCGAGGGGGGCGTTCGACCAGGTTCGCCTGGTGCACCAGTTGCGACCCTATTTGGACCGGGAGTCACTGCTCACAGTCACTCATGCCCTCATCACCTCGAGGCTCGACTACTGTAACGCTCTCTACATGGGGCTACCTTTGAAAAGTGTTCGGAAACTTCAGATCGTGCAGAATGCAGCTGCGAGAGCAATCATGAGCTTTCCCAAATATGCCCATGTTACACCAACACTCTGCAGTCTGCATTGCTTGCCGATCAGTTTCCGGTCACAATTCAAAGTATTGGTTATGACCTATAAAGCCCTTCATGGCACCGGACCAGATTATCTCAGGGACCGCCTTCTGCTGCACAAATCCCAGCGACCAGTTAGGTCCCAGAGAGTGGGTCTTCTCCGGGTCCCGTCAACTAAACAATGTCGCTTGGCGGGACCCAGGGGAAGAGCCTTCTCTGTGGTGGCCCCTGGAACCAACTCCCCCCAGAGATTAGAATTGCCCCCACCCTCCTTGCCTTTCGTAAGCTGCTTAAAACCCACCTCTGCCGCCAGGCATGGGGGAATTGAGATCCTCTTTCCCCCTAGGCCTTTACAATTTTATGCATGGTATGTCTCTATGTATGTTTGGTTTTTATAATAATGGGTTTTTAACTGTTTTTAGTATTGGATTATTATTATATGCTGTTTTATTATTGCTGTTAGCCGCCCCGAGTCTCTGGAGAGGGGCGGCATACAAATCCAATAAATAAATAAATAAATAAATTTGCAGTCTATGATGATACCATTTAGCAATTCAAATGAAATAAATTCATTAGGTAGCCATATGGATGATGGCATTGCAATTAAATATTGGGCTTTGAGACATGAAAAAATGTGTCATGATTTTCAACTGGGTCAAAACGGGAGAAAATGATTCAGCTGTGGGGTAGATAAACCGTACCGTATATTAATCATTATAATTTCTCATTGAAAGGTGCAAATGTAGAAACGTAACATTAAAAGCTTTATGTACACCACGTGCACAATTATTAGCCAAGTGAGTATTTTGACCATATTATATTTCGTATGCATGTTTTCCACTTACCGTATAAACTTACCGTGTTTTTTGGAGTGAAAGATGCTTTTTCCTCCCTAAGAGACTGAAAATTTGGGTGCGTCTTTATACTTGTTTTTATAAATGTAGCTTTTTTGAAGCTTCCCCCCCCCCAGCCCTAATGTACTAACAATCTTCTTGGTTTCCTACTCACTCCGATGGAGGGTTTTTTTCCCCAGCCCTATGTCTTTGCAGGCTTGGTTTCATTCCTACTCCCTTTGAAGGCTTTTTCAGCCCTAACCAGTGTTCTGTCGGGCTCTCTGGTAGACTCCTCCCCAAAATTCACAGGTACAAATTTCAGACACACACACGTTTGAAAATTCAAAACAATGTTCTTTATAATGAAAATTCACTTAAACTAAGCCCTCTTTTGGTATAGCAAAGAGCACTCGTCTCCAAACAAACTGGTAATTTGTACAAGTCCCTTATCAGTTCTGTGATACTTAGCTTGCAGCTGTGAGGCAATTCACAGTCCTTCTTCTTTCACAAAGTGAAACACACTTTGCTCTGGTTTAGTTTCAAAGCGGGGAAAAATCAGCACACAAAAGTCAAAGTCAGCAAAGCAGTCGCAAAACACAACCATCAGATAATCCTCCACAATGGCCAAACCCACAGGCTGCTATTTATAGCAGCCTCACTAATTACCACAGCCCCACCCAACCACAGGTGGCCTCATTTTCTTTGATAATAATCTCTCAGTTGTCGCTCTCCGCATGCGTGGCTGTATCATTAACTCTTGTTCTAAATCCAAGGAGGAGCTAGATAATTGATCTCCTTCTGAGCTGCCTGCCACACTCTCCTTCTCCCTGTCACTCATGTCTTCTTGGTCAGAGGAGCCTTCATCAGCAGATTCCACCGGGGGCGGGAGGGCAAAACAGGCCTGCAGCATGTGTATGTCTCCCCCACATCCACAGTCCTTGGGGCAGGAGCTGGGCCAGAGCTAACCACAACAACCAGGGTATAAAATAATGTGCTGAATCTGAACAGTCTAAGGACACTAGTCAGATGAATACCTGGTATTCCCCGATTTTCCTCCCCGCAAAGTAAGCTGCGTCTTATACTCTGAAAAATATGATAAATGCTTAGTGGATATAAGCATTATCAGGTGATGTGTATTTGTGTAATGAGAGATGGCCTGGCCTAAGGATATCAACATCCTATATGTGTGCATAATTATTAGGTGTTGTGGTTGGCTCTGGTCCAGCCCCTGCCCCAGGGAATGTGGAGGTGGTTGTAGGGGAAACTTCAACATGTCATAGGCCTGTGTTACTGCCGACAGAGTCAGCTCAGAGTTTAGTTTCCTCGGACGAAGAAGAAAGTGGGAATGACTTGGAAGAGGGGGGCTTGGCACACAGCCCAGGCAGTCAATCTCCATTATCTTCCATTGATTCGGATGAAGATGTCTTGGACCCACGCAAGCGCAGAAGTATGCGTAGAAGAGACCAAGTAAGGACATATTACAGGAGATAAGAGAGGCCACCTGTGTTTGGGTGGGGCTCCAGTAATTAGGGCTGCTGCTATAAATAGCAGCATGTGGGTTTGGCCGTTGTGGAAGCGTATCTGATCGCAGTTCTTCAGGAATCCTGTGTTGCTGTTTTCTGGACTTTGTTGATTTTTTACGCCTTTGAAACCAAAGCAGAGCAACGTGTGTGTGTGTGTCTCACTTCGTTGGAAGAAGAAGGGGTGTGAAGTTTCTTCACAGCTGCTAGCTAAGTACTTAATGACTGCTTAAGGGAAATTGTACAGACTACCCGGTTGTTTTGGGACGAGTGCTCTTTGCAATACAAAAAGAGTGCTTAGTTTATTTTGAATTTTGTGATAAAGAACATTGTTTTGAAATTTCAAACGTGTGTGTGTCTGAAATTTGTACCCTTGAATTTTCCGGAGGCTCCTACCAGAGAGCCTGGCAGAACATTAAGCAGCTTATTTTCCTCAAGCAAAATGGGCTAAAAGAAGAGATTTAACTGACTTTGAAGTCAAAAATTATAAAGCCTTTCAGAGGGATGTGGCATTCTTTAAATTCCTAAGATATTGGGGTGTGATCATAGAAACATCAAACGTTTTGTTGCAAATAGTAAACAGGGTTGCAAGAAACGTATTGAGAAAAAAAAGACACTCCTTAACTGCCAAAGATTTGAGTTGAATGAAACATGAAGTTATCAGGATCCCATTATCTCCCAGTCCTGTCATATTTCAGAACTGCAATCTACCTGGGGTGCCCAGAAATACAAAATATTTAGTGCTCGGAGGTAAGGAAGGTTGAAATCCAACCACACTGAACAAGACACATAAGTTGAAATGGCAAGACTGGTTCAAAAAGTATCTGAAGATGGATTTTTGAAAGGTTTCATGGACTGATGAGAGTGATTCTTGATGGACCAGATGGATGGACCTGTGGCTGGATCAGTAATGGGCAAAGAGCTTCCACTTAGACTCAGATACCAATTAGGTGGAGGTGATGTACTGCTATGGGCTAGTATTATTGAAGATGGAACTAATTGGACCTTTTTTGGGTTGAACATGGACTCAAAACGAACTCCCAAACCAGCTGCCAGTTTTTAGAAGACATTTTCTTCAATCAATGGTACAGGAAAAAGTCTTCATTTTTCAAGACCATGATTTTTATGCTTCATTGTATTGCATCGAAATACTCCACTTAAGGCTAGCTAATAAAGGCCTTAAAGATGAAAGAATAATGACCTGCCTCTCTTCCTCACCTGACCTAAACCCTATTGAGAACTTATGGGCTCTTCTGATGGATGATCTCTGGCGGGCCCGGGACAGGGGCTTGTCCTCTGTCCTGGTGCTTCTTGACCTCTCAGCGGCTTTCGATACCATCGACCATGGTATCCTTCTGCGCCAACTGGAGGGGCTGGGAGTGGGAGGCACTGTTCTCCAGTGGTTCTCCTCCTACCTCTCCGGTCGGTCGCAGTCGGTGTTAGTGGGGGGTCAGAGGTCGACCTCTAGGTTTCTCTCTTGTGGGGTACCTCAGGGGTCGGTCCTCTCCCCCCTGCTATTTAATATCTACATGAAACCGCTGGGTGAGATCATCCAAGGGCATGGGGTGAGGTATCATCAATATGCGGATGATACCCAGTTGTACATCTCCACCCCATGTCCAGTCAACAAAGCAGTGGAAGTGATGTGCCGGTGCCTGGAGGCTGTTGGGGACTGGATGGGTGTCAACAAACTCAAACTCAATCCAGTCAAGACGGAGTGGCTGTGGGTAGTGCCTCCCAAGGACAATTCCATCTGTCCATCCATCCATTACCCTGGGGGGGGGGGAAATTATTGACCCCCTCAGAGAGGGTGCGCAACTTGGGCGTCCTCCTCGATCCACAGCTGATATTGGAACATCATCTTTCGGCTGTGGCGAGGAGGGCATTTGCCCAGGTTTGCCTGGAGCACCAGTTGCGGCCCTATTTGGACAGGGAGTCATTGCTCACAGTCACTCATGCCCTTATCATCTCGAGGTTCGATTACTGCAACGCTCTCTACATGGGGCTACCTTTGAAAAGTGTTCGGAAACTCCAGATCGTGCAGAACGCGGCCGCGAGAGCCATCGTGGGGCTTCCCAGATTCGCCCACGTATCTACAACACTCCGTGGCTTGCATTGGCTGTCGATCAGTTTCCAGTCACAATTCAAAGTGTTGGTCATGACCTTTAAAGCCCTACATGGCATTGGACCAGAGTACCTCTGGAACCGCCTGCTACCGCATGAATCCCAGCGGCCGATAAGGTCCCACAGAGTTGGCCTTCTCCGGGTCCCGTCGACTAAACAATGTCGTCTGGCGGGCCCCAGGGGAAGAGCCTTCTCTGTGGTGGCCCTGGCCCTCTGGAATCAACTCCCCCCGGAGATTAGAACTGCTCCCACCCTCCTTGTCTTCCATAAACTACTTAAGACCCACTTATACCGCCAAGCATGGGGGATTTGAGACACCTTTCCCCCAGGCTGATTATAATTAATGTTTGGTATGTATGTGTTTTAATTATGATAGGGTTTTTAGTTTTCTTTAATATTAGATTTGTGCCAGTATATTGTTTTTTATCGTTGTTGTGAGCCGCCCCGAGTCTTCGGAGAGGGGCGGCATACAAGTCTAATAAATTATTATTATTATTATTATTATTATTAAATGGAAGATTTATGGTGAAGGAAAACAGTAAACCTCTTTAAAAAGGGTCTGGGAGGCTGTGATTGCTGCTGCACAAAAAGATGATCATCAACAGATCAAGAAACTGACTAACTCCACGAATGGAAGGCTTATGTCTATTATTGAAGGGTGGTTATATTGATCACCATTTATTTTGAACTGTCAGAATTGTTTATAAATTTTGAGTTGTTTATTGTTATCACTTTAACATAAGAAAATAAATTAATGAGATGGGAAACTTTTAATTGTTCATTGTTCGATAATTCTGCACAGTAATAGTTGCCGAATAATTGTGCACGCATATCCTCCTACAAAAGCTATAACCACATTTTTACTTTCTTAAATATTAATGTTTAAGGTTATACAGTATTAACAGTTCCACCCCATCCTGCCTGCTGCCTAAAGGATTAATGTTACTTACCTTAGCAGTATTAACATTTTCGATAGACTGAGAACACTGTAGCTGTTGAATAATGAAACTAATCCTCCAAAAATACAGCTTGCCTAATAATTATGCACACAGTATATTACAAGAAATTGCACGTAAAGCAATGTAGATTAAAATGAATGAAAAATGAAGTAATATATACAATCCAACACAAGCAACACAGATTAAAGTGAGACTAGTCCATATGCTTTAATTTAAAAGTTATTGTGTAAGTACTAGTTGTTAATATATTTAAACCTCCTTTCAAATTATCGCTGGTTTCTAAGCTGCATATAGATAAACCAGAGAAGATGCCGCTTAAAAAGAAATAAAAATTAAGTCATGGCGACCCTGCTTCTTTTACATTATACATCATCTATTCCTGTTTGGAAATTAAGACACTCTGTGCTCAAACCAGGACAAAATTTACAATGGAAACAGATTCAGGATGATGCTTTTTTGAGCATAATTAAACTGTGGTTAACAGTTGCTGTGAGGTCACAGGATTCTCATTCTGTTGCTCCATATATCATCACAGGCGCCTCGGTCATAGAATTAGATGGTTATGATGAACCAAAAAACTGATCAGACAGTTGAAAAAAAATTGGGTGATAACCATGGTAGCCTTTACAGATTTATTAGAGGCATTCTAGGAATTTGTGTAATTGTGTATAAGGTATTTTATAATTTGATTGTAATACTTAACCAGTAATGAGACTGTTAGAAAGAAATCACTGCACTACAAATAGAATAGTCCTTATAACAGCTGGAAAGAAGTTTGGAACTGACACAAATGAGAATAATTATGTTCTCTTTTGGTGTTTTCTCCAGAAATAAGGTTAATGTGTTGACCACTCCTGTCTTTCCTAACCCATTTGTTATTCCTCATGACTCAAGAGCAATTGTGTATTGGTTTCAGAGAGACAGAGTTAAGAATTTGATCTCCAGGTGATCTTTAAGTAGATACTGATAGGCTCCAATGGAAGTTATTTTACATAATCAGTGTCTTAGTAGGTGGTTGTTGAAAGTTTCAGCAAAGGTTAAGATTTTACGAATGGAGATCCTGCAGTCTTCCCAATGTTCCCAAACTGCAAGTCCCTGCATTCCTTCCCATTGCCAGTATTGCCAATTAATAAGACCTAAAAGCAGTAATGGGCAGCCAAAATTTTTACTGCCATTGTGGGTGTGGCTTATTTTGTGAGTGTGGCTTAATGGTCATGTGACTGGGTAAGAGTGGCTTGCCAGCCATGTGACCAGGTGGGAATGGCGTGAACGATCATCGTCGTTCAAGTGAACTGTTAAGTCCTTGACTTACAACCTTACCAGTGTCGCTCGCTGGGGTGACAATTTGCTTCGCGTTTCCCGCGCTCTCCTTCCTGGCTCGCCTCAGGCTGGGTAGCTAGGCAAACAGGTGCTGCCACAAGCATAAATGATGCCAACACCGTTTCCACCCAAGCCTTCTGCTTGCACCTCAGGTGGGAGGTGGCCAGGTAAGTCTGGAGGGGAGCTGGGCAGGAGAGAGGGAAGTTCATCCGAGGCCAGGAAGGAGGAAAGAGGAAAAAAGCAAGGAGTGCAGACGCAGCAGCAGCAGCAGGGGAAAAAAGGAGAGCCAAGCCAAGCCCAGTAATCCAGGAAGTGACAGCCACTGATCAGCTGGAGATGCACACAAATCCTCATTTCCACCGGTGGAACTGTGTTCCACCCCATCCTGCCTGCTGCCCACCTCTGCCTAAAGGATTATTGTTACTTACCTTAGCAGTAGTAAAAGAGGTAATTATAATCATTTCAATTAGCCCCAGTCCAGTAAAAGAAATTGCTAAAATCTGACCTCTAGAACGTGCAACATTTCTGTTGTTTGCTGGTTGCCCTGGTTTGTGTGAGAATCATTGGGCATGAAAAAGAACATTTAACATTTAAGCATAAACCTAGATACATTAACAGAATAATGTTGTAAACCTAGATGCAATAACAGAGGGATGGAATCGAGATCACGTCAAGTGTTAATACCACTTCATAAGGCTTTAGTAAGGCCACACTTGGAATACTGCATTCAGTTTTGGTCGCAATGATGCAAAAAGGATGTTGAGAATTTAGAAAAAGTGCAGAGAAGAACGACAAAGATAATTAGGGGACTGGAGGCTAAAACATATAAAGAAGGATTGCAAGAACTGGGCATGGCTTCCCCAGAAAATGATCATTTACAAGAGTGATGAAAAAGCTTGCGGCCAAGCCTAACATTTACGACCTTTGCAGGTCGGTAAAGCAAAGAAAAGCTGAAGTAACATCATAAGAATAGTTGTACAGTGCTACCTCTACCTAAGAACGCCTTTACTTACGAACGGTTCTAGATAAGAACCGGTTGTTCAAGATTTTTTTGCCTCTTCTCAAGAACCGTTTTCTACTTACAAACCTGAGCCTCCAAAACTGTAACCGGAAAAGGCGGGGAGAAGCCTCTGTGGGGCCTCTCTAGGAATTGCCTGGTAGGAAGTAGGACTGGAAAAGGCAGGGAGAAGCCTACATGGGGCCTCTCTAGGAATCGGCTGGGAGGAGACATGGCCCCCACTCTCCCTGTAGTTTCCCCAATCGCACGCTTTATTTGCTTTTACATTGATTCCTATGGGATAAATTGCTTTTTACAAACTTTTCTACTTAAGAACCTGGTCGCAGAACGAATTAAGTTCATAAGTAGAGGTACCACTGTATTTTCATTTGGCTCAGCGACCAAACTGCCAATTCCACTTGTGATGTTTATCAAGGACTACCTGTTGTTTTGTGTCACATATGAAAATAAATATGATTTGCTGAGTTTTTTTACAATATAAAATCCCATAAGAGATCTGCAGGAGAGGAATACCATAAGAAATCGTGTGTTTGCTTTTAAACAGGTCAAGAAGAATTTTGAAACACGTTAAGTGTTATGCCAGAACATATTAGCGATATTCCATCTATGCTGACCCAGCGAATGAAAATGAGACTGAAGTCGGCCAGAAAGCTTACCATCTGGACATAAGCAATGTTCCTCCTCGTTGCTACTCCAATCAGCATTTTGGGAATATTTGGAAATATAGTGGTTATTCTTTTTATTTCCTTTAAGATTAAGAAGACCAGGTTTCTCGTATATGTCTTAAATATAACTATTGCTGATCTTGGTATTCTAATCTATCTATATACTTATTTTATGCTATTTCTGAAACCAAGTTTTCTAAGTGCACCTATATCTGTTGTAATAGAACTTGTATATGCAATCGGATGCAATGTCAGCTTCTATATGTTAACAGCTCTTTGCTTCGAAAGGTATTTATCTATTTTTCACTTTACCTGGTATCAATGTCATTGGCCAGAACAGCTTTCATTTGTTTCTGTCAGCACATTGTGGGCATTTTCTGGCCTGGTAGCACTTTTGAAATACTTTTCTTGTTATCCAAGGTTCTACATATTCTTGGAGGAAGATAATTTATGGTGCGGAATCACAAATCTATTTCAAATATTTATTGAGTTCCTGATTTTTATTCCCATCATGGTTTTTTACACTTTGGCTATTTTTATCAGAGCGCAGAAAAAACCTCTTCCTGCAACACTTGATATGTGTATTATTGCTAGTGTTGTTGTTTTTCTTCTATTTGAAACGTCGGTTAAAATTTTAAATAATCTTGAATTTTGGTTTGATGCAATACATGTACCAACATTTTTAGTGGCGGTATCATTTGACACTATAAACAGCAGTGTCAAACCGTATGTGTATTTTTTTATTGGATGTTTTCTGAAAATGAGTCCTGTGCCTCTTGAGGTTTTTCTTGAGACCGCTTTGCAAGATGAAAGAACAATAGTGGAGGGAACACAAATGCAGTAAAAACAATTTTCCAAAGGACCCTAGGACCCAAAGAAATATCCATAGAAGAATACACGATTGGCTTACAATCCCAATTCCAAAATAATGTATTCATTACTCCATATATATCACCCAGGTCCATTAATTAAATCAGCCAAATGCTTTATTTGGATCACAACTCCCTGTCTATTCCTGCCATGCAAAAAATCAGAATAAAAAATTCGGTGGCCAGGAAAGAAAGGTTCCTCTGAAGAGAGAATTTTAATTCTGCAAAGACTCTGCTGCAATTATGAACTGGGAGACCACGAGCTCCTAAAGCAGGAAGCAAGAGGGAAGGAGAAGCAACTGTAGACTGCCTCTGCACATGGAAGATTGGAAGGCGGCGGCAGCAGCAGAAGAGAAAGCTATGGTGTCAAAGGAACCTTGAAGCAGTGGAAAGAAAAATCTACAGATGGAAATAAAATGGCATTTGTATATCCCCTACGACTGACAGAAAAGGTTTATGTTTACACAAAGAGTATTCATCCCACATCTCCATCAGAAGGGGGCCCAATCTGAGGTTAGTTGGGGAAAAGATCAGAAGCAACGTGAGAATATATTATTTTACTGAAAGAGTAGTAGATGCTTGGAACAAACTTCCAGCAGACATGGTTGGTAAATCCTCAGTAACTGAATTTAAACATGCCTGGGACAAACATATATGCCTCCTAAGATAAAATACAGGAAATAGTGTAAGGGCAGACTAGATGGACCATGAGGGTTTTTTCTGCCGTCAGTCTTCTATTTTTCTAAGGGTTTTGATAGGTACCAAATGTTGCATCTTGACTCTGAGTTACATACATTGATAAAACACAACTCTTTATCTTTAGAGTATAATGTACTGCTTTAAAGATCTTTAATTAGAGTATTGGAGTTCAATACTCTGGACATTTTTAAGAGGAAATTGGACTGCCATTTGGCTAGGATGCTATAGGGTTCTTGCTTAGGTAGGGGTTTGGACTTGATGACCCACATGGTCCCTTCCAACTCTAACAATAAATAAACAAACAAACACACAAACAAGAACTGGAGGGGGAGGGAGAGGAACCACCAAACTCTTTGGATTTTGTATGTTTTGCAAATGTCATACACTTTTTCTTCATTTGAAACTTTATACCAATGATGACATAGTACTAAAAGATTCTGGCTGATGTAAATTTAAAGAATTTTTTTCCCAACTAAATCAGTAAATGGTAAGCAATGCAGTGCCCTTTAAAAAAAAATCAAGCTCAAAATCAGAAGCAAAAATAGATAATAATAATTTTAAAAGCGGCAGGATAAAACAGTTCTTAAATGAACTGATAGAATTAAAAACAATTCTTGACCTGACAGGGGAAAAAGAATCTAAGGAAAACAAAATTGAGTATTGGGTAGCCATTTCTGGGAAGACCAAAGGAGACAAAATAAAACACTTCACAAAACAGTTTAATGCTGTAACCCAAATAAAGCTGGGGCTTTCACCTCTGCCATCTTTCTAAAGAAAAGAGGGGTGATTCTTTCATAAAAGAGAAACAGGAGCAGGAATGTCTGCAAAGGGTTGTGGTAATGAAGTCAAAATGGCAGTTGTGATCATATAATTGAAGCCCCATCCCCTTTTGATATGTGTTGTAATAATCATAAGATGGAATTTGGTTGCATGGTTGTAGTTGATATATATATGTATGTGTGTGTGTGTGTGTGTGTGTGTGTGTGTGTGTGTTTTTTATGTCGGATCACCCTGGTATATTGAAGGAACGTCACAGCTCCTTTTTGCCTCTAGGCCCAACCCAGGACCATTTCAAGGCAGTTAATTTATTCATAGCCGACAACTATATTCTGTATGTTTCAAATGTTTTTAGCTGAAATTTTTTAAAATTAAGGGAGACTAGGATGGTACCATTTCGGCCTTGTTCTGACCTCATCAGCTAGCCACACCCTTCCTTACTGGGATTCGATCTGGCAGCCTCTGCCTTGTAAAACATATAGCCCCTCCCTAGTACAGAGCTGGAGGGATCAAGTTCTGGTGGCTCAACTGCTAATTCTCTGCCTTACAAGGCAGAGGCTGCCAGATCGAATCCCAGTAAGGAAGGGTGTGGCTAGCTGATGAGGTCAGAACAAGGCCGAAATGGTACCATCCTAGTCTCCCTTAATTTAAAAAAAATTCAACTAAAAACATTTGATACATACAGAATATAGTTGTCGGCTATGAAAAAAAATTGTTAGAATATTCATGACTGGGAGAACCAGTGGTAACAAGGTCAGGCAATGAATAGGTATAGTAACTAAGACAACCAATGAGAACTAAACACTTCTGAGTCTGTGCAGAGAATCGAAACTGAAACTGGAAGATTGAGTGTGGCTCAATCCACTTTGTATCTCTCTGAATTCGTAACTAGAAACTGCTTTTATTTTGCTTGTAACTGCTAAATTGAAGAAATAATCTACTTGTGGTATTGTATATATACAGTATATGTTATGTTTAGAAAGAAGTTAATGAATCCAGATGAATCAGCTATCTGTGTGTGCTTCTGGAATTGATTTTTATGCAACGAACTCTGACAAAAAGATGTCCCTCAGATGCTATGTTCAATTATCATGAAACTGGATACTGGGACATTATTTATTTAATGGTTTTATAGGGCCAACCAATCCAGTATGCCATTTGTGAATGCTTATTTAAGTTATTTCAATCCTGACCCGGAAGCTGGCAGCCCGGATTCGAGACTCGAAAACCAACAACGGGATGAGTTTCTGTTACTTACCTCAGTTCCAACCTACCTAGCAGTTCGAAACCAGGCAAATGTGAGTAGATAAATAGATGCCACCAGCCAACTGCAAAAATCCTCAGTTCCTGCAGTCTACTTAGGAAGTGTTGCTGTCCAGGGTACATGTGGATGATTTCACGATCTCTACTTTCACAAGAGTGAATTTGGTGGCCAAGATCTACCCCCTGGCTGCCAATCCCTACTGAATATCATCACTCCTCATTGACAGATTATTATTTTTTATTATTTTTTATTTATTGGATTTGTATGCTAGGTGACCATCTCCTCATTGAAAGTTCCATGAATGAGCAGCTCCCAATAAGTTATATGTGAGTCATAGGTGTCTGGGGCTGCATGTGAATTACACAAATTATAACTTTTATCCATTTTTTAATCTTTCTACTTAGGTGCATCTTAAATGAAATTATCTATTGTTTTCTACATAGGAACTAAAAACAATTGAAATCTAATTTGAAATCCTTTGGGTCCTGAGTCTTATTCAGCTCAGAGGCTAGAAGGAACAATGGGCACATCTTTTGGGGATTGCAAAGAAAATTGATTACTTACTTACTGACTGACTGACTGACTGACTGACTGACTTACTTACTTATTAGATTTGTATGCTGCTCCTCTCCATGTATATTTTTAATCCAATTTGACAAACTGCCTTATACCCAGTCTTCCATAAATAAGACTGTTAAATTACACACGTTATATTCTGAATTATTGTCCCTTTTTCCCCATGTTTGTTTTTGTACAGTTGAAATCCACTGCTACAATTATATTCATAGCAGGGTGTGTTGGTTTTTTTTAATTCAAAGCAAGATCTTAAGGTTTTACTATATTCTTAGTAAGGAAAAAAACTAATATTATATTTCTAAATTAAAGTCATAATCTTGAATTTTTGTTTAAGCAAGGTGGCTGGTCTAGTTTGTGGATAAGCAACTACCCAAACTGGATTTGACACATCCTTCTGCAGAACAATAAATTGGTGCCATGTTAACTTTGGGGTTTGGAAAATTCATTCAACCTACATAATCAGCACCTCGAAATGCTTTATTTTGATCCTTCTGCTCGTGGGAAGTTACAGACTCTGGGCTTTAGTTTGGGACGCAATGATAGTGCTGCTCTGAAGACAGTGTGGAGAGATCACTGACACAAACTTGAAAAGGGGTGTCAATCAAACATCCTTTTTCCAGTTTTTTTTTATTAAGGTTTGTTTCCTTCTTGCTAGTACCATTTCTGAAGAAAAATTAATGAAGACTGGAATGAATGATGAATTGAGAGTGAGCCATGAGTATCAATATCAAATTGCTTTGTTTTGTAAAATCAACAGTTCTCATTTAGGTTGGATGAAACTAGGAAATATCCATTTACCAAAAACAGATGTAAATCTTATTTAAAGCTTTTTGCAGCAGCCATGATGATTGGTGGTTTAAGATAGCTTGTCCTGAGCATTGGGAACTGAGTTCAGGGCCATAAATTGGAGCTTAAAATAATTAAAGGAATTTATACTTTTTCTCAACTAAAAATAGAAAGAAAATACATTCAAGCAGTATTAGCTTTTTCAAAAGTTCTTCATATTCCCTGAATTACCAAGAAGAAGAGTTGGAATAGGCTGTTAGTGAAGCTCTTTGTTCTTGGAGAAAAAATTTGGAAGTAAAAAAAGTAATTAATAGGGCAGTGACGATAGCTGTTCTACATTTGGATGTATTCTGGGTCTTCTAGAGCAGTGTTTTTCAACCAGTGTGCCGCGAGACATGGTCAGGTGTGCCGCGAAGAAGGAAGTTCAGGTTCCGGTCTCGCAGCTTTTTGCTGAGAGAGTGAAAGTGAGAAAGAAAGAGAGAAAGAGAGAGAAAGAAAGCAAGAGAGAGAGAAAGAGAGTGAGAGAGAGAAAGAGAGAAAGAGAGTGAGAGAGAGAAAGCAAGAGAGAGAAAGGAAGAGAAAGCAAGAGTGAGAGAGAGAAAAGGAGAGGAAGGGGGAGAGAGAGAGAGAGAGAGAGAAATGAGCAAAAGTGGGAAGAAAAAAGAGAAATGAGAAAATGATTGAGACAGAGAATGAGAGGAAAGAGAGAGAAACAAAAGAGAGAGAGAGAAGTGACTCTTGATTTAAAGCATATGATAAAAAGCACCCAAAGAATAAGAGAGAAAAACCCCCAGCCCTCACCTGTTTTTGGAAATGGTTCAAGAGTGTGTGTATACTGTACACACATACACACACACACACACAAGGGTAGGGAGGAGACAGGGGTGGAAAAAGAGAGGAGAGTGTCTTATGGTGTCATTTTGTGTCATTTTGGTTGGTGGTGTGCCCCAGGATTTTGTAAATGTAAAAAACGTGCCGCGGCTCAGAAAAGGTTGAAAATCACTGTTCTAGAGCATTTTACAGCCTAGGAGCCAGATACTTAATGCTATTTTTTCTCCTATGCCACCTTTCCTGTATATAGAGCTAATCTTCTGAGGATCTTATTATGAAAAGAGAATTGTTTGGTGACTGGAGTATTTTGTAGGTTACAAGTCTGTAATATACAAGTCTGTAACATGAATTGCCTACTATTGCAATTAGCTTTTTGATATCAAAGTTATTCCACTTCTTCCAGAATTTAATATCTATTTGTGTAGCTTGTGAACAAATTATTTTGAGTTCTCTAGATGAACTGCCCTGGAAGCTTCAAATCCCCCTTGAAAAGAAAGGAAGGAAAGTTGCTCAGTGCTAGACAAGTTATGTACAAGCAGCAAGCGCAAAATATTTGGTGCAATACTTACGCTTTAAGAAAATCCGCAATCTCTTCCATTGCTACTTTCCATTCTTCTATTCCCCCCCCCCCCTACAATAAAGAAGTTTGCTTTTTGCTGCATCCTATTTGACCAAGTTCTCTTTTCCTATCCTTCTTCCCATATCAGGAACCACGCAACTTGGGGATCATTACAACGTGTTTTAATCTATTATTGTGCAGCTTACATTGAGGGGAAAAGAAACCAAGCGTTTCTAGTGGATGAGCTGTTGTACACGACAACTATAAGAGCCTCCGAGAAAGAAAGCCAGCAGAGACCAAGAAGCCACAATGCCACATATTCTGAAAGGGCACAAACAAACAAACATAAATGCAATTGTTCCAAAGCCAAACAAGATCAAGAGTTTAACATCAAGTTCAATTCTACCTGCCATAGATTCAGTTTCAACTGAATTCATAATTCAAAATGGGAAGTTTTAATGACAAGGGCATTAACACAATGGCTTAGATACTCCATGCTTTACTTATATTGGTAAAACCACATAATTCCCAAAGCAGCTTATAGCATAAAAATCTTTCAAATATATTAAGCTGTATTCAACAAGCAATTTTAAATAAAATAATGAAATACAGTATCCTGCTAACACAATCTTGTTAATCCTGGGAATCTTTCTCAGATTCTCTACCTGCTCAGTCTTGGTCTTCACTACTTGAAGTAGCAAAACAAAATGAAATATATAAAAAGATTACATTTATTTATTTGTTTGTTTGTTTATTCAATTTCTATGCCGCCCAATTCCGAAGGACTCAGGGTGGCTTACAACAATAATAAAAATACAATATAAATAGATACAATGCAATAAAACAGAAGTCGAACAATATCTAAAACTAAAACATGACCTACATCTGCCTTCTCCAAGCATGTATGTTGGAATACAGCTCACTCCATCCTCGGCCTGTGCAACTATGGGGGCTAGAGATGATGGGAACTGCATTTCTCAGTCTGTATAGTCAATGACCATTAGAAAGTGGCCGGGACTGTGCTTAAGAATGCATGATCAATAAAGTTTAAAATAAATCCTGCACTCTTTCAACCCTGGTTCTGTTCTATCTTCTTATGGCTTTAATTTATTTATTGATTGATTGATTGGATTTGTATGCCGCCCCTCTCCATAGACTCAGAGACTTAAGCACTATATACAGGGTGCATTCCAAAAGTAATGCCATTTTTAAAAAAAGTAATTTATTGAACAGATTTGCACAAACACTTAAAATTCTTCAAAGTACTGTCCTTGGGCCTCTACACATTTTTTCCAGCGACTCTGCCATGACCGTACCGGTCATGATTGGATCTCTTCTATGGACAAAAATGGGTTCCTTTCAGGGATGGGAACAAAAAGAAGTCTGCTGGGGTGACATCAGGACTATGGGGGGGGGGGGCAGCGTTGGCACCTGGTGTTTGACCAGGAACTCGTGGATTTGTAGTGTGTTGTGGCTAGGTGTGTTTTTCATCCATAGAGGAGATCCAATCAGGCATGACGAAGACCTTGCGAGAGGTCCCCAAAGATGCCTTCCAGGGTGTGTACTGGTCATGGCAGAGTCGCTGGAAAAAATGTGTAGAGACCCAAGGACAGTACTTTGAAAAAATTTAAGTGTTCGTGCAAATCTGTTCAATAAATTATTTTTTTAAAAAATTGCGATAGTTTTGGAAGGCATCCTGTCTCATTGAGACTAAGGACTGACAGATTTTACACTAGTAAGATCACAACTGTAATCTACAAACAGTGCAATTTGGAGAATGAAGTGTTTTTGATATATCAATTCAACATCTTGAATAATTAAGTCCCTAAATGATGCTATTCAGGATGAAAACTTAACTATTACATATAGTTCCTGCTGGCAGAAAAGGCAATTGTGTATGTATTTTATCTACTGGGCTTGTTGTTGTTTTTTAGACTTTGTAATGTAAAACTGTTATTTTAGATTTTAATTATTAGATTTGTTACCATGTATTGTTTTTATCACTGTTGTGAGCCGCCCCGAGTCTACGGAGAGGGGCAGCATACAAATCTAAATAATAATAATAATAATAATAATAATAATAATAATAATAATAATAATAATATGGCTAGTGTATGTCATACTAGTATATGTAGCTGTTCTGTCTCCAATGGTATGAACACCTGAGAATGTCAATCTGGATGATACTAAGCTTTTAATCATCTACACTTTGAAAATTGATTCTGGGCCAACAGATGAGGGAAAAGAAATCATGGCAGACAAATGTAGCACACTTCTTTTGAAGAATGTACTTCTAATTGTGCAGTTGCAGCCAGATGCAGAATGCAACAACTCAAGTATTTAAGCAGGGGTAGATTTCTGCATCAGCACCCAGACTGAATTAAGCTATGCTTTGTAAACTACCACTCCAAAAGGTAGCATAAAGTCAAGCTTACTTACTGTAAGAAGCTAGTCACTCGTGGAGAATGCTTCCAATGGTGATACACGGAAATCTGCAGATTGGGATGGTCTTTATATACTTTCGTAACTATCCTGATGCTGTAAGAATAATTTGAAGAGGAAACTCAGCTTGCTGGATAATACAGTAAAGAAAAGTGCTTCGTACAACCAAATACAGTAGTACCCCTAGATACGAGCATAATTCGTTCCATAAGGGAGCTTGTATCTCGAGGCAACTCGTATTCTGGAACAAATAACTTTTTTCCCCTCCGAGATAACCAAAAGCAAGGATTCTTGCGCCACCTAGTGGACGCTCGGCTCGTATCCCGAATTTGAGCTCGGGAGTAGAACAGAAATGTCTCTCCCCTCCTAGCTCGTATCTGGAAATACTCGCATGTAGAGCAGCTCGTATCTAGAGGTACTACTGTAATAGCTTTGCTACCAGAAGAAGCAGGAACTAATCAATGCTGGAAACTGCTGCTTCAGCTATAATACCAAAGGTGCTTTTTCAAGAGGCAACTGGACTTTCCGGTTTTTCTTTGAAGACGTTTACCTTCTCATCCAAGAAAGTTCTTCAACTCAGAGCTGAAGTGAAACATCCTCAAAGAAAAGCCAAAAACTCCAGTTGCCTCTTGAAAAAGCACCTTTGGAACAACCACGATTTGGATGACTGAGAATCTCCATAAACATTTGTCTAGTATTCCTCTTGCTTACACTCTTAGCAGGAAGAAGTGAAAACAGAAAGTCAGTCAAAGAATGAAGGGACTGAATTTTTTCTGGCTGATGGCCCATCTACAGCCACCTAACTTACCTCCATGTCAATTTTACTATTGCTTGCTCACATTCTCACAGTGCAAAGGATTTGTATTTTAGCCCTTTGTCCTAAGGAAAAGAAGGTCCCACCTTGTTTCCCCCCAATTTTCCACCTTTTCCTTTTTAACTGTTCTTTCTGAGCCAAAGCAAAACATCAAGAGGAATAATTCCACAGTAACTTCTCATCTTATTTCTCCTGCACAACATCACATTCCATTTAAGCCCATTTTCATTTCCCTATTTTGTTTTTAGGGCCAATAATCAAAAGCTCAAGCACAGCAATAGTATATACAGTGGTACCTCATCTTACGAACGCCTCTTCTAACAAACTTTTCAAGATACGAACCCGGTATTTAAGATTTTTTTGCCTCTTCTTCCAAACTATTTTCACCTTACGAACCCAAGCAGCTGCTGCTGGGATGAAGGGGTTTCTTTTTTCCCCCTTTTTCGAAGAAAGAAAAGGGAGGGGAGGCTTGGAGGGGGAAAGATTTTGCAGAGAACAGCGTGCTTGCAGAGGCACTGAAAGGGTGTCTTTTGAAGAAAGAAAAGGGAGGGGTGGCTTGGAGGAGGAAAGATTTTGCAGAGAACAATGTGCTTGCAAAGGCACTGAAAGGGTGTCTTTTGAAGAAAGAAAAGGGAGGGGCGGCTTGTAGGAGGAAAGATTTTGTAGAGAACAGCTTGCTTGCAGAGGCACTGAAAGGGTGTCTTTTGAAGAAAGAAAAGGGAGGGGCGCCCCCCTTGCCTTTCTTCCTTCCCACTCACCCTTTAGCCTAGCCTTGCTTCTTCCACACGCCCCCTTTAGCTGCTCCTCCCTGCCCTCTGTTCGCCTCCCTTCTAAAGTTTGGGATTTTCCTGAAGGATTTGCACGCATTATTTGCTTTTACATTGATTCCTATGGGAAACATTGTTTCATCTTACGAACTTTTCACCTTACGAACCTCCTCCTGGAACCAATTAAGTTCGTATCATGAGGTACCACTGTATCATATTTTTTGGAGTACAAGATGTACTGGACTATAAGATGCACCTTAGTTTTGGGGGAGGGAAAAAAAGGGGTGTGTGGAGCTCTGCTTCTTCCTCCCAGTAATTTGCCTCCCAACAAATAGCAAACAGCACCCACTGTTTGCTATGTATTTCTGTGCACGTGTGCCTGAACCACTGTTTGCTATGTATTTCTGTGCACGTGTGCCTGAACCATAGAAGTAGCAAAGAATTGGAGAAATGTACATTATGGCAGTATGTTACTGCCAGAAAATGTAGTCACACTAACTCCTCCCAATTATTTAAATAGATCTACTACAAACTAGACTATGTCAGGGTTTAACTCAGCTTCCTTAATAATAAACAGAACACTGTTACATTTCAGATTATACTAGTACAGATGCTGTTAAAATTGATGTGACGTTCTTCAAGTATACATTATTCTCTGCTGTTTAAAAGAAGATACAATAGCACTGGGCCTCTTCAGATCAAGTATTTATTTTAAAAAAGCTTCTTCATTTTGGTAAGTTGTCTAGAACAATAATACATCAGTCTTTAAAAAATAAGTCTAATAATTTGAACATTCTATAGACATTTGAGGGTCATTCTTTGTCAAGTGGACTAGGTGTCTATTTGACCGATTTTTGCAGCCTTATTTGAAAAGAAACTATCACAAAACAACATATATGATAGGGGGAAAAAGTGCTCTTTCTAACAAAATAAAAATGAAGATGATTGAAGGTGAAAAAACAGAGAGCTGTTTCATCACCTTCAATCATCTTCATTAGAAAGAGCAAGTTTTTTTCTATCGCTCTCTATTTTCTCACCTTCAATCATCTTTATTTTTATTTCATTAGAAAAAGCATGTTTTTTTCTATCCTACATGTTGTTTTTGTGATGGTTTCTTTTCAAATAAGGCTTCAATTTCACCTGGTCCACTTGACAAAGAACGACCCTTATAGTTATTGACTTACATCCTTGCACCCAGTTTCAGCAGTCTCACTAGCACAAGAAAATAAAATTCTGCCTAACTAGAACGTGAGATTATTTTAAAGAAAACCAAGACATGGGACAACAGATCACAAGGTGTTTGAGCACGTAAAGATATAGTTCATCCATCTTTTAAATGTGGTTGAAAGGTAAATTCTCATATTATTTGGGAAGGAAGACAATATTATTCATAAAATCATAGTTGGAAAGCATCTTAGAAGTTATCTAGTACAACCTCCTGCTCAATGCATGATCCACTAGAACAGTGGTGGGGAACCTTTTTTTCCTTGGGTGCCGATAAAGCTTGAGTGTGTGGTATCGCACATGCGCGAGTGTCCACACCTATAATTCAATGCCTTGGGAGGGTGAAAACAGCTTCCCTTGCCCCCAGGGGGCCCTCTAGAGGCTGGAAATGCCCAGTTTCCCAACTTCTGGTGGGCCCAGTAGGCTCATGTTTCGTGTTCCAAAGGCCTCCCTGGAGCTGGGGGGGGGTTAGAAACGTCCTCCCCCATCCCCCTGGAGGCTCTCTGGAAGCCAAAAACACCCTCCCAAAGTGTCTGTGCGAGCCAAAAATCAACTGACCAGCAGACACATGCACCTTGGAGCTGAGCTATGGCAACAGCTTGTGTGCCAGCAGATATGGCTCCGCGTACCACCTGTGGCACCCGTGCCATAGGTTCGCCATCCCTGCACTAGAACATCACAGACAGATGATCATCCAACTTTGAAAATCGTAACAAAAGTGAATATACAGTGGCAGCCTGGTCCATAGGCTGATAGCTCAGAAAATTGCAGATTCAGGCATAAATTAGGATTTTAAGCACATACTCTTTAAAATGATTGGAGAGCAGGAGAAACTGGTTCGTTCTTAGCTGGCGAACATCAAACTTGCAGAAAGCCCTCAATTCTTGATAAATCTGCTCTTCAGTTACCCCATGCCACCCCTTCACAGTGGCCAGTAGGAGGGGTGGACGTGATGTTAGGTCATCCGCACCATTAAAATTCTGGGGAAATAATGGATTTTCAATTACTAAGAAAACCAGAAAGATGTTTCAGGCTATTTATTGAAATATTATGGCATTCTATACAAATCACATACACACTGTACAGTGATGGGAATTTAGAATTAATGTAAATATTTTTTAAAAACAGCTATAATCATAATATTTAAAAGTTGTCTTGCTTATTAAATATACTGATAACATCTTGATACGGTACCTGAACACACTTGTAAGTGGATCACAAGCTTCCTAACAGCAGCAGGCGAAGCTAGGCAAAATCACATCAGATGCCTGTACAATTAGCACAGCCCAACCCCCCCAAGGGTGAGTTGCTCTCACCACTTCTCTTCTCTCTATAGTCCAAAGACTGCATCTCAGATGATCTATCTGTTAAACTACTGAAGTTTGCAGATGATACAAGAGTGATTGGTTTCATTTGAGACAACAATGAAACCGCATATAGACCGGAGGTTGAACAACTAGCCTCATGGTGCAACCAGAACAATCTGGAACTGAACACACTCAAAACTTTAGAAATGTTTATAGACTTAAGGAGAAGCCCTCCCATTCTACTACCTCTTACAATTTATTTATTTATTTATTGGATTTGTATGCCGCCCCTCTCCCTAGACTCGGGGCGACTAACAACAGTAATAAAAACATCATATAAATCCAATACTTAAACAACTAAAAAACCCTTATTGTAAAACCAAACATCCCTACAAACAAATATAACATGCATAAATTGTAAAGGCCTAGGGGGAAAGAATATCTCAGTTCCCCCATGCCTGACGGCAGAGGTGGGTTTTAAGGAGTTTATGAAAGGCAAGGAGGGTGGGGGCAATTCTAATCTCCGGGGGGAGTTGGTTCCAGAGGGCCGGGGCAGCCACAGAGAAGGCTTTTTCCCTGGGCCCTGCCAAACGACATTGATTTGTTGACGGGACCCGGAGAAGGCCCACTCTGTGGGACCTAACCGGTCGCTGGGATTCATGCGGCAGAAGGCGGTCTCATAGATACCCTGGTCCGGTGCCATGAAGGGCTTTATAGGTGATGACCAACACTTTGAATTGTGCCCGGAAACTGATCGGCAACCAATGCAGACTGCGGAGTGTTGGTGTTACATGGGCATTTTTGGGAAAGCCCATGATAGCTCTGGCAGCTGCATTCTGCACAATACTAGACAACATAGTATCAACAGTAGAGACCTTCACATTTCTAGGTTCTATCATATCTCAAGACCTAAATTGGTCATTTAACATCAAAAAACGTCATCAAAAAAGCACAACAAATAATGTTTTTTCTGCGCCAGCTCAGGAAGCTCAAACTGCCCAAGGAGCTGCTGATACAGTTCTACAGTGGAATCATTGAGTCTGTCAGCTGCACCTCTATAACTGTCTGGTTCGGTTCTGTAACCCAATTTCTAATGTTGTTTTAAAAGATCCTGGGAACACATCAAGGCAATAAAAGGGAGAAGCAGAATCATTAGAGAAGAGATTCTGGTGTCCAGGAGAAGGGCAGAATTGTGAGAAACAAACTCAAAAGTAATTAGCTTTCCTTTTTGCCCATCTTAACAGACACAACTCTGGGCAAGCTCACAACAACAGTAAAAATAAATATTAAATCACTAAGGGAACCTGGTACCTCAGACATTCTCCTCCAATGCAACTAGGTTTTATACTAGGTATAAGTTGACCTGGAGAATTATTTTGGCAAGTTTTCAAGGTTCTGTTCCATTATTCTACTGGCATTAAAGATCTTATCCAGAAATCCAAGTGATACTTGTTTTCTAAGGTTGGCAGCTTCAGAGGCAATATTGGCAATATTGCTACAGAACAAATTGCATGGCCTGATGCACAAACCACCAAGAATTGAGTACAATCATAGAATCACACACTGCAACAGTTGGAAAACATATTGCAGAGAAGCTATTCCAACGCCTTTCCCACTGGAGTTTCTACTATTACCACAGAGCTTTTACTCTCTTTAATGTTACATGGTTGGTGTTAGTATGCACGTAAATGAAGAGGCACAGGAGCAGTTCAGCACCTTTATAATCTATTAGTTACAACTAATTTGGACCACCGGCAGGCTGCAGGGAAGTCGCTTTTAAGGGCTTCCCTGAAGCTTGCTAGCTATTCTCAGGAGTTTATTTCTCCCACCACTAGATTAGCCAATCAGCAGTGGCTATACAATTAATCACTACGTCCGTCCGTATGTAACAATTGGGAATCCTGGATTTGATATTCAGGATAGATAAAAACACACTTGACAGACGGTCCTGGAAAAATGATATGTAAATTTGAAGCCATTAAATCTATTAACAATCAATGCTCTTGGAGTAATGTTTGAAGGAAATTTGCTTTTAGAGATTAAATAATGACTAATCACATGAGCCTAAGGATGGCAATGTAGCATCAGTATATTTCCCACTGAATTTCCCATCATTTAATCCTTTCCATTTAAAAAAAAAGTTACGGTATATAGTGAAGCTGGTGAAAATTAAATACTGAGACCTCAAAGCAAGACAGGAATCTTCTGTCATCATCACTATCCTCTTTTTCCTTATATATCATATCATATCAAATCATATCAAATCATATCAAAGGGAATGGTATACTGCTAAACTTTTGCCAAGCCACATTAAAACTCAAAAACAAACAGGGAATGGAGAAAAGCAAACAAACAAATCTCCAGTGACATGTGGGTGGGGCGAGGACACACAAAAATGTCAAAGAAAACAGTGAGAAGGTCAAAGAAACTACACGCTGTTCAGATGCCCATATTTAGAGAAAACAGAATGCTGTCAACATTGGGAATTAATGATGTTCCCAAACCTCATGATAGCCTATTTTAAGTGGATCCCTGAAAACATATTTACTCAAAAGATCCTGGAGAATCACACTAAATTTGATATATTTCTCAATGCACATGGGCAAAACGTTTTTGTCAAATGTGGTAAACTAGGACATGCAGCCAACTGCCTTTATTATTGTGCTGCTGATTATTAATCAGAAAAGCTGGTCAGTTACTTTTTTCCTATGATATGAACAACACATATGCTGCCCATAACAAGTAAATGACCCTATTTCGCCTCCTTGCCTATACAGGGGTACCTCTACTTAAGAACTTAATTCGTTCCGTGACCAGGTTCTTAAGTAGAAAAGTTTGTAAGTAGAAGCATTTTTTCCCACAGGAATCAATGTAAAAACAAATAATGTGTGCAAACCCATTAGAAAAGAAATAAAAGCTCGGAATTTGGTTGGGAGGAGGAGGAGGAAGAAGAGGAGGAGGAGAGTCACTGCCAAAGGAAGAAGGTGAGCTGAAAGGAATTAAAAAAATCCAAAACTTTAAAGGCTTAAAAAAAAAGAGGGACTCTGAGGCGGCGAGGAGGAGCACGTGCCTCCCATACAGCCGAGGCGAGGCTGCCTCCCATACACTGCGCCAGGGAGAGAAACCCAGGCGGGCAAGAGGGGGGAACCTCCTGCTCCTTTGACCGAAAGGTGGCTGCTGCTGCTACCTGCTTCCTCTTCCTTCCCATACTGAAGGGCTCTCCTCTCACTCGCTCGCTTTGTAGCCAGCGCCTTTCCTTCACTGTGGTGACTCCTTGGTTTAGGCTGAAGCCGAGTTGACCCAGCCAGGGCGAAGCTCCCCCTTTTACCTTTCTGCGTCCAGACGCTCTGGGAGGCAACCTCGCACCGGGTGTATGGGAGGCAGCGCAAGGGAGTCACCACAGTGAAGTGGTTTATTCCCTCTCCAAGCGCCCAGAGAAAGGAAAACGCTCCGTTTGCTCTGGGCTGCCCAGATTGAAGGGAGCGTTTCTTTTCTCTAGGCTCTGGCCGAGTTTTATTCCCTCTCCAAGCGCCCAGAGAAAGGAAAATGCTTTCTTCGCTTTGGACTGCCAAAGCCTCCTTAAGCGCCACTCCTCTGGCAGCCCATAAAAGCCCGAGATGGCCAGGATTAAAAGGGGAATGGCAGGAAACTGGCCGGGCCTTTGTGCCACTCTCAAATTTCCTGGGAAATTTTTCCAGGCTCAGTTTCTTAAGTAGAAAAGGGTTCTTAGGAAGGGGCAAAAAAATCTTAAACAGCTGGTTCTTATCTAGAAAAGTTCTTAAGTAGAGGCATTCTTAGGTAGAGGTACCACTGTATAGGGAAAAAGGGAAAGAAGAAGCAGGGGAAGAGAGATCCTTAATTTCATAATTCCTCCCATAACAGATACAAGCTCTGTAAAGGAAAAAGGTAGAGGCCCCTATGGCTGCAAAAATCATGTTTCTTCATTACCCAACAGAAAAAAAGGTGAGTGGGACAGAAATCTGGTATAAACAATTGATGATGTGATGAAGTCATTGTTTTAATTCCTCTCCCCACCCCAAATTCTGCACTCAAACATCCCAGCGTTTCGCTCTGTAGCTATTACAAGCCTCCTGCCCCCATACTCCTTCTCCCTGAGGCCCACTACATAGGCCAGGGGTAGGGAACTCTGGCTCTTTTATGATCTGTGAACTCCAATTCCCAGAATTCCTGAGTCAATATGGCTGGCTCAGAAATTCGGGGAGTTGAAGTTACATAGAAACATAGAAGACTGACGGCAGAAAAAGACCTCATGATCCATCTAGTCTGCCCTTATACTATTTTCTGTATTTTATCTTAGGATGGATATATGTTTATCCCAGGCATGGTTAAATTCAGTTACTGTGGATTTACCAACCACGTCTGCTGGAAGTTTGTTCCAAGGATCTACTACTATTTCAGTAAAATAATATTTTCTCACGTTGCTTCTGATCTTTTCCCCAACTAACCTTAGATTGTGTCCCCTTGTTCTTGTGTTCACTTTCCTATTAAAAACACTTCCCTCCTGAACCTTATTTAACCCTTTAACTTATTTAAATGTTTCGATCATGTCCCCCCTTTTCCTTCTGTCCTCCATGCTATACAGATTGAGTTCATTAGTTCACAGATTATAAAAGAGCCATAGCTTCTCAGCCCTGTCAGAGATCAATCCCGTAGGATTTTAGCAGATGAGGGGGGAACAGCCTTTTCCTGCCTGGGATTGAGGGTGCCCATAACTCAGCTTTTGTGCTCTGATTAAAGACTCACAGAGGATATTTAATGTAATATTGTGGTATCATTCGGGCAGCCAATCTAAAATTCAAGGATTTTTCCTTTTTAAGTTTTTTATTTTGATATGGCTTAAAGGGACAAATGTGCAATAGCAACCAATCCAATTTGGGAATGGGAGATGGGGGGATTTAAGGAATACAATTAGTGCCAGGTCTATAGAGGAATTATTGAATCTGTCATCTGCAACTCTATACCTGTCTGGTTTGGTTCTGCAACTCAACAAGACCGACACAGACTTCAGAGGATAATTAAAACTGCAGAAAAAACAATTGCTACCAACCTGCATTTCATTGAGGATCTGTATAGTGCATGAGTCAAAAAGAGGGCTGTGAAAATATTTACAAACACCTCGCATTCTGGACACAAACTGCTTCAACTCCCACCCTCAAAACGATGTTATAGCGCACTGGACACAGAACAACTACACACAAGAATAGGTTTTTTCCCAATTACCATCACTGTGCTAAACAAATAATTCCCTAAATACTGTTAAACTATTTACTAAGTCTGAATTACTATTAATCTTCTCATCGTTCCTCATAGACTGTATGACTATAACTTTGTGGCTTGTATCCTTACAATTTATATTGACTTGTTCCTAATATGATTTGATTGCTTGCATATACCCGGACTATCATTAAGCATTGTAACTTATGATTCTTGACAAACCTATCTTTTCTTTTATGTACACCGAGACCATGTGAATCAAGATGAATTCCTTATGTGTCCAATCACACTTGGCCAATAAAATTCTGTCCTGTCCTGTTGTGTTCTGTTCTATCGCCTTAATGAAAGATTTACTCCGCAGTCTGCACTGGTTGCCGATCAGTTTCCGGTCACAATTCAAAGTGTTGGTTATGACCTATAAAGCCCTTCATAGCACCGGACCAGATTACCTCAGGGACCGCCTTCTGCTGCACGAATCCCAGCGACCAGTTAGGTCCCACAGAGTGGGCCTTCTCCAGGTCCCGTCAACTAAACAATGTCGTTTGGCGGGGCCCAGGGGAAGAGCCTTCTCTGTGGCGGCCCCAGCCCTCTGGAACCAACTCCCCCCAGAGATTAGAATTGCCCCACCCTCCTTGCCTTTCGAAAGTTGCTTAAAACCCACCTCTGCCGCCAGGCATGGGGGAACTGAGATATACTTTCCCCCTAGGCCTTTACAATTTTATGCATGGTATGTCTGTATGTATGATTGGTTTTTATATAATGGGCTTTTAACTATTTTTAGTATTGGATTTTGTTATATACTGTTTTATTGTTGTTGTTAGCCGCCCCGAGTCTGCGGAGAGGGGCGGCATACAAATCCAATAAATAAATAAATAATAAATAAATAAATACTACATCCATTACAAGCCCCATTTCCCAACAAAACAGGGTTCCAATAGTTAGCCCTGCCATTTTAAAGGAAATCTGAAGCTGTTCAACCCAACTTGCTAGTTTATCTCTTCTCATAACTGGCTGATGGAGTTCTTTTGTATTTCATACTCACAATTTTCTGAATTCTGCCTCGAATCAAATTCACCTGATTCACATATGCAGCTAATACATCAAGGTACTGAGAAAAAGTAGGTGCTGCTGTTTGAGGACTAAATGAAAGGAAATAAGGTCAATTTTTAATAAATTAACAAAGTTACATTGGAGACAAATACTGTACCATGACTGCCATGTACAAATGCCAAATTCCCATTTAATGCTTTTTTGTCCCGCTTAAAATGTTTGGTCTTTGAAAAAAAAAGGAAGAAAATATAATTAGACAATTTGCACCTTTTAGCCTAATAATCATCATATACAATATCCCAGCAGTGTTCCCTCTAATTTTTGGGGGGTGGGGTGGAAAAGTATAGTGTCTGAGCGGCAGTCCCTTCGGGACTGGGCGGCACAGAAATAACAAATAAACAAATAAACAAATAAACAAATATTTGTTGTTTTCTGGGATTGGTGTCATTTCTCTCTCCTTCCCTCTCACTCTTTCCCTCTCGGCTTCTGGGCAGGTTTGGAAAACTCTGAGTTGATGATGATTTTTAAGTGAGCGATTGCTCACTGCTCAGCTTAGAGGGAGCTATGTATCCCAGTGTGCCTTCTTCAGTTTCATTTTTTTTGTTTTTGAATTATCAAATCCAAGCTTAATGCTTCTTTTTCAAACAAAAATACCTCCAACACTTAACCTTTCCCTTATACAAAAGTTGCTTCATTCTTCTGTAACCTCAACTGATTTATTCCAAACCTACAATACCTACCAATTTTACCAAAAATATGGGTATCATTTCATGTGTAGTATAAATATGGAGAGATTTATCTCAGTCTCTAAGATGTGACATCTAACTTTATCCACAGCAATCAAACAACTGATTCAACAAGCGATCCAAAATTCCAAGGCCTCCTGACTATTTACCATTAATTCAAAATCTAAAAGGGACAGATTACTTATGAATTTGGGCTCCTGTTATAAATTTCCTTCAATGAAGAATATGACATTTGGAGTTGTGAATTTTTCTAGCTACTCTAAGTAATTTGGTGGGGTTAGCAAATTTATTCACCTCTCTAATAACTCTGACTTTCAGAATATTTTATCAGTTAATATAGATGTTCCTCAACTTCTAACATGAAACAGCATCCACTAAAAACATTAATTACTGCCATTCACACTTATCATTGAAAGGTCAAACTGTTACTTACCCAGTTTTTCTGCAGAGGAGCAAGTGAGCTATTTTAAGAAAAACTAGAAGAAAGGATATGTACACAGTCAGTGAAGGACTACCAAATTTTTTACTACCACACTGTGGGTGTGGCTTATGCATTTTCTTTCAACATTTTTCAGTGTAAATTGAGTGCTCTGGGGTGGAGCTCCATTTTTACTACCCCACTGCGTTCCCCCCAGTACAGGCAGTAGCCCACCCCTGTATACAGTTATATACCCATTGTTAGTTACTATTGGTGCTATGATTGGAAAAAGAAATGGGGAAACTATTAAGTGAAAAGAGAATCCCACAATGGCATTCCCCTACCTGCAAGGCATAGGACCTGCATGACATAGGATCAGACTACTTCCAAGACCGCCTTCTGCCGCGGTCCGGTGATGTCCCACAGAGTTGGTCTCCTTAGGGTCCCGTCGACCAAACAATGCCGGCTGGCAGGACCTAGGGGAAGAACCTTCTCTGTGGGGGCCCTGGCCCCCTGGAATCAGCTGTCCCCGGAGATTCGCATTGCCCCCACCCTCATTGCCTTCCGAAAGAGTTTAAAAACTCATCTTTGTGGCCAGGCCTGGGATTTTTAGATCTTGCCCCCTGACCAATGAATGTTTTTAGTATGGTTGTTGAATGAATGGTAATGATAGCTGTTTTAAATTAGAATTTTAAGGATTGTTTTAATGTATTATTAAGTGGATTGTTTATTACTGTTTTCTGGTTTTTGTATATGCTGTGAGCTGCCCTGAGTGTGGCATACAAATCCAATTAAATCTAAATCTAAATCTACCATCAGGGGTGGGTTCCACTTACCTTCACCACCGGTTTGCATCATAATAAATCAATCAATCAATCAATCAATCAATCAATCAAATAAATAAATAAATAAATAAATAAATAAATACCATTTTGTGTGCGCTGCTAGCTACGCTCCCACGCCCGTGTCCCCGTGTGCAATTACACTTCTGCACATGCTCAGAAGGTGGATTCAGCCTGAAACACAGCTGAGGAGCTCATCAGCTGTACTTCGGACGAAGAAATAAAGGTCGGTATTAACCCCGGGGTGGGCAGGAGGGCTCTTTTCCAAGCACAGAAGGAATAGAAGCCATTCAAACATAGGAAAATCCGCTGAAAATTCAGGAGGGGAAAATGGTGGGGAGCATGGACCGGCCCCAACATAACCAGATCCGTGATGCCAATATTACATCGTCAGCAGGTTGCTAACAGTGCGGGTGATCTGGTTACCATAGTTCATATAAAGCATTAATTTAATTTGTGTACTCTTCCAGGAGACACAAATATTACTGTTTCATTACCATTTTTAAAAATACAGCAATGGAAGGAACAGAATGATAAGAGTAGTCTTTGCTAAATGAGCATTCAGCAACCATTCAAAGTTAGTTATGAGTGGACTTCAAAATTATTGCAATGCCTCTGCAGCTAGAACTTAAGACTTATATACTGCTTCATCGTGCTTTAGAGCCCTCTCTGAGTGGTTTATAGAGTCAGCATATATTGTCCCCAACAATATGGATCCTCATTTTACCCACTTCAGAAGGATGGAAGGCTGAGTCAACTTTGATCCCACCAGGATCAGACTGCTGGCAGTCAGCAGAATTAGTCTCAATACTGCATTCTAACCACTGCACCACCATGACTCCAAAATCTGGACAGTCCACCCTTATTTCTGACTGCACGAATCCCAGCGACCAGTTAGATCCCACAGAGTGGGTCTCCTCCGGGTCCCGTCAACTAAACAATGCCGCTTGGTGGGACCCAGGGGAAGAGCCTTCTCTGTGGCAGCCCCGGTCGTCTGGAATCAACTCCTCCCAGAAATTAGAATTGCCCCCACCCTCCTTGCCTTTCGGAAGCTACTTAAAACCCACCTCTGCCGCCAGGCATGGGGGAATTGAGATACTCTTTCCCCCTAGGCCTTTACAATTTTATGCATGGTATATCTGTATGTATGTTTGGTTTTTATATTAATGGGTTTTTAATCGTTTTTAGTATTGGATTATTATTGTACGCTGTCTTGTTATTGCTGTTAGCCGCCCCGAGTCTCCGGAGAGGGGCGGCATACAAATCCAATAAATAAATAAATAAATAAAATGAACGTGCTCTTCAATTCCTCCTACTTCCCTATCCCATACCACCTTTAGCCTTTTGACCACCCTGCACTCCACTGAAACCTACCCCTTTTGCCCCTTGCTGACCTTTGCCACATTCTTACTTCTGCTATTGAGACACACAAAGCATTGTAAAAGGAAGCAGCTGCTCAGCTAAGAGAAGTGTCAGGTCTTTTCCTAACAACAGTACAACAGTACAGCCCTCCCTTAACCAAGAAAGGGACTCCTGGAACTACCATTGCCAAGTGGTGCAGTCATGTGATGCTTCACCTAAGAAACTACTGTAAATCCACAGTAACTGAATTTAAACATGCCTGGGATAAACATATATCCATCCTAAGATAAAACACAGGAAATGAGGGCAGACTAGATGGACCATGAGGTCTTTTTCTGCCGTCAGTCTTCTATGTTTCTATGTTTCTAAACCGCTTCAAATTAGCAATAGAAATTCCGGTCCCAAGTAGGATAATTAAATGAGGACTGTCTGTAAATGGAAATTGGGAAATTGCCAGCAGGGAATTTACTTTTCAGAGGAAAAGAATACAAATACATATTTTTTAAAAATGAGTTATCCATGGAATTCCACTAGCAGCAAATGAAAATGTACAGATTTTATATACAGTGATACCTCGTCTTACGAACCCCTCGTCATACGAACTTTTTGAGATACGAACCCTAGGTTTAAGATTTTTTTGCCTCTTCTGAACTATTTTCACCTTACAAACCCAAGCCACCACCGCTGGGATGCCCCGCCTCCGGACTTCCATTACCAGCCGAAGGCTCCCCTCGCTGGGAAACCCCACCTCCGGACTTACATTGCCAGCGAAGTGCCTGTTTTTGTGCTGCTGGGATTCCCGAGGCTCACCTCCGGACTTCCGTGTGTTTTGTGATGCTGCAGGGGAATCCCAGCAGTGCAAAAACGGGCACTCCGCTGGCAACAGAAGTCTGGAGGTGGGGTTTCCCAGCGAGGGGAGCCTCAGCGAAATAGTAGCATCGCAAAAACACGAAAGTCCTCGAAATCCCACCTCCAGACTTTCGTTGCCAGCGAAGCGCTCGTTTTTGTGCTGCTGGGATTCCCCTGTAGCATCGCAAAAACACAGAAGTCCGGAGGTGGGGTTTCCCATGGAGGGGAGCTTCAGGGGATTCCCAGCAGCGCAAAACCGGGCGCTTCAGCTGGCAAAAGGGGTAAGTTTTGGGCTTGCATGCATTAATCGCTTTTCCATTGATTCCTATGGGAAACATTGTTTCGTCTTACGAACTTTTCACCTTACGAACCTTGTCCCGGAACCAATTAAGTTCGTAAGACGAGGTATCACTGTATTCATGAGCTGTGAAATTCAGGATCCAGACATTCTATCTGAAGGCAAAACTGCAAAGTGAAAGCTCTAACTATGCTGAAGTTTTCCTTTCTATAGTACGGGAGAAAATAGGACCAAAGCTACTTGGATGCATCTGAACAAGTAGAGAGTATAATTCTATAAAGCGGTGGCAGTTACAATGCAGTATTGCAAGCCAATTCTATCAATTGCCAGCAGTTTGATTCTCACTGGCTCCAGCTGTCTGTCTTCCATCCTTCTGAGGTCGGTAAAATGAGGATCCAAATTGTTGGGGGCAATATGCTGACTCTGTAAACCAGTGTTTCCCAACCTTGACAACTTGAAGATATCTGGACTTCAACTCCCAGAATTCCCCAGCCAGCATTTGCTGGCTGGGGAATTCTGGGAATTGAAGTCCAAATATCTTCAAGCTGCCAAGGTTGGGAAACACTGCTGTAAACCACCGTGAAGTGGTATATAAGTCTAAGTGCTACTGCTATTGCTATACCTGCAAAGCTATCAGTTTGCCACCCTTTGGGTAGTCCATATCTGCAACTGGGCAAAGCCTAAAAAAGAAAGATATTATATTCCTAAAGCACGTACCTGTTCCACAAAGGAATGCATCATAGGCGGCCTCATGAGGAAACTTATTTCTTGCTGAAAGAGTTAAAATGCAGAGAAAGGGTAAAGCATGGAAAAAGATGTTACACTACTAGACATATAAAAGAAGCCGGTTAATGTTTCAATAATTAAAAGTGATATATGAACCATAAATGAAAAGAGTACCCAGAATAATTTCTCCACACTGGATTTACAAAAATAATCTTGTGACTAGGGACAAAGAAAAACTAAAAGGACATAAAGTTTCGCAACATTATTTTAATGCACTGAAGAGTAAGATTGTTAGAAATGAAGGAATATGTTTTTATGTATGATTTCTGTAATATTGGAAGGTGTGTGTGTGTATGTACAGTGGTACCTCTACTTAAGAACACCTCTACTTAAAAACTTTTCTAGATAACAACCAGGTGTTCAAGATTTTTTTGCCTCTACTTCAGAATCATTTTCTACTTAAGAACCTGAGCCCAGAAAAATTTCCCAGGAAATTTGAGAGTGGCACGAAGGCCCGGTCAGTTTCCTGCCATTTCCCCCTTTAATCCCGGCCATCTGGGCTGCCAGAGGAATCTTTTGGTGGCGCTTAAGGAGGCTTTGGCAGTCCAGAGCAAACGAAGTATTTTCCTTTCTCTGGGAGCTGGACAGGAAATAAACTTTTGCCAGCGCCCAGAGAAAAGAAACATTCTCTTTGCTCTGGGCAGCCAAGGAGTCACCACAGCGAAGGAAAGGCGCCGGCTACAAAGCAAGCGAGCGAGAGGAGAGAGGAGCCCTTCAGCATGGGAAGGAACAGGAAGCAGGTAGCAGCAGCAGCAGCCGCCAGTGTATGGGAGGCAGTGTATGGAAGGCAGCCTCACGCTGGGTGTATCAGATGCGTGTGCTCCTCCTCGCCGCCTCAGAGTCCCTCTTTTTTTTTTTTTAGACTTAAAGTTTTGGATTTTTTTGATTCACCTCACCTTCTTCCTTCGGCAGCGACTCTCCTCCTCCTCCTCTTTTTCCTCCTCCTCCTCCCACCCAAATTACGAGCTTTTATTTCTTTCCTAATGGGCTTGCATGCATTGTTTGCTTTTACATCGATTCCTATGGGAAAAATTGCTTTTACTTAAGAACGTTTCTACTTAAGAACCTGGTCACGGAATGAATTAAGTTCTTAAGTAGAGGTACCACTGTATGGTGGCAGCTGCTGAGCCATCAAACCACACCCACCCACCAGTGTTTATAGAGGGGAGGCAGCTCAGGTCTCGCTGTGTTCGCCCTAGAACAAGGACAGAAGCACCAGTCTGAAGATGACGAGTGGGACCTTGTCGAAATGTTGCCAGAAATATCTGAATCCTACACGGGAAGAAACCCGAATATGCCTTGCTATTCTCTTTTAAATAAGGAATAAGACAGCAGACAGTACAGGTAATTGTAAAGAGCAGCAGGGTAGCCGACACTCCTTTTCAAAGCAAATGTGTTTCCTGCAATGAAGCCAACTGAACAGCGTGACATCTCTCAAATGTATGTATACTAATGTGATTTTTTTTTCAGGTATGAAAAAATCTCTTCAAACTAAGCAAAGGACCTTTTTTAGTTTTACCAGTGATAATGGTTACATGGTAAGAGTTTCATTGTGAACCAGACATACCACAGGTGGGATTCAGCAGGTTCTGACCAGTTCTGGAGAACCAGCAGCAGAAATTTTGAGTAGTTCAGAGAACTACTCAAATACCACCTCTGCCTGGCCCCGCCCCCATCTATTTTCTGTCTCTCGAATCCCAGCTGATTGGGAGGAAATGGGGTTTTTCAGTAACCTTCCCCTGGAGTGGGGAGGGAATGGAGATTTTACCGTATCCTTCCCCTGCCATGCCCACCAAACCGTGCCCACAGGACCGGTAGTAAAAAAAAATCAAATCTCACCACTGAGACATACCATATCTGAGACAATTATCCGAATGAATGATTTCTGGACAAAGCTGGTCTGTTGGATTCACAACACTGTTAAGAGGCAGAAATCATTTTTAATCCCTGCAGGTTTCTTTTTTTCTTGAAAAAAAAAACACTAGGTGGACGTTTTAAAAATAAAGTGAAGCAAGAAAGGCCAGTTGAATGAGTGAATGTATAGTATGTGTGTATCCATTCTGCTAGCATTTTATTGTAGGTGCAAGAAACAAAACCAGGTCTAATGATTCCACTTCCTTACCCCGAACTACCAGTAGTTGGGGCAACATTTTATGTAGGGCTTTGTGTTGAGATATTCATGAGCTGGGAGAGCCAGGGATAACAAGGTCTGCTAATAGCACAGCAACTCAGTCAGCCAATGGGAGTTAAGTGCTACTGAGTCTGCAGGAGAAACTGTAAGCTTAGGGCTGTTGTGGTTCCAGTCTCCATGAGGTCTCTGTTAAATCTGTGTTCAATCTGTAGGGTCTCTGCTCTGAACTTGCTGTCATGAAGCTAATTCTCTGTAATTGAATGAAGAGAAATACTCAAGCATATGGTATTGTAAATAGCTGTTATTACGATTATAAAGAAGTTATTTAATTCAGCTAAAATCAATCAACTGTGTGATTCTGGTTTATTTTTCAATGGAGAAAAATCTCCAATATGTTGCAATAGCAACTTTTTTTTTCCTACGAGGGAGCAGCATCCCTTTCCTCCCTCCCCCTTCATATTCACTCATTTGGCTCCTTTGAAACAGAGAAATTGAGTGGGACTAGAATTTCTACAATAGGTCGGCTGTAAAAACCTCATACTGCTATTTTATGCTCTCCTCTTATTTCTCAACCACACCATTTATGTAAACTTCCTAAATTGTTAGAAACTATGCATACATCAATCCTATAAAGAAGACCAGAGCAAGACACAAACATAATGTGGGCCTACTTTTAGTAAAATTGGCTACAGTATGAACATGTTCTGCTCAATCCTATTTTGAAGTGTTTGTGTGTGTATGTATCAATGGATATACAGATGGATGGATGGATGGATGGATGGATGGATGGATGGATGGATGGAGATGATGATGATGATGATGATGATGATGATAATAATAATAATAATAATAATATATTAGATTTGTATGCCGCCCCTCTCCGAAAACTCGGGGCGGCTCACAACAACAATAAAACAATACCACGGTTTTTCCCACCCAATGACATCATATGTCATCACCAAGAGTCACTTCTCTCTCTCTTTCTCTTTCTTTCCTGTCATTCTCTGCTTCAATCATTTTCTCATTTCTCTTTTTTTCTCCCTTTTTCTATAATTTTTCTCTCTCTCTCTACCTTCCACTCTCCCCCCTCTTGCTCTCTCTCTCTTTCTCCCTCTCTCTCTCCCTCTCTGTGAGAACGCCTGCCCCCACCTCTCCTGCAGCCCCCTCGCTGATAGCTAGGACGAAAGCGCTCTCAGCTAAGGGACTGTGAGAGGGGCGGGGCGGGCATTCTCAAAGCGCTCAGAGCAGCTACCGGCCGAATGAGGAGGATGAGAAGCTGTAGCCGCCAGCGCTGCTGCAGGAGGACTCGTGTCCCAAGAAAGCCGGTGAGAGGGGTGGATCGGGCGGGCGGCGGTAGCAGCGAGGGGGCCGGAGGCGCTGGGGGGGCAGGGGCAGCCGACATTCAAAGCAATCTTTGCCGGCCTCCGCACTTTCGTCGCTCCCTGCCCTAATTTCAAGCCCAGCTCCTTGCGCTGCCTTGAAAAAGGGTGCGTGGGGGTAGTTTTTGGCTGTCCATAGCCAAAAATTGTGTTTTTACTTCCGCACCGCTACTTCGCGGAAAATCGACTTTCGCAGGAGGTCTTGGAACGTAACCCCCGCGAAAATCGAGGGAACACTGTAGTTATTAAGATTACTAATCAGATATTTATTAATTATTGAACAAGGAAGAGTTCAAGAAAGAGGTATGTGGCTGACCTGCACAGCGTTTCATAAAACTCCAAAAGAAGAGAAACTTGAGGAAACTGGAATTCCTGTGTTGAAGATGGGGGGCAAAAAAAGAAACAATTTTTTTTTAGGTGCCATGAATATGAATCAATTGGCAAACTATAAAGTAAGAGTATATACTTACTATAAATATATAGTAAGCATATACTTACTATATATAGCAAGTATATACTTACTATATATAATAAGTATATACTTACTGTTGTGGTTAGCTCTGGCCCAGCTCCTGCCCCAAGGAATGTGGAGGTGGATGTGGGGGAGACATCCACATGCCGCAGGCCTGTTTTGCTCCCGATGGAATCTGCCGATAAAGCCTCCTCTGACCAAGGAAGCATGAGTGACAGGGAAGAGGGGAGTTTGGCAGACAACCCAGGAGGAGATCAATCATCTGTATCATCCTTGGATTCTGAACAAGAATTAATGACACATCTACGCATGCGTAGAGTGATGCATAGGAGACAACAACTGAAGGATTATTACAAGAGAAAATGAGGCCACCTGTGGTTGGGTGGGGCTCCAGTAATTAGGGCTGCTGCTATAAATAGCAGCATGTGGGTTTGGCCGTTGTGAAACAGTATCTGATCGCAGTTCTTCAGGAATCCTGTGTTGCTGTTTTCTGGACTTTGTTTGTTGATTTTTCACGCCTTTGAAACCAAAGCAGAGCAACGTGCTCACTTTGTTGGAAGAAGAAGGGGTGTGAAGTTTCTTCACAGCTGCTAGCTAAGTACTTAATGACTGCTTAAGGGAAATTGTACAGACTACCTGGTTGTTTTGGGATGACTGCTCTTTGCAATATAAAAAGAGTGCTTAGTTTATTTTGAATTTTGTGATAAAGAACATTGTTTTGAATTTTCAAACATGTGTGTGTCTGAAATTTGTACCCTTGAATTTTCAGGAGGCTCCTACCAGAGAGCCCGGCAGAACACTTACTATATAGTAAGTATAGTATCTTACTATAAAGTAAGAATGTGAAACCCACTGTGTTTCTGAATTTTCTTATAATACAGTGATCCCTCGAGTTTCGCGATCTCGATGTTCGCTAAACGCTATATCGCGAGTTTTCAACCCGGAAGTAAACTCCACCATCTGCGCATGCGTGCCCTTCCACGCATGCGTAGATGGTGGAGTTTCCCCGCCGGGCAGAGGCTTCCCTGGGTCTTCCCCCTCTTGCCCCGGTAAGGCGCGAGCAACGGCGTGGGCGGGTGGGCGGCACACGCGCGGGGAAACCCCAGGGCCGCTTCTCAGCTGAGAAGCGGCCCCAGCAACAGCGCGGGGGGTGGGCAGCACGCGCGCAAGCGGAGGAAACCCCAGGGCCGCTTCTCAGCTGAGAAGCGGCCCCAGCAACAGCGCGGGGGGCGGGCAGCACGTGCGCGCGGGGGGGAAACCCCAGGGCCGCTTCTCAGCTGAGAAGCGGCCCCAGCAACAGCGCGGGGGGCGGGCAGCACGCGCGCGCGCGGAGGAAACCCCAGGGCCGCTTCTCAGCTGAGAAGCAGCCCCAGCAACAGCGCGGGGGGCGGGCAGCACGCGCGCGCGCGCGGGGGGAAACCCCAGGGCCGCTTCTCAGCTGAGAAGCGGCCCCAGCAACAGCGCAGGGGGCGGGCGGCACGCGCGCGGACAAGCAGCAGCAGCGAGGCGGCGGGGAAACCCAATCTTCGGCTCCTCGCTGCTGCTGTGGAAATAAAAACACCATCTGCGCATGCGCAGATGGTGTTTTTACTTCCGCACCGCTACTTCGCGACAAATCGATCATCGCGAGGGGTCCTGGAACGGAACCCTCGCGATGATCGAGGGATCACTGTACTATCCTCTTGGTCTTCCCTTCTCACCTTTGTTTTCCTATCAGGAAAATGAGATTATGACCCATTTCTACGATTAAATTTTCTAGGCTATAAACACAACACCCTTAAATAAGTTTGGAATTGACATGCACCAGAACCGATCGAACATATTTTTATTCTACCTCCTCTTAAAACACATCTCATCCTCATCAGCTACCCCTCCCAAACATGGAAATCCTGGAGAAATAGGATCCTATGCCGAAAGTCAAGGAAGGGCAGCCTTACTCGTGCTCCTACAATGAGGGTAAGTATTAACAATATTCTTAGCAGCCTGCACTGTTGAGATCAGTGTGTGGAACTTACAAAGCTGCCTTCATGCAGGGCTATCAGGGCTGACACTCTGAGCCGAACCAGTTGTTACATGCTTCCAATTCATTTTCTCGTAAGTTTCTATTTACTCAGCCTTAAAGTGTACAACTTTTAATAAATGCAATACTCAGGTTCCCCGGGAACCTATCAACGCCCTTTTGCAGTTCCTGCAGCCCGGGACTTATGATAAAGTAGAGCAGAAGCTGGCAAGTCATTTCTACTGAACTCTGGGATTACTAAATGGTAGGCTTTCTTGATCTTTATTAAAATGACTGTGTGCACATTTCTTTGAATAAATTTAAATAGTGAATTTGAAAGAAAATGTGATATAAAAGTGACAGAGCTTGATCCATTTAGCCTACTAGTCCACTGCCGTTCACTTTATATCAATGGCACTTTATTGCCTTATGTAAGGGTGGGTGTTTTTAGCCACAAACTGAGATTCTTCAGCTATTTAAACTGAGACGTGAAGCATACTTTTTTTAAAAAATGGAACAGCTGAACTACAGTCCCTCGCTTTGAGAGGAAGAAATGAACTGTAGATGAAAACAAGTTGGAACATTTTTAATTGTGGTAGAGAATGAAAATTACCTTCCACGTGGCTTTGGCAATGTTCTTTGTATCCAAAAGAACAGGAAACAGGAAGTGAATGTTATCTTTGAATTCCTCATACTTTTCTGAAAATTGTAAGTAAAAAAGGAGGGAGAACAAATTATTTACAACCAGTTGTTTAATGATTTCTCATAGTTACGAAGGAGCACCCCCTAAAGGTACTTATGACTTGGTTTTATTTATTTATTTATTACATTTGTATGCAACAAGATCTCTGAGGACTCGGGGCGGCTCACACTATATAATATAATAATACAATGGTAAATCTAATTAAATTTAAAATTACAATCTAAAAATCCAATATTTAAAAACAATCATACCAGTTCAATCATACAACAAACGGTATACAGTGATCCCTCGATCATCGCGAGGGTTCCGTTCCAGGACCCCACGCGATGATCGATTTTTAGCGAAGTAGCGGTGCGGAAGTAAAAACACCATCTGCACATGCGCAGATGGTGTTTTTACTTCCACTGCCGCCCGCCCTTCGCCCGCCCACCCCGTTGCTCGCGCCTGGGGTGCGCGCGCGCTTGGGGACACCCCAGCTCCGCTTCCCAGTTGGGAAGCGGAGGTGGGGTGTCCCCAAGCGCGCGCGCTTTCCCCAGCAACGCGCGCGCGGTGTGGACACCCTAGCTCCGCTTCCCAGCTGGGAAGCTGAGGTGGGGTGTCCCCAAGCGTGCGCGCTTTCCCCAGCAACGCGCGCGCGCGTGGGGACACCCTAGCTCCGCTTCCCAGCTGGGAAGCGGAGGTGGGGTGTCCCCAAGCGCGCGCGCCTTCCCCAGCAACGCGCGCGCGGTGGGGACACCCTAGCTCCGCTTCCCAGCTGGGAAGCGGAGGTGGGGTGTCCCCAAGCGCGCGCGCCTTCCCCAGCAACGCGCGCGCGGTGGGGACACCCTAGCTCCGCTTCCCAGCTGGGAAGCGGAGGTGGGGTGTCCCCAAGCGCGCGCGCCTTCCCCAGCAACGCGCGCGCGGTGGGGACACCCTAGCTCCGCTTCCCAGCTGGGAAGCGGAGGTGGGGCTGGGAAGCGGAGCTAGGGTGTCCCCACCGCGCGCGCTTTCCCCAGCAACGCGCGCGCGCGTGGGGACACCCTAGCTCCGCTTCCCAGCTGGGAAGCGGAGGTGGGGTGTCCCCAAGCGCGCGCGCTTTCCCCAGCAACGCGCGCGCGGTGGGGACACCCTAGCTCCGCTTCCCAGCTGGGAAGCGGGGGTGGGGTGTCCCCAAGCGCGCGCGCCTTCCCCAGCAACGCGCGCGCGGTGGGGACACCCTAGCTCCGCTTCCCAGCTGGGAAGCGGAGGTGGGGTGTCTCCAAGCGCGCGCGCTTTCCCCAGCAACGCGCGCGCGGTGGGGACACCCTAGCTCCGCTTCCCAGCTGGGAAGCGGAGCTGGGGTTTCCCGCGCGCGTGCCGCCCGCCAGCCCACGCCGTTGCTCGCGCCGCCGCTGGTGTCTTACCGGGGCAAGAGGGGGAAGACCCAGGGAAGCCTCTGCCCGGTGGGGAAACTCCACCATCTACGCATGCGTGGAAGGGCACGCATGCGCAGATGGTGGAGTTTACTTCCGGGTTGAAAACTCGCGATATAGCCCTTTCGCGATGCTCGAGGACGCGAAACTCGAGGGATCACTGTATCTCATTTCGTTGGCCAGGGAGCTGAGACTTACTTACTTACTTACTTGCTTACTTACTTACTTATTCAATTTTTATGCCGCCCTTCTCCTTAGACTCCGGGAGGCTTACAACATGTTAGCAATAGCACTTTTTAACAGAGCCACCGTATTGCCCCCACAATCCGGGTCCTCATTTTACCCACTTCGGAAAGATGGAAAGCTGAGTCAATCTTGAGCCGGTGATGAGATTTGAACCGCTGACCTACAGATCTAGTCAGCTTCAGTGGCCTGTAGTATAACACTCTACCTGCTGCGCCACCCCAGCTCTTCACCCCAAGCCTGGCGATATAGGTGAGTCCTCAGACTCTTACAGAAGGCAAGGAGGGTGAGGGCAGTGCAAATCTCCAGGGGGAGCTGATTCCAGAGGGCTGGGGCTCCCACAGAGAAGGCTCTTCCCCGTCAGCCAGCGACATTGTCTGGCTGACGGGACCTGGAGAATGCCAACTCTGTGGGACCTCACCAGTCGCAAGTAATCTGGTTTTGAAGATCCAAAGGATGTCCTCTCCACATGCAAATGGTCACATGGTCAGCAATAGCCCTGCATTTACTTCTAGTTTCCAGTTAAAATGTCCTGTAGAATAGGGTTCCGCAACCCCCAGGCCATGGATTAGTACAGTGATGGTGAATCTGTTGCACACATGCCATAGGTGACACGCAGAGCCCTATCGGAGGGCACATGAAGCGTTGCCCTATGTGAGCTCCAACACGAAAGCATGCACTAGCCAGCTGATTTTCTTGGGGAAGGTAGTTTCACCCTCCGGAGGCTTCAGGGAAGCTTCCCTAAAACCCTGGAGTGCGAAAAACAGCACAATGGGCAAACCAGAAGTTTGGAAAAATGGATTTCCGGTTTGCCCGCTAGGCTGTTTTCCGCACTCCAGAGGCTTTAGTTTTCTTCACCATCCCAGGCTTCAGTGAGGCCTATGCGCATGTGTGGGGACGGGGGGGATTGTGTGCATGCACAGCGGCTGCATGAGGGGATTGTACATGCGTGGGGGAAATTGGTGTGGGCACGTTCGTGCAAACTAGCACACGCACACATAGCCTTTTGGCACGCAAACCAAAAAAGGTTCGCCATCACTGGACTAGTTCGTGGACCTCCAGGAGACGATCTACACCAGGGGTCGGCAATTAATTTTGCCATGGGGCCGCATGAGAAATTGGGATGGTTTTAGAGGGCCGGACTAATATAATTAATTCAGTTCTACCCAATACTGTAAAGACCCAGACCCTGGTCTGACCTAAACACCTAGACCCACTCTACAGACCCCTAATTGTTTGCTTTAGGGCAACACGGTGCACCACAGTCACTGCGCTGGAGTTTTGCATGGTTTCTGGGCTCTGCTGCTCTCGGTAGGAGGTCAAGGTCTGCTCCAGTGCGAGGATGAAAGAGCTCACCGCGTCTGCCGGGACTCCTCCGGTTCCTGGTTTCCTCATGAAAGCAAGAACTGGAGGAGTCCTGGCAGATGCAGTGAGCTTTTTCATCCTCACACTGGAGCGGACCCCGACCTCCGTGGACCGGTCACAGACAGCAGGTGGGCCACTCACAGATAGCTGGCAGGCCTGATGCGGCCCAGGTCTGAGCAAAGCCCCATTCACACACATGCAAGATCCAGGCAGCAAGCAAAACAACGTCTCCCCCCCCCCCCCCCCCCAATCTGTGAAAAAGCTGCCCTCCGTGGAACCAGTCTCTGGCACCCAAAATATTGGAGGATGCTGCCAGAGTGAACAATGGGTTGACTTAACAACTATGATTTGTTTAGTGACAGCCATAAACAAGGAATTGTAAAATTGGGTTGTGGGTGACCTGCTTTACGACCATCAATGTTTTATGACCATAATGGGCAGACTCCATTAGGGTTGCAAGTTGAGGACTACCTATAATACTTACTCGCAAATTTATTAAACTAACGCCATTAAACTTGCAAGAGACCAAAAATTCATCCCAATTCTTTTTTCTGATAGCAAAGATCAAGGGCAATTGCTTAAGAGATAGAAGAGGGATACAATGCATCGTATACAATTGGTATTTGAAATGACTTTACCAGGAAGGGGTTTGTAAAATTTCTCGTGCAGGTACAGAAGATCCATCAGCATATTGTGTCCCACAAGCGGCTACAGATAGCGGAAATAAAAACAAGACAAAGCAAAACTTGGTAAGATTGTAGGTACATCATTGCGGTTCTGCATTGCTCCTTTAAAACCACTTGCTAGGGCAATTTGCTTGCTTGCAGAGGGGAACCTTCCAAACCCAGGGACAGACAGACTGTCAGCTTTTAGATGATAAATAAATTTAATAATAAATAAGTATTTTGTAGCTCAGGTTTATATCATGAATGGACTTTTTAACAGAAAACTGGGCTTTACCTTCTTAGCTCTCACAAGTGTCTGGAAAATATTGGTGAAGCCCCTTGCGGAATAAAGAATTTGTTCTCTTTGACATGGATCAAAAGCAGTGTTATCCAGGACCCATCGGTACTGTGGATTCATCTTTTTAACCATCAACTAAGAGATAAGAAGAGCAGTTGTCAGTAACCCATTCTCTTTTGTTACATCTGCTTGGGTAAATGTTTAATATACTCAGCCTTTTTAACTGTCAAAACATATTTGTCTGTTCAAACTGATGGTACATTTATTATACAATAGCAGAGATAATTTTTCAGTCTACAATGACTGCAGGAAAATCTAGGCAATAAACCACTGATTTAGGGAGCAGGGAAATATTTTTTGCTCTAGTCATAGTCTGTTTTAACTGCATCGGTTTTTCCCCTTGTTGCATCTACCGCTATGTGCATTTCCTTTGAGCAAAATATAAATACTGTAAAAAGGAAATTTTCTAAAGAAGAATAAAAGACTATTTAACCAAATGTATATGAATAATTATATCTATATAATTTAGCTCCATTTAGTATTCCATTAATAAAATGTATAGTACACAAATGCTTAATCTTTTTTATTTTTATTAAAACTCTCAAGAAACACAGTATCAGAACATATATAGATGGACTTCACAGTTTCTACAGAATGAGTCACAAAATAATTCACTTTTGCTATTGTTGCTCGTTCAGTGAAAACAATAACTCTATGCCAACTTTTATTACTTTCTACTCTTCTTTTTTTCCTGTTCTAATGATCAATTTTCATTTCATGCTACCTGATTTCACGGTTTAATCAAGTTCTATTTGTCCAAGGACAGGAGTCCCAACAATTCTTCATAAAATTATACTGCAAATCTTCCCTTAAGACAATCACTATCTTTATTATTCTTGTATATTTCAAAGTATTCAGTATTTTCACATAATTTTCCATAAACAAATATCCATTCTTAAAAGTATTATTCCTTAATAATTTGGCAGGAAGTAAATGAAGCTCCATGTATGCCCATGTCTTAAATATAGGATAAGCTGCTAATAGAGAAAAAAATTATGTAATTTGCAAAGCTGTATCATAAGCCAATTTTGTTCTGTGCCTAGTGATATGGCAAGCCTAATTTAACAACTACTTTTGTACAATCCAAACTAAAACTTTGTCAGCAATCTCAACCTTAGAAACATGGAAACCTGTACAGTGGGAGGGGGTAGCTTGACTTTGAGGATCTTAACACATATACCAATCTTATCTAACATCCTACAATATTAAACCCACTTTTTCATCTTCCAAAGGAATAGTCCAAATATCTGGAAAAGATTTTCTTAGAATGAGTTGTAGTTCAATCACTTGAAAGCCTGTAAGACAAAGTGCAAATAGCATAATGGCAAATTGAAAATAGTATAATTACATGTTTTTCTGTGACTAAAAAGGTTCTTCAGCCTTGCATTAAAGCATTTAAATGAGAAATTCATCACACTGTTATATAATTGTGAGATGCGAAGACACCAAAGAAAAATATTAACAAAACATAAAAAACACAAATAAGAACATAAGAAACACACATACCAATAGAAATGAGATTCATACACATTTTCTTATCCCTTTTTCAGTACATTATTATTATTATTATGGTTGGTCGCACAATCAACCAAATATTTCGACCGGATTTGGAATTTTTATTCGCCTATTGGGATAGGCCAACGTTATTGTTTGCTGGGGCTAAAGTTATCACCACAGATACCGTTCCATATAAAGCTTCCTTTTGCAACTGACTGGTGGTGATTGTTTAAGTGGTGCTCCAAATGTTTGGAAGTGCACGCAAGTTGCCTATTGCTATTGACTTACTGTTTCCAGGTTTTTAGCCCAGCACCTTAATCACTACAAAAACTATATAGCAAACCAAACAACTTTCAACACTATAGCCTCTCCCCACATGCAAAAAACCCTGCACCATGTCCAAACAGTTTAGGAGAAATCTCATATCAAAAACCCTGACCTTTTTGTTGAAAGATTGTACTCATGAATGGAGTTATACTTTTTCTGAACTATTTCACATAGATATGTATATTATACACATATTAATAATTGTAGCTCCCTGAAATAGAGTCTCTCATACACACTACCAATACACACACCCATGAAAGAGAAAAGATATGTATATTAAGACAACCTGTCTACAGTCGACCTCTCCCCTTTTCTAAGAGGTCTGTAAGGGGTGTGAATAAGTGCACCATTGTGCCTACCATCCCTGTCCTACTGTTCTATTGTCCAAATTTACCTATACCTATTTTGCTTTTGTTTATGTTTATATCATATCTATTATATTTACACATTTTGATAAATAATATAATATAATAAATATAATAAATATAATAAATATAATAAATATAATTCAATATAATATAATAAATATAATATAATATAATATAATATAATATAATATCACTGAATTACGGCTGGGAAACAAGAGAGTGTTTGCCATTCCCCCAAAGCCTGTTTCAAATTCAGAAGAAAGAAAAGCAGAATTTGAGGTAAAGGGGGATTTTGTTATGTAGAAACAAAATGCTTTAACCGAGAATATATACAGTGATCCCTCGATTATCGCAAGGGTTCCGTTCCAAGACCCCTCGCGATAATCGATTTTTCGCGATGTAGGGTTGCGGAAGTAAAAACACCATCTGTGCATGCGTGCCCTTTTTCCATGGCCGCGCATGCGCAGACGGTGGAGTTTGCGTGGGCGGCGGGGAAACCCCGATCTTCGTCTGCTCGCTGCTGCTGCGGCCGCCCAGCAGCTGATCTGCTCGGTGGCAGCAGCGAGGAGCCGAATCGGGCTTTCCCCTTTGCTTGGGCGGCGGGGAAACCCGGATCTTCGTCTGCTCGCTGCTGCTGCTGCGGCCGCCCAGCAGCTGATCTGCTCGGCGGCAGCGAGGAGCCGAATCGGGCTTTCCCCTTTGCGTGGGCGGTGGGGAAACCCGGATCTTCGGCTGCTCGCTGCTGCTGCGGCTGCCTAGCAGCTGATCTGCTCGGCGGCAGCAGCAAGGAGCCGAATCGGCCTTTCCCCTTTGCGTGGGCGGCGGGGAAACCCCGATCTTCGTCTGCTCGCTGCTGCTGCAGCAGCAGCGAACAGACGAAGATCGGGGTTTCCCCGCCGCCCACGCAAAGGGGAAACCCCGGCTCCTCGCTGATGCCCCCACCCGCCCGCCCACCGCCCACCGCCCGCCAGCAAGAGGGGGAGAGATAGAGAAAGAGAGAGAAGGAAAGAAAGAGATGAGAGAGGGAGGAAGAGAGTGTGAGAGAGGAAGAAGCAAGATAGAGAAAGAGAGAGAGAAAGAAAGATGAGAAAGGAAGGAAGAGAGTGACGTCATCGGGTGGGAAAAATCGCGATATAGCGTTTCGCGAAGATCGAGATCGTGAAAATCAAGGGATCACTGTACTACATTCTTGGCTTATGTTCTTTTGTTGTGCTAAAGTCATTTTTATTTCTCTGTACTTCTCTTAAAATAATGCCTACATTTATGCATTCTGAAGGCATGCCCAAAATAAAAACTTGCTTTCTCCAGGCTAATACAGTGGTACCTCTACTTAAGAACAGCTCTACTTAAAAACGTTTCTAGATAAGAACCGGGAGTTCAAGATTTTTTGCCTCTACTTAAGAACCATTTTCTACTTAAGAACCCGACCCCGGAAAAATTTCCCAGGAAATTTGAGAGCGACACCAAAGCCTGGCCAGTTTCCTGCCATTCCCCCTGGGTTTCTCTCTCTGGCGCAGTGTATGGGAAGCAGCCTTGCATCGGGTTATGGGAGGCGCGTGCTCCTCCTCGCCACCTCAGAGTCCCTCTTTTTTTTTTTAAGCCTTAAAGTTTTGGATTTTTTTGATTCCCCTCACCTCACCTTCTACCTTCGGCAGCAACTGTTCTCTTCCTCTTCTTCCTCCTCCTTCTCCTCCCACCCAAACTCCGAGCTTTTATTTCTTTCCTAATGGGTTTGCACGCATTATTTTACATTGATTCCTATGGGAAAAATTGCTTCTACTTAAGAGCGTTTCTACTTAAGAACCTGGTCATGGAACAAATTAAGTTCTTAAGTAGAGGCACCACTGTACTTCTCAAAGTATGGTCTAAGGATTACCGGGGATTCCCCAAGACCCTTTCAAGACCTTTCAGGTGGTCTGCAAAATCAAATAACAAAATAAATAATTTAAAATTTCTAACACAGTAAATATTGATAGATCTAACTTAAATAAACCAAAGCTTTCTCCTCAATCACTTTTAGGAATGCAAAGGGGTCCATCCAGAGACCAAATTGTTTGCCTTGGGAACTGCAATATTCTCTTTGCTTATTCCAGATTCCAATGACTGGTCAGGTCCCACAGTCGGCCATCTCCAGGTCCCATAAACTAGACAATGTCGCTTGGTGGGGCTAGGGGAAGAGCCTTCTCTGTGGGGGCTCCGGCCCTCTGGAACCAATTCCCCCCAGAGATTCGTACTGCCTCTACCCTCCTCACCTTCTGCAAGAGCTTGAAGACCTATTTGTGTCGACAGGCCTGGGGCCACTAGATATTAGCCCCTGGCTGATGTATGCTTGATTGTTTGAATAAGAATGATTTATTTTTAACAAACTCGAGTTTTTAGATTAGTTAATTTAACTTAAATTGGATTCAGGATTTTTTTTATTTTTTATATATGTTGTAAGTCACCCCGAGTCTTTGGAGAAGGGCAGAATGTAAATCCAATAAATAAATAAATAATAAATAATAAATTAAACTAAACTAAACTATAGATTTTGTTTCTCTCTTATGGTCCAATTCCTAATGGGAGGGGGATATGGAAAAAGACTGAATCCTTTAGCCCCATATTTGCATATTCTGTGACCATAAAATGGCTTTGCAGATATAATTTGAACTTCTTAATTTTTATCTCTGAAATACATCTGTCTCACTGTCCAGAGTTTGAGTAGGAAGCCAGGTGAGGCAGTTCCTGAAAGACAAATGGTGGCAGAAGAATTATAAAGATGCTATCAATAATTATAATGATACTCTTGAATTTGATTGGGGGGAATGGTTATGACAAGATCTTTGCAACACATACCATAAAGCAAATCAATCTGCAAAAGTCTTTTTAACACCTCATTCAAATGGTTTGAAACTATACTGCTCAAAAAAATAAAGGGAACACTTAAACAATAGAACTCCAAGTAAATCAAACTTCTGTGAAATCAAACTGTCCACTTAGGAAGCAACACTGATTGACAATCAATTTCACATGCTGTTGTGCACATTCAACTTTGTACAGAACAAAGTATTCAATGAGAATATTTCATTCATTCAGATCTAGGATGTGTTCTTTGAGTGTCCCCTTCATTTTTTTGAGCAGTGTATAATTATCCCCTTTAAAGTGAACACTGCTCCCCTTTCAAGGCACCAATAAACAAGAATTTTAAAAATGAAAGAAGCTTAATTAATTCATACCATATATATCATGCAGAACCATAGAATCTTCCTCTTCTGCTGAGGATATCCAGCAAGTTACTTGATCAATCACTTTTTTCACCTTGTCTTTATCAAAACTACAGTAAGCAGAGTAAGACAATTGAATGACACTATTGTCCAACCCAGCTTTTTTAGTAGCTTCAGGTTCTCAGAAAATTAAAGCTATTTCTCAATAATAAATTTCTGAAAAGACCCAGCTTCTCAATAAGATGCCTTCCAGAGGCCAAAGCAAATACAGTGATACCTCGTCTTACAAACGCCTCATCATACAAACTTTCCGAGATACAAACCTGGGGTTTAAGATTTTTTTGCCTCATCTTACAAACTATTTTCACCTTACAAACCCACCGCCACTGCTGGGATGCCCCACCTCCAGACTTCCGTTGCCAGCGAAGCATCCGTTTTTGCGCTGCTGGGATTCCCCTGAGGCTCCCCTCCATGGGAAACCCCACCTCCGGACTTCCGTGTTTTTGTGATGCTGCAGGGGAATCCCAGCAGGGGCAAAAACGGGCACTTCGCTGGCAACGGAAGTCCGGAGGTGGGGTTTCCCTGCGAGGGCAGCCCCAGTGAAATCACAGCATCGCAAAAACACAGAAGTCCGGAGGTGGGGTGCTTCGGCTGGCAAAAGGGGTGAATTTTGGACTTGCACGCATTAATCGCTTTTCCATTGATTCCTATGGGAAACATTGTTTCGTCTTACAAACTTTTCACCTTAAGAACCTCGTCCCGGAACCAATTAAGTTTGTAAGACAAGGCATCACTGTAATAACTTAGATGCCCAATGATTTTTTGTATCATCCCAAAAGTTTCATATCTGTCTGTTTCTATGGATGTATTAGGCAGCAAACACATCTCATTCTCCTGCCTCCCATTTTTCCCACAGCAGCCTTTGATAGTCAGAATGCTGAGTAGATGACAATTCTCATACAACAAGATGCCTTCACAATGCTTCACAATTTTTATTAGCAGCCCAATTACTTTTCTTGATGTCGACAATTAATTAAAATGTTATGGATCTGCAGCGAGGAAAACTAAATCCATCTCTAGCAAAATTGGAACAAAAAGGAGAAAAACAGAGCAGGTAGGTTAGCCTATAGATAGAAGTGGGAAATATATGAGCAGTAAACTGCCTAATGCAGCACAAAACATACACTGAAGATGAGAAAGAACTGATGCTGTGAATTTGAAATTAAATAAAGGATAACATAGAAACATAGAAGACTGATGGCAGAAAAAGACCTCATGGTCCATCTTGTCTGCCCTTATACTATTTCCTGTATTTCATCTTACAATGGATATATGTTTATCCCAGGCATGTTTAAATTCAGTTACTGTGGATTTACCAACCATGTCTGCTGGAAGTTTGTTCCAAGGATCTACTACTCTTTCAGTAAAATAATATTTTCTCACGTTGCTTTTGATCTTACCCCCAACTAACTTCAGATTGTGTCCCCTTGTTCTTGTGTTCACTTTCCTATTAAAAACACTTCCCTCCTGAACCTTATTTAACCCTTTAACCTATTTAAATGTTTCGATCATGTCCCCCCTTTTCCTTCTGTCCTCCAGACTATACAGATTGAGTTCATTCAGTCTTTCCTGATACGTTTTATGCAAATCACAAGTCTAGAAAAGCAAAATGGCCACAGACCAGGGGTGAGTTCTAACTGCCGGTTCGCTTCCTCCCAAGCTGCGTGGCTGCACCTCGTGGGCGCGCGCACACGCATGGGCAAAAAAGTACAAAAAAATCCATCATCCCCCCCCCCAAAGCCAAAAACAAAATGGCAACACATGCGCAGTGCTGGAAACTGCATGCACAGAAGAAAAAAACTTGGGGGGGGTAGAGGGAAATCGGGGGGGGAGATTAATTTTTTTTTAAAAAAAGTTGGCAGTGCCCACAGACCGACACCAACCAAACCAGTCCTGTGGTGTCATTGTGATGTCACCAGCGGGTTGCTACCAGTTCGGCGGAACCAGTCCCACCTGGGAGGAACCCACCTCTGCCACAGACATGTGAGAAGGAACACAGACAAAAATTCAGAAAAAATGGCAGACAATTAGAGAAAGACTGTGAAGAGAGGATGTCTGAAATTAAGGCCATGGGTCTTTTATCTATTAGGGAATTGCTTTTTAATTCATCCCAAGGGCTTCCAATAAATCTGAATGTCATACAGTATAAACAAAACTTTTTCAAGAAAGGATTTCTGTTTGTTTAGAGGCCTTTTGTGATGTTAATCCTCCACATTTTAAAGACTTTAAATGGCAACCAAAGTCTCATTTAGACTATTTCTGAATTTCAGTTCTTGTAACATTGGTTAACAGCCACTGTTTGAAGAACAGGATCCTGTCACTCCAGTTACTTGTCCATAAAAAAACACAGGAGGAAAAAAAAAACTCCCAACATTACTATAGAAACAATAGTGTGGAAGAGGGTTACCTTTGGACCATCCAATTACCAGATAACAGATGCTGAAGCTTCTTCTCTTGTGTTTCATTCATATAAGGGATTCCATCTTTAAGGAACTAAAGGCAAATAGATAGTGCTACATAGTATGGAATTTAGGCATCTGACTTATTTTCTCGTGAGTTAAAGAGAAAATTGTGTATAGTACTGGAGAAAGTAAAAAAAAAGTAAAGGTTCTCTCAACTTGGCTTCTAATAACAACATGGACATATTCATATATTAAACCATAAGGTATTCATGACAAATTCAAGATTTTTTGAAAAAATTGAACTATTTATCAACTACAGGAGGTCCCCGACTTACGATGTTGATCCGTTCCTACGTCACATCATATGTCGTTTTTCGGTGTAAATCGGAACATTCCTGATCTTCCTCTACTTCGCATGTTTGAAGGGCCTTGTTGCCCCGGGTCGCCACATCATGACGTCACCACCACACGTAACCAGCTACTTCCCATTTGCATCCCAGCAAGTGACTAAAGAAATGCCTGATTGCTAAAGCGCTTCATTCGAGCCTTCTTTCCACCCCCGCGCTTCAGAAAGCACCGGAGTCAACGAATGCGTTGCTAGGGGCTTTTCACTGGCGTCTTCTCGCGGCCAGAACCGAAGGAGAAAACCGCAAGCCCAAAGGCAACCGAATGAGGCATTGTCGAGGGCAGCACCACTTTCATTTCTAGAAGAGGGGGAGGGGGAGTAAATAGCACGGTAAGAGCGGGAGTCACTGTCCCCCCCACGGGAAGCTTGCCAGAGGGCATGGAGGAGCCATTGCGCAGTGCAGTGCGTGACTTGCGAGGCCTGCTTTGAGGGGAGGGGAACAGGTTGGGGGGTCCCGGCTCTTCCTCCCATGGTGAGAACGAGCCAAGCGAGTGCGGCGTGGCTGGAGGAGGGGGGCCGGCCATGGAGCCACAGAAGTTAACCGAGCTGCGGACCTTCATGAAACTCTGCAATATAGGTAATAGAAGCGCAGAGCTGCTCTGCCGGGAGATGTGTCGTAACCACGAAACATCGTAACTCGGGACTAACCCGAGGACCCCCTATACTTATACTCTGGGAAATCCAGAGCATGATACCATGGTCTTTCGGGACTGAGGGATGCCAATTCAATACTCTGGTGATATGCACAATTCATCCTACTGTCAAGTAATCTGAAAACTCTAAGATGTTGCAAGCTGTTGACAAAAAGAACCATTTATTCCTTTAGCTCCCATTAGTATAACATTGTGGACGGATGGATGGATGGATGGATAGATTGATAGAGAGAGAGAGAGACATAGAGAGACATAGAGATATGGATATAGATATAAAAGGCTGGTCTAAATTATTCTACTTAGAATGATAAGAGAATTAAAACCCTTAAAATCTCTCACCTCCCATACAAAACTTTCCATCCCATACTAACCTCTACTCTACATTCACCATGGGCTTTTGAGAGGGAGGGGAGATGTTGATGAAGAATCTCAGTCATTAAAAATCATTATATCTATGTATACTACCAATACGTACTTGACAAAATAAATAAATAAATAAATAAATAAATAAATAAATAAATAAATAAATAAATAAGCACTGCCCTAACTCAACTTCCAGACATCTTTCTGGGGAACTGGCCAGTTACAAACCTACCGAGGAATCGTGATCAAATGCTGGACCTTCTCCCCCCTGAACCAGGAGCCCTGTCCTGACCTCACAGAAAGAATGAAGCAATTCAAGGGGTCCTGGGATATTGACAGTGATAAAAATTAATTATATCATTCTGCTGGAAATGAAATGTTGAAAATATATTTTATTATATTGCATTTCAACAGCGCTTTAAACGCAAAGGCCAATTCTAGTTTCTTCCCTACTTAAATGCTTGACTACTCTACTAAATAACATAAAATATACCTTATTATAGTCAAAGCCATAATGAGACAGGAAATGAATACTAGATGCTTGGCAGGAGAACTCGGAATCCATTTGGCCAAATGTGGCAGGGAATAGGAAGAAGTTATACGAATGAGCGATATACCTATAAAAATTAACAAAAATAATTAAGGCTAGCCACCTGGCAGGGAAGACCTGAAAGTTATCAGGTAAATATAATTGACAATAAAACAATTTACTTACTGATTTGACATCCCCTTGTAAAATATGGACAAACCTAAAAGAAAAAAAATGCAGTTCATTGCAAAGCAATATGCTGATCATAGGGTCTCCTTTGTTATTTTCCCCACAACTTCTACATTATGGATCAATCCCCTTTGTATATACAGTATCAGATATATTCTATTTGGGAGTAAATGTGTTGGTAAGAGATTTGTGAATCAACATCTTGGGTGAATGTGGAGGTAGTTTGTCTTCCATGAGCCTTCACAGGGATTGTTCATTCACTACACTCTAATCTTGTATGTAGCATTCTCCCACACCCCAGTTCCTTAATTCAGTGTTTTTCAACCAGTGTGCCGTGGCACACTAGTGTGCCGTGAGACATGGTCAGGTGTGCCGCGAAGCTCAGAGAGAGAAAGAAAGAAAGACAGAGAGAAAGAAAGAGAAAGAAAGAAAGCAAGCAAGAGAGAGAAAGAGCGAGCGAGAGAGAAAGAGAACAAGAGAAAGAAAGCAAGAGAGAGAAAGAGAGGGAGGGAAGGAGAGAGAGAAAGACATAGAGGGAGGTAGGGAGGGAGAGAGAAAGAGAGCAAAAAAGAGAGGAAGAAAGGAAGAGAAAGAAAGAGGGATGGAGAGAGAGAGAGAAAGAGGAAGGGAGAGAAAGAGGGAGCGAGAAATATAGCGAAAGGGAGCAAGAGAGAGAGAGAGAATTTTTTGTCCAAACTTTTTTTAGCCCCCACCCCCACCCCGTTCAATGTGCCCCAGGGTTTTGTAAATGTAAAAAATGTGCCGCGGCTCAAAAAAGGTTGAAAATCACTGCCTTAATTGATATATCTCAAAATACATTTGGGAAAGAGGAAAGAGAACATGTATTCTTTTTAAAGATAAAAACAACAGAAAAGAGAAATTAAGATGACCTAGATACTATTGAGATACAATTTCTAGCTTTTAATTGCCACATTTTAAACTATCTTAAAACCTATCTTTTAGAAAGTAGAAGAGCTCACCAAGTTGATTCACGGTAAACTGCTGAACATGCTGTCTGCCCTTCCGATACCACTCAGCAGGTAAATCAAAGAGACTAGGCAAAAGAAAGATATGAAGGATTTCCATGTTGTTCATCATGTTGCTAATTTCCATGGGGACATCACTAGAAATATATTTACAGTGATACCTTGTCTTACAAACTTAATTGGTTCCGGGACGAGGTTCTTAAGGTGAAAAGTTTGTAAGATGAAACAATGTTTCCCATAGGAATCAATGGAAAAGCGATTAATGCGTGCAAGCCCAAAATTCACCCCTTTTGCCAGCCGAAGCGCCCGTTTTTGCACTGTTGGGATTCCCCCTGCGGCTCCCCTCCATGGGAAACCCCACCTTCAGACTTCTGTGTTTTTGCGATGCTGCAGGGGAATCCCAGCATCGCAAAAATGAGTGCTTCGCTGGCAACGGAAGTCCAGAGGTGGGGTTTCCCAGCGAAGGGAGCATCAGTGAAATCGCAGCATTGCAAAAACACTGAAGTCCTCGAAACCCCACCTCCAGACCTCTGTGTTTTTGCGATGCTGCGATTTCACTGAGGCTCCCCTCACTGGGAAACCTCACCTCTGGACTTCTGTTGCCAGCGAAGCACCCATTTTTGCACTGCTGGGATTCCCCTGCTGGGATTTCCCTGCAGCATCACAAAAACATGGAAGTCTGGAGGTGGGGTTTCCCATGGAGGGGAGCCTCAGGGGAATCCCAGCAGCATAAAAGCGGGCACTTCGCTGGCAACAGAAGTCCGGAGGCGGGGCATCCCAGCGGCGGCGGTGGGTTTGTAAGGTGAAAATAGTTTGTAAGAAGAGGCAAAAAAATCTTAAACCCCGGGTTTGTATCTCGAACAGTTTGTATGACCAGGCGTTTGTAAGACGAGGTATCACTGTATTTCAACATGCTTACCTAGGCTGATTGTCAGAATGCAATCCTGTGAATTCCATATCAAGGCCTGCAAAATACCAAATATGTGCCTTCCATTATTATTAAAGAATGAATACAAAGCTTTATTTAATTCATATATCTCAATCTTACATGTGTAGATTTTCATGCTATTCCTAATTCATATTAAAATATTAATGAGTTGAATATATATATATAGTAGTAACATGCTCCTAAACTTTAAAACAAGGATTGGGGGATTTCTTCATGATGAATGGAATGGAATGGAATATAGGAGAGGAGAGGAGAGGAGAGGAGAGGAGAGGAGTGAATAGTTGGAAGGGACCTGGGAAGTCTTCTAGTCTAACCCCCTGCTTAGGCAGGAAACCCTACACTACTTCAGACAAATGGTTGTCCAATCTCTTCTTTAAAACCTCCAGTGTTGGAGCATTTACAATATCTGGAGGCAAGTTGTTCCACTGATTAATTGTTCTAACTGTCAGGAAATTTCTCCTTAGTTCTAAGGAGCAGCGTTGGGAATGTCGCGCGGTTCAGTTGGTTACCTCCAGGCAGTTGCACCAACTTTTTCTTTCCCCGTGGCGGCTCCGGCGGCTTCCCTTCACGTGACGTTCCTGACGCTGCTGTTGCTCCTCGAAGGGAAGCCGACGGAGCCGCCACCGCCGGGGGGGAAAAAATTGGTGCAGCTGCTTGTAGGTAACCGACTGAACGCTGAGGAAAGTAGCCCCCACGAAGCTGCCGGTATTGTAGCCAGCCCTACCCTTCCTGCTGCGTAGAGAAGTTACAAGGTAGAGACTGGAAGGCTATTAAGAGGGCGGCCAGGAGGGGCGTTCCGACTCCCATTCCCTCTCACCTCGTCCCTCAGATCTTACATTTCGGATAGAAAACAAAATTTTCTGTTCAGTATCCGAATTTTTGTTCGGATACTGAAGCAAATTTTTGCAGAAAATTTTGTTCGGTATCCGAAATGTACGAGAAAGGAAGCGTTCGAAAACCGAGGTACCACTGTATATTAGTCCGGCCCTCTAAAACCATCCCAATTTCTCATGCAGCCCCATGGCAAAATTAATTGCTCACCCCTGTTCTGGAGTCTCAATATCTTGTTTAAAAACCTGACGTGATCTTCATTCTATCCCTCTTTTTTTGCAGCTTTGTTGCTGCATAAGCCAACTGTATTGGCTTTTTTGGAAGCTGCTGCACATTGCTGAATCATATTTAAATGACTGTTTACTAGGAGTCCAGGATTCCTCTCACAGTTACTACTGAGCAGGGTACTATATATGTTGTACCTATCCATTTTGTTATTCTTGTCTAAATGTAGAATCTTACTTTTTTCGCCATTGAATTTCATTTTGCATTTCAGGATGCTTACAGCTGCAATCCTAAAGTTTTTGAGATAATAAGATTTTACCTTCCCACATTTCAATAATTTTCTCATCACTTTGCTGATGAGAAAGTATGAAATCTAAGTGAAGTTGAAAGAGATGTCAAAAAGAAGAGCCAAAGGATTATCCACTACCATAGCAGCCTTCTAACTTGTTACAAATTATGAAGTAATTTAGATCTGATTTTTACAAACCCAAGAGATTTAAACATTTATAATTGTTCAGTAAAGTTATTTCAGTTACATTATAATTCACTACACAGATTTTTGTCCATAATTTGCAGTATTTTCTCACCTATCATATGCTATACTAATGCATTTAATACACCCTTCAATATGCTTTATATTTTTTTATCAGTTGAAGCAAAATTGTCTTTATCAATTTAAACATTAGCAACATTTCTACTATAAACCATAAGATTATGGAATACTATAGAGAAGGAAGGATGCCAGATCTGAGCTCTTCAAATAAGCACATCAGGGAAAAAATATGACTAAAGGGTTTATTTCACTGGGGAATAGGAACTGCAAACTTTACAAATTTGCCCTAGTAAATAACTTATTTTTAAACCACAAAACACAGTTGTGTTTTTGCTCCTCTTGCACAAAGTATGGCACTATTCACTTAGTATAATCCTGGAAGCTTTTTTGAAATCAAATGCTTAAAAGTCTGTTAAGGAAACACTATACCAATCTTACTACAACTCTCAAAATCCCATATTAGCTAGGATGGAAATAAAAGAGCTCTGCAATGATTTCAAAATAATTCTAAATTATGATCTTTCAAAAATCAGAAGGCATAATATATATAGCAACATTAGCTATTTTCATAAAATTCACCATGTTTGCCAACAGCATCTTAAATAATAATAATAATAATAATAATAACAATAACCAGTTGGAAGGGACCTTGGACTACACTACTTCAGAGATGGTTGGTTATCCAACATCTGCTTACAAACTTCCAGTGTTGGGGCATTCACAACTTCTAGAGGCAAACTGTTCCATTATCAACCATTCTTTCAGGAAATTTCTCCTCAGTTCTAAGTTACTTCTCTCTTTGTTTAGTTTCCACCCATTGCTTGTTCTACCCTCAGGTGCTTTGGAGAATAGGTTGACTCCTTCTTCTATGTGGCAACTCCTGAGATATTGGAACACTGCTATCATGTCTCCCCTGATCCTTCTTTTCATTAAACTAGCTATGTCTAGTTCCTAGTTTTAGTCTCCAATCCCCTAATAATCTTTGTTGCTCTTCTCTGCACTCTTTCTAGAGTCTCAATATCCTTTTTGCATCGTGGCAACCAAAACTGAATGCATTATCTTTCTTACAACAGTAACTTATCCACCCTGAGTCCCATGGAATAGTGCAGCATATGAGTCAATTAAATTAAATTAAATTACTAAATCATTATTTGTTTAATCAGCTATTTAACAGGCCAGAGTTATACAATTAACATAACCATGATGTACAAATTACACTGGCTGGGTGATCGAAGACTCATCTTTTGGCTCCATAACCCAACTGGCCATCCAAAGGGCCAAATGGGAATCTTATCAGTGATCCAGTCCCCCACCCCATCTACAGTAAGCAGATCCTGGCAAGCCCCTGAAGTAGATTCAGCAATTTCCTTGGGATCATTAACAGCTTTCTTCCATTTAAAACGCCTCCCAAAGTTGAAGGAGGAACACGCCAGCCACACTGCAGCTGAGACCAAAGTTAGCAGGCAATAAATAAGGGTGGGCGCGTGTGAACAATAGGGCTCCCCCTCTTTCGTAGTTAAACCTATATTAAAGATGGGAAAAGGTTTCGCCCTTCAATATCACACCCGTGCCTCACCAACGAAGTCGCAGCCCAGGACAAGCTCCTCTAACTGAGGCAACATTTTTGGAAACTCTGCGGCGCCCACATCCATCCCGCCCGCCCTGGCTGCTTTCTCTCGGCTGAATTCGCCAATTCCTGCCTGTGCGGTACGGGAAACTTCCCGCTTCCCTGACTGAAGGGGGCGGGGCCAGCCTCATTTGCTACTCCGCCCACCCTCCGCATTTAAAGGCTTTCCCCCCCTCATCGTCCGCATTCCCCAGTCCCTGGAATCGATTGTCTGAATCTGATCATTGGTCCTTTTCGTTGTCCGTCTTAGCAAAGCCAACCCTCTTGGGGAAGGATTAGAATGCCTGGACTCAGTCAATGATATACTGTACTGTATTTTATTTATTTATTATACTGTATTTGTCAAACAAGTATAGAGTTATAGTTTGTATTGACATAACAATGTATAAATAAGTGATAAAAAGAATAATAGGAATATATATATATATATAAATATATTTTAAAAATACGAAGAAAAAAGAAGGACGGTAGGCACAATAGTGCGCTTATTACAAGGAGTTGTAATACAAGGAGTTGAGGAACGATTTGAACAAAAGTTTATTGGCTAAGATTCAGACTGGCTATTTAGAAATTAACCCAATTTTTATGTATTAATAACAGTGAAGGGCTACCAAAATTTTTACTACCACACTGTGGGTGTGGCTTACGCAGGACACCCTGCATTTTCTTTCAACATCTTTCAGTGCAAATTGGGTGCTCTGAGGTGGGAGCTCCATTTTTGCTACCCCACTGCGCCCCCCCCCATATATAACCATGTTTATACCTATATTTGTTATCTAATACATGCTTGGCAAGATAAATAAAAATAAAATAAGGGTTGTTTTTTGCCTTGTAGATAGCATTTTAACTCCGGAATAAGACTAAGCCAGGTGTAGGTAAAGTTGGTTCGTCTATGACACGTGGATTTCAACTCCCAGAATTCCTGAGCTTGCATGATTGGCTCAGGAATTCTGGGAGTTGAAGTCCACGTGTCATAGAAGAGCCAACTTTGCCTATCCCTGGACTAAGCTTAATACTGATTGAATTTCTATGTCACATGACTCTCAGCTACTCTTGACCGTTAATATATATTACATGTATATGTATATATGTGTGTGTATACACGCGCACACACACACACACACACACGTAGTCCTAAATTTACAAGTTTATTATTTGTACACTTATAGGCCCCCAATTCTCTTTGGACTCTTCATTTAGTGACTGTTTAAAATTACAACGGCACTAAAAAAAAGTTACTTATGACAGTTTTTCAGTTGCCATCTTTGCAACATCCCCATAATCATATGATGAAAATTCAGATACCTGGCAACTGTTTCATACTTATGACCATTGCAGTGTCCTGCGGTCATGTGATCCTCTTTTGTGATCTTTTGACAAGCAAAGTAATAGGGAAGCCAGATTTATTTGCTTGTTTATTTACTTACTTATTATTAGAGTTGAAAGGGACCTTGCAGGCAGGGCCGCCGATAGGGCGGTACTACTGGGAGTGGCGTCAGGGGCCCGGGCAAATTGAAAAATGAGGGGGGGCCCGGTTTTATTTATTATTTATTTATTTATTTATTTATTTATTTATTTATTTTTTTTATTACTTAGATTTGTATGCCGCCCCTCTCCGAAGACTCGGGGCGGCTCACAACATGTAAAAACAAATCATAAGCAATCAGACAAATTTAAAATATTTAAATATTTAAAAAAACCCATATGCCGGCCTCCTGGCACCTGCAGTAATTTGTGCCCCGTGAGCAGCTCCTCGCACATACGCAGTACCGGCCCTCTCTTGCCGGCCGCCTGCCTCACCAACGAAAAAGGCGCACCCTCTGGCCCTCGCGAGGCAGGACTCAAAGCCCCAACGGAGCCTTTGGCAGCGCAGTCCTCCCAGTCCCGGAATAAAGCATGCGGCGAAGGTAGGAGTCCCTTCGGGGTGGCGGCGACGCTAGTTAGTTGCGCTTGTGTTAGTTGCGCTTGTGTTAAATTTTGTTTCTTTCCTAAGCAGTCGTTCCCAAATGGATTTTTTTATACAGAAGGCTGCTTAGGAAAGAAACAAAATTTAACACAAGCGCAAGTTGTAGGCTTCGCACGCGTGAGCCAGCATCCCCCAAAAGCCCCCCCCCGCACACCCTTTTCCAAGGGCGCGCACGAAGCTGCGGCCGCCCCCGCCCCCCCACGCCTCTAGCCCCCTTGCGCCCCCCTGGCTACTTGCCGCTGCCCCCGCCCGCTCCGCCTCTCTTTCTTCTCCGCTGCAAGAGAGGCGGGGCAGGCATTCTCATAGTGGGGGCCGCCGGCCGGCGAAGGCGATTTTCAATGTCGGGCGTGCGGGCCGACGCGCGCTCTCTCCATCTCCCTGCCAGCCTGCCCGGAACATTCAAAGTAAGAGCGAAGTGGGCTGGCAGCAGGGGAATGGGGAGAGCGCGCGTCAGCCTGCGCGCCCGACATTGAAAATCACTTTCGCCAGCCTCTGGAGAACGAGAGAGAGTGAGAGCGACAACAGAACAAGATAGAGAGAAAGTGAGAGAGAGAGAGAGAGAGAAAAATAGGGGGAGAGAAAGAGATAGCAAGAGAAAGAGAACGAGAGAGAGAAACAGTGTGAGAGAGAAAGCAAGAGAGAGAGAAAGAAAACAAGAGAGGGAAAGTGAGAAAAAGAGAAAGAGGGGGAGAGATAGAGAAAGAGAGAGAAAGAAAAGAGAGGGAGATGAGAGAGGAAGGAAGAGTGAGAGAGAGGAAGAAAGCAAGATAAAAAGAGAGAGAAAGAAAGAAAGAAAGAGATGAGAGAGCTAGGAAGAGAGTGAGAGAGAGGAAGAAAGCAAAATAGAGAAAGAGAGAGAGAGAAAGAAAGAGATGAGAGAGGAAGGAAGAGAGAGAGAGGAAGAAAGAAAGATAGAGAAAGAAAGAAAGAAAGAAAGAGATGAGAGAGGAAGGAAGAGAGTGAGAGAAAGAAAGAAAGAGAAAGAAAGAAAGAGATGAGAGAGGAAGGAAGAGAGTGAAAGAGAGGAAGAAAGAGAGAGAGAGAAGAGTGGAAGGAAGAGAGAGAGAGAAATGATAGAAAAAAGGGGAGAAAAAAAGAGAAATGAGAAAATGATTGAGGCAGAGAATGACAGAAAAGAGAGAGAAACAGAGAGAGAAGTGACTCTTGATTTAAAGCATATGGTAAAAGCCATATGGTAAAAGCCTTAAATAATAACAGAGAAAAAAACCCAGCCCTCACCTGTTTTTATTAATAGTTTTGCTGGTTGTTTTAGTTTTAATAGTAATGGATTTTGGTTTTTTTTAATTATTATTGACAAAATTGAACAGGTCCAAAGATGGGCTACAAGAATGGTGGAAGGTCTTAAGCATAAAACGTATCAGGAAAGACTTCATGAACTCAATCTGTCTAGTCTGGAGGACAGAAGGAAAAGGGGGGACATGATCGAAACATTTAAATATGTTAAAGGGTTAAGTAAGGTCCAGGAGGGAAGTGTTTTTAATAGGAAAGTGAACACAAGAACAAGGGGACATAATCTGAAGTTAGTTGGGGGAAAGATCAAAAGCAACGTGAGAAAACATTATTTCATTGAAAGAGTAGTAGATCCTTGGAACAAACTTCCAGCAGACGTGGTTGGTAAATCCACAGTAACTGAATTTAAACATGCCTAGGATAAACATATATCCTAAGATAAAATACAGGAAATAGTATAAGGGCAGACTAGATGGACCATGTTTCTATGTTTCTATGTTTCTATTAATTTCTTTTAATAAAAAAGAAGGGACTTATTTATTTATTTATTTATTTATTTATTTATTTGTTTGTTTGTTTATTTATTTATTTCTATGCCGCCCAGTCCCAAGTTTTTCCTTATTTCCAGATTGCATTTCTTCTTGGTTAGGTTCCGCCCATTGCTTCTTGTACTACCTTCAGGTGGCATGGAGAATAAATAGATGCCATCTGCTATGTGGCAGCCCTTTAAGGATTGGGAAACTACTATTATATTCCCCCTCAGTTTTCTATTTATTGAGCTAAACATACTCTTTCTCTTAGCCCTTGTTCATAGGATTTAACCTCTAGGCCAGGGGTGTCAAACTCAATTTCATTGAGGGCCACATCAGGACTGTGTTTGACCTCAGAGGGCCGGGGGAGGGCTTGCCCAGGGTGTGTGGCCATGGTGGCATAGCACGGGATTTGGGGGGCAGTAGTTTTAAAATGGCCGGGGGCCCCCCAGACACTTAGGCTGTATGGGGCCCCAAAATTCCTGATGGTGGCCCTGCTTGCAGGTCATCAAGTTCAATCCTCTGCTCAAGCAGGAAACCCTACACCACCCCAGCCAGATGGCAGTCCAATTTCCTTTTGAATGTGTTAAGTGATGGGGCGTTCACAACCTCCGCTGGCAGGTTGTTCCACTGGTTGATCGCTCTCACTGTCAGAAAGTTCTTCCTTATTTAACCAGGTTGAATTTCTCCTTGGTCAGTTTCCATCCATTGCTCCTGGTCTGGCCACTTAGTGCCTTGGAAAATAATGCGACCAGATTGAACAGTTTGTCTCCAGAAGTTGTGAATGCTCCAACACTGGAAGTTTTAAAGAAGATATTGGATAACCATTTGTCCGAAGCAGTGTAATGTTTCCTGCCAAAGCAGGGGGTTGGACTAGAAGACCTCCAGGGTGCCTTCCAACTGTTATTCTGTTTGTTTTACTTACCGTAACTGTATTATTAATTCACTTAACAACTGGTGCAAATAAAGTTGTAAAATGGGACAAAACTCAACTAATTTCTCACTTATCAACATAAATTTTGGGCTCAATTGCAGTCGTATTCTTGCAGGGGTTTTTTCTCCTTTTATAGGTATGGGTTTAAATGGTACTATAAGATCAGCTAAGAGCTGCTTAATTATTAAAATAAAAACTTCACTGCCCTGAGTCTCAGGAGAAGGGTGGCATAGAAATCAGATAGATAGATAGATAGATAGATAGGTAGGTAGGTAGGTAGGTAGGTAGATTAGATAGATAGACAGACAGACAGACAGACAGACAGACAGACAAAAGATATGTACTGTACTTTGTTTTAACTAAAGATGCTTTTTCAGAAGTCAACTGGACTTTCCTGTTGTTTTTTTTGAAGACATTTCACTTCTCATCCAAAAAGCATCTTCAGCTGTGACCAGATAGTGGGGTATGGAAGGATTTACAGTATATGTCTTGCAGAGAGTTGGTCATTTGCCTCCTTTTAGAGCAGGAATGTCAAACTAATGGCCCTAGGCTGGATGCGGCCCTGCCTACCCATTTTAGCAAAGGAGCAAATGTTGCCATGTGTCACAGGATGACATGTTGTGAATTTTACACCCGTTTTATAGGGTCCTTGAAGCACTTGGAGGTTTATCCATGTCCTCAGGGTCAGTGGTCCTGTACAGACTTTTCTTTAACCAACTTCTCTTGTTGCAGCAGGTCTCTTAAATGATATCTTCTGAGTAGACCAGAAAGCCATAGTAACAAAGATGAGCAATCTTGGCAAATAGCTGTGAGATCCCCCACCCCTCAAAGAGCAAGATAAAAGCAGTTTGATGTGATGGTATAATACAAATTGTGAGCTGCCCTGAGTCCCTAGTACAGTGATGGTGAACCTTTTTTGCCTCGGGTGCCAAAAAAGTGTGGTTGCGTGCTATCGCACATGTGCGAGTGCCCACATCCATAATTCAATGCCTTGGGAGGGCGAAAACAGCTTCCCACACTCCTCTGGAGGCCGGAAACTGTTGTGGTTAGCTCTGGCCCAGCTCCTGCCCCAAGGACTGTGGATGTGGGGGAGATATCCACATGCTGCAGGCCTGTTTTGCCCCCGGTGGATTCTGCTGATGAAGGCTCCTCTGACCAAGAAGACATGAGTGACAGGGAGGAGGAGAGTGTGGCAGACAGCTCAGAAGGAGATCAATTATCTAGCTCCTCCTTGGATTCGGAACAAGAGTTAATGATACAGCCACACATGCGGAGAGCGATGCATAGGCAACAACTGAGAGATTATTATCAAAGAAAATGAGGCCACCTGTGGTTGGGTGGGGCTGTGGTGATTAGTGAGGCTGCTATAAATAGCAGCCTGTGGGTTTGGCCATTGTGGAGGATTATCTGATCGTTGTGTTTCGTGACTGCTTTACTGACTTTGACCTTTTGTGTGCTGCTTTTTCCCCGGCTTTGAAACTAAACCAGAGCAAAGGGTGTTTCACTTTGTGAAAGAAGGACTGTGAATTGCCTCACAGCTGCAAGCTAAGTATCACAGAACTGATAAGGGACTTGTACAAATTACCAGTTTGTTTGGAGACGAGTGCTCTTTGCTATACCAAAAGAGGGCTTAGGTTAAGTGAACTTTCCTTATAAAGAACATTGTTTTGAATTTTCAAACGTGTGTGTGTCTGAAATTTGTACCTGTGAATTTTTGGGAGGAGTCTACCAGAGAGCCCGACAGAACACATAAATAAATAAAATCTCTTTTCTTTATGCTGTGTATCTCTTATCCTGTTTTATGAGGGAAATGTTTGCTCGAAAAGAGACAAGATACTGCCGAGCAGGCCTGTTGATGGTCCTAATCAAAATTCTATTACAGAGAAGAGCTTCCAGACTCAACAGAAAATTTGCCAGACCAATGATGGGCTCCTATCGGTACGGTCAGGAACGCAGTACCGGTAGCAAAATTTGGAGCTCTACCCCAGAGCACCCAATTTGCACTGAAAGATGTTGAAACAAAATGCATAAGCCACACCCACAGTGTGGTAGTAAAAATTTTGGTAGCCCATCACTGTGCCAGACTCTACTAAAATTTAATTAATCCCACATGGCTCAAGGTCCAGAATAAATTTTGGAACATCAACTTCCAACATTTTCCATTAAGTAGATCATAATATATTAACCACTTTTGTGGACCAACAAAAGTTTAAACACTGTCAAAAGAAATCCAATATATATACATATTTGCAGCAAAACAATGGTTTCTACTATTAAAAGAAATCACTCATCACAATCAAGTGGTTTATTTTAAAAAGCAAAAGGAAATAAAAGAGCCTTTTGTTACTGCGGGTAAATGCACATCAGACCTACCATTTATTTTTAAAGAGAAATAATATAGGCTGGTTTATTTTTTAAAAACAGATGTAGGTACGTTGGCCAGGGAACCACCTGTATGTAGCAGGTTATTGTTTTATGCTGTTGTAATATTTTATGAAAACAGTTAACAAGAAAGCAAACCAAAAACTGTCGCCTGCAGGTTGTACATCTTTTGGATTTTTATTTAATATAAAAAGATTCAACGGTATTATGTATTATGTATGTGATCGACTGTCTTCCAAGGTTGGAACTGCAGGCTTCTGAGACTCTTCCTTGGGCCATTTCTTATTACCATACTTATCATAAATCCTTTCAAGTTCTTTCAGTTCAACCCCACCTTCAGTCATCATCTTCTTGAAACGTTTCAGCTATTTGCGTTTAAAAAGAAAGACACAGCTGTTAATTTTGTCAGTTCCATTAGTACATTCGGTATTATTATTATTACTATTATTATTATCATTATTGTTCTGGTTTCTGGTAGAACTTTAGCTATTACATATAACTCTTATTAAATGCAGCATTTCATAAACAAAGAAACTCCATCTTTATTTCTCTTCCCTTCCATATTCAAAATTCAGTTCATTCTAGCAAATTCTTCTTCCTCCCGTTATCTTTCTTAATTGCATTCCTCATACATTCCTCCCAGCCTTCTCCGTTTAACAAGATTTATGTACTCACAGCATGATTCAAAAACAGCAGAAATGATTGTAAAATAACACAATGCATTTGCTTGCTTGGGAGCTGAACGAAATACCTTTCCTTTTAGCCCTACAACATTGAAACTCCACCCTTCTTCCCCACTGACCCCCTGACGTACCAAATACATCACTCCAGTATTTAATCCATTCCTCCCCTTAATATCTTCTTCCAAACATCTGTTTCTTACATTTTTGGACCCTTCTGAATTTAGGATTGACCCAGCGAACGTCTGATTCCTCCTCACTAGATTCTGGACTAATAGCCACATCCTGTGGCTGGCCTCCCACCTGTTCTACTACCTGTAACCCTGGGCCCACCACTAATTCATAAACACTATCTGTATCAGAGTCCTCAATTTCTTCATCATCCTACAACTGACCAGGAGTATGTACAACAATATTATTATTATTATTATTATTATTATTATTATTATTATTATTATTAATTAAATTTATATGCCGCCCCTCTCCGAAGACTCGGGATGGCTCACAACATATAAAAAACCAGTATACATCGAGATAAAAATAAGTTAAAATTAAGAGTTACATTTAAAAAGAAACTAAAAAGCCTATTAACATGCACACATCCCATTCAGCAAGCTTACTATATATTCATTGGCCAAGGGACAGAGTCTAATGACCCCAAGCTTGGTGGCATATGTATATACAGTGAATTACAGTTCTCTCAATTCCTTTTTCCTCCCAAAGAATGCAATTCTCATGTTAAGAGTATATGCCAACTCTAACATTAATCATTTACATTTTTAATGCCATAAAGCCATGCTATAAATAAACTGTACAATATTGCGTTCAAGAACATAAAACGTAGGATAAGTAGCAATCAAAGTTAAGAAAAACAAAATCAACTTGCCCCTTCGCCACGTTTTTCCCATGTAATGACAACATTGTCAGCCACAAAGTTGATTCCAGCTTCGAGACAACGTTGTGCTAATACACGCCCCACATTCTCACATGCTGCCACACCGGTTGTTTTATAAAGATGCTTCTTAATAGCCCATTCGCGAGTGGAAGCAGAGACTACAATATCACCGCTGTAATGTTCAACGTAGCCCGTCACATGTTTTTGGGTTTTTTCTAATCGTAACCTGAATTGTTAAATATGAAAAAACAAAATATTGTTTTCTTTTACTATCAGAGAAATTCATTTTCTTTTACTATCAGAGAAATTCACTCACAATCACAAAAGTTCCTGTAGTTCTATGCTTCTAAATATTATGTATCATATTTGAAATTTTACATATCTCAGATTATTTGTATAATAACTTCTTTCTCTCTGTGTGTTCAAACTTTAATTATAAACAGAAAACAAATCTGTATTAGGATGTGAACGATGTTTCCTGGAGTGAAAAGTTTGTCTCTGAGAAAATGCAATCTGCACAATCCTCATGCTTGGATTTTCCCAATGAGGGCTACCTTTATGTGGAACAGCCTGTCTCTGGACCACAATCCTCTTATTGGGCTTTCATAGGGTCAAACATATATGGCTTTTTAACACAACACTTGAGGGATTTATTTATTTATTTATTCATTCATTCATTCATTCAGTAGAATATAATATCTAAAACAATAAATCCCTCATTAAAAACCCCCATAATTGAACAATTAAGACAACATGAATACATACCAATAAATACATGCATACAAATCCAATAAATAAATAAATAAATAAATAAATAAATAAATAAATAAATAAATAAATAAATAAATAAATAAATACCACTCATACAATTTGGCCATGATGGTTGTAGTTCATGGCCCCCAGGCCTGCCGGTAAAGCCAGGTCTTATGTAGGCTTACGGAAGGCCACCAGGGTGGGAACAGTATGGACATCAGCAGCGGCGGGGGGAGTTGATTCCATAGAGCTGGGGCAGCAACAGAGAAAGCCCACCCCCGCGGCCCCGCCAACCTGCATTGCTTAGTCGACGGGACCTGGAGGAGGCCAAGTCTGTGTGCTCTTATTGGTCTGTGGGAGATATGCGGCAAGAGGCGATCCCGAAAATACAAATCTATCCCTTGCTGATAGTATATCAAATATTACAATTCTTGCTCATTTTGTTTTATTGATTTTAATTCTGTGTGTTGATGGATGTAAGCTACTTAAAACTTTTGGCAACTAAGTGGCATAAAAGCCATTACAAATGAATTAATATGCATACATGCTGCATTGATGAAAACAATGATGATTCCTCTGGTAGGTATAGAATCATTCCCCGCTAAGTATAGGATTTACTGCGGAAACTTCTATGATGGTAGATATTCAGGCAGAGGTGGGCTGCTGCTGGAACACCTAATTGTGCGCAGCCCTGCGGCTCTGGAATGTGAGTGCAGAATCGAGCGCAATTACGCGTTCTGCACCTGTGCAGGTAGCAAAGTTGCGCACAGGGACACGCCTGCGGGGAAGCAAAAAACCTCGCCGAAACATCCCTGTGCATGAGTTTGGTACCTGCACAGGTGCAGGATGCGTAATTGCGCTCGATCCCGCACTCGCAGAGCTGCAGGGCTGTGCGCAATTAGGCGTTCTGGCAACAACCCACCTCTGTTAACTCAGGTGAGCTCCAAGTCTCTTTGCTCTTGTAGATCCCCCCCAAAACAACTAATCTTTATTTTTAAAACTCCATTTTTAGTGCACTAATCTTTCCCCTAAACTATATTTTCCAACCATAGATATCCCATTAATGCATCTACAAAGAGGGCATAATCAGAAATAGAACTTAAAAAATTCAAGAGAATAAATATAACTTCAAAACATTGTGGGTGAAATAACATATGGACTATTACAGGCTGTACGTTCTGTCTCCTGATAGAAATCTCAAGTACCAACAAATTGACTTTAATCTTCAATTTTGTCTACAAACATATACTATAAACTAATGAATATAGGTAGTCCTTGACTTACAAATTTGTTTAAAGTTACAATGGTAACTGGAAAAAAGTGACATGAGCATTTTTCATATTTATGATCCATGGTCATGTGATACATCCCCATGGTCATGTGATCTAAATTTGAGTGCCTGGCAACCAGTTCATATTTATGACTATTGCAGCATCCAAGAGTTATGCCTTAACCTTTTGCGACCTTCTGGCAAGCAAAGTCAACGAGGAAGCCACATTCACTTAAACAACCATGTTACTAACTTAACAGCTTTGTTAAGTTTCACTTAACAAATATGGCAAGAAAGGTTGTAAAGCTCACTTAACAAGTTTCTCACTTTGCAACATAAATTTGGGCAACATTATGGTCATATGTCGAGGACTATATGTACTACACTAGACTCCATGCTATGGCAGGTGCCACAGGCTATGAAAATATTAAATGCTTTGCACTATAACAGTAGTTATCAACCTTTTCTTCACCACGTCCCCCCCTTTTGTTGCCATGGACCCTCAAGATTTAACTCAAGATTTAAATCTTAACATTTATTCACGCCTTTGCAGACCCTCCGCAGACCACAATTTGAGAACCACCATGCTATAAAGCAAGTGCAGAAGTTCCCAGGGAATTAAAAATTAGATATATTGGTTTCCCTTGTGAGTTGCTCTATAACTTACTATATTCACACAAGGCATTGCCGTCAATAGGTAGAAAAAAGTAGGGAACTGTGTAATGTAAACTGATAGAGGAATAGAATACAGTACAATAATTCTTCAGTGAGTCACTCGTGCCCTGGTCATTTCATGGCTGGACTACTGCAATACGCTGTACATGGAAGTGTCCTTGAAAACCTCCTTGCCTTTCGTAAGCTTCTTAAAACCCACCTCTGTCGTCAGGCATGGGGGAATTGAGATAGTCCCTTCCCCCTAGGCTTATAAAATTTATGCATGGTATGTCTGTATGTATGATTGGTTCCTTAAATTGGGTTTTTTTAAAATTACTTTTAATATTAGATTTGTTTATATTGTCTTTTTACTGTTGTTAGCCGCCACGAGTCTGTGGAGAGGGGCGGCATACAGATCAAATCAAATCAAATCAAATCAAATCAATCAATCACCATCAAGAAGCTTCAACTAATGGAATGCGGGTGCACAAACAATGGTGAGCGTATCTCCGTATGCCCATATAATACCTCTGCTTCATGAGCTGCATTGGGGCCAGTTTGCTTCAAGGCGCTATTCTAGTGGTATTTGTTACCTGTATTTGTTACCTATAAAGCCCTATATAGCATACGGACTAGTTACATGAAGGTTCATCTGTCCCCCATAATATCAAGCCAGCCAGTTTGATCTGGCAGGGTTGACATGCTCCAAGTCCTTTAATTAAATAATGCCACCCTCTGGAAGTGCACCTTCTTTGTCACAGCACTCTTACCCTGAGATTGCCTCTGAGATTTGAATGTTCTCCATCCTGCTGGTGTTTCCAAGGGAGCAGGTCTTTATCCAAGCCTTTGGGAATCTCCTTTTATCCTAGGCTGCTTGCCTTTTCCCCCCAGCTTGTTTGTTATTCTGCCACGTCTACTCTTTCAGTTTTTCTTGTTGTTTTTATTGTCATCCTCTTCATGTTTTAAATTACTTGTAAACCACCCAAGGCATTGGGCCCGATATAAATTTATTTATTTATTTATTACTTAGATTTGTATGCCGCCCCTCTCCGAAGACTCGGGGCGGCTCACAACACGTAGAAACAAATCATAAATAATCTAACAATTTAAAATATTAAAGATTTAAAAAAGACCCCATATACTAACAGACATACACACAAGCATACCATATATAAATTAAACATGCCCAGGGGAAGATGTTTCAGTTCCCCCATGCCTGACGGCAAAGGTGGGTTTTAAGGAGTTTACGGAAGGCAGGAAGAGTAGGGGCAGTTCTAATCTCCGGGGGGAGTTGGTTCCAGAGGGCCGGTGCCGCCACAGAGAAGGCTCTTCCCCTGGGGCCCGCCAACCGACATTGTTTAGTTGACGGGACCCGGAGAAGGCCCACTCTGTGGGACCTAATCGGTCGCTGGGATTCGTGCGGCAGGAGCCGGTCTCGGAGATATTCTGGTCCAATGCCATGAAGGGCTTTAAAGGTCATAACCAACACTTTGAATTGTGACCGGAAACTGATTGGCAGCCAATGCAGACTGCGGAGTGATGGTGAAACATGGGCATACCTAGGTAAGCCCATGACTGCTCTCGCAGCTGCATTCTGCACGATCTGAAGTTTCCGAACCTCGAGGTGATGAGGGCATGAGTGACTGTGAGCAATGAGTCCCGGTCCAGATAGGGCCGCAACTGGTGCACCAGGCGAACCTGGGCAAACGCCCCCCTCGCCACAGCTGAGAGATGTTTTTCTAATGTGAGCTGTGGATCGAGGAGGACGCCCAAGTTGCGGACCCTCTCTGAGGGGGTCAATAATTCTCCCCCCAGGGTGATGGACGGACAGATGGGATTGTCCTTGGGAGGCAAAACCCACAGCCACTCCGTCTTATCCGGGTTGAGCTTGAGTCTGTTAACACCCATCCAGGCCCCAACAGCCTCCAGGCACATCACTTCTACAACCAGTAGTCAAAAAATCTCAAATCTCAATATTGGGAATTTGGACTCAGTCAAAAAGCAAACTGGAATTGTTGCAGTTTTTTATGAATACTAAGATAGAAAAGATTGAGAAGCCAACATCATCAGTATCACAACATACTTGCCCTCTTCAGAATAGAATATTTGATAAGAATTACCGTATTCAAAATTAAGTTGAGTTCTATATTATTGAATATAGGTTATTTTGCATTTTTCTAATTTACCTGTACCAATAATCCCGTTTTGGCCATGAGGTTTTCCAACCTAGATCCTTTCTTGCTATAGCCAATCTTTCCAAATTAACTGGGTTCCTATTTGTGAACTCCGGAGCAACAATCTCATTTTCTCTTGTATCCACTTCATCAGGAAGAGGTATGGGATTGGGAGCAGAAGAATTAAATTTAACTCCTTCAAGAGAATAAAGAAAAACAAATGTCTGCTTAAAAAAAGAAATGTATGCTTGGAAAAACAACCAAGAATACAAAAAAGATTATCAGTATAATACTGTATATAAATGAAAATGTACTGGAGTCATAGACTGATGGTGAAGTGGGAATAAGGAAAATAGATAAAAATGCTTGATATTATTAATTTAAGCAAGATGAATCTCAATAAATTATTAATACATTTTGTATTCCCATTTATTTTAAAAAAAATACCTGGCACAATATTGCTTCTAATTTATGGATTAGAAAGACTGCAGAGATGTCCCTTAAATGTTTATTTAACTGCAAAATGTTTAGATTGACAATAGAGTATAATCCCTACCACCAACAGCCAAACAAATACATTTCCCCTAACTTAATACTCCCCGAAGTACAACTATCACAATTATAAATCAGCATTTTGCCTTCAAGTTAAGTAAGTTTAGCTGCTTACTGTCCACCATCTGGGCAGTAAGCAGATAAAGGATAGCTGTCTGTCAAAATATTTTGGTAATCGCAGAAGCTGCGTTCTTGTGCAGATTTACAAGAGGGCAGGTTTATTATCATCATTATTATTATTATTTATTAGATTTGTATGCCGCCCCTCTCCGTATATTTAACCTCAAAAAAATAGCATTGCTGTACCAAAAAGACCCATGAAAAAAACAGAGTTAGACTCTCTCGCTGACTTAATCCTTCAGCCTCCTTCCCTGTCTTTGATGCTTCATTAAAAATCTGAGTCTCGAGGACTCCTTTACCGTGTTCGTATTCCCCGAATGTCTTAGCCACCTTGCTCAGCGGCGGAGCCAGCCTCCTGAACGCCATCACGCCTGGGAAAACTATCAGGAAGGGACGTAGCCGGTCCTCCAAGACGCTGGGGGGCGCCACCTTTTTTCCTTCTGTTGAACTAACGAGTTTTCCCCCCATAGTCTCTTTCCGTCCTCACACAAAAAAAATAAAAGAAATACAAATTGAAAGCTGATTGGTCGACCTGTTTCATTTCCTCCAGAATGGCTCTATAAGCCAATTACTTTGCGGGTGAATGTGGCTATAGATTTGTAAAGGCAGAGCAGCATTTTTTTTCAAACTTGCCGACTTTTAAGGACTTTAATTCTTAGAATTGCATGTTTGAAAAATGTGCCTATAGAGGAATGGGAAAGTTTCTGCTTTTTAAATCAAGAATCTTTATACCGGGGGTCTCCAAACTTGGCAGCTTTTAAGACTTGTGGACTTCAAGCAAAGCTGGCTGAGGAATTCTGGAAGTTGAAGTCCACAAGTCTTAAAGTTGTCAAGGTTAGAGATCCCTGCTCTATACTTTTTTTACTTTATTTATTTGCCACACATGTGTAGGATAGTAGTAGTTTGTATAAACATAATTAAAAAGTAACGATAAAAGAGGACAATCGGACAGTAAGACAGCAACGCGCGCTTTTTCATTGCTTACTATAGCAAAGTTTTCCTATGCTATTTCCTTTGTTCTGCGCCCAAGAATTTAGGAATCCACGGAGGTATCTTTAAAAAAGGTTCTTTTCTAATTAGTGCCTTGTTTTATGCGAACGGTCCTTTTAAAGAAATAAAAAAAATTGTAATATTGAGTGATTCCGCTGAGACACAGCATTGTTTTCCCTCCCCACAATATTAGAAAATCGTCCAATGTTATCTTAATCGGGCAGGAATTCTGAGCCAGAAAAAGCTGGCTCTGTGGTTCTGGTGGGTCTGTATAGTAGGGTACACAAACCTATGGTATACCATCTTACGACTTCCCCAAGATCACGGGTAGGCAAAGATGGCTCTTCTATGACTTGTGGACTTCAACTCCCAGAATTCTTAAGCTAATCGTGCTAGCTCAGTAATTCTGGGAGTTGAAGTCCACAAGTCATAGAAGAGCCAACATTCCCTCCCCCTGCCCAAGAATAACCGCGTCAGCTGAAATTGCAAACATTCAAAATATATCAGACTAATAAAACTTTTGAGGATCTTTAAGGACGTAACTGTTGAATTGCAGCTCCCCCCCCCCCAATCTCCGTGAGTTTGAGATTCAAAGGAAACGCTTCATCCTTATCCGGCGCAAGATCGAATTGGAGACAAACCACGTGAATGCGCTTTTTTTTAACGCGTTATGTACCGAGCTTCTCCGATTTATTTATTTATTTTATTGATTGATTTTGTCCAATACACAATGAGGGTTGTACTGTAGTGGCTATACACATAGTAAAATACATAGTGAAGGTTATAGAGGATATACTCATAGTAAAATATATCTAAGAAGAGAAGATATAGGAATAAAACATATCAATGAAAGAATAGAAGAGATATAGGAATAGAAGAAAGGAAAAGGAGATACTGTACTGTATAGGAGAGCAATAGGACAGGGGACGGAAGGCACTCTAGTGCACTTGTACTCGCCCTTTTTAAAGTCTTTGTGAAATGGACCCCTTCGCTCCCCTTTTGATCAGCTGTTATAAGAAACAAAGTCGACATTGATCGTTCCTTTTTATTGGCTATCATTTTTAATATCGTTTAATTAAATTAAATATCATTTAATTTTGGTTTTTTCACCATGTTTTATAGTTCAATGTTTCATTCAGGTTTTCAAAAAAAAAAGACAAATCAGCACAGTTCCAAGAATGGCACTGTCATACATGCTCTTAGGGGGGGAGGGGATATCAAAATATCCTCAAGTGATTCAACACAGGCTTGAGAAAGGAAGAAAAAAAAACAAGCTGTCATTGATGGCGTGTATGTACTGCTTGACAAACCGAGTATGAAGGATGACGGTCGGTTTAAAAATCCTGTCAATTTAATTCTAGTTTTACGGCGTGATATAAATATCTTTTAAGCTTGATATTAATTCTAGCTTTACAGTTTGATTTAAAAAAAGGGTTTTGAGACCCGTTTTCTCAGGTCTGAAGCGGGAAACTTTGGCTTAAGATGCAAAGCTATTTGGATACATAATGGAGAAAAGGAGGGACAATAGCAAGTAACCAGGTTTGCAACCTCTCGACAAACCACGAGAACACGCATGTTTTAACGCGTCATGTACAGTTTCTCCGATTTCAGTTTTAAAAAAGCCTTTGTGTAATGGCCCCCCTTTGATCAGCTGTTATAAGAAACAAAGACGACGTTGACCGTTCCTTTTTATTGACTATCAATTTTTAAAGAAGTTCTTCGGGAGTTGGGCAGCATACAAATTTGATTAATAAATAATAAATGTAATTAATAAATAATAAATGTAATTAATAAATAATAAATGTAATTGATAAACAATAACAATTTTAATAAATAATAAATTTAATAAATAATATATTTAATTAATAAATAATAAATGTAATTGATAAACAATAATAAATTTAATAACTAAATAATTTTGTTTCGTTTTAAGCGGCGAACCGTCCAGTTCGGCAGCACCGACCAACACATCCTTTGCACCGATCAACACACCCTTTGAAGGCACTGAGCCTCTTGAGCATCGCTAGAATCTTCTAGAACACATTGACCCCACCCGCCTTATTCTCATTGGTTGTTCCGCGAAAACAGGGGGCGGGTTGTTTTTGGCCCCATCACCAATCGTCATCCAAAAAACCCAACGGTGTCCGTTTCCTTTTTTTCCTTCAAGTCACGCTGGTTTTACGACAGTCTCGGGCGGCCGATTCGCCTCTTATTAATCCACCGAGCCACCGAAGGGCGGAGCTTCCCACAAGGCCTCGCCTCGCCTCGCCGTCCGCAATCCCTGCAAGGCTCGCGCGCGTGGCCGCCTTCGTTCTCTTTTGTCCGGGAAAATGGCGCTGGAGGGGCCTTTGGCGATTTTTGGGGAGCGGAGCACCGGCGAGAACGTCCGGACGCAAAACGGTAAACTCTTCGAAAAGCTTCTCCTCGAGAAGGGGCCTTTCAGCCGCCCACAGCTCGGGAGTTTAACGGTTCACCCTTCGCCGTTCGTCTGTGGCGCGTGGAAAGCGGGGCGTGGGCGTCCCACGAGGCCGGCCGTGGTGCCTAACTAAGCTCGCGATCCCCGAGCACGATGGGGCCGGCCGGGTCTTGGGTGCGAAGTCGGCCCCTAGTGTTGGCCGGCCGGCCGGCGCGCACGTGTAACTTGATTAATCCGAAAGGGAAGAGAAAGGTGGAGGCGCCGCCTCGTTAAATTACCGGAGAGAGGATGATTAAGAAGGGGCCGCGTTAGGAACAATATGATCCTTTTATTTTATGCCTGTTCCGTTCTGGATGGGCTCCATTTAGACCTGACAAAACCGCGGACCGATTCTGCCCGCATTGCAACCGACGTGTATTTATAGAATAGAATACTGTAGAATACAATTCTTTATTGGCTTAGAGTGATTGCATATTTGTCAAGAATCATGAGGTGCAACACTTAATGATTGTCACAGGGGTCAAGTAAGCAATCAGGAAACAATATTAATACAAATCTTAAGGATACAAGCAAAAGTTACAGTCATGCAGTCATAAGTTGGAGGAAACTGGGTGATAGGAATGATGAGAAAAAAAACTACTAGTAATAGTGCAGATATAGTAAATAATTTGACAGTGTTATCCCTGATTCCCACGTGGAAGAACTTGAGCCACGCCCCATATGAATGATTATGAGGGTTTTAGTAATGAAGGGGCTGGGGGGGAAAAAGACTTGTGGCCATTTTTTCACACCTGTGACCTTTATTAGGAGAATTTACATTTGGATGCTTGGCAAAATAGCTATAGCATTTAGACTTTCATACCACTTCCTAGTGCTTTTGCAGCCCTCTCTAAGCAGTTTACAGAATCAGCCTATTGCCCCCAACAATCTGGCTCCTCATTTTATCCCCCTCAGAAGGATGGAAGGCTGAGTCAACCTTGAGCAGGTGGTGAGATTTGAACTGGTGAACTATAGCTAGCAGTTAGCTGAAGTAGCCTGCAGTGCAGCACTCTAATCACTGAGCCATCCTGACCCACATTTGTGAGGGTTGCACTGCCCTGGGTTTATGTGATCCCAATTTGCGACCCTCTGACCAGCAAAGTCAAGGAGGGGAAGCCAGAGTCACAACAACCATGTCACTAATTTAAGGACTGCAGTGATTCACTTTTAAAAGGAATAGTCAAAAAAATAGGGCAAAGCTCATTTTTTCCCTTAGCAACATAAATTTTGTGTTCAATTGTGGTTGTAAATGGAGGACTACCTGTAATATACTGGCAGTTGAGAATCAGCATTGTTAATCCCAGATGATTGCAGAATCTCTTTGGGGGGAATTAAGTTATCAGTGAGTGCTTTAAAATTACTGTAGAAACCATAGCGAATATATTCAACAGTTTAAAAGTAAGCTTGATAAATTGAAGTGTTTCCTTTTACACCTTTTTTTCCAGAGTCTGATACTCTTTATGTCCTGTTAAAATATGTCATGAAGAATGTTAGTTCTTCTGTTGAAGTTAGAGGTGTTTAAATTAAATGTCTTGATTTCTGAAATATATACAGTGATACCTCGTCTTACAAACGCCTCGTCATACAAACTTTTCGAGATACAAACCCGGGGTTTAAGATTTTTTTGCCTCTTCTTACAAACTATTTTCACCTTACAAACCCGCCGCCGCCACCGGGATGGCCTGCCTCCGGACTTCCGTTGCCAGCGAAGCACCTGTTTTTGTCTGGAGATGGGGTTTCCCAGCAAGGGGAGCATCAGTTAAATCGCAGCATTGCAAAAACACAGAGGTTCGGAGGTGGGGTTTCAAGGACTTCGGTGTTTTTGCGATGCTGCAATTTCACTGATGCTCCCTTCGCTGGGAAACCCCATCTTCAGACTTCCGCGCTCGTTTTTGCAATGCTGGGATTCCCCTGCAGCATCGCAAAAATACAGAAGTCCGGAGGTGGGGTTTCCCATGGAGGGGAGCCTCAGGGGAATCCCAGCAGCGCAAAAACGGGCGCTTCAGCTGGCAAAAGGGGTGAATTTTGGCCTTGCACGCATTAATTGCTTTTCCATTGATTCCTATGGGAAACATTGTTTCGTCTTACAAACTTTTCACCTTAAGAACCTCGTCCCGGAACCAATTAAGTGTGTAAGACAAGGTATCACTGTATTTCTGTAAAGGGGTTTGCCACAGTTGCTACAGATATCTATGTCTTTTGCTTTCTGCTCCTGCAAGAAATAATATGTAAAGCAGGCTATTGTAGAAAATAACTGGACTGGGTTATTATTAAATCTCAGTATTGTATTGCAGTTAAAGTTCTAAAGTTTAGGACAAAGACAGTGACAAACCACTTTTATGTTGGTAAGCAAACAGCATGTTGCCATGTGGTTACCAAGAGTCTAGCTGTACAGTACTATGGAACTGCTTTACTTATTTGCATGTTAGAGAATAAAGCTTCCGTAAATGCTGTTCCTTTTACTCTGGATCCTGTGGCAATATGCATTTATGCACCTCTTGTTTCAGTGTTAAGAGACAGTGTAAAAGTAGAGTTTGATTATCCAAGTATGTATGACATTTTTTTGTTTTTGTTTTGTTTGTCTTATATTTCAATCTATGGGATTGTCATACATATATTTCTCTTGTTAAATAATTCCAAAAGAAATTGTTAGGTGTTAGACATATCCCATTGTACTGCCTCTTATTTGCACTACAAAATAAGAGATAATCCATATGGGATACATAAATGTCTGTCATATTTTGATGGAGAAGAATGAATGTCAGCTTCTTTCTATATGAAATGGCAGAACAAAGCATTACAAAAACAAACACAGTATACTGAATCATGTTGGTAGATGTAAAAAAACCTGAAGTTAATTATGTATAAAATTCTTCATAGTGGCTTAAATTTTGCTGATGATAAGTGAATGGTTGGATCACAAACTGGTCTATGTATAAAACTCCTGCTTTGTATAAATTGCAGTATACAGTCTGTTTTCAAATTCAACAACAAAATACATTTGTGTGTAAATTAGATAGTAGTTAAATCAGGGATTCCCAAACTTGGCAACCTTAAGACTTGTGGACTTCAGTTCCCAGAATTCTGGGGATTAAACTCCACAAGTCTTAAAGTTACCAAGTTTGAAGACCTCTGAGTTAAATCCTAAACAAAGTACAGTAATTGCCAGTTTTATTGCCTAAATCTATTTTCTATTCTTAAAATATTTAAAAGCATACATTTAGCATTGCATTTGCATTATATCAGTTAAAATATTAGAAAACAATTTTGCTTATAAAGAAAAAAAAATCTGTTTTGTTGAAACAGTTATGGCTGCCGCTTCAATTGCCAATATTGTAAAGAGTTCACTGGGTCCAGTTGGCTTGGATAAAATGCTGGTGGATGACATTGGTGTAAGTAGATCTTCCTTTTTGAAGCTACCAGTAGTAAATAATTTATTTTAATTTTAAAAGCAGGAACCTGAGTAATCATTCTATTCAAGATAGCCATTAATATGGTGGGAGGATGGATAGGCAAGGTTTTTCCTCCATCTCAGCATTCTTCTTTACATCCTACTGATCTGGAAAAGAAGAAAATCCCTTACCCCTCTATATATGTTGTTTACCCACAGATGTCAAAAAAGTCTAGGATACTCAGAAATCTATCATACATAGCCAAACCTAGTTGCTTCTTAACTTTGTACTGTATTTCTAAAATAAAAAAGAAATAGGAACAGAATAAACAAAAACAGGATAAATAGAATAAAATAAAATAAAAACTTTAGGCCAATAGTATTCCAGGCATTAGCCAAAGATGTCATGCATGCTCCTTCCATTTCTTTTCCTTTGCTTCATCGGATTCAGTTTCATAGAGGTACTTAATAAGGACAGTAGCATACTATTACACATTATGTAGCCACCCAACTCACATAAGTGGCTGCTGCCGGAACGGCTAATTGCGTGCAGCTCCGCGGCTCTGGAACGCAAGTATGGGATCCAGCGCAATTATGCTTCCTGCGCCTGTCCAGGTAGCAAAATGGTCCACAGGGATGCACGTGTGGATGCGTTTTTGTGAGGGTTTTTTGCTTCCCCACAGGTGAAATGCAGGAAGCATAATTGCCCTCGATCCCACACTCACGTTCCAGAGCCGCAGAGCTGCGCGCAATTAGCTGTTATGGCAGCAGCCCACCTCTGTATATAACCCCCTCCACAGTTACCCACCACCCCTAACATCAACAACACAATCAAATCAGCCACTTGATTGGGTATGTTTTCATTTATAGTCACCAGGCCCCATTGAGAAAACCATGATTTTTAGGACATTATGCAAAGAAAGGTGTCATTTAGTAGCACCTACTGTTGGATTGTTAGTTATTAAATAGCTGAATAAATCACTAGTTGAAAGACAATTATTTATTACATTCTGTGATCCAATCATATTAAGCTGCATGAATGATTTTTGTGTATTTGGAATATTAGGATGTGACCATTACTAATGATGGTGCAACTATCCTGAAGTTGTTGGAGGTAGAACATCCTGCTGCAAAAGTACTGTGTGAATTAGCAGAATTGCAAGACAAAGAAGTTGGAGATGGGACTACTTCTGTGGTATGTATGGTTATATTGTATGCTATCGTGACCATATCAACATTGAAGTAGCATTAATTCTATTTAAAACTTACATTTTATAATGCAAGTATGTGAAATTAACCTGTGCCTTTTTAATAGTTTAGTGTATCAAAACAGCATTAGCTCTGCCACTATCTTCAGTTAAAATACAGTTTCACTTGGATACGAAGAACGGGTATGTATCATCAGAGAAGCTGCAATTCTAAATCCATTTTTAGGGCTAAATTTGCTTGGAAAAGATGAAACAAAAACTTTCCCATTTAACTACCATTTATTTCCTCTACAAAATAAATGGCTATGCTTATGGGATAAAGGAATAACTGCCAAAGTCTGAAGGAGGAGACTAACAATATCTTTTTCCTATATGAAGTGGCAGAACATATTATTTAATAATTTTAACTATGCAGGTAGTCCTCAAGCATTTGTTCAGTGACTGTTCAAGATATGATGATGCAGAACAAGGAGAGTTACGGCTAGGTTTTCAAGTTGTGATGACCACAGTGTCCCCTGAACCATGTGATCATGATTTGGGTCCTTGGCAACTGATTCACTATTACAATGATCACAGGGTTCTGGAGTTACATGATTACCATTTATAATCCTCACTGCTGGCTTCTATACCCATAGTCAGTGGAGAAGTTAGCAGGAGATTGCAAATGGTGATCACACTTAACTGCATGAGATTCCCCTAACAACTGCAGCTGGAAATGTGCTTTTATGACCACATCACTTAATGACAGTGTTACTGGTAGCTGTTACTATAGCTAATGAAGAGCTACTTTCAGAAAAAGGAGACATGTGTTTAATTGTGATGTGATCAGCATCACAATTTAATTGTGACAAATGTGAGCAACTAATAGATTAGCCAAGAACATTGGCACGTATTTGTAAAAATATCCTAAGGGGATCTCTCTTGGGAGGAGTATTCTAGAGTTACCTAGGAAACCTAAGAACATTTTCTGGATTTAAATTTTCTGGCATCACAAACTATTTAATCTTATCTTTAGATTTTAAAACAATTGATTACTTGTCCTCAAGTTTTGCATTTCTTTTAGCAGGGTGGCAAGATTAATAAGAAAGCTCTGCCTATACACAAATTAAATTCTTGTTGCAGTCAACAGCATCTAAAATGTCAACTAAATGCCTGTGTGCATCCTTGCCTTCAATGTGACAAAATTTTCAGTTTATTTTTTGTCCTGGCTAGTTCATCCTACCTCCCTGGCTTCTGATTAATTGCCGATTATGTTCCATGATCATAGGGAGTTGAGATGTTCTGCACAGCTTCAGGCTCAACAGTATTTAAAACAAAAAGTTATGTACACCTGCAACTTGGACCATATGTTAGAGTAAATTGAATATCTCTGTCCGGAAGCAAATGCAACTTGTAAACTTTTCAAGAATGTCTTTTTATGGAGTGAAATTTATGTGGGTTTTTTATTTTTGTTTTGTTTTTTATTGTTCGTATCAACTTTTTCACAGTAGTTTTAAATTAAATGTTTTTTTTCATAGGTAATTGTTGCTGCAGAACTTTTGAAAAATGCAGATGAATTGGTAAAACAGAAAATTCATCCAACTTCTGTCATTAGTGGATATCGTCTTGCTTGCAAGTAAGACCTATTGATTTATTTCAAGCGAGAAATTGTATAAATATAATGGGAAAATTTTACAGTTTCAGCTAATGCATTAATTTAGCATTTTTCAAATATCGATGATCCTCATAATTATTTTTCAAATATTGATGAGGTAATTGACAAATAGAGAGAGCTCTTTCACTGTGTTTTATGGTCTGGGAGTGCTGTTATCCGCCCCCATAACAAGCAACTGGAAAGCTAGTCTTGGAGGTAGATGCAAGCAGGTTTTTATAAGTTAGCATGTAAAGGATGAAGTGCACAGTGCTTTGTCAGTACAGATTTTCCCCTTCATCAATGGGAAAAAGGATTGTTGTTACTGTAATGATGTTTGAGAGCCATAGCACAATTTGAGATTTGTTAGAATTCTTTGTGCTACCTATATCCCAGTTGTGGTTCAATTAAAGCATAAGGGTTTGGGGGCAAGTTAGCTAACCATCTGGATTTCATTGACAGGCAACAGTTTTGTATCATCCCCATTTTATCATTTGGACTTTAGCCAAATGAATATTTATCTTTATATAAATCAGTCTATAACTACCCCATAGTATTTTGGCCAAGGTTTTTAGCTTGCTTGCTTGCTTGCTTGCTTGCTTGCTTGCTTGCTTGCTTGCTTGCTTGCTTATTTATTTATTTATTTATTTATTTATTTATTTATTTATTTATTTATTAATTAGACTTGTATGCCGCCCCTCTCCGTAGACTCAGGGCGGCTAACAACAATAATGAAACAACATATAACAAATCTAATATTTAAAATAATTAAAAGACCCTTATTTAAAAAACCAAACATACACACAAACATACCAGGCATAAATTGTATAGGCCTAGGGGGAAGGAAATATCTCAATTCCCCCATGCCTGACGACAGAGGTGGGTTTTAAAAAGCTTACGAAAGGCGAGGAGGGTGAGGGCAATTCTGATCTGGGGGGGGGGGGTGTTGGCTCCAGAAGTCGGGGCCGCCACAGAGAAGGCTCTTCCCCTGGGTCCCGCCAAACGACATTATTTAGTTGATGGGACCTGGAGAAGGCCAACTCTGTGGGACCTAACTGGTCGCTGGGATTCGTGTGGCAGAAGGCGGTCCCGGAGATATTCTGGTCCGATGCCATGAGGGGCTTTATAGGTCGTTACCAAAACTTTGAATTGTGACCGGAAACTGATCGGCAACCAATGCAGACTAACTTAATTTTGATTTACTTCTTATTTAATGTTTTAATATTTTATACCTCTGTATTTATGATGTTTATAAACTGTCCAGAGTCATTTGTCAGTGAGACGGGCAGCATATAAAATTAATAAAACTAATCTAGATGTTTTGTTAATGTATCTGTCATAGCAGCATATCTCAATCTTGACATCATAACAGGGATCATAGAATTGCTCTATATCAGTGTTTTTCAACCAGTGTGCCGCAGCACACTAATGTGCCGTGAGACATGGTCAGGTGTGCCGTGGGGAAATTAAACATGGGTCTCCAAACTACCATTCCTGCCAGGATATCCCTTTTGTGTTCATTGAAATAGGCCCAGATTTCACACTGTGAATATCAATACATTTAGAAACTATATTATTAACTATATGTATAATATGTACTGCGTTAGAGTGTCATTTTGGTTGGTGGTGTGCCCCAGGATTTTGTAAATGTAAAAAATGTGCCGCGGCTCAAAATAGGTTGAAAATCACTGTTCTATATAGCCCATGAAATCTTTAAATTGTTCGAAGCTTTTATGTTTAATGATTTAGTTGTACTATTGATAAAATATGCTTTGTTTAAAAATTTAGATGTGTATTTTTAAATGTTTAGTGATACCTTAAAATATTAGAAAGCATGGAAATGCAGGGCCATTAAAAATGTAAATTTAAGATATTTTATTTTTCTAATTTGTACTCAATTTACTGTTCGGGGGACAGAACATTCTGGTTCTGTTTTCTTCTGGAAAATTCCAGAAGTAAATACTTGATCCACTCACCAGAACGGCTAGAACAGTATATTCTGGAAGAAAATAGAACGTATGACAATCCCTGAATAGTAAAGTTTTGCACACTCCTATTATATGTATTTTAATCAACATTTCTATATTGAAAGCATTCAGTTTAAATTCTGATGATTCTGTGAAAATACTGATATTCTTTTCTTCAACAGAGAGGCAGTTCGCTACATCAATGAAAATTTGGTTATTAATTCAGATGAGTTGGGAAAAGACTGTCTTATTAATGCAGCAAAAACATCAATGTCATCCAAAATCATAGGAGTGTATCCTTTCACAGAGGAAAAATTAGGAATGGATATTGTATAAAAATCAGCTACTGACTGAAGTTTCTAAAGAAAAATAGCATTTTTATTAGCATTTGTAATTGTGTGATCGAAACCTTGCTTGGACCTAAGGTGGGTGTTCCCCTCTTGGAATTGTGGCCAGACAGGTTTCCGGTCTTGCATCAGCCGCGACACCAGGGAAGGAGTGAAGAGTGGCAGTCATCGTCCGTAAAATATTTGGCCCACACAGGGTCCCTGCCTCCAAGATTGTTGGGTGTGAGTCTCTCCTCTTAAGACTAGATTTGGGTTCAGGTGGCCTTGCATTTAACATACCTGCCTCCTAGCTATGTTGCAGCAGCCCTGCCTGCACTGCTCGAGGCAGTAGCAGTGGAGTTCCCCAGGCTTATCGTCCGTGGGGAAGGACCTTTTCTGTGGCTGCCCCAGCTCTATGGAACCAGCTCTCCTTTCTCTTCTCCCCCCCCCACCACACACACACACACAAAATCTGTACTACCACCACCGGCCTTCCGGAAAGCTGCTGGCAGGCCTGAGGACTGTGAATATATGTTGATTGGTATGCCTGTTGCTTGATAGGATTGTATGGTGGGTTTTATAATGGATTATAATGTGGGTTTTGTAGTTTGATATTTATATTTGACTTCTTACTATTGTTGTATTGCATTTTAGTCCCAATGGGATTGGGCAAAATAGAAGTTGAATAAAATAAATAAATAAATCTCAGTGAGGCATTTGTGTGAGGCATTTACATTTCATGTACTAGATTATTTAACCTTAACAGTATTCTGTTGTAGTGATAGTGACTTCTTTGCCAACATGGTAGTAGATGCTGTACTTGCAGTAAAATATACAGATCAAAAGGGACAACCACATTACCCTATCAGCTCTATCAATGTTTTGAAGGCACATGGTCGCAGTCAGGGAGAGAGTATTCTTGTAAATGGCTATGCATTAAACTGCGTTGTGGGCTCTCAAGGTAAGATCATCATCCCATCCTACCCTATAAAGCAGTAAACGGACATACTTTTAAAAGTTAACACAATTTTATATATGCATATAAACAAATTTTTAGAAATTGTATTTATCTTATGCGCTCCTTGGATTGTCCAAGCATGGGTTAACTTCTTGTCTGTTAGCCACGGACTGAGTAAGAAATATCCGGCCATGCCTCCTTATCCCCCATTGAGCCAGTTGTTTTACTCAGTCGAGCAGAGGGATGAAAGCCACATACGGCTCCAGAGCTGCGGGTTGCTAACACCTGGTCTAGTCTCACTGGGACCTTTTTCCCATTTGGGAAAGTATATACAAGTTAATTTTTACAAACTGTACTTACTAAAGTGAATCAAAGTAACTGAGGGATATCTATGAAAGAAAAGTATCACTGTCTTAGATGCATTAAAGTTTTATATAAAATACTAAAAACATTTCTCTCTTTCTTTTAGGTATGCCTAAGAGAATAGTTAATGCCAAAATTGCATGCCTTGATTTCAGCCTACAGAAATCTAAAATGAAGCTTGGTGTTCAGGTGGTGATCACAGACCCAGAAAAAATGGATCAGATTAGACAGAGGTATTCTATAGACAGCTTTTTTAACTAAATGATGCAGATGGGCAGCTTTGAAATAGGAAACATAAATATATGTATATTTATGTATATGTACACACATACTGTATATATATTTCTATTTGTCCCAGTTACTAAGAGAATGGCATCTTAAATACAAATTTTGACTAAGAACATGACAGTATGCTCTCTAATATCATTCTTTCTATATTGAATAGGTGTATTAATCTGTAATTTGCAAGATCTGGTTAAGCTTAATTTATCATTCCTGTCCCTGGTAAATGCATTTTTAAAAGTTAGTAATGCCTCTCTAATTTACTGATAGTACCCTGAAATATCTCACTTAAATTAGTCTTGAAAATTAACCAAAAGATCCAGTGTAATAATGAAGAAATATATGTCATCTACACTTGATTTTTGAGGGAGGCATGATTAAAGTATTATTTTGACACACTTGGCTGTTTTAATTAAAAACTTTTGTGATTCTCTTGATTTTAAGTTTACATTTCTAATCAGTGTGCACTTTTTTATGCAGAGAAGCTGATATCACTAAAGAAAAAATTCAGAAGATCTTGCTTACAGGAGCAAATGTTATTTTGACCACTGGAGGCATTGATGATATGTGTATGAAATACTTTGTGGATGCTGGGGCTATGGCAGTACGCAGAGTTCTAAAGAGAGACCTTAAACGCATTGCTAAGGCTTCTGGAGGTAATTGCAAACACCGCTAAATATGATCTTGATTTATATGCCTATTCAATACATAGCTTAATTATATAGAAGAGGGATCCCGAACTCCTGGTCCATAGCCTGTTGGGAAATGGGCTTCACAGGCAGTGGACAAGCGCACAGGCACATTTGCACAATGGGTGGACATGCATTAAACACCCCACCCCACCATTGCTGTTGCTGCCTGTCTGCAGATCCAGAAAGGTTGGAACATTACTGTTCCTTCAGACTAGTCTCAGGAGAAGGGTGGCATAGAAATCTAATTAATAAATAAATAAAAAATAAAAAATTGTTAATGTTCCTTCAGACTACCGTGTTTCCCCGATAGTAAGGCAGTGTCTTACTATCTTTTTACCCCCAAAAGCCCCACTGTGTCTTACTTTGGGGGTATGTCTTATATTGTCCCGGGCACCGGGGCCGGCTCGTCTTCGGGCTTTGGCCCGGGCGAGGCGTCTTCTCCTCCGGGCGGGCGGCGTTAGGCGTCCACCCAGCCCCGTACCGCTTTACGGGCCAGACGATTGGGGGGCGGGGGGGGCTCGAGGCAAAGGAAGTGAAGGGAACTATGGGCGCCGGGAAGGCGCGGAGCCAGTTGCGAGCGTCACGGCGCGCGTGTCCTTTCAGACCCCCCCGCCGTTTCCCGCCTCCACTCACCAAATTGACAGGGTGAAGGTAGCCGTTCCCGGAGGGCTCTTCTTGCCCGGGGTTTTCTTACACGCCTTGCCCCCCGCCGCGCCCCGGCCTTTGCCCGGGGAGCCCCGCTAAGCCTTCTGCGCCTGATTCGGCGAGGCAAGAGGGAAGAAGGAGAAGCGCAAGTGGATGCGGAGCGCCCGGGAGGCATTTATCCGCCCGGGAGGCATTTATCCGTCCTTCGCTTTGACGGCGCTGGTCCGAAGCGAGCCGAGCGGGCGGACCAGCGCCGTCAAAGCGAAGGACGGATAAATGCCTCCCGGGCGGATAAATGCCTCCCGGGCGCTCCGCATCCACTTGCGCTTATATTAGCCTTCTGCGCCTGACTCGGCGAGGCGAGAGGGAAGAAGGAGAAGCGCAAGTGGATGCGGAGCGCCCGGGAGGCATTTATCTGCCCGGGAGGCATTTATCCATCCTTCGCTTTGACGGCGCTGGTCCGAAGCGAGCCGAGCGGGTGGACCAGCGCCGTCAAAGCGAAGGACGGATAAATGCCTCCCGGGCGGATAAATGCCTCCCTGGCGCTCCGCATCCACTTGCGCTTCTCCTTCTTCCCTCGCCTCGCCGAGTCAGGCGCAGAAGGCTTAGCGGGGACCAGCGCCGTCCTTTGCTTTGCCAAGCCGGGGAAGAGGCGGTGGCGCCGCGGCGAGGCGAAGGACGGCGCTGGTCCGAAGCGAGCCGAGCGGAGGGGAGCGCCGTCCTTTGCCTCGCCGCCACCGCCTCTTCCCCGGCTTGGCAAAGCGAAGGATGGCGCTGGTCCGAAACGCCACAACCCCTTCAGCGGAAGATGGAGAATTCTCGCTCGCAGGAAAAACAATCCAGGCTCGCCAACCCGGAAATGCGAGGCGAAGGACGGCGCTGGTCCGAAGTTGTAGAACTTCCGTTTTTCCGAGTGACCCCGCATTTCCGGGTTGGCGAGCCTGGATTGTTCTTCCCGACGTCATCGGGCCCCCCCCGGCAATACCCCCATGTTTCCCCGAAAGTAAGACATATGTCTTACTTTCGGGGTATGGCTTATATTAGCCGACCCCCCTGAAACCCCCCATATGTCTTACAATCGGGGGGGTCTTATTATCGGGGAAACACGGTAGTAGATATATAAAATAGAGGTGATTTTGTCAATTTTTTTTACCTTGTATTAGCCACCGTCTGTCCTACTCTGGCAAATCTGGAAGGTGAAGAAACTTTTGAAGTATCAATGCTGGGACAAGCAGAAGAGGTGGTTCAAGAACGAATATGTGATGATGAATTGATTTTAATTAAAAAGTAAGTAAATAACTTATATAATTTGTAATGGGCACATTTTGTTGTAACCTTTGTAAATATTTCCCATTTAATTGCTGCCATGCTATTTTCAAATCGTATGAGCAGTTATACGCGTGGGATAGATTACTTTTAGTCCCTCTATAAATGTTGAAACAGTAAATGTTTTGACTTTGTTGGTGGACTTGGACACACACAATTCTAGCATTTCCCTGCCCTTAAGGTTACAGATTTAGTTTGATAATTATTACACAAGTATTTTTTTTTCTGTCTTTCTGAAACAGTACTAAGGCACGGACCTCAGCTGCAATTATATTACGAGGAGCAAATGATTTCATGTGTGATGAAATGGAAAGGTCTTTGCATGATGCTCTCTGTGTGGTCAAAAGAATACTAGAGTCAAAGTCTGTTGTACCAGGAGGTGGTGCAGTTGAAGCAGCTCTTTCCATTTATCTAGAAAATTATGCAACTAGCATGGTAGGTATTTAGTTAAAGATTATGTTTTTCTTAGGAAATCAAACTTCTATTAACATTCAGTGCTACAATATATCTGAAAAGTTTATAGAATTGGAACTGGAGAGGGCCATTTAACTATCAAGTCCTATTTCCTGCTTGGTGCAGACCATATTGAAGCCTTTTCTATGATGTTTGTCCAGTTTTCATTTCAGCACATCCAGCAAGTGTAGCTACATTGCCTGTACAGTGATCTCTCGGTTAGCGCGGGGGTTACGTTCCAAGACCTCCCGCGCTAACCGATTTCCGCGTTATACTGGATGCGGAAGTAAAAACCACCATCTGCGCATGTGCGCCATTTTTTTCATGGCCGCACATGCGCAGATGGTGGAGTTTGCGTGTGGGCGGCGGGGAAGACCAAGGGAAGGTTCCTTCAGCCGCCCAACAGCTGATCTGCTCCGCAGCGCGGAAGCAGCGAGGAGCCGAAGATGGGGTAAAGGCAAAGGGGAAACCCCATCTTCGGCTCCTCGCTGCTGCCGCGCTGCGGAGCGGATCAGGTGTTGGGCGGCTGAAGGAACCTTCCCTTGGTCTTCCTGCCGCCCAGGCAAAGGGGAAACTCCAAGATCGCTTGCCGCTTTGCAGCTTGGAGCCTTGCTTCGCCTCCTTCGCTGCAATAGGCAAGCGGCAAGCGATCTTGAGAAAGAGAGAGAAAGGAGGGCGACTTGCCAGTCCACGCCCCCCTGGATGAACAGCCTCGCATGGCCCCAGCGCCGGGCTCCGCTGTTGCCTCCGCCCCCATTCGGCTCTGCAGCTGAGAGGCCTTCCCGGCAGAGCCCTCCCCAACAGCTCCCGCTGCCAGCGCAAAAAAGAAAAGAAAAAGAAATCCCCAAAAGAGGCAGGCACAAAGCGGGGGCACAAGGGGAGCTGCCCGGCAGAGGTTGCTTTTTTTCTTCTCGTGGGCAAGTGGAGGGGGGGAGAGAGAAGGGAGGAAGAGAGTGTGAGAGAGGAAGAAAGAGAGAGAGAAATGATAGAAAAAAGGGGAGAAAAAAGAGAAATGAGAAAATGATTGAAGCATAGTGACAGGAAAGAAAGAGAAAAAGACAGAGAAGTGACTCTTGGTGATGACGTATGACATCATCGGGTGGGAAAAACCGTGGTATAGCAAAAAAACCGTGGAGTATTTTTTAATTAATATTTTTTGAAAAACCGCGTTGCAGCGTTTCGCACTAATCGAGACCGTGCTAATCGAGGGATCACTGTACTATTTTATCATACATTAACTTAAATATTAATATATTTTTTCTTTGAATTAGGGGTCACGGGAACAGCTTGCAATAGCAGAATTTGCAAGATCTCTTCTGGTTATTCCAAATACGTTAGCAGTTAATGCTGCTCAAGATGCTATAGATCTTGTTGCAAAACTCAGAGCATTTCACAATGAAGCACAAGTTAATCCAGATCGCAAAAATTTGAAGTGGTAAGTGTGCCTAGAATGGATGGCAACGTCAGCATATTGATTTGCTTTATGCATTTTTGCTTAATCTTGTTGAATGAATCAGAATTGGGCATGAATATTCAGCATCCTAAATAAAAATGATTCCTAGCTTTAAGATGCTAGCATACAATTGGAAGTAGTAAGCGTTGATGCTTAGTCTTAAATAGTTGGCTTATAGCTTTACTTATCAAAAGAAATGGAGTAGTATAGGAATTTCAGGTGTGCAAAATCTTCATTATGTGTGGTATATTCTTGATAATGCCAGAATGTTCTACTTTCTTTCCGGATAATTTTGTGCACAGATTGGCAATTTACCAGAAGTTAATCCCTCCAAAATAGAAGTGTTTTGTTATGTAATAATTTTCAGTTTGGAGGATTAACTTCCAAAACAGGTGAATCTTAGCAGAATTGGCATGCCCTGACCAGAAATTGCCATTGTTTGGAATATTCCATTTTTTAAATGTTAGATTTTACCTATTCTTAGTATCTATTTCAGCTTCTACTTTGTTGAACATTCTGGCACCTGAAATGAGATCAGCCCCCACCTTTTGGCCTTCTGGAATGGCCAGATGCCTTAGGCCTCAATAGCCCTATCCACTGGAGGTGGTATATGGTATAACGAAGACCCTTGAGTTAAAGGCTTCTTAATTTTAACTCTTTTTTCCCCCCATTTTGTAAGTCTCACAAAATTGCTTGATTGGTGAGATGGCAGCATATAAATTTAAGAAATAAAAATATGATAGAATGGTTGGGTATTTGCAGAGAACTACTAGGTACTATTTAATTTCTGTTGCATTTGATGTTGGAAAATTTGAAGTTGATCTGTTTTCTCAATCCCTGAACCTGAAACCAAAGACATTTGAATTGTACATTCCTGTTTTTTTTAAAGGATCGGTCTTGATTTAATCAATGGGAAACCACGTGACAATAAACAAGCTGGCGTATATGAACCTACTGTAGTCAAAACAAAGAGTTTAAAATTTGCAACAGAAGCAGCAATTACTATCCTTCGAATTGATGATCTTATTAAGTTGCACCCTGAAGTTAAAGGTGAAAAAGGAGGATGCTATGAAGATGCAGTTCAATCTGGAGCAATTGAAGACTAAATGATTTTTTATTTGACTATTGGTGAAATTTTCTCAAGTCTGTATTAACTAGTATGTTGATAAAGCAAGCTGTCAGACTTCTGGATAACTAGCAAATAAATGAAAAATGGCCATAATTTGTATTAGTACTATATTGCAAAATGTAAAGGGGAGGAGGTAGGGGGGAAATGGAAGGCTTCAGCAGTAGCTACAACTAACGAAGTCAAATTACAGCCAAACACTTAGCTTTTGGATAGTGTTTGTTGTAAGTATTTTAGCATTGGGAATAATGCAGAATGCAAAAACCCTCCCGTTTGTACACACAACTGGCTGTAGCTTTATGCTAGTATTAGAAATGGGGGGGGGGGGGGTGTTAAATGGCTTTTTCTTAAAGGCAGGATGAAGTTTTCTGCAGAGATTAATATTAGGGTGGGTGTGAATAGGCTGCATTATTTTAAAACGGTGATGGCGAACCTTTTTGACACTGCCCAAATTGGAACATCCGTATGTGCCAGAGTTGGATTCCTCCTATAGCAAACCAATTTTGTTGGTGCTGGTCTGTGGATGCCGCCATCTTTTTTTCTTCTGTGCAGGTGCAGTTTCCAGCACTGACCATGCGCCATCTTGTTTTTCACTTCTTTTTTAAAATTTTCTTTTGGCGCGCAAAGTGCACCTACGCCCATAGGATACAGCCAGGTGGTACGGGAGGAAGTGAACTAGCAGTGAGGCAAATTAGAACCCACACCTGGTATGTGCACATGTGTCCGTTAAGTGCCAGAAACCTGAAGACCAGGTGGCTGATGTGCATGTGTGTGCCAGCCAGCTGGTCTTTGGGTTTCTGGCACATGCATGTGCACCAGCCAGCTGGTCTATGCATGTGCTGGAGCACTGGAAGACCAGTTGGGCGGTGTATGTGCCAGGCACCTGGTCTTTGGGTTTCCAGTGTGGGCATGCACACATTATTATTATTTATTAGACTTGTATGTCGCCCTTTACCAAGGACTCGGGGCAGCTCACAAAATTCAATAAAATAACGTGTACAAATCTAATAGTTAAAATCCCTTTACATTTAAAAAACAGTCAATTCACTCAATCACATCCACTCATAACATTTAATGATCAGAAAGAAGAGGGTGTGTGATCTAACTGCCCCAGGCCTGGTGACATAGATGGGTCTTAAGGGTTTTGTGAAAGGCAAGGAGGGTGGAGGCAGTGCGAATCTCTAAAGGAAGCTGATTTCAGAGGGCTGGGGCCGCCACAGAGAAGGCTCTTCCCCTAGGTCCCACCAGAGGACATTGTCAGGTTGACGGGATCTAGAGAAGGCCAACTCTTTGGGACCTAATCAGAAGCTGGGTTCTATGCTGCAGAAGGCGGTCCCATAAGTAATCTGGTCTGATGCCATGTAGGGCTTTATAGATCATCGCCAACACTTTGAATTGTGTCCGGAAACCAATTGGCAGCCAATGCAGTCCGTGGAGTTTTGTAGAAACATGGGTGTATCTGGAAAAAACCATGACGGCTTGCGTGGCCGCATTCAGCACGATTTGAAGTTTCCGAACACTTCAGAGGTACACCTAGTAGAGAGCGTTGCAGTAGTCGAACCTCGAGGTGTAAGGGCATGAATGACTGTGAGCAAGGACTCCCTGTCCAGATAGGGCCGCAACTGGTGCACCAGACGAACCTGGGCAAACACCCCCCTCGCCACATCAGCACACATAAAGACCAGCTGGCCAGAGCGCATGCACGCACTGGAAACCAGAAGAGCAGTTGGTGATGGCATGTGTAACCAGAGAGGGCTCTTCATGCCACCTCTACCATACGTACTATAGGTTCGCCATCACAATTTTAAAAGATTCCGTGGATCCCTTGTTGTCCTCATTAGATTAATGGAGAAAGTTCTATTTAAACTGACGACAGGATGCTTAGATCTTGCCAGTATTGGCAAATACTGTTTCTTTATTACTTACTAATAGATGAGTCATGGTTACAAATTTATATAAAATTTTAAAAAAGGTTTCCTTTATCTTTCTATACACATAGCTATGCCCATTCCTCCTCCAATACATAAAGCTGCTACTCCTCGTTTTCCACCTGTTCGCTCTAGTGAGTGCAGAAGTGTAACTAGGATTCGACAACCAGATGCTCCAAGAGGGTGGCCAAGAGCAACAGCCCCACCTTCAATGTTAACCTGCCAAAATAAATAAATAGCATCAGAAGCATATACTGTATGTTAAATCAAATGTAGAAATCTTCCTTTCTATTTTGGAACCTATTGTTTACAGTAAGGATTGGAAACCTGACAATAGATTTTATAAATGTGGACAAGACTCACTTTCATGCTGAGATCACAGGAAACCGCCAGAGAAGGGATGCATACTATTTCATCAAGTAAACTTACTGGTTATTTATTTATTTATTTATTGGATTTGTATGCCGCCCCTTTCCAGAGACTGGTTTACTGTCAGTAAAATCACTCTGAAATCCAGCATGAATATTAACCAGCAATTACAATCCACTAATTCTGATTTCACCTCCTGAGGAAATGGAGAACAAATCCAATCCTTTATAGGGCAGCCCTTTAGGTAAGATTCTTATTGTACACCCCTTTAATGTTATCTTCTATAGCCTAAACATACCAAATGCCTTCAATCATTCCTTTGTTTTCTGGATTTCCTTTAATTTTTTAATGTCCTTTTTGGATTGCAATGCTTAGGTATGTTCCTTTGGAAGTGCTAGTAGAAGTCTACAGCTCAATATAAGCTTTGTTTCTAAAAGTCAATGAAATTTTATTTAACTAGCATCATTGAGTGCCAAATTATATCTGATGTTCATTAATTCCTTGTGTGTCCAATCAAATCAAAATTTCTTGTGTGTCTGTCTAATTGCTCCTGGCCAATAAGTAAATCTAATATGTCTTTATATTTAACAAGAAGATTTTTAAAAAGTGAACATAAGATTCTGAGAGGTTCTGGATCACAGCACACAAAGATAAGCTTTTAATCACTAAAGTACCAATTTGCACTAGAAGGAATCCCCCATCTATATAGTTTGTCAAATTTCCCCAGATTGATGTCCTGCAATTTATTTCATAATACAAAACTTTTGAATATTACCCCTTTCCATGCCACCTAGCAAATATTGTATGTTTGCATACAATATGTTTTGATCAAGCAGTGGTCTATATCTGGAGAAGCATATGCATTCCAGGCTATAAATAAACATTTGAAGTATTTGGAATATTGGGCTTTTATGGCATAGTTAAACATACTTTTTCTGGCTGTAGTTTTAGTTCTTTTGTTATTGTGACACCTAAGGCAGCAAAAGCTTCATTAATTTCATACAGATCCACTTGATCTAATGTCCAACCAGCTTTTTCCACCTGTAAAAGATCAACAAGCTCCTTCAGTTAACCATAGTTAAAAATCATTGCTGAATTCTATTAGAAAATAATGAGTTCTGTTCTATCCCCCCTCCCCAAATTTGTAATACTTAAAGATAAATGAGGCTCTGGTTACAAGTACGGTTTTCTAACAAATAATTCAATGCTCAAGTCAATATTTAAGATGGAATTTGAGCACACATAAGGGGCAGGAACAAGTAGCTATAATAAAAATGCCCAATTCAATTAACTTGTGAGAGTTCAATCTTCACTAATGACCAATGCACTTGTATTCTTTCCACAAAAGCATATGTGCACGTGCACAAGTACATACACAAACACAGAGTTAATATCCAGAAAAAATATCTAGAAAAATTCACTAACACAGAGAATTAATGAAGCATGCATTAGCAAAGCTATACCTCTTATGATATGAATATTCTATGCTTAAAAGAGTTTTATTTTCAGAACTAACACATTAATTCAATATAATGGACCCTGTTGCCTACTTACAGCTTTTCTTATTGCCGTGATGGGTGCTATTCCCATAACTGAAGGATCAGTGCCAACTTGAGCCCAAGACACGATCCGTGCCAAAGGAATGAGATTTCTTTTAACTGCGTCTGATTTTTTCATAAGAATGACAGCAGCAGCACCATCATTTATACCTGAAGAGAAAAACAACTAAATCTAGCTTTAAAGTATCTTAACAAAGCTTGATATTTCTCCAGATACATCAGTTTTGCCCAGTTATACCTTCATGGATATTTCCATCATAAAACAGTAATATCCAGTGGAATTTTTTCAATTTGGCCAGGATAAATTTTGAGAGAAAAAGAAATTTCTCTCGGAAAAGATCTTAAGATTTGCTCCCTTAAGCTAACTTTAAGACACCCCATAGATGCCTATGAGGCCTTTGAAAATGGAGCAAATCCCTGAGGCCTTATAGGCATATCTTTGGGGTGTTTCAAAAGGGAGAAAATCCCTCCATTTTCAACCCCCCGGCCCCCCCACGTCTGTATTGCTTCCACCCCACTGGCCTTCCGAAAGGCCATGAAGACCTGGCTTTGCCAGCAGGCCTGGGGGCCATGAAACTGACATCTGTCATGGCCAAATTACATTGAATGGTATGTATGTCTTGCCTGGATTGATTGAGTTATGGTTCTTTAAGTGGGGTTTATACACTCAAAAAAATACAGGGAACACTTAAACAATACAATATAACTCCAAGTAAATCAAACTTCTGTGAAATCAAACTGTCCACTTAGGAAGCAACACTGATTGACATTCAATTTCACACGCTGTTATGCACATCCAACTTTGTACAGAACAAAATATTCAATGAGAATACTTCATTCATTCATTCATATCTAGGATGTGTTGTTTGAGTGTTCCCTTTATTTTTTTTGAGCAGTATAGTTTTAGATTTTCCATATTTGACTTCTTTTTTACTGTATTTGTATTTTTATATTGTTGTAAGCCGTGCCGAGTCCTTCGGGAATGGGCTGCATAGAAGTCGAATAAAATAAATAAAGTCCCCATTTGGAGCATCCGGTCTCCGTCCGGGCGCAAAGTGAGCTGGTGGTGATGGGAAGGAATTGGGGAAGTGGAGGGGGGGAGAGAAGTACCTCACCTCATGTGCACTTAATGAACCATTTACAGTGATCCCCCGCTCGTTGCGAGGGTTCCGTTCCAGGACCCCCCGCAACGAGCGGGTTTTCGCGAAGTAGCGCTGCGGAAGTAAAAACACCATCTGCGCATGTGCAGATGGTGTTTTTACTCCCACAGCGCTAGCGAGGAGCCGAAGATTGGGGGCGGCGCGGCTGTTTGCCGCCGGCATGGGGGGCTTCCTAGCAGCCCCCCAAACCCGGGTTGGGGGTCCGGGGGGTGCTGGCAAGCCCCCCATGTCGGCCCAGCGAACGGCTTGTCCACGCTGGCTCTCGGCGCTTTCGAGCTGAGTCCGGGAGCGAATTCGCTTCCGGACTCGGCTCAAAAGCGCCGATAGCCAGCGCCAGCGAACGGCTTGTCCACGCTGGCTCTCGGCACTTTCGAGCTGAGTCCGGGAGCGAATTCTCTTCCGGACTCAGCTCAAAAGCGCCGATAGCCAGCGCCAGCGAACGGCTTGTCCACGCTGGCTCTCGGCGCTTTCGAGCTGAGTCCGGGAGCGAATTCTCTTCCGGACTCAGCTCAAAAGCGCCGATAGCCAGCGCCAGCGAACGGCTTGTCCCCACTGGCTCTCGGCGCTTTCGAGCTGAGTCCTGGAGCGAATTCGCTTCAGGACTCAGCTCGAAAGCGGCGAGAATGAACGGCGTGGGCGGGCGAAGGGCGGGCGGCAGCGAGGAGTTTGCGTGGGCGGTGGGGAAACTCCTTGCTGATGCCCGCTGCTCGCCCTCCCGCCAGCAAGAGGGGGAAGACCCAGGGAAGCCGCCCAGCAGCTGATCTGCCGGGCCCCATCTACGCATGCGTGCCCATAGAAAAAAGGGCACGCATGCGTAGATGACTTCTGGGTTCAAAAATCGCAAATTACCCTGTTCGCAATGGTTGGGGACGCAATAACCGGGGGATCACTGTATTCACCCATGCCTTAAATTTGCGAATGCATGGGTGAAAGCAGGGAGTCATTCAAGGTACAAGATCCTCGAGGTATGAACGGCATGGGCAGGGTCCATTACATTCGTAACTCAAGGACCACCTGTAGTACCAGAATTTAAACGTTTGCAGTTGAAGTTAATGATCAGTACCGTGGTTGTTTCGTCTTCTTTGCCATTTTGTGAGAGAAGGACTTAGCATTAGGCATAATTTTTGAATGCTTTTTTGTGTGTTTTTCTTCAATTTAATGTGCTTTCTATCCAGTCCTTTGAATTCTTTAGCCAAGGCCTTACTCACACAACACTACACTCTAATAATTCATGTTTCTTCCACTAAATCCAAACTGTATTAATTGTATTAGAAAAATGCCCGCCTACTCTTATTCTTCATCCTTAATAACATCAGATTGCTAAAACCGGAACAGGTGACTTTATGGCTTATCTTTCAATTGCTCAACAAACCAACCTGAGGCATTTGCTGCAGTCACGGTGCCTGTCCCATCGGTTACGAAGCAAGGTTTCAACTTTGCCACTGTTTCTAGGTTGCACCCATGGCGAGGATGTTCATCAGCTTTGACTTCTGTGGGGCCTGTCAAAAACGAGTATTTTAGCAGCAGACATTTTATACATTGTGCAAAAAAGGAAAGGTGAAATTTTTCCTATTAGCAATTCGACTTCTCATGCTTTTTCAACAAAGATGTGTGCTGCGGGTATCAATGGTATTTTAACATCTCATAAACTGTCAAAAACGTATACGAATGTGTCAAACATATGTTGGAAAGGTAATCAGCCTAAAGCGGAGGCGGGTTCTTCCTGGTTCACCCGAACCAATAGCTACCCAATATCATGGAACCAGTTCAGTCGGTACTGGTCTGTGGGTGCCAAAATCATTTTTTTTTAAATTTGGGGGGATTTTTTTTTTTAAAAAAATTATTTTGGGAGGTGTGGGGTTCCCCCCCCCCCAGGTTTTTATGTTCTTCAACATATACACAGAAGCTGAGTATCCAGCACTATGCATGCGATCGCCATCTGGTTTTCAGCTCTTTTTTTGGCATTTTTTGCCACTCAATGCATGCGCAAAGCACACACCACCACGTGGCACAGGGGGAAGCGAACTGGCAGAGAGGTAAGTTAGAACCCACCCCTGGCCTGAAGGTACCTTTTTTTTTTCAATCTTAGATGGTAGAAATGTAAAAAGATTAAGAAATACTGGGATGAGATATGTATCTTGGTTCAAAGAATTCTTGGGACACAGAATTGAAACCAGATATTTTTTTTGTTAGGCTTGATGGGTAAATGTCTTGGGAAAAAATGAGTCTGTTTTTATGTATAACATCGGCAAGACTTTTGTATGCCAGAGGGATGGAAGGACATACAGATACCGCCAACAGAAGAACTGATGGCGGAGATGGCAAAACATTTTGATCCAAAAAACGACTGCTTGGAAAGCACTTTTGGATTTTTTGCTTGAAACCAAAACAAATGACTTTGATTTTGACATTTGATGATCAGAACTGGTTTATGATTATAGAAATACTGTTAGCGTTGGAGTAAGAGGTCACACTATGTCACATTTGTATTACTATCAAAGAAAGTGGGAAGTCATTCCCTTGACTTTTTCTTTCCTACTTCTCTTGCTTACATTTTATTCTTTGTTGAAAATTTAATTTTTTTTTAAAAAAATGCACTGCCCTTCTGTAGAGTGCTAGAGGGATCATCTGCAGTAGCATTTCACCCTGGAACTTTAATGTCCAGTTTATAAGCTTCTTGTTATTAAAAAGTGGTAGCGTGCTCATTTCTCCCTTTATATGACAACAACTATTAGCCAACTTTTCAGTTACTGCAATTTCCCACACTCCTTAATTATTTGTATTCCAGCCTAGGAGTGATAAACTAAGTTAATGTATTAAAGTATAGAATTCCACATTGGGTTTTAAGTACGGTATGAACCTAATCTGTTGTTTGATTTTGGACTAACATAAGAAGTAATCTGCTTTGATTTATTCAACAGACCACTATTAATCAAGCTATAGCATAAATATATTCAATTCATAATAAGGTTCCCAAAATTGGTATGTCTTAAAATTAACTCATGGGAAATTTTAAAATTCAGTGGGATTATTCTTTAAATTGCTATTAAATTAATGCAATTATTTTTTTTAAATACATGATACTGAAGCAGGAAGAAACTTTGATTCAAGCTATGAACGAGTTCAAAACTGACATTGTGGCAGCAATGAATGATACACAACATTCTTTCCAGATCTGTACTTATTCTTCTCTTTTCAACGTCTATATGTTTATAATTGGCAGCACACAAGGGCTACATTCACAATTTTATCTTCATCTAGCAGTAAACACTAACTCATTATGCCTGAAGTTACTAAGTATCTCTGCCTTCCCAATACACCAATTATTCTATCTAACACATGAGGGAGGAAGAATTGAAGCAAATAAAAATGAATACAAAGATGAATCAAACATATCCCGGCCCTTTATCCAATATGTCAAACCAACTTACCTCTTCTAGAAGGTACAACAACAGGTACAATCTCTTTATCAAAATATCCACCCTTCTGAGCATTTTCAGCCTTGTTCTGTGACATTACAGCCTGTTGGTCTTGTTCATTTCGTGTAACCTTCCATTGTTTGGCCACATTTTCAGCTGAAACAATTGAAAAATACAGTAGATCCTCTAATCACAATGGGTCAGAATTTAGTTACTATCTACTTACATTTATTGCACTGATTCTCCTAATACTGTAAGGTTCACACATTCCCATCAGTTTTGAATTGTTAGAATTGGAAATGTACTTTGTTGGAAATGTACTTCCACTGAATGAGTGTAGAATATCAGAAGCAAAGAAATGCAGTTCTGAAATCCTGTGAGGTTGATCCTACTTGATTAGGTGATTAGGAGAGAAGTTATTGAAATCAACTCAGCAAGAGGTGCAAATGGCTGCATAGTGATGGATGCCTTTGAAGATTTATAACACCATTTTTATTACAGACTATATGTCATATACATTAAATATATTTATTTATTCATTCATTCATTCATTCAATTTTTTAATGCCGCCCTTCTCCTTAGACTCAGGGAGGCTTTCAACATGTTAGCAAATAGCACTTTTTAACAGAGACAGCCTATTGCCCCCACAATCCGGGTCCTCATTTTACCCACCTCGGAAGGATGGAAGGATAGGTCAACCTTGAGCCGGTGATAAGATCTGAACCGCTGACCTGCAGATCTACTGTCAGCTATTATATTGATTATATAATAAATCTAGTCATTTATTGCTATTTTATTATTTATATCACACCTTTTGGCAACAGCTCCAGATATTTTAAACAACACCCCTTCCTCCTCTTTTGGTAGATTGGACTGAGGGAGAAAGAGAGAGACTGGCCTGAACTCCAGTGAATTTTCCTGGGTAATTAGAACTTGGGCCTTCTGCATCCAGTGCAACATCCTAACCACTGTGCCAATCTACCTTTCAATGTGTAATGATGAACCTGGAAGAAGCACTTTGCCTGGCAAATGTGACTCTAAATAGGGCTTCTTTACTTTTTTTTTCTAGCTCATACATGCATGGACATAACAATAGCAGTTAGACGCCATTTACCGCTTCACAGTTCTTTACAACCCTAAGTGGTTTATAGAGTCAGCATATTGCCCCAAACAATCTGGATCCTTCCTTTACTGACACCAGAAGGATGGAAGGTTGGGTCAACCTTGAACCGATAAGAATCGAACTGCCAAATTGGTGGCAGCTGGCAGTCAGCAGAAGTAGTCTGCAGCACTGTGCCACCACGGCTCTATAAGCAGGTACAGTAATACCTCATGATACGAACTTAATTGGTGCAAGGAGGAGGTTCGTAAGACGAAAGGTTCGTAAGACGAAACATTGTTTCCCATAGGAAACAATGTAAAGTCAATTAATCCGTGCAACCAAAAAAAAAACCCGCAAAAAAACGGCTTTTGGCGACTGCTGGGAAGCCGCGCGGCTGTTTTAAAAGGTGACAGCCGGCCTGGGGGGCTTCCCAGCACCCCCCCCGAACCCGGGTTTGGGGTTCGGGGGGTGCTGGGAAGCCCCCCAGGCCGGCTGCGACCTTTTAAAACAGCCGCGCGGCTTCCCAGCTGTCTCCTGAAGCCGAACGCCAAAGCCGAACTTCCGCATTCGGCTTCGGGAGACAGCTGGGAAGCCATGCGGCTGTTTTAAAAGGTCGCAGCCGGGCTGGGGGGCTTCCCAGCAACCTCCCGAACCGAACCCGGGGTTCAGAAAAATTTTGCCTCTTCTTACGAACTTTGTTCGAGTTACGAACCGGCGTTCGGGAGGCTTCTGGGAAGCCCCGCCGCCCGGCTGTCACCTTTTAAAACAGCCGCGTGGCTTCCCAGCAGTCTCCGAACTCCGGTTCGTAACTCGAAAAAGGTTCGTAAGAAGAGGCAAAAATTTTCTGAACCCCGGGTTCGTATCACGAGTTGTTCGTAAGACGAGGGGTTCGTATCTTGAGGTACCACTGTATTTCCATGCTTTTACAGAGTGTGGGTACAGGGATTCATTGCAATTCCAGCCGGCAAGCCCACATTAAAGCTGCACTAGCTTTCCTTCAATAGTTTTCCTTCCATCCTTATAATTCTTGTTTTCTGTCAACTCTTCCTTTTTCTGTGAAATAAAGCTGGGACACCCTTTCATCCAATCAAGATTATATGCTGTAACGCCCTGCCTGTTAAAGACTACTTCAGTTTCAACCACAACAACACAAGAGCACGCAACAGATTCAAGCTTCATATTAACCGCTCCAAGCTTGACTGTAAAAAATATGACTTTAGCAATCGAGTTGTCGAAGCGTGAAACTCACTACCAGACTCCGTAGTATTATCCCCTAACCCCCAACACTTTACCCTTAGACTATCTACAGTTGATCTCACCAGGTTCCTAAGAGGTCAGAAAGGGGCGTACGTAAGTGCACCAGAGTGCCTTCCGTCCCCTGTCCTATAGTCTCTGCTACACCTCAAATATCTTCTCTTCTATCCCTTATATCTCTTCTATCTCTATATACCTCTTATATCTTTTCTGCTGTTCTCTCTAGTTATATTTTACTCCTATATTTTCTCTTCTATTCTTTCTTTAATACATTCTACTTGAATATATCTCCTATAACTTTCACTGTGTATTATTGTGTATTGGACAAAACAAACAAATAATAAATAAATAAAATAAATAAATCTTGAAAATGCTATTTTCGTATGGCTTACCTGTAATACCCATGTGATAACCGTAGAAGGCATCTGTCAAACCATCTACGATGACAGTGTCTTGCAAAGAGGCTTCCCCCATCTTCACCCCACCCCGCAGATGAATGACATGAGGAGCCTGGGAGGAAAAAAACATTTTAATACTTTTAGGACACTGAAAGCAACTTTCTTTAGAGATGGATGGAAATAACCTCTTGAGCATCCATTCTCACTATATGACCCTTCCATTCACCGGCCATAAATAAATATAATATAGAGAAGATATCCCAACTCAATTGTAGAGTACATGCTTTGTATGCATAACATAGAAACATAGAAGTCTGACAGCAGAAAAAGACCTCATGGTCCATTTAGTCTGCCCTTGTACTATTTTCTGTATTTTATCTTAGGATGGATATATGTTTATCCCAGGCATGTTTAAATTCAGTTACTGTGGATTTATCTACCACGTCTGCTGGAAGTTTGTTCCAAGGATCTACTACTCTTTCAGTAAAATAATATTTTCTCATGTTGCTTTTGGTTAAGGTTTCAGCTTGGATCTCTGAGATTTCCCACTAGAAGAATGACATTTATTTATTTATTATTATTATTTTTAATTTTATTTATTTATTTATTTGATTTGATTTGTATGCCGCCCCTCTCCGCAGACTCGGTAGGTATGAATGAGAAAAAGTGTAAGAAAAAACAAGCTTCCCTATTGTTTCCTCCTGGATTCTACGTGGGATGAAGGTGAAGGCTGGAAATAAACTAAATAATATTTTGCTTTATGACCAGAGGCATAGGCAGCTAAATCCATTATTTGCAAAATAATCTCCCCGCTATTTTTTTTTAATTAGAAACAACAGTAAAACAAAAGGATCAGAAGAATTCTTTGGCCTCAAGCCATGTAAGTTTTAGAAGAAATTGTGCCATTCAGATATGAAATGTCAGGCCAATGTCCAAATGCCATCAACATGAAGGAAAGCCCCAAAATGGCATTCTTTCTGTCTTTCTTTCTTGATTGTGATTCTGTCGTGTGTGTGTGTGCGTGTGAACACATGTAATAATAAAAGATAAAATACAGGAAATAGTATAAGGACAGACTAGATGGACCATGAGGTCTTTTTCTGCCATCAGTCTTCTATGTTTCTAATAAAAAATAAAACTTATCCTATCCTATACAGTACACACTCATAAATGTACATTAAACAGACACTTTCCAGTTATTTTTCTCTCTGACCAAATTACTTTCCCTACTACTTCTACTCGTATATACTAGAGATTCAAAGGCGAGAGTGAGTAAGTTCAATTCATGATAAACCACGGTTGGAATAACTCAGGTTAGTTTAAAGCAGAAAGACCCTAGCAAACAAGCTACATGTTAGTTATTCAGTGTCATTTAAACCAGTTGCACAATCCCCTTTTCTCCCCCATAATGACTACTTGGATCTATTTCAATGTAGTTTCCCTTCAAGATTTAGCAATAACCCGTTTTTCCTGTAAAATGATGTTACTCCTGCCCTACGGGTTTTTTTGGTCACTCTGCCATGAATATAAGATAAACCAAAGCCCTAAGAATACTTACTTCTATTTGTGTGAGCATAAAGTGCTACACAATTTTTTAGCACAAAGTGCAAATTCTTCTAAAGAAATTACCTGGTTGAAAGCATGATTACTCGATCTCTTAGTGTTGTGTGGAACCACTCAATTCCATCACTCAAAGTTTTAGATATTGGTGGGGGTCCATATATGGTTTGTTTTTTGGCATCGAGTCATGTCCTTTGTAACATCTCAAACTGAGCTGGACACAGTGCAATTATAGAATACAGTAGAACCTCGACATACGAGCTGCTCTACATACGAGGATTTCGAGATACGAGCTGGGAGGGGAGAGACATTTTTGTTCGACTCCCGAGCTCAAATTCGGGATACAAGCCGAGGCCTTTGGGTTTTCGGCTGGGGGGAGGGAGTTAGGAAGGTCCTCCTGCTCGCCTGTCATCCTGCATGCCTGTCAACCTTGTGTGCGCCGCAGAACGGGACAAGCCGGCGATGCACGCCCCGCCTCCCCCACCCTGGCTGCGGGCCGTCCGCGCCGCTGCTCCGCTTGGTCGGTGGCACCGGAGAGGCAGAAGCCAAGGACCCCCAGAGTGGGGTGGCAGGCGAGGCGACCGCCTCTCCGCTCACCAAGTGCCGCGGGGAAGGAGGGAGAGAAGCAGGCGGGCAGCAGCCGCTTTCCTGCTTTCCTTCCTTCCCAACCGGCCTCTCGACGGTGGCGGGTTCCTGGCCTCGGAGCTAGCGGGGGGGGCAGCGGCCGGGTCCGGCTCCCGCCGCTGATGCAGTTGCAGAGCCACGTGCCCCCCTGACGGCGTTCGGAGGCTTCCGAAGCGGCGCTGGCCGAAAGAGGGCGGGCGGGAAGCGGTGGAAGGTGAGAGGTGCCTCTTCGCGCGCTCGATCTGCCGGAGAGCCGGAGAAGGGGGCGTCCAGACCCCCCCCCCCCCAGCAGAAGCCAAGGACCCCCCCCTCCAGCCGAGCCCGGTGCAGTCACAACCCGGTCCCTCTTGGCAAAGCTCGCCCCCAACCCCCAAGGTCCTTGGGCCGAGAACGCCCCTGCTGCAGATCGAGCGCACGAAGAGGCACCTCTCGCCTTCTGCTGCTGCCCGCCCTCTTTCGCCCAGCGCCGCTTCGGAAGCCGCCGAACGCCGTCAGGGGGGCGCGACGCTTTTGGGCTTGCACGCATTAATCGCTTTTCCATTGATTCCTATGGGAAACAATGTTTCGACTTACGAGCTTTTCGACTTACGAGCCTCCTCCCGGCACCAATTAAATTCGTATGTCGAGGTTCTACTGTAATGGGATTTGTCCAGTCAACGAAGCAGTGGAAGTGATGTGCCGGTGCCTGGAGGCTGTTGGGGTCTGGATGGGTGTCAACAGACTCAAACTCAACCTGAATAAGACAGAGTGGCTGTGGGTCCTGCCTCCCAGGGACAATTCCATCTGTCCGTCCATAACCCTGGGGGGGGGGAATTATTGACCCCCTCAGAGGGTCCGCAACTTGGCCGTCCTCCTCGATCCACAGCTCACATTAGAGAAACATCTTTCAGCTGTGGCGAGGGGGGCATTTGCCCAGGTTCGCCTGGTGCACCAGTTGCGACCCTATCTGGACCGGGACTCACTGCTCACAGTCACTCATGCCCTCATCACCTCGAGGTTCGACTACTGTAATGCTCTCTACATGGGGCTACCTTTGAAAAGTGTTCGGAAACTTCAGATTGTGCAGAATGCAGCTGCGAGAGCAATCATGGGCTTCCCAAGGTATGCCCATGTTACACCAACACTCCGTAGTCTGCATTGGTTGCCGATCAATTTCCGGTCACAATTCAAAGTGTTGGTTATGACCTATAAAGCCCTTCATGGCATCGGACCAGAATATCTCCGGGACCGCCTTCTGCCGCACGAATCCCAGCGACCGGTTAGGTCCCACAGAGTTGGCCTTCTCCGGATCCAGTCGACTAAACAATGTCGCTTGGCGGGACACAGAAGAGCCTTCTCTGTGGTGGCCCCAACCCTCTGGAACCAGCTCCCCCCGGAGATTAGAACTGCCCCCACCCTCCTTGCCTTTCGTAAAGTTCTTAAGACCCATCTCGGCCGTCAGACATGGGGGAACTGAGACATCTCCCCCGGGCCTATACAGTTTATACATGGTATGTTTGTGTGTATGTTTGCTTTTAATAATGGGGTTTTAAGTGTTTTTTTTTAATTATTAGATTTGTTCTTACATTGTCTTTGTTATTGTTGTGATTCGCCCCGAGTCTACGGAGAGGGGCGGCATACAAATCTAATATATTATAATAATAATGATGATGATGATGATGTATGATTTGTTTTTTGGCATCGAGTCATGTCCTGTGTAACATCTCAAACTGAGCTGGACACAGTGCAATTATGGAATAATGGGATTTGGAGGCAACTTAGAAGGGACCAAGCCTCAGCACACTGAAGCTGAAGCTGTTATGGTTGCAAATAAGTAGTGGGTTGTAAATCCTGTTGCTACTGGTTTGCTCGTGCACATGCAGTGATTCTGCCTATGCACAGAAGCATCCCAGGTGGGTGGGTGGAACCCCCCAAAGTCGCCACTACTTGTTCACCGAACCAGGACAAATCGGGGGCAACCCACTACTATTGCAGATGTAGCTGATGAAGAAGAGGTTGCTCTTCATAAAGGCTCAATGTACAGCTTGTGTATTCTTTAGTGCTATGATTCTCCAATGGGAATCATCCTTCCAATCTTTTTCAGCATAAGCATCTTAGAGCAGCAAACCTTAAACTCTGGGAACATAGATCAGCCTTACCTTGCTCATGTTTTCCATACCACCAGCCACCACTATACTGGAATCTCCTGTCATAATAGACTGAGCCCCGAGACATACGGCTTTCAGGCCTGATCCGCATACCATTTGACAACTCCAAGCTGGTATCACGTATGGAATCCCTGCCCCGACACTGGCCTGTCGAGCAGGATTCTGGCCAGCACCTACAGAAATAAACACACAGGAACGACTATTGCTTTAACCTCATTCTTCCACCTCATTTCTTAATGACAGATGGGTGCCTGTGCTGTTTGCCCGTAAATTACTCATTTTAAATTAACGTCCCACCTCTTGTTCCCATGTGCTGCTTTGTAAAAATGAAAGTTTCACTCTTCATTTCAATGCTCATGTCTTAAATGTTTAAGTTACTTTAGTTCCCTGTTTTCTTAGGTTGACTTCATTGCCTTTGGGCTATATTCAGCACTGCTGTGGACAGGTGAAGGTAGTGTATAGTTTTTTCCTTTTAACTTTCGGCATGACCTGAATGTTTGTTTTAAGGCTGGCCTGCATTCATAGGAGCAAAATCACCCAAATAGTTTCTAACTGAAGACTAGGTCAGGTGGATCTCCTCAATTCTTGGAACAATACCTCAATCACTACACCATACTGACTCTCACAGGGAAGCACATATGCAGGTAATAAAACCAGAGAAGACTAAATTAGAAGGAGAAAAAACCAATTGGGATCAGAAGCAGGAACAATACAGGTAGTTAGACTGTCACATAGTTGATGTGAAACACCCAGAATTGTGGGGAAAGGAAGAACCATGATGTCTTCATTATATTCCTGTCCTTGTTTGCCACCACCCACTCTTCTCTCTGATTTATGCGTGCATACTTGGAAGTCCTTCTCTTGCAACAAGTAATGGGAACTGCAAAAGGAGAATCAATGCAAGAATATGAAAGAAATGTCAAAGTCGTTCCATCTGCTAGGAACATTAGACACTGCTACACAAATTGCTACTTTGGGAAAATGACCTTGAACATGTGGGAAGAAAGTATGATTTCCATTAAGTAAAACCACAGAACTATATAATTCATTCTCTCTCTGTTTAGTTTCTGCATAGCAAATTTGCAAGAGAAAAGGTCTTGCATGGGATCCTGATCCAAATTCTAAATAAATGCTTCCTTAAGATCATACCTGCAACCAATACTTGTCCAAGTATAACTTCAGATACTTCTTTAGGATCGATTTTTGTCCTCCCCAACAATTCTTTAATGACTACTGAAGCCAATTCATGGGCATGCAGGGTTGACAAGGCACCATTGAAAGATCCTAGGTAAAATATAAAAAATAAGAAATAGGTGTGTTTTAATTCCACTCAATTTCCTCATTTCTTTCATTCTATTCTTTTAAGCATTCCAGGTAACACATGCAGATTACAATTCTAGGAAAATAGAATAGAATTCTGTATTGGCCAGGTGTGATTGGACACACAAAGAATTTGTCACTGGTGAATATGCTCTCAATATACATAACAGAAAAGATACATTATGTACATAAAAGTACATTAATACTTTTAATACTATGATTAGTACATCAGTGTACATACCCAGTGTACATAAAAGAAAAAATAAACATAAATATAATATAAAATAAAATATATTTTCATTGGTGTACTTAAAAGTTAAGTTATAGCTATTTTGTTCATTAAAAGTGGCATTTTGTTTTATTATCTGATGTAATGTACTGTCAAACAATTTGAGAACTGGTTCTTCAAATATGGTAGCATTTTCTTGCTCTGCCAAAGAGCACTATTCCAGTTGTCATACCTAGTAAACTTCAATAAATGCATTTTGTGTATCTATTTTTTTACCTCCTTATACTAAATAGAACTCTAAACTATATTATTAAAGTTCTTTTAATTAGAAAAACTTGGGCAGCCTAATTTTTAAAGTATACATACAAGAGTCTCCACTGCTTTCTTGTTGGATATACTCAGGAATTATTCGTATCTCTCAACTATGATATCTTACATGGATGTTTAAGAAACTGATTTAAGAAGGGGTTTTTTTATTCTTGTCATACAAAATTTTAGGAAAGACTTTATAAAATAGGACTGACTAACTGTACTTGCTCCCAACAGAAAGGCAAGCTGTTAACACCATCAGGCAAGGAATTCTGGCTGGTGGGGTCCAGGAAAAGAAAGGACTTTTTTGCTGCGACTTCCAGCCTTTGAAATATTGTGCCATTCAATGTCAGGTCTGCTCCTCCATCTTGGCCTTCTGAAAGGCTCTGGAAACCTTGTTCTGCCAAAGGTTTGGGGGCCCAATGGAGACCATCCTACTCCTGAATTGTTTAGAAGATCCAATTTACATATTCGTCCCTTTTATACAGGTTTGTTAGATTGTAGCGTGCTCATTTTTAAGCATTTTTAACACTTAATTTTTTGTTTTGATATAGTAAGTCACCCATGGTCACTTGACAGTGAGATTGGTGGATTTGTTAATAAATATAATAAATAAATAAAACTGTGTGGAACAACTAATCAGAAGAGGAAAAGATCAAAGTGGAAGGGGGAACAACCATCCTAAGCTAAGATGCAATATTGTGTTTGGAAGCCAAGTCTCCAAGGCAGTCTAATTCCTTTCTAATGATTTTTTTTCTCCACCTTAAAAGCATACAATGAATAATAATGTTTGTAAAAAGTTTTATATAAAAAGTTTTATATAAAAAATAGTAAAGTATCCTAAATAGCATTTCAAATCAAATTATTCAGCCTAACAACCCCCCCCAAGATATAATTTGTAGCTAATTTTAATTTAATAAATGACAGACTAAGCAATTTTTCTTCACTTTTCAATTCTAATAATCATACAGTATTGTCAAATCTTAAATTCCATTTCCAACCTAGAGTAATTTTAAGTATGTGTTACTCCGTTTCTCTTTTTGTCAACCGGGTTCTCTGAACCATATTGCTCATATCTTTATCTCTTTTACATTAAATTTACATTAACTATTTTATTCATGTTTATTTTCAATCCATGCATAAAATTTCCCACATTTTAAAAAAAAACTCCGAGTCTTCTTTATCCTTAATTTTCATTGTCAAATCTGTTCATTTCCACACAGTTCATAATCTTCCTTAGTACTTCTTTTTCTGTTGGTATTCAACTTCCAATTTTGTGCACAATTTGGTGGCAGTCACTATGTGAACAATTAAATATATTTCTTCTTTATTATTTTTTTCTGGCAATATGCCTAATAAAAATCTATCAGGTTTTAATATTTTTAACATTTTAATATTTAATATTTTAATAGCTTCTCGATCCATGTTTGAACCTTAGACCAATATTTTTTTCTGCCACATATGATAAAAGGAACCAGGCGTGTGATAACATAGATTCCCTTCTAGATGGAAGACCAGGAGTTGGGTTTTAATTCATGGCAGGAAAAGCAAGAGCCGGCCGACCAGACGGTCCTGGTTCTACCGGCCAAGCGGCCAATCGGAGCAAGAGGGATCACTCAGCAAGAGTCGCGAACCAATCAGCGCATCTTCACGTGGTGGTTCTATAACCCACGGTCCAATCATTGCGAGAAGAGTACAGGCGAGGGAGTAGCCTCGAGGAGTACGCAAAAAAACAAACAAAGCCACGGCTGTGAATGGGCAAGCGAGGAGGATTTCCCCCCCATTTTTTTCGTATCGTTTCTTCTGCCGTAGTACCACCAACCCTTTTTTAATATTACAAGCCGTCTAGAGACACTAAGGTGGGGTATAAATATGAATAAATTTGGTAAATAAACCAAGCGGGGGTGGGGGAGATTCCACCCAAGGTTTACCTGAAGCTCAAGACTGACAAACGCCAATAGATTCCCTCACCCGCTTTTGGTAATCATTTCCCGTGAATTTCAAACCGCTCTCCCTAATGAATCTCTACAGTTATTTTTTTACAGATCAATAAAAGGGAACGCGAAGAAACGAAGATGCCAAGCCGTCTCCAGCTTTGGGGGAAGGACGAGATTGTAAAGAAGGAATGTCGGCGTAGTGTGTGTGTGTGTGTGTGTGTGAGGGGGGGGGGTGTTGTTAAGTAAATCTGATTCAGATTCACAGAGTTGGAAGGGACCTTGCTGGTCATCTAGTCCGCCCCCCCTGCCCAAACAGGAGACCCTGTATAGATAGAATTCTTCATTGGCCAAGTGTGACTGCAACACACAAGGAATTTGCCTTCGGTGCGTATGCTCTCAGTGTACATAAAAGAAAAAAGATACATTTGATCAAGAATCATGATCAAGAATATCTGCCTCTCAAAAAACAAAACAATAAAATAATAAAAAAATTAAAAGAATATCTGCCTCTCCGTGTGAAAAGAACGATCGAGCTTGCTACTTTGCACATTTTGCATCTAACGTTAAAATCTTGTGAAAACTCCACCGGACTGCCCCAAAATACCGTTTCCAAGCTGTCCCCCGAACAATTAATAGTTAACTAAGCAGTTTCACGAGCCCTGTAGCCTCCCGCCCTCGCGGTTCTCCAACATTTTTCTCGCAGGACAATTCCCTAGCTCGCTTTACCACGATCCTACTTGGGGGGCGAAGGCAAATTCCCCGCAGGCATCAGAATGAATGGACCCGTTCAAGGTTTGGGAGCAAGCAGGATGTCAGCCTACGAAAACGCCCCTTTCAGAGCAACACGAGATCGAGGCAAATGGCCCCCCGGGAATGGCTTCAAACTCACCGACCGGGGTCCTTGCAGCGGCCACGAAAACGACGGCCTCGTCTCCGCGATCCATGATGCTTCGAAAGAGGCGGAGGCACGCTTTCTGCCTGTGCAAACCGGCTCGCGCCTCCTTTTAGACTCAGGCCGCTACGCGCACCCTACTTCTCATTGGTTGCCCCTGTCCCCGCCCACTTCTTACTTGATCTGGCAGGGCTTCCATTGGCAGGGCGGCCGTCGTCGTCCTCATGTGACAGAAACTAGGTTGCGGCTGACGGAGGACGCTTCAGTCGCAGACAGCAGATGGGGGGGAGGGGCGCAGGTCATATACCTGCGGTGTGGCGTTGGTGCTCCTGCAGCGATGATGATTGATTTTGTACAATACACAATGAGGGTTTTAGTGAGTATACACATAATAAAATACATAATGAGGATTATAGAGGATATACTTATAGTAAAACATATCTAAGAAAGAATAGAAGAAGAGATATAGGAATAGAAGAAAGGTATAGGAGAGCAATAGGACGGGATGGAAGTGCACTTATGCACGCCCCTTACTGACCTCTTAGGAATCTAGATAGGTCAACGGTTTGTAATGAATAATATAGATCACTGGCAGTGAAGGGCTACCAAAATGTTTACTACCACACTGTAGGCGTGGCTTATGGGGCTTATGCATCTTCTTTCAATATCTTTCAGTGCAAATTGGGTGCTCTGTGGTGGAGCTTCATTTTCATTACCCCACTGCATCCCCCCCACTCCGGGCAGCAGCCCACCCCTGGCCACTGATAACAAGGTAACTCTCTCTGTCCCTAGTAGTAAGGATGAGGAATTAAACAACTACTTCAGGTTCAACCGCAACAACACATGAGCACACAACAGCTACAAACTTAAAGTAAACCACTCTAAACTCGACTGCAGGAAATACTTTAGTAACCGAGTAGTTCATGCATGGAACTCACTACTGGACTCTGTAGTATCATCACCTAACCCTCAAAACTTTACCCTTAGACTATCCACTGTTGACCACTCTCAATTTCTAAGAGGTCAGTAAGGGACGTGCATGAGTGCACCAGAGTGCCTTCTGCCCCCTATCCTAATGTTTTTCTTTTACTAGTATCATGTATGTAAATATTATATCTGTACGTGACAAAACAAATAAATAAAAATAAATAAATCTCTATGAAATGGGTTATCAGAAAATCGTCCTTAAAAGTTCATGCCAATTTTCCTACCTGGAACATTTTGTGCTGGAGTCTCCCTCCCGAATACATAGTAAAAAACAAATTGCCCAACTTCTTGGAACTCCATCCTGATTGATATCGTCACAGGGACTGGAGGAGGCCTTTAAATTTTCATGTCTAGTCTAACTGCTAAGTCTAAAATGTTTTTGCCGTTTCTGCTTTTAAAAAAAATTTCAGGTGGGTTTTTGCAAAATGATTTCTCCTACCTAGGTACTCAGTTCAATACTGCGCAGAAAGCAGAACTATCTAAAGGGGTTATCTGAAATTGGAGTAAAGGTTGCTTTCCCTTGCATGGGAGTGATGATCTCTTTTTTTCAACATTATCGATTTGTTTGTAATGGAGCATTTTGCATGTTTTTGTCGCTCTGAAACAGCCAGAAAACTATTAAGAAAATGTTTCAAGATTGACTAATGTAAGAGTCATTACTAACAAAATCTTTTTCTACAGGATATGTTGGCCAGTACTGCACAGGTAGTTTGAATAATGTTGAAGTTCTGGGATAAACTGGGTTTATAATGCTAAAGCACAAATCGTGTTTCTCAAACATTGACAGCTAGGTTCACCCAACGTAGTAAGCCAAGGAGTTTTGGCAGGTGAGCTCTGACAGGAAGGGTTGTAAACAACTTCAAGAAAGGGACATAATTATTTTTTTTTTAAGATGATGAAATGTAAACAAAGCAGCCATGCTTTTAAAGTTTCTGTTTTTCTGGAGAAGTCTACAGCACCAGTTACAATACTGCACATCTATTTTTATCATTCCGCTGATGATACAACAAAATATAAGAAGCCCCTTGCAGTAAACCTTATATTCATATTATGACTTCTGACTAAAAAGATGAGTTCAAATCATTCCCTTTTATAAAACCAGGAGTTCTGAATACTTTCAGTGTGGTCATTACAGAAATACCCCAAATCTTATTTATCTACATTAAAGATCTCAAGTAGGGTTAGCCGATGTAAAATACAAAAATCACTAATTAGCAATGCATGCGCAGAAGCAAAAAGGGGGCAAAAAGTGTTGAAATCTCACCCGCACAAGGGTCCTCGTGCAAGATTTCACTTCGGGCGCATGCGCAGAAGCGAAATCTCACACGGAGGTACGTACACACGTGGCTGTGCATCAAAAACTGCTAAGGATCACCAATCCCATCCATAGCGGGTGGGCCCTCACTGCTTTCTGAATGTGTGGTGTTTGACTCGTGACGTCTTTATACTTTAGAATCAGGTTATATATTACAAGTTGGGACTTTAAGTTGGAAGGTACAGTATTTGATTATTTCAACATTTTGTTGGCATTTAGTTCAAAAAAGGTTGCTGATTTACTAACCTTTCTAAATGTTTGATGTTTCACTCGTGATATCTTTATACTTTAGAATCAGGTTACATACTGCAAATTGGGACTGTAAGTTGACAGGCTTTTGTTTATTTAAGGCCTATACTGAAGTACATAGAGGAGAAATAATTTGAACTACTGTGTAATAGGTTTCAACATGTCCGCCTTATGGTAATAAGAATTAATTATAAATACCCATGAGTAAGAACTCTCTTGTGAAATATAGAAAATGGTTTGCCTGATAAGTAAGTGTTGGTATAAGTTCAGTTTAGCTTGATATGCAGACAGCCATATCATTTATTTTTATGGTTGTAGGTTTGTAATAATTTTACTTAATGGCACTTCATACATCAGAACTTGGTAGAAAAAAGTGATTTTCCCTTTTATCACCCTGATCCAATCATGGCAAGCAGAAGCAGCTGAAAACAAATTTTCTTCAGTTGCAGCATCTTTGTGGTTCTATTTTTTTTTCTGTGTGTTTTTGCAGTTTGCTTTTGAGGGTGAAACAGGAATACAAGCACCAATAGAAGACAATATTTGTAACTCAGAGTTAATCTGTGGTGTTTTAAGTGCTCTTGGTTATTATTATTATTATTATTATTATTATTATTATTATTATTATTATTATTATAATATATAAAAAAACCAAACATGACTAAAAAATATGACTTCAGCAACCAAGTTGTCGAAGCGTGGAACTCATTACCTGACTCAGTAGTAACAACCCCTAACCCCCAACATTTTTCCCTTAGACTATTCTCGATTGACCTCTCCATTTGCCTTCTGTCCCCTGTCCATTTGTCTCTCCTTATCTCATTTATCTTTTCTTCCTTTCATATATCTCCTCTATTTTTATATCTTTTTTTCTATCCTTTTCTTTATAGATATTATTACATGTCTACTCTCTTCTGTATGTATTGTGTATTGGACAAAATAAATAAATAAATAAATAAATAAATAAATAAATAAATAAATAAATAAATAAATAAATATTATTTGCAGGTGTTTCTTTGGGTAAGGGGAGCTCAGAGGAATGCCAGTGGAGTACATCAAGCTCAACCTTTCTCTTTCTTACATGGAGTATCTTTGACTCTGACTGGTCCACCTCATTTTTTAAAAAAATATTAAAATAAAAATGAAAAAAATAAGTGGAACGTGTCACTGTCAGTGGCCAATGAACACAAAGGTCACTGTGATGCCAACCAACAATAAAAGTTGTTGGTTCACTGGCCAAGTGTGCTCCGTTGTCTTGGTTAATATAGATTTATAGGATAAGTATTGTAATTATCATTATTACACAAAACATGACATAGTGTGCTGTTATTAATCTGATTAATTAGTTCAGTTAACTATTTATTTATATCTATAGAGAAAATTATATAAGGAATTGGATTATTATATCAATATAGCTGTACCTACTTATACTTACTTACATTTATTGTATTTACAATAACAATATTTATAACAGCCTATATACCCCTAGTTCTGTGCTATACTGCTTCGTATAATATTTTCACTTGTATAAATAATTATATTAATCTCAAATTGATCTATTTTTATATAATTATAATATAGGAGAGCTAGTGAACCTTTTTTTGCTATAATATATAATAAATAATCCATAAGATTGATTGAAAGTATATTAGCAAAGGAAAAATCCGGATCAACCATAAGCCTACAATTTATTCAAGAGACGCTAATTTTCATGCAGGAATTCAATGACAAAAACCCAAATTGCATTAGAAAATACTAGGGAAGAAGCTAAAAAACATCACAAAGAAATCAGAATACAAATGGTGGAAGTAAAAAAAAAAGATGAGGTGAAAGGTATAGATGATAAGATTATAAATATTCAACACATGCTAGCAGAAAATGAATAAAAGATAAAAACAATAGAAAATAAGATAGAATTGGTAGAACAAAAAGTTGACAGTATTGAAGAAACTGCCAGGAAAAAAAGAACATGCCTCATACAATAGGACATCATGGAAGAGAAGGGGGGAAACCTGGGAGAAAAAAATGGCAGAAATTCTGCAAATTGACCCGCAAGAAATGAGAAGAGAGACTGATGAAATTTATCACGTCCATACCAACTATCTTCGGGACCGCCTCCTGCCGCACGAATCCCAGCGACCGGTTAGGTCCCAAAGAGTTGGCCTTCTCCGGGTCCCGTCGACTAAACAATGTCGTCTGGCGGGACCCAGGGGAAGAGCCTTCTCTGTGGGGGCCCCGACCCTCTGGAACCAGCTCCCCCTGAGATTAGGATTGCCCCCACCCTCCCTGCCTTTCGTAAACTCCTTAAGACCCACCTTTGCCGTCAGGCATGGGGGAACTAAAACACCTCCCCCTTGCCCATGTTGTTTTGTTGATTGATTGACTGTGTGCCTGTTTTTTATATATACTGTTTTTTATGAGATTATTAATTTAAATTGGAACTGGATGGGTGGGCATTGGATTTGGTATTGTGTACTGTACTGTTTTTTATTATTGTTGTGAGCCGCCCCGAGTTTGCGGAGAGGGGCGGCATATAAATCCAATAAACCTAAACCTAAACCTAAACTATGCAAAAAGACACCACGTGCCAAATATATGAAATTTACAAAAAGAGCAGAGTGAGATGATGTATATAAATGGTTCAGGAATGAGGCAATCTCATACAAGGGCAAATAAATTATTATACTAAAACAAGTTCCTCGCAGGATTAGAAATAATAGAAAACAATACCAATTCTCAACAAATCGATTGATAAAAGACAATACTATGTTTAGGTGGCTGATGCCGGAGGGAAGTCTAATAACATGGCAGGGAAAGAAGTTCAAAATCAACTTGAGTGAACAAGCTCGAGAATTTTTTGACCAATACGGCCAACTAGAAGAAGAACAAGCTAGTAGAGCAAGTAGAAAGGAATTGGAGAGTAAAATCTAGGAAGAAGAGTCAGTACAAGAGACCGAGAAACAAAAGGAGGTATAAAAGAAATACGAGCAGCAGGAAAGAACACAAGGCAGAATATTAATTAAAAATAGAAACAGGTAAAACATGCTGTATATGCAGAGATTAATATAAATATATGTGGAAAATGTTAATATTTTATTACATTCGATAATAGCTTATGATTGATAGGGAGCCATAAATGCCCCATGTGTCTGTTTTATGTTTTTTTTTATGTTTATTGTTATGCGTGTGTAATAAAAAACCAATTAAAAAAGAAAAAAATGAGAGGCAAGAGACCAAGCATTTATTTATCTGATTGATTGATTGATTTATATGCCAACTCAACTCCTGAAGGACTCTTTAGATTGTTGAAGAAAGTTCTATTTAAACTGACAGCAGGATTCTTAGAGCTTACCTAGTATCAATATATAGCTATTGGCTAATATTGTTTCTTTATTATTTACTAATAAAGATGAGTCATATTACAAATTAGTATAAAATCAAAGCAAATTTTCCTTTATCTTTCTATACACATAGCTATGCCCATTCCTCCTCCAATACATAAAGCTGCTACTCCTCGTTTTCCACCTGTTCGCTCTAGTGAGTGCAGAAGTGTAACTAGGATTCGACAACCAGATGCTCCAAGAGGGTGGCCAAGAGCAACAGCCCCACCTTCAATGTTAACCTGCCAAAATAAATAAATAAATAAATAAAACATCAGAAGCATATATGTTAAATCAAATGTAGAAATCTTCCTTTCTATTTGCTGTAAACCTATTGTTTACAGCAAGGATTGGAAACCTCTGACAATAGATTTCATAGTGAAGTGGGCCAGACTCATTTTCATGCTGAGATCACAGGAAATCTCCAGAGAAAGGGTGCATACTCAGTAGTGTAGTGATTAGAGTGCAGTAATGCAAGCTACTTCTGCTGATCATCGGCTGATCATCGGCTGATCATTGGCAGATCGAATCTCGGTAGGCTCAAGGTTGACTCAGCCTTCCATCCTTCCAGGGTCGGTAAAATGAGGACCCAGATTGTGGGGGGCAATAGGCTTACTCTCTGTAAACCGCTTAGAGAGGGCTGTAAAGCACTGTGAAGTAGTATAAGTCTAAATGCTATCACTAATGCTGTTGCTATACTATGTCATGAAGTAAACTTACTGGTTAACACTCAGTAAAATCACTCTGAAATCCAGCCCGAATATTAGCCAGCAATTACATCCACTAATTCTAATTCCACCCCCTAGGGAAATGAAGAACAAATCCAATCCTTTGTAGGACAGCCCTTTAGGTAAGATTCTTATCATACACCCCTTTAATCTTATCTTCTGTAGCCTAAACATATCCAATTCTTTCAATCGTTCCATGTAGAACTTTGTTCTCTGGTTTCCATTAATTTTTTATGTCCTTTTTTGGATTGCAATTCCTTTGGAAGTGCTACTAAAAGTCTACACTCAACATAAGCTTTGTTTCCCAAAGTCAATTAAATTTTATTTACTAGCATCACTGAGTGCCAAATTATATCTGGTGTTCAATAATTCCGTCTGTGTCCAATCAAATCAAAATTTCTTGTGTGTCACCCTAATTGCTCTTGGCCAATAAAGAATTCTAATATGTCTTTACATTTAATAAGCAGATTTTTAAAAAGTGAACATAAGATTCTGAGAAGTTCTGGATCACAGCACACAGAAAGACAAGCTTTAAATCACTTAAGTACCAATTTGCATTAGAATAAATCCCCCATCTACATAGTTTGTCAAATTTCCTGCAATTTATTTCAGATGACTATTTTGAATGTTACCCTTCCCATTCCACCTAGCAAATATTGCATGTGTGCATCAAACAAAACACATTTCAGTGCTATATTCACCTGGAGAAGTATTTGTATTCCAGGCTATAAGAAATCTGCAGTATTTAGGTTATCGTGCTTTTATGACAATGTTAAACATACCTTTTCTGGTTTCAATTTTAGTTCTTTTGTTATTAGGACACCTACGGTAGCAAAAGCTTCATTAATTTCATACAGATCCACTTGATCCAATGTCCAACCAGCTTTTTCCATCTTCAAAAGTTCAACAAGCTCATTCAGTTAACATGGTTAAAAATCATGGCTGAATTCTGTTAGAAAATAATCAATTCTGCTCTATTACTCCTCCCCCCAATAATTATTTTGCAATATTTAGAAATAAATGAGACACTGTCTTGTTTATATTGAAGTAGACCCAGAGACAGGGTTTGAGCAATCGGTACTTTTATTCAGCTCAGAGAATAAGTGACAGCTCAGCAAGGTAAAGTGACGATTCAGCGAGTACCGACTGGCTCTGCAGGGAGAAGCCGCTTCTTTTATACTTTTGCGGTTCCCGCCAAAGCGAGAGCCGGCCGCGTCTGAGCCAATCAGGAGCGACTTCCTGCTTGGGCTCAGACAGCGCTGGAAAAGAGGAACAAACTATTTACAGCGTTACAAGGTAGCCATTTCAGGATACAACACCCCTCCCCTCATAGTTGGACCCATCCATCAAGAAAGCCACGTGACGAAGTCGTCCAATCGGTGAGGCCTTCGAGACTCTCGCGCTGACCTGCGCAGTCCATTTTCTCCTTCGCCACTGACTGTGGAGGATGGCTCGCCGCTGTTCTCCCGGTGCGGCGGACTAGGCCTGGCGGGCCCAACGAAGGCCTCGGAGGACGAGGATGGCTCGGCGTCGCTGGATGGTTCCCCCTGGCCCGATAAGTCTCTCTGCGTGTTTCTTAGTTCGGGCAATGTATAAAAGTCTGTTGAGGGGGGAGAGTCCGAGTCAGCGGGTTGTTGTAATTGGTTTTCAGTTCGTTTCCGAATGTGGTCTATGTGTCGTTTCCACAAACGACCATCCTCCAGTTTAACAATATAAGTCTTGGGTGCATTTTGCTTAACAATAATTCCCTTCATCCAGTTTACATTTCCATCAAAGCATTTTACATATACATTTTGACCCAAATACATTTCTCTTTCTGGTTTTATGCACATTTGGTTATTATTCAAACAGAACCTTGGGTTTAACCTGTCTAGTGGTGACCTCAACTTTCTCCCCATCAATAACTCTGCAGGGCTTACATGTGTGTGCGAGTTAGGGGTAATGTGCTGGGTTAATAAGAATTGGTCCAAGTTCTGTTGCACATCTCCAGGGCCTGACCTGTGCAATGCCTCTTTTGCCACCCTTACGTAACGTTCTGCCAACCCGTTAGCCCAGGGCGAGTAAGGCGAGATGAGGGCATGTCTGACCCCCAGGCCATCTAGGAATAATTCGAATTGCCTGGCTGTTAGTTGTGGTCCATTGTCAGACACCAATAGATCAGGGCAACCATGGGATGCAAACAGTCTGCTCAATACCTTGATAGTGGCACTTGTGGTTATGTTGTTCATTGCTATTATTTCCAACCATTTGGAGAAAGCATCAACCACTATTAGGAAATACTGAGACCCCACTGGGCCAGCAAAATCAATGTGGATCCTAGACCAAGGGCCAGCAGGCTGTTCCCACTCAGCCGGAGTTGTTTTGGGGGGATTGGGCCTAGACTCTTGGCACGGGTCACACTTTGAAACCCAACTTTCAATATCAGCATCAAGCCCTGGCCACCATAAATGCCCCCTTGCTAGGCTCTTCATCCTGACAATCCCAGGATGGCCCACGTGTAACATTCTGAGTACCTTTTCCCTTAGGCGTTTGGGGATGATCACTCTATCCCCCCACAGCAAACAACCTTTTACATATGACAATTCAAGCCTTTTGTTCTTAAAATCACACAATTCAGGTTTAACAATATCATTTTGCCATCCCTTTAGAACACAGTTCACTACTTGTTTCAGGATTTGGTCTTGCTGCGTGTGTGCAGCTACCTCTTTTGCTGTGGTTAGTGGGTTTTCCTCGAGTTCTATCATTAGCACGTCTGTGGTTGGAACAGGGTCTTCTACCAAGTCTGCTATGGGGCATCTGCTGAGGCCGTCTGCATGATTGATTTCCTTCCCCCCCTTGTGGGTGAGCTCATACTGATACCCAGAGAGGAAAAGGGCCCATCTGATTAGTCTTGGAGACATAAAAGGTGGAGTGGGCTTGTTGGGGGCTAGCAGGCCTAGTAGGGGTTTGTGGTCAGTGACTAGCTCAAAATTCCTTCCAAAAATGTAATTGTGAAACTTCTTTACCCCTGCCACTAATGCCAGAGCCTCCTTGTCTAACTGGCTATAATTTCTCTCCGTGCTGGTCATGGTTCTTGAAAAAAATGCTATTGGGGCCTCTGTCTGATTAGGTAGAACGTGAGCTAGGACTCCTCCTATGCCGTACGGCGAAGCGTCGCACGTGAGCCTAATGGGTAGTGAGGCACTATATTGGACTACTACACTTTTAGAAGTTAGTAAATTTTTTATTTGAGCAAAGGCTTCACGTTCAATTTTCCCCCATGTCCAGCGGGCTTCCTTCTGGAGTAAACGATGGAGAGGCTCTGCTACTGTTGCCTTCTGCTTTAAAAAAACGGAATAAAAATTAAGGAGGCCCAAAAATGCTTGCAACTCACTCTTATCTCGTGGCTCTGGGGCTTCTCTAATTGCTCTCAGCTTCTCAGTTGTGGGGTGGATACCTTCCTTATCTATTTTATATCCTAGGAATTCAATACTGTTAGTTCCCCAGACACATTTATCAGGCTTGATTCGTAACCCTTTGTCCTGTAGCCTCTTAAGTACTTCCCTTATTCTTTTGTTCACTTGTTCCTGGTTTTCCCCTGCAATTAAGATGTCATCAAAATATGGGATGGCCCCATTTACCCCTGACAATAGGCGTTCCATGATGCTCTGGAATATCCCTGGGGCTATGCTCACCCCAAACTGTAACCTCGTGCATTTGAAAGCCCCCCTGTGCGTTACAATTGTTTGAGCGTTTGCTGTTTGTTCATCGACCGGAAGTTGCTGGTAAGCCTGCGCCAGGTCGATCTTTGCGAACCTTTTCCCCTCCCCCAGGGAGTGTAAGAGTTGTTGCACAACCGGAATGGGGTAGGGGTGGTGTTGGAGTGCCTTATTCAGGGTTGATTTGTAATCAGCGCAAACTCTTAAGGAGCCATCTGGCTTCAGGGGTGTCACTATGGGAGTTTCCCATGGCCCCTGTTCCACAGGGACCAAGATACCTTGACTAATGAGTTTGTCCAGCTGTAAGTCTAGCTTGGGGAGAAGCGGGAGGGGAACCCTGCGAGGTTTCAGTCTAACTGGTGGGACCTTGGGGTCAATAGAGAAAGATATGGGGGTTCCCTTATACAATCCTAAGGTGGGGCTGAACACTTCAGGGAACTCTTTCACAAAGTTAGGCATAATATCACAGTTTACATTACACACACCCGAAATTTCAATCCCCAACGGTTCCATCCATGCTAGCCCTAGCAGGGAGTGTTTGGCCCCCGTCACAATAAGCATGGGAAGGGTACATTTGACATTCTTAAATACAATAGGTACATTTGCAGTTCCCAGGACCGAGATTACCCCCCCTTGGAAGTCTCTGATCACCAAAGAGGTTTGAATTAGGTCAGCCTCAGACACATTAGGCATATATAGCTTAAATTTTTCCCAGGGCATGATGGTATATCTCGAACCCGTATCTAGCTCCATTGAGCAAGGCTGGTTATTTAGCAACAACGAGATAACAATTTTAGCCCCCTTTTTGGTTGCCGTGTTATTCACGGAATATTGAGAGTTACCTCTATTGTAGTCTCGGTTAGCGGTGGGGTAATTCCTTTGACCCGAGTTGCGGAACGGTCTCCTTTCTCGCGATTGGGGGGGGTGGTTTTGGGGTCGCTGGTATTGTTGTGTGGCAAAAGTTTCTTCTGGTGCCGTTGCCCTGCATGCGATGGCGATGTGGCCTCTCCGGTTGCAACGGCGGCAAGTGGTGTCGCGGAACGGGCATCGATGGCGCTGGTGATTTCCCCGGCAGCCCGCGCAGGGGGCTGGATGAGTAGCTCTAGGGTGTCTCGGTTGGTCTTGCAGGAGGAGGCAGTCGTCCCCGTTGCTAGTTAGCTGGCCGCGGACGTCTGTTCCCATGGCGCTGGGAGACTCGGCGTCGATTTTGGCAATGGTTTCTCGCCTTCCGTGCTCTTTTAATTCTCTTGCCGCTGCGTCGGCTGCTTCCGCGGTTTGCGCTAATTTGATTACGGTTTGTAGAGTCGGCTCATCTTCGGTGAGGAGTTTACTTCTCACTGTGTGGTTCTTCATGCCGAAAATCAAGGCGTCGGTGAGGCGAGCTTCCGGATCTTGAAACTTGCATTGAGCGAGTACCGTTCGAAGCCGCGTTGTGAATTGGCTTATCGACTCGGTTTCTCTCTGAGCCATCATGTGAAATTGATGCCGGTAAACCACGGCTGGTCTGGTTGGTTTAAAATGGCTCGCTAGTTTCTGTTGAAGGACGTCCCACGCTGTGGCTCTTGCTTGTTCTGGTTCGGTGAGAGTTTGGGCAAGTCTACGGATCTCTGCGCCGCAGTAGTTTAGAAAAATAGCCCGTCTGCGATCGGCTCCGGCGTCCTGCATTCCCGCCGCCTCGAGGAATATCTCGAAGGTGGCCATGTACTCGTCCCAAGTCATTTTCTCGGCATCGAAAAGTTCTGGAGCCTGGCCGATCTGGATTTTGTCCATGTTGCACGCGAAGTTCTTCCGTTCGTTCGTCGCCAGTGAAGTAGACCCAGAGACAGGGTTTGAGCAATCGGTACTTTTATTCAGCTCAGAGAATAAGTGACAGCTCAGCAAGGTAAAGTGACGATTCAGCGAGTACCGACTGGCTCTGCAGGGAGAAGCCGCTTCTTTTATACTTTTGCGGTTCCCGCCAAAGCGAGAGCCGGCCGCGTCTGAGCCAATCAGGAGCGACTTCCTGCTTGGGCTCAGACAGCGCTGGAAAAGAGGAACAAACTATTTACAGCGTTACAAGGTAGCCATTTCAGGATACAACATATATAGAAACACAATGTTTGTAAAAAAAAAAAATCAATGCTCATATCAGTATTTAAGATATGGTACTAACAGAAAGTATAATCTGGAATTTGAACACACATAAGGGGGTAGGGCCACAAATGCATACAATTCCAATGTCTTCACTGATGCTGGAATTATCCCCTCCAATAACTATGATAAAAATGCACAATTCAGTTAACTCTTGAGAGTTCAATCTTCCCTAATGACCAATGCATTTGTTTTTTTTTCCATAAAAGCACACACAAACATAGTTAATATCCAGAAAAATGTATCTTAAAAAAATCATTAACAGAGAGAGTTAATGAAGCATTTATTAGCAAAGCTGCCATGATTCAACACAACTGGAACAGGCTATACTTACTATCTGATTATATTCTATGCTTAAAAAAGAGTTTGATTTTCAGAACTAACACATTGATTGTGGAATGGATCCTGTTTCCTACTTACAGCTTTTCTTATTGCCGTGATGGCTGCTGATACCATAACTGAAGGATCAGTGCCAACTTGAGCCCAAGACACGATCCGTGCCAAAGGAATGAGATTTCTTTTAACTGCTTCTGATTTTTTCATAAGAATGACAGCAGCAGCACCATCATTTATACCTGAAGAGAAAAACAACTAAACCTCGCTTTAAAGTGTCTTGACAAAGCTTGATATTTCTCCGGATACATCAGTTTTGCCCAGTTATATCTTCATGGATAGTTCCATAATAAAACAATCATTTCCAGTGGAATTTTTTCAATTTGGCCAGGATGAGGCATGTGAGAAAAAGAAATTTCTGGAAAAGATCTTAAGATTTTCTCCCTTGAGCTAACATGTTTTACCTCTGAAACAATTCTTTAACTTTTTAGGTTTTATATACTGTATACAGTATATAGATGCTTTTTTTAAAATGGAAAATTCATATTTAATTGAGTACATAGTACCAAAATCAAAACTTTTGCACTTATAGTTAAGGATCAGTAGCATGATTGTTTCTCTTCTTTTCTCCTCCTCCTCCATTTTGAGGCAGATGGACTTAGCATGAATGTTTTTTTTGTGTTTTTCTTTTAATGTACTTTCTATCTGGTCCTTTGCATTCTTCATCCAAGACCTTACTCATACAACATCACACTCCAATAATTCATGTTTCTTCTGCTAAGTCCAAATCGTACCAACTGAATTATAAAAATGGCCCCATCTCCTTAATTCTTCATCCTTAATAAAATCAGATTGCTAAACCCGGAACATATCTGATTTTATGGCTTCTCTTTCAATTGCTCAACAAACCAACCTGAGGCATTTGCTGCAGTCACGGTGCCTGTCCCATCGGTTATGAAGCAAGGTTTCAACTTTGCCACTGTTTCTATGTTGCACCCATGGCGAGGATGTTCGTCAGCTTTAATTTCTGTGGGGCCTGTCAAAAACGAGTATTTTAGCAGCAGACATTTTATACTTGGTGCCAAAAAGGAAAGGTGGAATTTCCCTATTAGCAATTCTACTTCTCATGCTTTTTCAACAATGATATGCACTGCCCTTATCGATGGCATCTTAACATCTGATAAACAGTCAAAAAATGTATATGCACGTGTCAAACATATGTTGGAAATCTAATAAGCCTGAAGGTACCATTTTTATCATCTTTGGTAGAAATGTAAAAAGGTTAAGTAATACTGGGACCAGATATTATTTATTTATTTGTTTATTTGTTTATTTGTTCATTTATTTGTTTATTATTTGGATTTCTTGGCCACCCTTCTCCGTAGACTCAGTACGGCTTACAAAACAAGAATAATACAAACAGAACATGTAAGAAACCCAAATGTTAAAGCACCTCTAAATCTAGTTAAAAATCCCTGTTATTAAAAAACAATCGTCCATCATTCATTCCATCACAATTGTACATACAGACAGAGCAAGATGCCGATACTCAACAGCCCCAAGCTTGCCGGCAAAGGTGAGTTTTTAAAACCTTATGAAAGGCCAGGAGAGTGGGGGCAGTATAAATCTCTGGGGGGAGTTGATTCCAAAGGGCTGGAGTTGCAACAGGGAAGGCTCTACCCCTAGGTCCTGCCAGATGGCATTGCTTAGCCGACAGGACCTGGAGAAGGCCAACTCTATGGGGCCTGACCAGTCACCGGGATACATGAGGCAGGAGACAGTCCCATAAGTAACCTGGTCCTAAGATATGTACTTGAGTCAGATAATTTTTGGAACGCAGAATTGAAACCAGATATTTTTCTCTTAGGCTTGATGGATGTATGTCTTGGGGGGGAAATGGGTCCGTTTTTATTAATGATAACATCAGCAAGACAGATACGAGCAACGGAAGAACTGATGGTGTAATCAATGAATGGAGTGAAGATGGCAAAATATTTTGATCGAAGAAACGACTGTTATGTAATGTTGTTTCTACTTGGAAAGCACTTTTGGATTTATTTGCTTGAAACCAAGACAAATGAAACTTTGATTTTGGCATTTGATGATCAGAACTGTTTATGATTATAGAAATAGTGTGTGTTACTGTTAATCTTGGAGTAAGTGGTCACACTATGTCACATTCATAGTTCCCTCTAAGCTGAGCAGTGAGCAATCGCTCACTTAAAAATCATCATCAACTCAGAGTTTTCCAAACCTGCCCAGAAGCCGAGAGGGAAAGAGTGAGAGGGAAGGACAGAGAGAGGAAGAGAGGAAGAGAGAGAAACAGATAGAAAAAAGAGAGGAAGGAAAAGAGAAAGAAAAAGAATGGGAGTAAGGAAGAGAGAAAGAAAATCAAAATCTAGTTTGAAACTAGTTTAACTATTTAAGTGGCATTTTGATATTGATAGAGTTGCCCTATTATGAGCTCACTGTTATAGACACACAGTACAGTATTTTATTTTGAAATTCTCTGAGGCAAAACAGGGTGGGTTTTTTATTTGTTTGTTTGTTTGTTTATTTATTATTTCTGTGCCGCCCAGTCCCGAAGGGACTGCCGCTCAGACACTATACTTTTCCGCCCACCCCAAAAAAAAAATTAGAGGGAACACTGGTCACATTTGTATCTGTACCAAAGAAAGTAGCAAGTCATTTGTTCCCTTGACTTTTTCTTTCCTACTTTATTTTCTCTTTCTTACATTTTATTCTTCATTGATTTTTTTTTTAATGCACTGCTCTTCAAAAGAAAGTTGTAGCAGGGTCATCTGCAGTAGCATTTTATCCTGGATCTTGAAATTTCAGTTCATGAGCTATGTGCTTCTTGTTATTAAAAAGTGGTAGCGTGTTTATTTCTCTCTTTGTATGACAATGATTATTAGCCAACTTTAGACAGCAATTTTCCACACTCCCTAATTATCTGTATTCTAGTCTAGGAGCGATAAACTGAGTTTATATAATTAAGCCATAGAGTTAACCATTGGGGTTTAGGTACAGTATGAACCCAATCTATGTTGTTTGGTTGATTTTGGGTTAGCGTGAGAAGTAAAGTCCATCTGTTGTGATTCATTCAACAGATAACTATTAAACTAACTATAGCATAGAAAAATATATTAAACTCATAATAAGATCCCAAAAATTGATTTAGTATGTCTTGAAATTAACTCACGACAAATTTTTGTGGATTATTATTTAAATTACTATTCATGGAATTATTTTTTTAACAAAATATCTGTTACTAAAATAGGAAGAAATTTTGGTTCAATCTAAAAAGCAGTTCAAAACTGACATTGTGGCAGCAGTGAATGATAGATGACATTATTTCCAGATTTGTAATTATTCTTTTCTTTTCAAAGTCTAGATGTTTATAATTGGCAGCACACAATGGTTACATTCACAATTTTATACGCTGCTCAAAAAAATAAAGGGAACGCTTAAACAACACAATATAATTCCAAGTAAATCAAATTTTTGTGAAATCAAACTGTCCACTTAGGAAGCAACACTGATTGACAATCTATTTCACATGCTGTTGTGCACATTCAACTTTGTACAGAACAAAGTATTCAGTGAGAATATTTCATTCATTCAGATCTAGGATGTGTTATTTGACTGTTCCCTTTATTTTTTTGAGCAGTATATTTAGCTAACAATAAAGACTAACTAATTATGCCTGAGGTTACTAAGTGTCTCTCCCTTCCCAATACACCAATTATTGTAACACATGAGGGAGGAAGAATTGAAGCAAATGAAAATGAATACAAAGATGAATCATTATAGTTAGAAACATATTCCAGCCCCTTCTCCAGTACTATACAGTGAACCCTCGATCATCGCGAGGGTTCCGTTCCAGGACCCCACGCGATGATCGATTTTTAGCGAAGTAGCGGTGCGGAAGTAAAAACACCATCTGCGCTTGCGCAGATGGTGTTTTTGCTTCCACTGCCGCCCGCCCTTCGCCCGCCCACCCCGTTGCTCGCGCCCGCCCACCCCATTGCTCACGCTGTTGCTGGGGCCGCTTCCCAGCTGGGGAGCCGAGCTAGGGAGTCCGGACCGCGCGCGCGTTGCTGGGGAAAGCGCGCGCGCTTGGGGAATCCCTAGCTCCGCTCCCCAGCTGGGGAGCCGAGCTAGGGATTCCCCAAGCGCGCGCGCTTTCCCCAGCAACGCGCGCGCGGTCCGGACTCCCTAGCTCGGCTCCCCAGCTGGGGAGCGAGCTGCGATGTCCCCAAGCGCGCGGGCACCGCCCGCCCGCCCACGCTGTTGCTGGGGCCGCTTCCCAGCTGGGGAGCCGAGCTAGGGAGTCCGGACCGCGCGCGCGTTGCTGGGGAAAGCGCGCGCGCTTGGGGAATCCCTAGCTCCGCTCCCCAGCTGGGGAGCCGAGCTAGGGATTCCCCAAGCGCGCGCGCTTTCCCCAGCAACGCGCGCGCGGTCCGGACTCCCTAGCTCGGCTCCCCAGCTGGGGAGCGAGCTGCGATGTCCCCAAGCGCGCGGGCACCGCCCGCCCGCCCACGCTGTTGCTGGGGCCGCTTCCCAGCTGGGGAGCCGAGCTAGGGAGTCCGGACCGCGCGCGCGTTGCTGGGGAAAGCGCGCGCGCTTGGGGACTCCCTAGCTCGGCTCCCCAGCTGGGGAGCGAGCTGCGATGTCCCCAAGCGCGCGGGCACCGCCCGCCCGCCCACGCTGTTGCTGGGGCCGCTTCCCAGCTGGGGAGCCGAGCTGGGGTGTCCCCGCGCGTGCCGCCCGCCCGCCCACGCCGTTGCTCGCGCCGCCGCTGGGGTCTTACGGGGGCAAGAGGGGGAAGACCCAGGGAAGCCTCTGCCCGGCGGGGAAACTCCACCATCTACGCATGCGTGGAAGGGCACGCATGCGTAGATGGTGGAGTTTACTTCCGGGTTGAAAACTCGCGAAATAGCCCTTTCGCGATCCTTGAGGACGCGAAACTCGAGGGTTCACTATATATCAAATTTCTTACTGACCTCTTCTGGAAGATACAACTACAGGTACAATCTCTTTATCAAAATATCCAGCCTTCTGGGCATTTTCAGCCTTGTTCTGTGAGATTACAGCCTGTTGGTCTTGTTCTTTTCGAGTAACTTTCCATTGTTTGGCCACATTTTCAGCTGAAACAATTTAAAAAATACAGTAGATGCTCTAATCACAATGGGTCAGAATTTAATTACTATATATTTATTACACTAATTCTCCTAATACTGATAAGATAATGCATTATTTCTAGCATGTAAGGTTCACACATTCACACCAGTCTTGAATTGGGCTTTGTACTTCCACTGAATAAGTGAGTGCAAAACACCACAGGCAAAGAAATGCAATGCTAAAAGCCTTTGAGGTTGATCCTATTTGATTAGTGATTCAGACAGAAGAAGCTACTGAAGATCAACTGAGCAAGAGGTGCAAATGGCTGCAAAAATGGGAAATGCCTTTGAAAATTATTTATAACACAGCGTTTATTACATATTACATGTAATATACTTTTAATATAACTAAAACTATACAACAGAAATTATATTGATTATATAATAAACTCTAGTTATTTATTACTATTTTATTATTCATATCAAACCTTTTCACAATAGCTCAAGATATTTACCTGGCTGTCCCCACTACTGTTTATCCTAACATTAGAAGTTCTAACTAGAATTATTAGAAAGAAGGAGGACATAAAAGGGCTAAAATGCAAAAATGAAACTTATAAGCTACACGCTTTCGCGGACGACCTGGTATTTATCATTGAAGAACCTTTAGCATCAGGACCTAAACTACTAGCCGTCCTAGAAGAATATGGCACAGCAGCAGGTCTTAAAATAAACAAAACTAAAACTCAAATTTTAACCAAAAATATGAGAGAACCGCAGAAAGCTATCTTAACAGCCAAACTTAATACAGTATCCAAATAGTTAAAAAAATCAAATATCTAGGCATTAATTTGACAAATAAAGTGTCCAGTTTAAAAGAAAACAACTACAATAAACTAATAGATAAAATACAACTCGACTTGCTGAAATGGAAAAATTTACAACTCTCCTTACTTGGGAGGATCGCGGCTATAAAACTTAGCATTTTGCCCAAAATATTGTTCCTATTTCAAACAATCCCAATTCAGTTGAAACAGGAATTCTTTATAAAATTGAACAAAATTACTAGTAACTTCATTTGGCAGAACAAGCGTCCTCGAATTCGACTAAAATACCTACAGGATAGGAAAGATGAAGGAGGTCTGGCACTCCCAATTTGGAAAGACTACTATATTGCCGCTTCACTAACTTGGATGAGAGAATGGATGAGCCTAGCTAACACCAGATTACTTAACTTAGAAGGTCACGACCTTCACTTAGGATGGCACTACTATCTTTGGGATGAGAAGCCGAGGACCCATAAATATTTTACTAACCATCTGATTAGGAAATCTTTAATACTTACCTGGAAAAAAATTAAGTTTAAACTATATAAAGGAATCCCTACATGGTATGCCCCATTAGAAGCATATGTCCATCCAAATTTTCATTTAAAAAAAAAATAATAAGGTACAAGGATATATTAAATCCCAACTGGGAAATTAGATCAAGAATAGAATTGGAAAATTTAGGTGAAAAAACGGAGTGGTGGGAATACTTACAGATACAAACTAAATTTAACAAGGACAAAAGTAACCCTGGAATAATCAAAAATGCCCCGTTAGACAAACTATGTACAGAAGCCCAAGAACAATTAATTAAAAAATTCTATTGCTACCTAAACTATAATGAATTGGATAATATTAACACAAAAATCAATGTAAAACAATGGAATATGGATTTCAAAAACGAAATTAAAGAAGAGGAGTGGCAAACACTCTGGAGCAGAAATTATAAATTGACTATTGCCACATCCTATAAAGAGAATTTAGTTAAAATGTTTTACAGGTGGCATATTACCCCGATTAAATTAACAAAATTAAATAATAAACTATCACCTTACTGTTGGAAATGTCACCAAGAAATAGGTACCTATTTCCATTTATGGTGGCAATGCTCAAAAGCTAAAACCTATTGGAATAAAATTGGAACTTGGATTGACGAAATACTTAAAATAACAATAGAAAAACCCCCTGAATGTTTTCTTTTGGGCATTATTAGACAAAAATTACTTAAACCCCAAATACAATTAATTGTCCACTTAACAACAGCAGCCAGACTAACCTTTGCGCAGTGGTGGAAGAATGAGGAGATACCTCCGAATGATGCAATAATAAAAAAAATTACATACTGCGCAGAGATGACGAAATTAACTATAATAGTAAGAAACGAGACAATAAATATTTAATAACTGTTGGGATCCTTTTTATAATTGGATAGGAAAAAAGAATGAGAATAACACGCCATAAGAATGATATGTTTGATATAAGCACGACCAGTTACAAATCTGGTGTATAACTATTTTATACTTAATATAATATTAAGAGACTTTATATATATATTGACAGTATCTTTACTATTGCTCTCTAAAATCTCTTTAATTTGATTAACTCAACACCTGCACTAACCAATCTTGATAAATAAACCGAACCATGGTAACAAGCTAATGAAATAGGAAACAGTTCTCGTTCTCAGTACAGCTCCCCCGGACATTCGCCAACCTTTTACCCTTTCTATCCCTTCTACGTTCTCTGTCCTTTCTATCTTTTTCCCTCTTTCTCTCTACCCTCTCCCTATCTACTTTTTCCCCTCCCCTTTCCTAGCTCATAATTTGTATCTTGTCAATCGACATGCCATTCGATCGTTCTTGATTGTTACGATCATTGTTTTATGTTTTGTATATTATGTTATATTTTGTATTATTTGTATAATATTTTTTTTTTTTAAAAGATATTTACCTGGCAAATGGCTTCTTTATCTTTACTTTTTTTCTAGATCATACATGTATGGACATAGCAATAGCAGTTAGACACCATATACCGTTTCACAGTGCTTTACAATTCCCTCTAAGCAATTTGCAGAGTCAGCATATTGGCCCCAACAATCTTGATTCTTACTTTACCATCATCAGAAGGATGGAAAGCTGTGTAAACCTCCAGCTGATAAGAATCAAATTGCTGAACAGTTGCCAGCTGTCAGTCAGCAGGTATTTCCATGCATTTGCAGGTACAGGGATTCATTTCAATTACAGCTGACAAGCCAACATTGAACCTGCACATTGCTCAATAGTTTTCCTCCCATCCTTATAATTCTTGTTTTCTGACTACTCTTCCTTTTTCTGTGAAATAAAGCTGGGACACATTTTCATCCAATCATCTTGAAAATGCTATTTTCACACGGCTTACCTGTAACACCCATGTTGTAATGGTGGAAGGCATCCGTCAAGCCATCTATGATAACAGTGTCTTGCAAAGAGGCTTCCCCCATCTTCACCCCACCACGCAGATGAATGACATGAGGAGCCTGGGGGGGGTAAAAATATTTTAACATATTTAGGATATTGAAAACAACTTTCTTTAGAGGTGGATGGAAATAACAGTCCATTCTCACTGTATGACCCTTCCATTCATCTGCCATAAGTAAATATAGAGAAGGTATCCCAATTCAGTTTTGGGGCAAATGCTTTATGTGCATGAGGTCTCAGCTTTGATCCCTGATATTTCCCATTAGAAGAATGACATGATAGTTATGAATGAGAAAAAAATGTAAGAAAAAATAAGTTTCCATATTGTTTCCTCCTGTATTCTAGCTGGGAGGAAGGTGAAAATACTGTATGTGTGTGTGTGTGTGTGTGTGTGTGCGTGCGTGCATGCATGCGCACGCACACGTATAATATATATAAATATACAGTGGTACCTCTACTTAAGAACTTAATTAATTCCATGACTAGGTTCTTAAGTAGAAAAGTTTGTAAGTAGAAGGAATTTTTCCCATAGGAATCAATGTAAAAGCAAATAAGGAAAGAAGTAAAAGCTTGGAATTTGGGTGGGAGGAGGAGGAGGAAGAAGAGGAGGAGGACAGTCACAGCGCAGAGCGAAGGGAGTGTTTTTTTTTCCTCTGGGCGCTGGCAGAGGTTTATTCCATCTCCAAATGCCCAGAGAAAGGAAAATGCTTTGTTTGTTCTGGACTGTTAAAGCCTCCCTAAGCGCCACTGAAAGGCTCCTCTGGCAGCCCAGAAAAGCCCAAGATGACCGGGATTAAAGGGGGAATGGCAGGAAACTGGCCGGGCCTTCGTGTCACTCTCAAATTTCCTGGGAAATTTTTCCGGGCTCAGGTTTTGAAGTAGAAAATGTTTCTTAAGAAGAGGCAAAATAATCTTGAACACTTGGTTCTTATCTAGCAGGGAGCTGGGTCCAGGAGATTGTCAACGCTTCTTTGAGGAGGGGGTCCCTACAAGGAGGCACTTGTGCGCCCCCTCCTCAAGAAGCCTTCCCTGGACCCAGCCATTCTTAACAACTATCGGCCAGTCTCCAACCTTCCCTTTATGGGGAAGGTTGTTGAGAAGGTGGTGGCGCTCCAACTCCAGCGGTCCTTGGAGGAAGCCCTCTAGGCCCTCAACAGTCAGGATTCAGGCCCGGCTACAGCACGGAAACTGCTTTGGTTGTGTTGATGGATGATCTTTGCCGGGCCCGGGACAGGGGTTTATCCTCTGTCCTGGTGCTTCTTGACCTCTCAGTGGCTTTCGATACCATCGACCATGGTATCCTTCTGCGCCGGCTGGAGGGGTTGGGAGTGGGAGGCACTGTTCTTCAGTGGTTCTCCTCCTACCTCTCCGGTCGGTTGCAGTCGGTGTTAGTGGGGGGTCAGAGGTCGACTTCAAGGTTACTCCCTTGTGGGGTGCCTCAGGAGTCGGTCCTCTCCCCCCTGCTGTTCAATATCTACATGAAACCACTGGGTGAGATCATCCAAGGGCATGGGGTGAGGTATCATCAGTATGCTGATGATACCCAGCTGTACATCTCCACCCTATGTCCAGTCAACGAAGCAGTGGAAGTGATGTGCTGGTGCCTGGAGGCTGTTAGGTCTGGATGGGTGTCAACAGACTCAAACTCCACCTGGATAAGATGGAGGGGCTGTGGGTTCTGCCTCCCAGGGACAATTCCATCTGTCCGTCCATAACCCCGGGGGGGGGGGTAATTATTGACCTCAATCCACAGCTCACATTAGGGAAACATATTTCAGCTGTGGCGAGGGGGGCGTTTGTCCAGGTCTCCCTGGTGCACCAGTTGCAGCCCTATCTGGAGCGGGACTCATTGCTCACAGTCACTCATGCCCTCATCACCTCGAGGTTCGACTACTGTAATGCTATCTATATGGGGCTAGTGTTTGGAAACTTCAGATCATGCAGAATGCAGCTGCGAGAGCAATCATGGGCTTCCCTAGGTATGTCCATGTTACACCGACACTCCGCAGGCTGCATTGGTTGCCGATCAGTTTCCGGTCACAATTCAAAAGGGTTGGTTATGACCTATAAACCCCTTCATGGCATCGGACCAGAATATCTCCGGGACCGCCTTCTGCCGCATGAATCCCAGCGACCGGTTAGGTCCCATAGAGTTGGCCTTCTCTGGGTCCCGTCGACTAAACAATGTCGTTTGGCGGGACCCAGGGGAAGAGCATTCTCTGTGGTGCCCCTGACCCTCTGGAACCAGCTTCCCCCGGAGATTAGAACTGCCCCCACCCTCCTTGCCTTTCGTAAACTTTTTAAAACCCACCTCTGCCGTCAGGCATGGGGGAATTGAGATATCTCCCCGGACCTATACAGTTTATGCATGGTATGTTTGTGTGTATGTTTGCTTTTAATAATGGGGTTTTTAGTGTTTTTTAAATTATTAGATTTGTTGTACATTTTATTGTTGCTGTGAGCCGCCCCAAGTCTACGGGGAGGGGCGGCACACAAATCTAATAAATAAATAAATAAATAAATAAATAAATAAATAAATAAATAAATAAATAAATAAATACATAAATAAATACATAAATAAATAAATACATAAATACATACATACATACATACAGAAAGAAAGAAAGAAAGAAAGAAAGAAAGAAAGAAAGAAAGAAAGAAAGAATATTGCGCTGGCATCCTTCAGTCTCAAAAGACCAACTATTTTCCCTACTTCTTCAACTCATATATACTAGAGATTTAAAGGAGAGAGTGAGTAAGTTCAATTCATGATAAACCATGTTTGGAATAACTCAAATTAGTTTAAAACAGAAGGACTCTAGCAAACAAGCTACGTATTAGTTATTCAGTGTGATTTAAATAACAGCTGCACAATCCCTTTTACTCCTCCAAAAATGACTACTTGGGTCTATTTCAACTTTGTTTTCCTTCAACCCCTTTTCCCTGTTAAATTATGTTACTCCTGCCCTACAGGTTTTCTTCAACCCATCAGGCAGTAGTCTATTGGGTCTACAGTGAACCCTCGAGTTTCGCGTCCTCAAGTATCGCGAAAGGGCTATTTCGCGAGTTTTCAACCCGGAAGTAAACTCCACCATCTGCGCATGCGTGCCCTTCCACGCATGCATAGATGGTGGAGTTTCCCCGCCGGGCAGAGGCTTCCCTGGGTCTTCCCCCTTCCCCCAGAGGCTTCCCTGGGACACCCCAGCTCCGCTCCCCAGCTGGGAAGCGGCCCCAGCAACAGCGTGGGCGGGCGGGCGGTGCCCGCGCGCTTGGGGACATCCCAGCTCCGCTCCCCAGCTGGGAAGCGGAGCTAGGGAGTCCCCACCGCGCGCGCGTTGCTGGGGAAAGCGCGCGCGCTTGGGGACATCCCAGCTCCGCTCCCCAGCTGGGAAGCGGATCTAGGGAGTCCCCACCGCGTGCGCATTGCTGGGGAATGCGCGCGCGCTTGGGGACATCCCAGCTCCGCTCCCCAGCTGGGAAGCGGATCTAGGGAGTCCCCACCGCGCGCGCGTTGCTGGGGAAAGCGCGCGCGCTTGGGGACATCCCAGCTCCGCTCCCCAGCTGGGAAGCGGATCTAGGGAGTCCCCACTGCGCGCGCGTTGCTGGGGAAAGCGCGCGCGCTTGGGGACATCCCAGCTCCGCTCCCCAGCTGGGAAGCGGATCTAGGGAGTCCCCACCGCGCGCGCGTTGCTGGGGAAAGCGCGCGCGCTTGGGGACATCCCAGCTCCGCTCCCCAGCTGGGAAGCGGAGCTAGGGAGTCCCCAAGCGCGCGCGCACCCCAGGCGCGAGCAATGGGGTGGGCGGGCGAAGGGCGGGCGGCAGTGGAAGCAAAAACACCATCTGCGCACGCGCAGATGGTGTTTTTACTTCCGCACCGCTACTTCGCTAAAAATCGATCATCGCGTGGGGTCCTGGAACGGAACCCTCGCGATGATCGAGGGTTCACTGTATTTCAATTTAGTTTTCCTTCAAGGTTTAGCAATAATCTATTTTATTAATCTATCTATCTATCTATCTATCTATCTATCTATCTATCTATCTATCTATCTATCTATCTATCTATCTATCTATCTATCTATTTATCAAATTTGTATGCCGCCCCTCTCCGCAAACTCGGGGCAGCTAACAACAGTAATAAAACAATATAAACAAATCTAATATTTAAGTTAATTTTTAAAAAGAAACCCCAATTTAAGAGACCAATCATACATACAGACATACCATGCATAATTTTTTTATAAGCTTAGGGGAAGGGAATATCTCAATTCCCCCATGCCTGATGACAGAGGTGGGTTTTAAGGAGCTTACAAAAGGCAAGGAGGGTGGGGGCAACTCTGATATCTGGGGGAAGTTGGTTCCAGAGGGCCGGGGCTGCCACAGAGAAGGCTCTTCCCCTGGGTCCCGCCAAACAACATTGTTAGTCGACGGGACCCGGAGAAGGCCAACTCTGTAGGACCTAACTGGTTGCTGGGATTCGGTCCAGGAGGTATTCTGGTCCGATGCCATGAAGGGCTTTATAGGTCATAACCAACACTTTGAATTGTGACCGGAACCGATTGGCAGCCAATGCAGACTGAGGAGTGTTGGTGTGACATGGGCATATTTAGGAAAGCCCATGATAGCTCTCGCAGCTGCATTCTGCACAATCTGTAGTTTCCGAACACTTTTCAAAGGAAGCCCCATGTAGAGAGTATTACAGAAGTCGAACCTCGAGGTGATGAGGGCATGAGTGATTGTGAGCAGTGACTCCCGGTCCAAATAGGGCCGCAACTGGTGCACCAGGCAGACCTGGGCAAATGCCCCCCTCGCCACAGCTGAAAGATGTTTCTCTAATGTGAGCTGTGGATCGAGGAGGACGCCCAAGTTGCGGACCCTCTCCGAGGGGGTAAGTGATTCCCCCCCCCAGGGCAATGGACGGACAGATGGGATTGTCCTTGGGAGGCAAAACCCATAGCCACTCCATCTTATCAGGGTTGAGTTTGAGTCTGTTGACACCCATCCAGACCCCAACAGCCTCCAGACACCGGCACATCACTTCCACTGCTTCACTGACTGGACAAGGGGTGGAGATGTAAAGCTGGGTATCATCTGCATACTGATGATACCTCATCCCATGCCCTTGGATGATCTCACCCAGCGGCTTCATGTAGATGTTAAATAGCAAGGGGGAGAGGACCGACCCCTGAGGCACCCCACAAGGGAGCAACCTAGAGGTCGACCTCTGACTTCCCACTAACACCGACTGTGACCGACTGGAGAGTTAGGAGGAGAACCACTGAAGAACAGTGCCTCCCACTCTCAACCCCTCCAGCCGGTGCAGAAGGATACCATGGTCGATGGTATCGAAAGCCGCTGAGAGGTCAAGAAGCACCAGGACAGAGGATAAACCCCTGTCCCGAGCCCACCAGAGATCATCCATCAGAACTACCAAAGCAGTTTCCGTGCTGTAGCCGGGCCTGAATCCTGACTGTTGAGGGCCTAGAGGGCTTCATCCAAGGACCGCTGGAGTTGGAGCGCCACCACCTTCTCAACAACCTTCCCCATAAAGGGAAGGTTGGAGACTGGGCGATAGTTATTGAGAATGGCTGGGTCCAGGGAAGGCTTCTTGAGGAGGGGGCGCACAAGTGCCTCCTTGTAGGGAGCTGGGAAGGACCCCCTCCCCAGAGAAGCGTTGACAATCTCCTGGACCCAGCTCCGTGTCACCTCCCTGGTGGCCGAAACCAGCCAGGAGGGATACGGATCCAGTAAACAGGTGGCGGAACTCACAGCTCCAATGGCCTTGTCCACTTCATCAGGTATCACCAGATCAAACTCTTCCCAGACAGGTGGACAAGTACGGGTCCCAGTTACCTCGACTGACATATTGTCAGTCGACTCTGTTTTCCAATTGGAGTTGAGGTCTGCTCGGATTCGAGCGATTTTATCAGCGAAAAACGTGTTAAAATCCTCGGCACTACTCTGTAAGGGCTCCCCAACTCCCCCCTGGTTAAGAAGTGAGCGGATCACCCTAAACAGAGCGGCCGGGTGGGATTCCGCTGACGCAATTGGAAGAAGCCATCACTGTAAAATGATGTTATTCAGTGTCATTTAAACCAGTTGCACAATCCCCTTTTCGCTCCCATAATGAATACTTGGATCTATTTCAATGTAGTTTCTCTTCAAGATTTAGCAATAACCCGTTTTTCCTGTAAAATGATGTTACTCCTGCCCTACGAGTTTTTTTGGACATTCTGCCATAAATATAAGGTAACCCAAAGCCCTAAGAGTTCTTACTTGTTTTGGGGTGAGCATAAAGTGCTAAGCAAACTTTTAGCACAAAGTGCTAATTCTTCTGAAGAAATTACCTGGTTGAAAGCATGATTACTCAATCTCCTAGTGTTGTATGGAGCCGCTCAATTCCATCACTCAAAGTTTTAGATATTGGTGGTGTCCATGTATGATTTGTTTTTTGGCATCGAGTCATGTCCTGTGTAACATCTCAAACTGAGCTGGACACAGTGCAATTATGGAATAATGGGATTTGGAGGCAACTTAGAAGGGACCAAGCCTCAGCACACTGAAGCTGAAGCTGTTATGGTTGCAAATAAGTAGTGGGTTGTAAATCCTGTTGCTACTGGTTTGCTCGTGCACATGCAGTGATTCTGCCTATGCACAGAAGCATCCCAGGTGGGTGGGTGGAACCCCCCAAAGTCGCCACTACTTGTTCACCGAACCAGGACAAATCGGGGGCAACCCACTACTATTGCAGATGTAGCTGATGAAGAAGAGGTTGCTCTTCATAAAGGCTCAATGTACAGCTTGTGTATTCTTTAGTGCTATGATTCTCCAATGGGAATCATCCTTCCAATCTTTTTCAGCATAAGCATCTTAGAGCAGCAAACCTTAAACTCTGGGAACATAGATCAGCCTTACCATGCTCATGTTTTCCATACCACCAGCCACCACTATACTGGAATCTCCTGTCATAATAGACTGAGCCCCGAGACATACGGCTTTCAGGCCTGATCCGCATATCATTTGACAACTCCAAGCTGGTATCACGTATGGAATCCCTGCCCCGACACTGGCCTGTCGAGCAGGATTCTGGCCAGCACCTACAGAAATAAAAACACAGGAAAGACTATTGTTTTAACCTCATTCTTCCACCTCATTTCATGACAGACAGATGGGTGCCCATGTTATTTACTCATTTCAAATTGACAACCCACTTGTTGTTTCCATGTGCTGCTTTGTAAAAATGAATGTTTCACTCTTCATTTCAATGACCATGATTTAGTTGCTCAAGTTACTTTAGTTCACTGTTTTCTTAGGTTGACCTCCATTGCCTTTGGGCTATATCCAACACTGCTCTGGACAAGTGAAGGTAGTGTATGGTTTTGTCTTTCTTTTTAACTTTCGGCATGATGTGAATGTTTGTTTTAAGGCTGGTCTGCATTCATAGGATCAACATCACCCAAATATATTGTTTCTAATTGACGGCTAGGTCAGGTGGATCTCCTCACTCTTAATGCAATACCTTAATCACTACACCATACTGACTCTCACAGAGAAGCATATATGCAGGTTATAAAACCAGAGAAGACTAAATTAGAAGGGGAGATGACCAATAGGGATCTGAAGCAGTAAAAGTATGGGCAACAATACAGGCAGTTAGAACAAACTATCACGTGGGTTATTTAACAATCCCAGAATTGTGGGAAAAGGAAGAACCATGACATCTTCATTACATTCCTGTCCTTGTTTGCCATCACCCACTCTTCTCTCTGATTTATGCGTGCATACATGGAAGCCCTTCTCTTACAACTAGTAATGGGAACTGCAAAAGGAGAATCAATGCAAGAATATGGAGGAAATGTCAAAATTGTTTTATCTGCTATTTCCAGGATCATTAGACATTGCTACACAAATTGCTACTGTACTTTGGAAGATTGAAACCTTGAAGATATGGAAAGAAAGAAAGAAAGAAAGAAAGAACAATTTCCAATAAGTAAAACTAAAGAGCTATAATATATTCTCTTTCTCTTTATGTGTGTGTAGTTTCTACATTACAAAAATGCTAGAAAAGATGCCATCAATTGGATCCAGATCAAAATCCTGGATAAATGTTTCATCAAGATCATACCTGCAACCAATACTTGTCCAAGTATAACTTCAGATACTTCTTTAGGATCGATTTTTGTCCTCCCCAACAATTCCCTAATGACTATTGAAGCCAATTCATGGGCATGCAGGGTTGACAAGGCACCATTGAAGGATCCTAGATAAAATATAAAAATAAGAAAAAGGTGTGTTTTAATTCTATTCTATTCCCTCTTTACTTTCATTCTATTCTTCTTTTAAGCATTCTAGGTAACACATAAAGATTACAATTCCAGAAAAACAAACACAGTGGTATCTCTACTTAAGAACGTAATTCGTTCCGTGACCAGGTTCTTAAATAGAAAAGTAGAAGCAATTTTTCTCATAGGAATCAATGTAAAAGCAAATAATGCGTGCAAACCCATTAGGAAAGAAATTAAAGCTCGGAATTTGGGTGGGAGGAGGAGGAGGAAGAAGAGGAGGAGGACACTCATTGTTGAAGGAAGAAGGTGAGGTGAGGGGAATCAAAAAAATCCAAAACTTTAAGTCTTTAAAAAAAAAAAAAGAGGGACTCTGAAGTGGCTAGGAGGAGCACGCGCCTCCCATACACCCGGCGCGAGGCTGCCTCCCATACACTGCGCCAGAGAGAAAAAACCCAGGGGGAATGACAGGAAACTGGCCGGGCCTCCATGCCACTCTCAAATTTCCTGGGAAATTTTTCTGGTTCGGGTTCTTAAGTAGAAAATGGTTCTTAAGCAGAGGCAAAAAATCTTGAACACCCGGTTCTTAGCTAAAAAAGTTCTTAAGTAGAGATGTTCTTAGGTAGAGGTACCACTGTATAACATTTTCATGGGTACACTTAGGAGTTAAGTTATATCTATATTAGTGATGGTAAACCTTTTCAGCAATTAGTGCTGAAAAGGTCGCACACACTCATAAGGGCCACGCTATGGAAAACCTGAACTTCTGGGTTCCAGAGCACATGTGTGCTCTAGATCAGTGTTTCCCAACCTTGGCAACTTGAAGATATCTGGACTTCAATTCCCAGAATTCCCCAGCCAGCATTTGCTGGCTGGGGAATTCTGGGAGTTGAAGTCCAAGATTGAAGATATAATAATATTTACATGATAGTAGTAAAGGTCAAAAATTTGAAAAAAAAAAGCATTAGAAATAATAATATTCATATACAGTACATGCAACTAGTAAAAATAAAGAAACAGTAAGGACAGGGGACAGAAGGCACGCTGGTGCATTTATGCACGTTAACTAAGCATTTAACAAGCCCTATATAATTAATAATAATAATAATAATAATAATAATAATAATAATAATAATAATAATAATAATTTATTAGATTTGTATGCCTCCCACCCCCACCCCGACAGTTCTATAGTCTCCACCCACCCACCCACCCCAAGTACATTCACAATACAATTCCAAGCTTGCCTACCACAATCCAGCTGGGCTCCTTTTCTTACCTTTCTGTCACGGGCAGAAAAAGTACAGGATTTCCTCCTATACCAGGCAGCATGAAAGTTGAAAAAGGGTGAAGGCAAATTTCCCATAGGCATCAGAACGAATGGACCCATTCAAGGTTGGGAGCGCAAGCGGGATGTCAGTCCATGAAAACACCCCTTTGAGAGCAGCACGTGATGGAGGCAGCCCCACCCCAAGGAATAACTTCTACTCACCGACCGGGGTCCTTGCAGCGGCAACGAAAACGACGACATCGTCCCCGCGATCCATGAGGCAGAACACACCTTCGCTCCCGCAAGCCGCGCTCTCTGCAGGTACAAACTGTCTCGCGCCTCCCTTTTATACTCACGTAGCCAGGCTCACGCTAATTCTCATTGGTAACCCCGGGCGTCACCCACCATCTATTTTGCCCTGGGGGAGGCTAGATCAGTGTTCCCCAACCTTGGCAACTTGAAGATATTTGGACTTCAACTCCCAGAATTCTGGGAGTCGAAGTCCAGATATCTTCAATTTGCCAAGGTTGGGAAACACTGGGCTAGATTGTCTCCTTCCCTAGTAGAAAGTGCCTGGTGTTAAATCTATCTCCATGAAATATGTTCTCAGACAAGCGTCCTAAACGTTAATGTCAGTTTTCCTACCTGGCATATTTTCTCCCTCCAACACGCATACTATTCCCCCCCCCCCCCCAAAAAAAAACCTTTAACCTTAGATTGTTTACTGCTGCCCTCACCCCATTATTTATTTGTTTGTTTGTTTTGTCAAATATGCATTGGTGGTATACAAAGATATAATATTTATATACATGATACTAGTAAAACAGAAACATTAGGATAGGGGATGGAAAGCACTTTGGTGCACTCATGCATGCCCCTTACTCTTTTTTTATTTTTATTATTACTTATTCCTAAGAGGTCTACAAGGAGAATGCATACATGCACCAATGTGCCTACTGTCCCTGTCCTAATGTTCCCTTTTATTCGTATCCATTTCATGTATACCCATTTATACTTGTACTGTAATATGTTCGGAATAAATGAATGAATGAACGAACGAATAAATATTGCCTAACTTATTTGAACTCCATACAGATATCAACGTAACTATTTTGAGGGTCACATCTCGTCCCCTCCATTTTTTAAGTGCAAATAGTTGTTGTTTTTTGTCTCTGTCCTCAGATTTACATGAACATCCTTGGGCCTCTTTGGGTTCCAGCTTTTAACCCAGGCTATAAGTTCCAACAAAAGCCTTATTTGGGTTGATAAATGCCACAGAGCTACAAATAGAAAAGAATAATTTATTGGCCAAGTGTGATTGGACACACAAGGAATTTGTCTTTGGTGCATATGCTCTCAGTGGACATAAAAGAAAAGATACATTTGTCAAGAATCATGGAGTACAACACTTAATGATTGTCATAGTGGTCAAATAAGCAATCAGGAAACAATCAATATTAATAAAAAACTTAAGGATACAAAAAGTTACAGTCATACAGTCATAAGTGGGAGGACTTGGATGATAGGAATGATGAAAAAAACTAGTGGTAATAGTAGTACAGACTTAGTAAATAGTTTGACAGTATTTAGCAGAATACTAAAAAAACCAGTTCTTGTGTCTAGTTGTTCTAGTACATGGTGCTCTGTAGCGACATTTTGAGGGTAGGAGTTGAAACAGTTTATGTCCTGGATGTGAGGAGTCAGTAAATATTTTCACAGCCCTCTTTCTGACTCGTGCACTATACAGGTCCTCAATGGAAGGCAGGCTGGTAGCAATTGTTTTTTCTGCAGTTCTGATTATCCTCTGAAGTCTGTGTCGGTCTTGTTGGGTTGCAAAACCAAACCATACAGTTATAGAGGTGCAGATGACAGACTCAATGATTCCTCTGTAAAACTAGAGTACATAATGTGTATATAAAAGAAAAGATACATCTCTCAAGAGTCATGAGTTACAATACTTAATGATTGCCATAGGAACCATTCTAATTTTCAATATAGGAAACAGTTTCTTTGAAGAAATGGTTTCTTGGTATGCTGAATAGGATATGCAGGATTTTAGGCCAGTCTTCTTCAATCTGATATCTTCTAGATGTGCCAGATCAACTCCAAAAAACATCTGGCCAAGAAGGCTTTTACATTTGCAGAGAAAATCAGGTTTGTATTGTAGTTTAACATATCAGAAATGGAAAGTTGCTTTATAGGCAACAGCCCCACAGTGCAGTTTTGGAACATCTATTAAAATTCTTGTCTCTATAAACTTTGGGCAAATATGTGCATCATAGGCTAAAAGATTTTTAATCAAGATACTAAAAATGAGATAACATACAGAATGGATCCCAAATCCGGGACTCAGGACTCCTGTGGTATTGATGTTTGGCAAAATTATAAAAATTTCATGAGAGAAAAATGATCATAAGGCATTTTATGAAAACACAAACATTTCTTGTGGTCATAAAACATTTCTTGTGATCAACTGATGTTTTACTGTGCTATACAGTTCAACATGGGCTACTCTCTGGACAGATACATGTCTGAGTATCTCCCTGAATTTTTAAAGTATATTAGAACTCTGCTACTATAGTTTATTAAATGATAAGGAAAACAGTATAAAATCTATCTTAAAATAAACCATAGTTATAAATCACAAATTGCATAAATCACAGCACTCAATGAAATATCAATCACTCCCATAGCATTGAAGTTTTAATTTGTTAAAAATTATTTTAGGATTTGTGGTTGCTACAAATTATATATCCTGGGATTACTCTTTAATTCAGTAGTTCTCTTAGTGCTTGGTGCAAAACTACTGGTTAAGGTGTTTCCAATTCAAAGGATTTGTAAATATGGCTAATTCTCTATTTAAGGCCACTTGAAGGATTTTAGAGGCAGTCTTCTATTTATGACCACAATTGAACCCAAAAATTCCATTGCTAAGCAATGTAGTCAAGGGAGTCATAACCTGTTTTATAATAATTTTTGCCATGATTAAGCAAATCACGCATTAAGCAAGACATGCTCAATAAGCAATTATGGCTTCCCCTTGTGTCAAAAGCTTCCTAGGAATGTTGCAAATTGGAATAGAATAGAATGGAATAGAATTTTTTATTGGCCAAGTGTGACTGGACACACAAAGAATTTGTCTTTGGTGCATATGCTCTCAGTGTACATAAAAGAAAAGATAAATTTGTCAAGAATCATGAGATATAACACTTTATGATTGTCGATGGGTACAAATAAGTAATCAGGAAAAATATTAATATAAATCGTAAGGACACAAGCAACAAGTTAATATCACGCAGTCATAAGTGGGAGGAGATGGGTGATACAAACGATGAGAAGACTAATAGTAATTGTAATGCAGCATGTAATGCAGTAATTACAATCCCAAGATGCAGAATCATTGTAAATACATGGTAGTTACCAAACACACCAAGTTTGATCACAATACAGGGATGCTGCAGCAATCTTAAGTGTGAAAACTGGCCAGGTCACTTTTTTTCTGTGCCATTGTAACTTTGAATAGTCATTAAATGAATGGTGCTAAGTCTAGGACTATCACTATAGCATGTATCGAGTTCCATTTAATGACATATAGAAATTTCTCATAATCAACTAGAATTGTTTTTTTTTAAGGTTAGCAGGACAGATATACTAAGGATTACATGGAGGAAATACTTTTGTCCAACGTGATCAGTAATATTGTTAATGCACACTAACTCATGTTTGTGCACTAATTGTAATTACAGTACTTATCCTTCAAATCTATACTAACCAAGACAATAGAACACACTTGGCCAGGGAACCAACAACTTTTATTTTTGGTTGGCACCGCAGTGACCTTTTTGTTTATTGGCCACCTGACAGTGACATGTTCATTACTTTTTCCCTTTTTATTTTAATATTTGTTTTAATGAGATGGCCCAGAGTCAAAAATACTGAGACAGAAATGGACTGCACTAGCATTCCTGTGGGGAAATTTGGTGCTCTGACCTTTCCTTAATCAAATAAAGAGCACTAAAGTCTGCAGTTTAATCCTGACCTATAAATATTGTCTATTAGTACTAGCATTCCTGTTTCACCCTCAAAAGCAAACTGCAAAAACAGAGACAAAAAACAAAAACCACAAAGATGCTGCAACTGAAGCAGGCTTGCTTGCCGTGACTGGATCAGGAAGGAAAAAGGGAAAATCACTCATTTTCTGATCAGTTCTGGAGAAGGTGGTGGGAATTTTGAGTAGTTTGGAGACCCGGTAGTGGAAATTTTGAGAAGTTTGGAGAACCAATAAATATCTCTGGCCCCACCTCCATCTATTTTCTATCTCTCAAGTCCCAGCTGCTTAAAAGGAAATGGGGATTTTGCAGTAATCTTCTCCTGGATTGGGGATTTTGTAGTATCCTTCCCCTGCCACACCCACAGAACCAGTAGTAAAGAATTTTCAATCCCACCACTGATCTGGTCTGTCGAGAGTCACTCTCATCAGTCCATAAATCCTTTGAAAATTCCATCTTCAGATATTTTTTGGCCCAGCTTGCCATTTCAACTCATGTGTTCTTTGTTCAGTGATGGTCAGGTTTTAACCTTCCTTACCTTGGCCAGGTCTCTGAGCACTGAATACCTTGTACTTCTGGGCACTCCAGGTAGGTTACAGTTCTGGTATATGATAGCACTGGAGGATAACAGGTTCCTGGTAGCTTCACGTTTGAGTCTTCTCAAATCTTTGGCAGTTAATATGCATCATTTTTTCTCAACACATTTCTTGTAACCCTGTTGTCTATTTGTAACAAAATGTTTGATGGTTCTGTGACCACATTTCAATATCTTAGCAATTTAAGTGTTGAATCCCTCTGAAACACTTTTTACATTTTTTGATTAATGGTTGGTAATTTGTTGAATCCCTTGTCACACCTGCCTCATTTTATTACTATAAAACTTATCCTCAATCTACCTCTAAGACAGTACATGATCCATCCTTTTACAGCATACTTGTTTGAGTATTGTACTTACCTCTTATAAGACAAACAGCACAACATAAGCCAACACAACCCCCCCTCCGACTTGAACTGTTATCTAAACTGTTCACTTTTACGGCCTGTAACATCAGCGGTTATTATACGGTTGTTCTATAGTTTTTAGTAAAACCAAGGTCACATTATTACTATGTGTCATAATTTTATGAATAAAGTTATTTCTAGGAATGTAGCATTTTTATTTACAGCTATTATCTCTCCTACTATCCACCCAAGTATAAATTTTTCCCCAGATTTCATAATAACTTGATTCATCTTTGTTTTTTGGGCTCTTTGAGCTGTTTTTTGAGTATCTGTGTAGTTTCTGATATAATAAGGAACAGTTGTAGTGTGCTCCTCTAGGTCAAGGTGATAAAAGACCTCCAAATTTGTGTTTTCACAATTTGTGTTGAAGTTGTTGGGAAGCATCTTCTGGTCAAGATTTCACTGACAAATTTTACAAGTTGCATTGGTTAGTTCACAAACTATGCTGAAACTACACCAAACTCATTGTAATTTTATAAAAGGGAATGATTTGGATTGATTCTTCTGTCATAAGTCATGTGAACATGGACTTTACTGCATGAGACTTCTTATACTTTGCTGTATCATCGTCTGGAATGATAAAAACTACGTGCAATTATAAAGGAGTATGTAGAATTATAAAAAATTCAACCTTTGCTGTATCCCAACCGGTGCTGCAGGCTTCTCCAGAAAAACAGAATTGCGACCCTTTCTACAAGTTGTCAAAACTCACCTGTCAATCCCTTGGCGTACTACTTTGTGCCAACCTAGCTATCGGTGTTTAAGAAACATGATTTATGCTTTAGCATTATAAATCCAGTCAATCCCAGATCTTCAACGTTATTTAAACTACTTGTGCACTACTGACCACCATATCCTGTAGAACAAGTTGATCATTCCTGAAGCACTTCATTAAGTTTCCCGGCTGTTCAGAACGACAAAAACATGCAGAACTCTCCATTACAAACAAATAGATAATCTTTTTTGGGGGGGGGGGGGAGATAACTCCTACGCAGCGAAAAGCAACCGTTATATGCCAATTTCAGATCGTCATTTTAGACAGTTCTGCATTCTGCGCAGTATCGAAACAGGGCCTAGGGCAGGACAACCGAGCCACGATCAGTGCATCATTTTTGCAAAATCCACCCGCGTTTCGGAAAAAAACAACCACCCAAAAACGAAGATTCGACGCTCTTTTATTTTTAATTTCGTGCCAGGTCTCCTTCCGCCAAAACGGCCTGGCTCTTGCAGGTGGTTATACAGCCCGATTTTGAATCCTTCCGCCGACCCCCTCCTCCGCTCCACCTACCCATCATGCTTTGCAACTGCGCATCCTGACAGACGGAGGAGTGGACCGACTCGGCCGTTTTGCCCCTCTTTACCCCTCCCCCCCTCCACGAATATATTAATTCTTCTGTCCTTATTCCCGCGCGACGGCTGTTTGTCTCCATAGAAAGAAATAGAAGGGAAAGACTCGTCCGCGCGCGGCGGAAGGAGGAGAGGGAGGGGGCGAAAAAAGCGGCGTTAGAAGTCTAGTCCCGGCGCTAAGCGAGCGCCGCAGCAGCTGCCGCGGAGTCAGTTGCTGCCTGGGCCGGTAAGTGAAGAGGCGCGAGGGAAGGAGGGAGGGAGCGAGGGGGCGCGCGGCCAGTGGCAGTCGGGCGGAGGGGGGCGGGGCCGTGGAATTGAGTGGCAGCAGTTGGGGCCGCGCTGCTGCGGCGGCGCTGCCTCCTGGCTGGGACGAGAGGCGGGAGTGGAAGGAAGGGGCGAGGCGGCTTTTTTTCTCATTTCCCTCTCGGGCGCCATTTTGTAGCGCAGCGAACCCAGCGAATAAAGAGCGGGCGGGAAGCGGAATGTGGCGGCGGTACACGACCGTTTCGGGGCGGCGGTTGTAAAGGTTTTTTTTGTTTTTTGTTTGGTATCGATGCGACAGGAGAGGCCGTCCTTGGAAGTCTCCGGAGCGCTCTGAAAACGACGCCTTGGCGCCGCCATCGGAGGGAGGTGAGTGGTGGCCTACTCCTCCTCCTCCTCTTCCCGCGCGAGCCACCGCCGACTGCAGCCTTTTAACCAGAGACCGCCCGGAAAGAACGAAGAAGAGATTGCGAAAGCCGTCCGGGGTGCATCGGGGCCTCCAGAGCCCCCTTGCCGGCAGCCCTTCGCGGGGCTCCGACGTCCCCACGCCTGTAGCATCTTGTTTGTCGCTCGGCCGCCCCCGCTTGCTGCGATCCTCCCGAAGGCCCGTTTTAGACAGGCGACCTTTATTTTCGCGGAGATCCTGTTTTGTTTACCTAGACGGCCGTAAGGCGGAGGAAGATTTAAAGTGGTTCTTCTTAACGTTCCTCGCTTGCAGATCAGTTCCAAACGTGCGAGGTTTTTCTTTTAATAATTGTAGTCTGAGAAGCTTGAAATAAATTCACGAATCTGTGTGTTCGTCTAAAAATTATAAAGTCTTTTATGCACGGGAGTGTCCCACATATTTTGAGTTAATGGGTTGAATTGGGCTGCGGATCACATGCTTAGTTGTACTGTTTCTTGTGAGCTGCTCCTAGTCCTCAGAGAGGGGCGGCATACAAATCTAATAAATAATTATTATTCTTATGCTTTTAAGACCTCCTTAGCTTGCAAAATGGTTTTAAGTTTGGCAGTAGTTCATGTCTTAACAATTCTTTTCAATAAAAAGATAGGATAGGTTATGTTGCTATATTTTATTAAGGAAGTTAACAGCGATTCTCGAGGAAAACATAGATTTGCTTTTAAAACCTTAAACTGAGCATAGATTTCATTATTTTTACATGCCAATTGGTATTTTACTTGCCAATTTTGCCACTGTGCAGACAAAAGTTGTATAATACCAAAGATGTGATTATTTTCCACATAGCAAATGACTCTTCAAAATAATTTCCTACTCCTGTGCTAAATTATAAATAATGTGTTTCAGCATATCCAGTAATTGGTAGAAATGGGAATTGTAGCCCAATGCACTTGCAGAAAACCCAAGTTGGGGAAGGCAGATGAGACACAGAATATTCTACAGGTTGCTTGAAAAAACTATCATCATTGATGTGCTAGATGGCAATGAATATGTTACTTGCATTGGTGATCCAGGTTGGCTTTGAATAAGCTGCAGATATAAAAATTAGTTGCATGTCCCTTGCAGAAAGTCAGTTATTGTATTCACCAAGCTGTTCACATGTAGAGTTAATGTGTTGATGGTGCCTCTACACAGACTACAAATCACAATGTGCTAAGGCAAGATTGCATTTTTTTCAGATTATACAGCCAGGTTTATATGAGATGAGGTATTTGTACAATTTGTTTATACTGAAGTTTTAAACCATAGTTGCTATTATATCTATTTCAGTCCAGTGATTATTATGAAGAGAGGGAAAATATTTTGCACTAAAATAATTTTTTTATTTAATAAAGAGGTTGAGAAAAACATTTCATCTTAAATTGAAATTGGCTTGCTCTAATACTATTGAGTATTTGGCAGTTTACTATAATGTCTAACAGTACATATTCTATTTTTTTAATTATACTCTTACATTTTGGGGGCTGTTATAGGTATAACTTTGGGGTTAGATCATGTTAATTTTAGGGTTGAGAGATGAAGGATTTATGGTAAGAGATGAAGGCTTTATGTAGAACAATATCTCAAGTTCCTAAGAGAAGATGATTATTTTAGAATTAGAAGTCATCTAATATAAAAAGAGTTAATATTTATTTGCAGTAGGAAAAAGAAAAATTCAATAAAACTACTGAAAATAACAGATTTACACAAAGAAGTTTGTTGTAGATTAGTTTGAAACAAATGACAGGAAGTCTAGATTAATCAAATTTTATGGTACAATTAAAAAAGAACTGTGGCTGATCCTTATGGGAAAAACCCTTAGAAATAGTTAGAACTCAGTAATTGGATGGAAAACTACTGGGAAGTCAAAACATCCTGTGAGAAAGTAAGCCAGTTCTGTAGTGTTGCCCAAAAACCCCCAACATTGGTTTGGCCAGGAATAATCATTCAGAGGTACTTACTGCTTTCTTACAAGGTTCTGTAAAATTATGCTTAGTGGTGTTTTTGGTTTTTTGCAATTTATAAAAAATTAATAAAAAAGATAACTAAATTATCTCTACTGATAATTTAAGTAAAGTATTATTTATGGGGTCCTCAGATTGAATTTATATGGTGTTATGTAAAGCAACAGAATTGGTGCATATTTATTGCCATTCTTTCCTCTGTGCGTTGGCCCTGTGAAATAGATCATCCTGAAAATTAGTGATTGCCTCATCTTGTAAAACTAAAGTTTCAGAGTTCTGGTCTGATGCTGATCATTACAGCTATCATTGTTCTAAAACTTTGAGCAAAAAATTTTCTCTACTGCATATTTAAAACATATACCGGTATTTGCCCATCTTGTAAACCAGTGATGGCAAATTTTTTGGCATTGAGTGCCAAAAAGGTTGTGCGGAAACATCGTGCGTGCATGTGTCCTCGTCAGGGCCATGCTGTGGAAAAGCTGAACTTCCGGGTTCTAGCATGCATACGCCCTGACGATCAACTGCTTGGCGCACATGCGCAGGCCAGTTTTCAGCACTGCCACATGCACAAGGGACAGCTGATCGTTGCACATTCATGCACGCCAGAAGCCAGAAAACAAACAGGCAATGCCACATGTGCCAGGCGACATGGCTTTGCGTGCCTCTTTCGACAGGGTGCCATAGGTTTGCCATCCCGATAATAAACAAAAGCGACAGTTTTCTACTAGTTGAGGAAAATGTTAGTTTTGAATTAGCTATGCAGTGCAGGAAAATAGTAATATTTTACAATCAATAAATATGATTCTGGATTGATTACTCCCTGAAATTGCAAAAACCATAAACCTACATTAAGAATTAACTGTAAGTGGATGAATATTTCACAAGCAGTAGTGAGTTTTCATATATATATGTTTTCGTAGATTTTCACGGGTACAGGTATGACGGTCTTGGTATATTCGGGTTTCTTCCCGTGTAGGATTTGGAAATTTCTGGCGACGTTTCGACGAGGTCTCACTCGTCATCTTCAGGCTGGTGTTTCTGTCCTTGTTCTCAGGCGAACACTGCGAGATCTGAGCTGCCTTCCTTGTTCGCCTGAGAACAAGGACAGAAACACCAGCCTGAAGATGACGAGTGAGACCTCGTCGAAACGTCGCCAGAAATTTCCAAATCCTACACGGGAAGAAACCCGAATATACCAAGACCGTCATATGTATGTATGTATGTATGTATGTATTCTCAGAAATGATTTAAATTTTGAAAATAAATGTCTTAATTATCCACAAAATGAACATAATTTTAAAATATAGTGTTTAGTAGGGCTTAACTGATACATTTCTCAAAAGTTACAATGGTACATTGTAGAAACTAAAGTTTTTACTATTTTCCAAAGCTATTATAAAAATGTATTACATATACACAAACTGGAACATTTTTGCTTGATGTATACATGTTTAGTTACACTTGTAAGAGGGCAAAATAAGTAATAGTGTTATTTCTTCTACAGAGTTCACAATGACTAATGAAGAACCACTTCCAAAGAAGGTAACCTGGAAACATGTATTCTGCTATTACTATTCCTTGTCAATGTTAGATGAAATAATTAAATGAAATTATTTTTGTGCAGGCCCGTCTCAGTGAAACTGACTTCAAGGTTCTACCTAGAGAGGAATTGATCTTAAGGTAAAATAATGGTTTATCTCATATTAGCAAAAATTCATTTCTCATATCTTACATAGAATAATTTGGATCTTCACAATAGCTTATTGAATAAGAAGGACTAATGAAGAACCATTTTTGAAAATGTTTAAAAGTTTAATTAAGCTAAATCAGACATGAAAAGCTTAAGATACCAAATTTTGTTCTTGTAATTTACTGAGATTCAAAGAAAATCTCAGAAAAATGAAAAGTAAGTAAGTAATTCCATTATTTATAGACCGTCCTTGGCGTAAGGTCACAATTGAAACCAGAATGTTTGATCATTGAGTGAAGTGGTTGTTAAGCGGCATGTCATGTGGCTGTTTTGCTCAATGATAGCGCTCCTGGTTGTGGTCATTGAATGACAAAACACTTGCTAAAAAACACTAGAAGTATATAAAGTCATCAGGACAGAAGCATTATTCAATCAAATCTTTACCCATGTAATGGATATAGGGTCCACATATTGCACTAGGCCGGTGATGGTGAACCTATAGCACACATGCCAGAGATGGCATGCAGAGCCTAATTTGGTCACACACATAGTTGCCAGTTGCTCTTCCAGGTTCTATTGCATGCATGCCGGCCATCTCGTCTTCGCACGAAAAACAAACCTGGAAGAGTGCAGTTGTCCAGTGCACTTGTGTGATGGACCAACTGTCCAGTGCACATGTTTGGGATGGAAGCTGGAAGAACAGCTGGCCGCCATGTGCATGCGCATATTAGCAAGCTGCTGTCTTCTGGGTTCCGGTGCTCTGGCGTGCATGCTCAGGTGTTTCAGCACTTGGTGCTGAAAAGGTTAACCATTACTGCACTAGGTTATTGTTTTTATTAATCTGGATTTACATAATACATAATTATTTACCACATACATGATAATTTGGAATTATGAGATTAAAAACAGTTAATTTCACTGAGCCACTGAACTCTATTAAATATAGTTTTCAAGAAGAGAAAAATATGGGGAGATAAGACAAATGTTTTTATTATACATTATATTTATCTTTTGATTTTCAGTTATGTCTTTATTTTACTTTTATTTTTGTTCACTTTTTCTGCATTTTACATTATGTTGCTTATCCCTTGACAAAAAATAGTGTGGTGGGTATGTATGTATTTTGAAAAGTAATCAAAATATCCAGAGATAAAATACTGAAAAAGATAAAAATTATTAAAGAAAATTAACTGTAAACCTGTTCAAACAATATTGCCTCTACCTTATTATTTTTGAAAGACTACAATTTGAAGAAGGGGCTGGTTGGTTTATGTTTCCTGTAGCTGCTAAAGGTGTATTTAGGTATTTAGCTATATGTATCTATATATATCTTATAATTAATGTATTTAATAAAAACTGTAAGATGGGTTTAATTGTATTGTGCTATTTTTTTAATCATATGCAATTTGGAAATGTTTTTCTTTCTTTGTTAGATGGAAGCAGTATGAAGCATATGTGCAAGCTCTTGAGGGCAAATACACTGATCTGAACTGTAAGTTGAAAATCAGTGGAATATATAATTAGACCCTGCCATTTTCTTTGAAAAATAGAATAATAAAAAATTGAGTTTTTAGGAAGTGAATTATTAGACAATTTATGGGCATAGCAACTAAAATATATATTCCTCTAGTATCTATATTTTAAGTAAGTTTGAATCTATTAATTCACAAATTGGGAACTTAGTATTTTTATCACCTGTTTGAGTAAGATTATATATTAATGCCATTAGGTTAGTACTCCTATTGAAGTAAATCATAATAAGTTGTTTTATGTGATCTCTATTGTTCAAAGTAATGATAAAACTAATCCTAAAACTAGTTTAGAATCATATACAATTAAAAAGTTCAATCATTAGAAGTTAATACCTGAACTATCTCCTTTTGTGCAAACATTTAAAAAAACCTACTGGGAAAGGAGATAAAGCATCTATCATAAAAGTGATATAGGCAATCCTCGCTTAACAACCATTTGTTTAGTGAGTGGCTGTTCAAAGCTACAACAGTGCTGAAACAAGTGACTTACCGAAAGGTCCTTGTATTTAGAAACATTGCATCATTCTCGCAGTTACTTTACTGTGATTCCAGTGATTGGCAACTGTTACACATTTACAAATCATGTCATCCTCCAGTCATGTGATCATTTATGACCTTCCCAGCTAGCTTCTGATAGGCATAGTATGAGACTGGAGGTAGGTCACAAGTTGTTGTCACTTGATGGCTCACTTAACCATCACAGGTGATTTGCTTAATGTCTGACAAAAAAGTAGCAAAATCAGGTGCAGTCACGTGATGCATAAATTAATGACTACACTGCTTTATTATAAAATTTTTGGTTCCGATTGTGGTTATACCTGTAGTCAATCTCTAATGAACATTAAAATGTATACACTGAATCAATAATTTGTGATATGAAGTGATGGAAGGCTTTCCCTTAGGCATATTCATTAGGCTGTAAGCCGCCCCGAGTCTACGGAGAGGGGCGACATACAAATCTAAATAATAATAATAATAATAATAATAATAATAATAATAATAATAATATGCATATTTTCTGTAATATAGTTCAGTTCACCAGTATGTGAAAAAACAAAACCTAAACCGTGTTACTCTGAATACATTGATTGAAGCAGGGCTTTGCCAATTTCAGATATTGGCATATTTTCTCAGTTGAAATGATAGATGTGTACACAGTAGTTCACATAATTGATCTGATTTTACCAATTGTTTTGTGATAATTGTTAGATGAAATTGTGTTATACATAGCACATTTTAAAATTTCATTTATTAGTTAAATCTTTTTTTGGATTATCATTTTTGGATAATTATTTCCTTATAATGTATCAATGAAAGCACTATCTGCTTTAATGTCTTGTAATACATGTAGTTTAATTAAACCTGATTTATATTTCACTTTCTAATTCTAAAATTGATAAGGGGCTCCTGTATGTTTTTTTAATTGGATGAGAGCAGTGATACATTGTTATTGTATAGACGTAATATGTTAACAATAAATAAATAGTCTTTAGGACCTCAGCAGACTTTAGGATTATATTTTCTTCCTTTGGATAGTCAAGTTTGTTTACTTCTACTTTAACAACAATCAATAAGAAACCTTCATAGAATAATGAGCTTGTTAAATTGTACTGTATCTTTGGGATTTGAGTTTAGGTTATTTTAAGTTACTCCTCCTTGTCCCAGAACTATCTCTTTAGGGAGAAAACATTGGTTTCAACCTGTGCCCTGGGATTAATACTGGAAACAATAATTGGGGATGGATATTGTTTGTAGCCATGCAGTGCCTCTAGAGTTTGACAAATCACTATTTTATGTACCAAAGAAAGTTGCTTCCTTTTCCTTAATATGAATCTGTTGACAAAATTCAAAGTAAAACGCAAGTATAAGAAAATTTTGGCAGCATTTGTTATTGATGCTTTTGTGCTTTATGTAGAACTGATAGGTGCAGATGAGCAGATTATAGTTTGTAGCTCTTCACATTCTCATACAATAGACATGTCCAACCTCTTGGCTTGACCTGGGCTGCATTGAGTGAAGAGGAATTGTCCTGGGCATATAAGAAATATATAGTGATGTATATAAATGCACACATTAATGTTAACAATTAATGATCCTATATATCTCCGGAGTCTCCAGAGAGGGGCAGCATACAAATCTAATAAATAAATAAATATTTGTAAGCTCCCTTTAAAACAGAAGCTGTTTTTCCCCGTGGGTGTAAAAGATTACATCATAAATTTACAGGTGGTTTTAGGACATTAGGACTGAAAAGGAGGATTATGACAAGAGTCAGATAGCTTGTATGATACACTGTCATGCTATTACTATTTTTTGTTCTTTTGTGAACTCTTAAAGACCGATTGAAAATAGTCAGAATGAATTTTGTTGTGACGTTACCTATGTTCTCATACAAGCTGTATCTTTCTTAACATTTCTTTCCAAAAAGGAATGCATTTATAAATCACACTATTTTGTCTTTGTTTTGCTTAGATACCATCTTTATCTTATTGTTTATCTTTTTATCTTACCATTTTGAAGGTTTCTGTTAATAAACCTTGTAATTTCTTCCCTTTTTTGCACAAGCCAACGATGTAACTGGATTGAGAGAATCCGAAGAAAAACTGAAGCAACAACAACAAGAATCTGCTCGAAGGGAAAATATCTTGGTGATGCGACTAGCAACTAAAGAACAAGAAATGCAAGAGTGTACTGTAAGTGAAATTAATCAAACAATTTGACATTCTCTCTGTTAAAATTTATTTATTTGCTTTTGAATGCTTTAAACAATTATATTCATTTTGTTGGGCTAATTAATCCTACTATTTCACATGATTTGAAATTTATATTTTTATCAACAGCCTATTCTAGTTATATAAAATATATTGACATATTACTAATTTTTTAGAGTTGTGAGCTACTATATATAGTTCAATAGAATCTCTTAGTATAGATAAGACAATGATTACAAAACATATATTCAATACAGAATTCCACTACATTGATCACTAACATTAGAGAACCTATAAATAAAAAACACTAATATGTATTACAAAATTCTGTTGCAATGCTCATATAAATCTAAAACTAAAGCTTTTTCTTTCTCAAGTCCTTGAAGTCCACTACACTTCTAAAATTTGATAGCAAATTAGTCCATTCAGAGGCTACTGGTAGTCCCACTGTAGCAAGCACAATTGTTTTGCTGTCAATAAATGAAGCGGTCACTAAACTGGAAATCACATGACTGCACCTATGTTTTCCTTTCTCCACTCCACTGCCTTTTGGAATACTCACGCAAATGACTGGTATAGGGAGCTCAAAACTGAAAACTAATCAATATCACATCTTCCATACCCTGACTGAGGGGCAGTGGGAACATGTAAATGTGGGTATTGATCACAATTTATTTTTCAGCACCATAACTGAATGGTTTATAGTAACTTCAAATTAGCCTTAGTAAATTCAAGTCATTGTATACAACATTTGGCACATATACTTCCAATTTAAGAATGTATCTTTGGACACCCTTAAAAATAGGTCTAACTCTGGACTTTTGATAGATAAATGTGGCTCTTGCTACCAAGATTGTCTACCAATAGTAGAAAATAAGGAGAACAATATTCATATATACTTAGGTAATATTACTAATATTCCAAATAAGTATTGAATAATGTAGAAAGATTCAGGCATAATAGTCATTCATTTGTGCGTAAGAATGGAATAAAAATTCCTTTCCCCTTAATGAAAAAATTCACATAATTGTTTTATTTAATTCATGGACACTGGGATATATCTGTAACAATTCAGAAACAAGATTTCTTGTCCAGTTAGTGAAATATATTAACAGAAAAAACTGGAATAGCTTTTGATATTCCACGATAGTATTAGCATGGAGATTTGTTGCCAATGATTCTTGTAGAATTTACCATACCGTTGATTTCAGATTTTGTGGACCTATGATAGTATATATTGACTTAGTATTTCTTTCTTTCATGCAGAATCAGATACAGTACCTCAAGCAAGTCCAGCAACCAAGTGTTGCTCAACTGAGATCAACAATGGTGGACCCCGCCATCAACTTGTTTTTCCTAAAAATGAAAGGTGAACTGGAACAGACTAAAGACAAACTGGAACAAGCCCAAAATGAACTGAGTGCCTGGAAATTTACACCTGATAGGTAAACAAAACATACTCCCCAGTCAAGACTTCCCTGACAGAGAATGCTTTGGTGGGACAACCACGTACTCGTTTCCACACCAAGACTCAGACGTTTTGAGCCAAAAGCTACATTTTATTCTGTCCAGCTTGTATTGCTTAATGTAAAACTTACCAGATGAACCTTGTGTTTCAGCTTTCCCCCCCCTTTTGCTTCAGAGGCCTGACAGCGTCGGACTGTTCTGAAGAAGTGGCCACCACAGAAAATGTGTACTTTCTAGAACATGTAGACACTTGCAAAGTGGTTCTGTTTGAAGAAAATGAGGGAGAAGCAGAAGTCTAAAGTCTGTGGCACACTATGTCTACAGACAAATTGGAGGAGAACCTAGAGATTTTAAATCATGAATTGATTATATCAAATTCCAGTAAAACATATAAATGGAATGTGCTTCGCTCTTAATCCTAAACCTAGTGATGTAGAGACTGATTAAGTCAGTTTTGCCATTAAGACTGTGGACTTCCTCCTTGTTCACTGAACTGCTGGGTCAAAACTCAAATGAGGTGAATTTTGTTTAAATCACATTTTTTGCTAATCAGCTGTGAGAACACACACACTCAAGTGTTGGTTTGCTTAGAACTTGGGCTTTATAGGAATTCACTGAAACTTTTCGTGGTTTGGATTAAATTCTGGATGGCTGGTAAAATGTAAATTCCTAAATCTAGTGCTGTACAAACAGATGCAATTTAATTACCAATTTTTATATTGTTGAACAGTTGTATACGTGTGAATCTCAACTAGAATATATAAACAAAAACTGGTTGTGATTCCTATCCTACCCTTGACAGTATAAAATTGCCATATATATTATCCTGGGAAAATATACACTAACTATACATGATATACCAGGGTCAGTTGCCTATCTAGCATGATGCATTTGTATATTTAGTTTCATATAAAGATGCACTCTTCCATAAATTGCTTTAAAATAAGTAATGTCGAATAATTGAGAGACACAGCTGGCTGAACCACTGTACGAAACTCCAGTGAAATATGAACATAAAAGACAGGAGAACAGGCTGCTACCATGTTTTATCCTGTTCTCTGAAAAAAATATAATGTCAAAGCTTATTGTATACATCCCATCGGTTTACAACAGTTCAAAATCATTGGTACTGTCTGGCATCATGTCACGTCTAAGTGATTTCTAGGAATAGTTTTATTGGACATTTCAGTATTCTCAAGATTACAGTGGAAAGGCTTCTAAAATTACTGTCTTAAATGTATAGTCTTCTCTAGTAGGTTGAGTGAAAAAATGGAAGACTATTGCAAGGATATCTCAACTGGACATAATATAATAATTCCAGCATTCCATGTTCAGTAATTAATCTAAAACAACTACTTTATGAAATGCATATACCTGTGATAAAATTATTTCAACATAAAAATGTGATAGTATACAAATCATGGGTATTTCATTAAAAGGGAAAAAAACATTCAGACTAATTCAGGCTTTTGAAGATCATCTTGGTGGGATGGTATGGAAGATCTTTTAAAGGTCTATCAACAGAACTGAGGTAAGATTTTTGCAGAGAAAAGTATCCTAAAATGTTACACCTGTCTTTGTAAAACTTGTTGAATGTATAATCAGAAAACCATTTTTCATAGGTATGTTTAATTGTGTCCTACAAATTGCCTGTGAATTCCTAACTTGATCAGATAATATGTAGAAGGAAAGATAGTTTTTAATTTCCATATACATTGTTTATGTTTTTGCACTTAAAATAGGCACCTGCCACTTAAAAAAAGGTTTCAGAATTTGGAGTCTTAATTCAATCTTTGATATGCACATAGTTAATCGGATTAATAGATTAATCAGAAGTGTGAAATTGGTACTTTCAAGTACTCTAGTTATACTTTCATTTATTATGGTTTCTATGAAATTGTATGTGTGTGTTCCTTAAGCTCTTGGCTACCAGATATTTTGAACTGCAATCCTCCATACCCCTAGCTACCATATATCAGAGAGAGAAAAAAGTTTTTTGAAACCTTAGAAACAAAAAAGTCAGAGGCTCCCAGATTGAAAGTGTTTGGTTCAAGCGATGAATGTTAATTTATTATTTTTAAAATAATTTTCCTTAATTTGTTTGTCTTCTGTGTTCTGCCATAATTTATTTCTGATTTTATGCTTCAAAATGGTAGTGTATTTTTCTACACTGTGAAAGTGATTCTGAAGTACTAAGGAAAGAATATTCTTGTATCTGCTTATATTATTTTGTGGATCCTATGTTTGTGCTCAAAATCTTACCTTTTTTCAACAGTGTTTTAAGAATTGTATTGCATTGTCCTTGTTTACAGGCTTTTGAACTTCAGCAAGAGAGAATCATTCACAGTATGAACATGAATAGGAATAAGATACAATATTGGTGTTTCATTAGATAACAATACATTTTAAAATTATATTTTAGTTTTTGAAACTTAAGATAGTCTTTCTTGGCATCCTCCCAATGCTTTGGACAACGTGAAACTGTTGCCTACATTAACTTGTTTTTTGTTTATCTCAATAATTTATAAATTACCTTATATAAGTTAATATATCTAAAATCCAGTTCAAATTACAAGAGTTAGAATGTTGCCTCCTAAGTTATTAAAAAATACTTTAAAATTTATTCAGAGTCTAAATATTCAGCATTTATGTGTTTTATTAGTGGTAAATCTATTTTAGCCAAATATAGGCAAGAATCAGGATCCAAAGAATCATCCACTTAATTAGGGGAATTTAAGGTTTGGATATGTGTTTTTCTATTAATCTTTATAAAATGCTGCTTTTAAAAGAGTATTTAAGGTTACTATTTAAAAAAAGATTTAAAAGATTTTTTAAAAAATCTATGGCATATCAGAAATCTTGAGATATCTAAAATAGATTTGTGGCAACTAGCCAAATTTTGGGTTCACTTCATCCAAGTTCTTTATGTATGAGAAACAAACAAATACAAAATTTAGATATGTTGTAATATGTAATAAACATATTTTTGGAGGCCAGGATTCACAATGGGTTCCACGCATATACAATATATATACACTGTTGGGCATTATGCTATATTTATAGTTTTCCTGTAGAAAAATTATTTATATAGGAAACTACTTTGTATGATTATCAGTCTACAAGAAAGTACTGTTGAATGTATCAGTTTTTCCCCCCAATCAGACAAGAAGCTGGATAATTTAATAATTCTGCATTGAGTTACAATTTTGAAACAGGTACTTGCTAGATTTGTTTATTAAAAAAATCCAGTGGAAGAACGCTGAATTTAGCTTTCTTAAATTATGTGATCTAATATATATTTGCTGAGCTCAGAAAATAGGCATGCTATTGAAAGTATTACTTCCTAACATAGAAAAAAAACTAAATTGGATACGTGCCCAGTTTTTGTGATTTCTTTTGGGATTTAATTCTGGCAGTCTGTTAAACCATGTTTCTCTTTCCAAATCATATGTGTAAGTTATCTTACAATAGTTCTTATGTTGAAAAGGTGCTTTCTTGCATTATTAAGACTTTTAGAATAGGCATTTTGCCTTCTAATGGTGCTTCTGGCCAGATCATAACTTAAGAATTTTTATTTATATTGAATCACACCATTGGTTTACCCAACTCAGTTTTTAAAATTCGTTTAAATCTAAAATAATTTTGCAAATGTTTGCTGCTTTACTACAAAGCTGTCACTGCTTTACACGGTTTCTTAAATATATGTAATAAACTAAAATAGTTTTGTTAAATAGAAATAGTTCTACGTTTCAATACCACAATTCAAGAAGGATGTTGACAGATATATACAATGAATGATAATGTTGATAAGCAATACCAGATTTTCATGAGGACAACACTTTTAGCCTAAAAAGGCAATGCCATTTTCCCATTTTCTATAGGTCACATTTTCAGTTACTCTGGAGGTTTAGGCTTAAACTAACAAATTGAAATAATAATCCAAGAATGATGTTAAACAGAAATAACTTCCTGATTATAAAAAATGTTAGGCTCAGAAAGGTATGTTAATAGATGTTTTAGGGCAGAAGCTGGGGATTTATAGGAATGGATTTCCTGGCAAAAAAGGGAGCAAGCAATGAATTATAACTAAAGCAGCAAGTAACTAAATTGGTCTAGGAGCAGCAATTAACTTCTGTTAACTGCTGCCCCTAGACCAATTGGCAGAGATTATGTCTGCATTTAGATAGTTTTTTACAACTTTCATATTGGTCTTATACTAGCTGTTAGCTAGTTTGTCTATTCCTAGATAGCTGACAGTCTATTCCTAGATAGCTGACAGTCATATAGGTGGGTGCTGCTGCTGCTTCTAGCATAGACTGCTTAGGCAAAGTAGCGAGTAGCTTAGTAAAGTTTATATAAAAGGGTATTTGCAAAAGAGCTTTACTTTGCCAGAAACACTGCTTGTAATTGCTTGACACTGGAGCAGAATACCTGGCATGAGGCCAATAGGAGAGACATAAAATCTTCAAATTTCGTTTTTGGCAATTCCAAATTTTTATAAATTCAAAGATATGGAATTAAACTTGCAGACATGACTAAGCTTTTCATTATATAAATCCATTTTTTTTCTGTTCTTAGAAACCAAAAATTTAATGTTGCCCTTTTCATCATTTGCCCCCGCTTTCTTATTGAGTCCAGTTTCTACTGAAATTGCCCAATCAGAAGATAAGAGCAGTAGATACCTTTTGATCATAATTATCGTTTGATTATTAAACTCTAGAAACTTGCCTTTCAGCTTGGCCATGTGGGGCCAGAAGACCAATAAGCAATGTTCAATGGCAACTGGCAGCAAGATACTATAGAAAGATGTGTTACAGAAATAGTGCTCCCAGTGGCAGCTTTTATCAAGGGAGATGAAAGAAAATTGTCTTCATTTTATGATAGATGGCTCTTTCCTTTACAGCCAAACAGGCAAAAAGTTAATGGCGAAGTGTCGAATGCTTATCCAGGAGAATCAAGAGCTTGGAAGGCAACTGTCCCAAGGACGTATTGCACAACTTGAGGCAGAGTTGGCTTTACAGAAGAAATATAGTGAGGAGCTTAAAAGCAGTCAGGATGGTAAGGGATTTTTAAAAAAGAAAATAGAGAATTGTACTGTGTTTGTGTAAGCTTCAAAAGTCAAACATTGTGGTTATTATACGTTTCCAGTATGGAACACCTTTAAATGTTCTGGAAGGAATTTAAAGCTCATAAAATTTGTTATAGTTATCAGCACATCTAAATGGTAATGATGAGAATTAAGCATGATTTTTTCACACAACTATAGTATGTTTAATTTTAACTTATATGATTATGTCCTCTTGCAAAAGTTTTTCACTGAGCAAAATCGATGCAAACTAAGCATGTTATGGTTATTCTATAGTGTTTTGATTTTTTTTTTGAAAAGCAGAAGTCCTAGTGGTGGTATATAAATTTTTAGTTTAAGGTATCCTCTTTTAGTTTCTTACTGTAAAGTTATTTCAGTGTCTTAGAAGACAGTTGCAGAAAGGTAGCACTTAATTTAAAATTAATTTGGCAGTTCTCTAGTGTTGCTTCCATGTAAATGGAATATTATCTTCATTACTTTTTGTTTCTTAGCCATTGGAAACTTGTTTTAAATCTTCACTAATAGCTTTTCCGACTAGCAAACTTTGATTTAATTCTTAATAAAACTTATTTTGAATGTATTTTTGATATTTAGTTATATAAATGATAAGATACAAGCTAACAAATGAAATTGCACTAGAAATGTTGTTTCGCCCCCTATACGAAATACAAAAAAAAGAGAATCAGTGCTGTTTCAATGAGCATAATTTCAAAATATAATTATCAGATTTAATTTTATTTATTTGATTTATATGCCGCCCAATCCCATGGGACTCAGGGCGGATTACATTAATAAAATAGATGCAGTTACCATAATTTTTAAGTCTGATGTTAGCTTCCACGTTGCTGTTTTATCTTTTGAAGTCTTCAGAAGCCATAGCCCAACTTAGTTAAATTGGCTTTTTAAAATCTACTTTTGCTGTCTCTGTTACAATGTGATCAAAGATTTATATGCTATTAGTTGGGTCTAATATTAGTTTGTTAAATACCACAGAGAACTTATGCATCATTTAATTAACATTTAAATTAAATGTACTGTATGCCAAAGAGCAACTGCAATGTGATTATATCCAGATCAATTAGATTGTGTTACCTAAGAATCCTGGGAATTAAAAAAAATTATATACAAGGAAGGAACTGTGTAAGAGGTGGTTGACAGGTAGCCTAGAATTTATAAAAAAGAAAATATGTGGTTATTTATTTCTTGCAAAAAATCAGAAAATATCTTGCTATTAATACCAAGTTCTTCTATTTGTTTACAGTAAGCAAATCTTATTTATAAACCTTATCAGTGCATATATTTTGAGTTCAATACTAGTTTTTATGTTAGGATTTATAGATTGGTTTTTGGACAGAAAAGATTAATTACTTAACCCAAAGTAATTAGAAGTAGCAAGTTATATGTAGCCATTAGATAAGCAGATGCACAACTGGGACTTTTGCATATCTGTTGACCTTTTTACAAGTATATTTTTCATGTTATTTCCTTTATGCTGAATTTAGGCATAATTGCAAAAATCTGTTTATGAGCTTTACCAAAGCTTTAACCAAACAAAAAAGGACTGATGGAAATTAAAATAGGGATCAAAATTTACATTTTTAAGATATTCTGTTGGACTTTGTGTTCACAGGGGTGTGCATGCATGCAAAGAAAATATTCTAAATTTATATTAAGTTTCCTTTTTTAAAGGCTATGATGGAATGTGTTTAAGGTCAAATAAGGTATTAATAGCATGTTGCCTAGTTATGGGCAGAGACATACTAATTAAGTATATGCTCTAAACTGTTTTTCTTCATATAGAACTGAATGATTTCATCATCCAGCTTGATGAGGAAGTAGAAGGTATGCAGAGTACCATTCTAGTTCTACAGCAACAATTGAAAGAGACTCGCCAACAATTGGTTCAGCAGCAGCAGTTACAAGCTTCAACTCCAGGTACCAGCCGGACTCCATCCTGTGAAATTACAGATCAGGGTGAAACCATGAGCAAAGATTGCAGTCGCCTGGCCAATGGACCAAGTAATGGCAACACTTCACATCAGAGGACAGCGGGGCCTGGTTTTTATAGAGAAGGTAGTGGAACAGAGGATGATTTTCCACCCTCACCAAGCAATGATAATAAGCTTTCCAACCACTCTGAAGATAGAACTGGCAGAGGATCTGGTAGTTATATAAATCAACTCAGTACTGGGTACGAAAGTGTAGACTCACCCACTGGTAGTGAAAATTCTCTTACTCACCATTCAAATGATACAGACTCTAATCATGATCCACAAGAGGAGAAAACAGTCAGTGTGAAAGGTAACAGAACTTCGGGGTCTCGTCATGTTCAGAATGGTTTGGACTCTAATGTAAATGTGCAGGGTTCGGTTTTGTAACCTTTTTCTGCAAAAAAAAAAATTTTTTTTATAGTGTCACTTAATTGGGAGAAGAAACTGTCCAGAACTGTTCAAATTAGTGCATATATGTCACAATTCTGCCTTTGTGGGTTTTCTGCTTCAATACCTCTGCCACTTCTGAAATTTTAACAATTGATTACGTTGAATGTTGCTAAAAGGATGTTTGTGTAAGCTCAAGATATATTTTGAGTTAATGTGAAGTTGAAAATGAATTTTATTTCCAGGTATAACACAATGATGTATGTACAAATCTGTGTATATCTAGAACTTGTGCTGTGTAAGGGCATTCTTTACTCATACTGTTTATTACACTCAAAACTTTGTCATAATAGTTGTGGGTTAATGACTGCCAAGTTTGCCCAGTACAGTAGTTTTCTAACTAAAATAAACTTGGTGAGGGAGTCCTATAGTAGTTTGTGTTCCACTTTTGCCACTATGCATCTGTGTGTTCTCTTTAGGTGACAATGTTTAAGAATTTTGTGTGCATAGTTACTCAGTTTTAAGAACTGTTGTATCCTGTTAATGCATATTGCTCTGTGACTCCAATATTATCTTACCTGTACTGACCAAACCCAAATAAAATTTTTAATAATGTAATTTATTTGATGCTGCTGCATTTATTTATTCAGCATTTTTGGATTTTTCTTTACTGCCATTTTTTTGCAGAAATCTTTATAAAATATTTAAAAAAACATTTCTTTAATGTACTGAATATATTGGGACAAATGATGGATCTTGCATTGATGGTCTTACATGAAGAAAATGATGCAACCTACTTTCTGGACAGAAGGAGGAAGTAAAAACAACATAAATACTGAAAATATTCCATATCAGAAATCCTTAGTTGCACTTCTTTATTTTGTACATTCGTCTTCTTTTGAAAAACTGAATTTCTAAATCTGAGGTTCATTGTTTAAGCCTGTATTTTATTCGGACTGTCTATATGTCAAACTGACTTATGCCTCAATGTGACAGTAGTCAGGTTGTCTTTATACTGCAATTACAATGTTGTCTTATGCACAGAGGAATACACATCTTGGATTTTGTGTATTCCTCTGCATGTAAGACCAGTCTAAATGTAGTCTAGTATGGCCTTGTCATGAATGGTAAATTATAATTTACAATAATAATTTACAAAATAAATATGAATATATTATTAAAAGCGTTATGAATCCTTAAAAGCTACTACAGACAGCCATGTTGACATACAGTAGTCATGGATAAGGCAATTGGGTTGTAGTCCTGTGTTAGGCACAAAACCATTTGGGTGACCTGGGGCCAATCCCTCACGCAATGCAGGGAAAAGAGAAGCAACTTCTAATTTTTTACCAATCTTGCAGGGACTTTATCCAGGCAGTTGTCACACATCAACACTGACTTGAGGGCACACATACCAAAAAAACAAAACAAAATTATCCCTCCCTCCCTTTCACTCTATTTCTCTCCCTCTTCCTCTCTCTCCATTCCTTTCTTTCCCCCTTCCTTCCTCTTTTTTGCTCTTTATCTCTACCTCCTTCCCTCCCTCTGTTTCTCTTGCTTTTTCTTTCTCTCTTTCTCTTGCTTTCTTTTTCTCTCTTGCTTTCTCTCTCTTTGTCTCTTGCTTTCTCTCTCTCACTTTTTCTCTCTCTTGCTATCTCTTTCTCTCGTACACCATGCCGGCAACAACGGCATTGGGCAGTAGCCGTGTGGCGGTGGCAGAGCGGTTGACTGCGAGTGGGAGCCCTGACGGCAGCTGAACGTGTTACTGGACTCCATATATGCTGGCACCTCCGTCCCGGCCCAGCCAGTGGGCCAGTGCCAGCCCCGCAGCGCCAGCATGTATGGCGTCCAGCAACACGTTAAGCCGCCGCTGTTGGTGCTTCCGCCCTGGAGCTCCTGCTTGCAGCCACCGCCCCCCCGGCTACTGCTGCCAGTGCCCTCCCACCAGGCCCCAAAGGTCACTTGACGCCGGCAGGGAAGGTCCAGCCGGGCTGGGCGGTGCCGGTGCCTCCGCCCTGGAACTTCTGCTCGCAGCCACCACCCCCGGCTACTGCCCATTGACGCTGATGCCAGTGCCCTCGCTCCCGCTGCCGGTGCCCTCCTGCCAAGCCCCAATGGTCATTTGATGCCGACACCGCCAGGGAAGCTCCAGCCGGGCGGGGCGCTGCTTGTGCCGGTGCCTCCACCCTGGAACTCCCACTCGCAGCCACTGCTGCCGGCGCCCTCCCGCCGGGCTCCAAAACTCACCTGCTGCGAAGAAGGAAGGCACGAAAAAGAAGGCACAAAGAAGGAAGCTGCATAGAAGGAAGGCGCAAAAAAGAAGGCGCGAAGAAGGAAGCTCAGCTTCCCGGCACGTCTGACCATGTCTTGCGGCACACTGGTTGAAAAACACTGCAGTAGTGGATAAGGAAATTGGGTTGTAGTGCTGTGTTAGGAACAAAACCATTTGGGTGACCTGGGGCCAATCCCTCACGCAATGCAGAGAAAAGAGAAGCAACTTCTAAATTTTTACCAATCTTGCAGGGACTTATCCAGGCAGTTGTCACGCATCAACACTGACTTGAGGGCACACATACCAAAAAAACCACAATACCCCATTACAATTGATGAATTAGAGATAGAATTTTGATATATTTAATATAAATTGCATCATTCCAATGCAAAATTGTACTTTAAAGGCATCAATAATTAGTATTTTGGAGGTCTTAAATTGTCAAGCAGCTTAGTATAAATAATACATTTGCTTTTAATCTTAATGGTACTTGCACAACGTAGTTCAGGCGAGGGTTTTTCTGAATGTTCAAGAGAACCCATAAATATTAAAAACAATCATTACTGCACAATCATACTATTCTCATGTAATACAGTCAGGAAAAAAGGTGGTAGTGGGGGGAAGAGATAGTTATTCCCCCCATGCCTGGCGACATAGATAGGTCTTCAACATCTTGCGGAAGGCGGGAAGAGTAGGGGCAATTCAAATCTCTGGGGGGAAGTTGGTTCCAGAGGGCCGGGGCCACCACAGAGAAGGCTCTTCCCCTGGGTCCTGCCAGATGGCATTGTTTAGTCGACGGGACCCGGAGAAGGCCAACTCTGTGGGACCTGATCGGCCACTGGGATTTGTGCGGCAGAAGGCGGTCCCGGAGGTATTCTGGTCCGATTCCATGTAGGGCTTTATAGGTCATTACCAACACTTTGTAAATATGTAAATAACTGATCTCAGTTTCCAATATGGCACACTATATTCCTGTAGATCCATCAGCAACTTACATGTTTACCAGGCTCTCCAGCGTATCTTTTTTTTAAACTTCCTTTCAAGTAAAAATATATATGGAAAACAAACAAGTTGCAAAACGCTAATCCAAAGATGGGAACTTTTCTGAGAAAATTAAGGGGGGGGAGGTATAACTAAGCAGCTGGTTTGGAAGACAGCTTGAAGAGGAGGGAAGCTACCATGAAGCAATTGTATCCTAAAATACTAAAGATGGTATAGAACTTTGCCATTTTGTTTTGGGGTAAATCCACGTAGCCACACCTTACCATGCTAGGTCATGTAATGCATTCAAACTTGTAGCTATTTTCCACCATTAGATATACCTAGCTTAACCTAGCTTAGAGAAAACCACCAGAAAGACAAAAGCAAGAAAACTTCAGGGAGAGGGTTGTGATTTAAAAACAGCATGCAGCCAAAGATTACTTACATTTATAAATGTTATTTATTTTTAAGAGCCTATCAGGCTGATGGTCGTTACTAAACTCTAGCGGCAAATTCCAAGTAGTTATAGCTAAAATATTTTGCTATTTAATTTCTCATAGGTTCATTTAATTGGTTGATCTAAAGACAGATGTGGGGTTTTTTTTCAACTGAAGTCACAAGCCAATTTGAGAGCCATCACACTCACTCTGTCTAGACAGCTACCTTTTGTCTTATCCAGGCAGAACATGGGCAGAATCTGGCAACAATTCTGCTGTGCATTGCAAACCAGGTTGTGCACCCAGTGCAAATCACTGTTAGAATGTGCTGCCAAGTGCAACTTCAACATTTACAGTGTCCACGCTGCTTAGGACCTTGTGTTCCATGACTGCTATCACAGAAGACGAGACTGGCTGCTTCTCTGGTGGAATGCAGTGTTGAGAAGCAGCGACAATATCACAGCAAATCGTAGTAAACTTGGCTAGGAGAAAGAAAATGGAATGATATCCTTGTCCAGGAACAGAAGGTAAAACTTGATTGTCCACAGAACTCTCCCATAAGAGATCGTCCTTTTGTGTCACCCATGAAAGCCAGAAATGACTTCAGAATTCTGCTACTAAGGACTATATCAATATTGTTTCACTTAAGCTTGTGGAGTCTGTTTCTTGATCTGGTCTATCTTAAGAGTTTTGACATCAAATCTGAAAGCCTGATTGTGTTTTCTTTTCCTTGACTCCCATCCCCAGAAAATTATGGTGGAGCTAATCACATTTCTTCTATTTCCTAGAATTAAAATATGCTTCTGTTTTTATAACCATTTCTGAGTGCTTCCTCCAAGGTCATTCATGTGATTCATACTGTACAGAACTACACTTGGATGTCAACCCTTGTAAAACAATGGCCATCTTCTTCCTGATGCTAAATTAGCATCCTGCCAAGAAATTCTAGCTGCACTACAGTAGAATTGGAGCCAAACCCTATTTTTGCCATGTTGACAGATCTGAGCAGAGCTGGACCAGCTGAAAGGATCTAGAACTCAGATTAAGAATTAATTGGTGCCTGGGATAACTGTCCTCTTCTGGGTAAGTTTCCATGTCATCTGTAGCAGTCTCCTAATGCATTTGTGGAAAGTTTCCCTTGCCCTCTATAGCGGATCAGATGGTGGTTTGAACCTAATGCGCAATCCTGTACACTGGGATTGCCAGTACAGAAGGAGTAACGATGTTGGTAGGAAAAATTATCTTATTGACCTAGAGTCTCCTAAGTCATTCTGGACTCCAAAAAGCTACCTCCGGAAATGGTGAGACTCTGAAAGGGCTCTTGCTGTCTTGTCAAGTCAGCTTGACTTTTAACTTCAGATTGTTTTGTTGCCTATTATTTTAAATAAGACCAAAGTCTCGCATTATTTGTTATTTAACTATCTTGTTGTTTTAGGAAACAGCATTTCCCAGACTCCAAGGAAGTAACATCAAAGAGATACAGGACAGTACATTTTCTGAGAGGTGACATAACAATAGCAATAGCGCTTAGATTTATATACCACTTCATAGTGCTTTACAGCCCTCTCTAAGAATCAGCCTATTGTCCCCAACAATTTGGGTTCTCATTACCATAGTTTTCTCAAGCCAATTTTATATTATATTGGAAATCATGAACTAACGATACTTGCTGAGATGCTTAATGCAGTGTAGTATGCTAAAATCAACTAATTTGGAGTGACATTTTTGATTCAATGTGCTTTGGAAATCCAGATAGCTGAGTTAATTCAGTAACCATAATTCAATTAGCCAGAGAATGAGAAAAAAAGGAATAGTGTCTTCTTCTCTAGCTTTTTATATTAAGCAAATGTCACAGGACTTGAAGGATCGACTAAATTATGTACCATCGTCTTTATTGACTCTTAGCCACCATATAGTCACCATGCTTATCAATGCTATTAGAAAAAAAATTGCACATGTTTACATACAAAACTTTCTGCACATCAACTTGGATTGTGAGAGAATAAAACAATCTGCCTGGTTTAGGGGACTTTGGACAACTATGTACATTTTTATTTGCCAAATGAATCAGTGCTGCAGGAACGTTTAGAAATTATAGCCATTAATTTCCATTATTATAGACATTTGAATTAATTTCTGCTGTGTGGTGGGAGTGAGCTGCATTTTAGTAATATTTGTGGTGGGAGTGAGCTGCATTTTAGTAATATTTGTGTAGCAAAGGTAACATCTAATATATTATGAAATAGTTATATAGACACTGGGCAGCTTTGCTACATTCTCATTATTTAATTGTCAGGGTGGAAGAGGTCAGTTATTCCAATGGTCAGATACCTCTAGCTCAGGGCTCTCCAAATTTGGCAACTATAAGACTTGTTGACTTCGTATCCCAGAATTCCCCAGCCATCTTATAGTTGCCAAGTTTGGACAGCCCTCATTCAATTATAGCAGGCAAGATGTGGATGGAGTGAAAAGTTTTATTTTCTCTAGCGCAAGTTGCATTGCCACAACAGGCTACACATGATTAAAAAATGCAGAGAAGAGCAACAAAGATGATTAGGGGACAGGTGACTAAAACATATAAAGAACAGTTGCAGAAATTGGGTATGTGTAGTTTTAATAAAAGAAGGACTAAGGGTGAAATGAAAGCAGTGTTCCAGTATCTGAGAGGTTGCCATAGAGCAGTGTTTCCCAACCTTGGCAACTTGAAGATATCTGGACTTCAACTCCCAGAATTCCCCAGCCAGCATTTGCTGGCTAGGGAATTCTGCGAGTTGAAGTCCAAATACCTTCAAGTTGCCAAGGTTGGGAAACACTGCCATAGAGGACGGAGTCCACCTATTCTTTAAAGCACCTGAGGGCAGGACATGAAGCAATGGATGGAAACCAATCAAGAAAAGAAGCAACTTAGAGCTAAGGAGAAAATTCTGGATGGTGAGAACAATTAATCATTGGAACAGTTTGCCACCAGAAGCTGTGGGTACTCCATTACTGGGTTTTCAAGTATGGTATAGGATCTCTTGCTTATGGAGAGGACTGGACTAGAAGACCTCCAAGGTCCCTTCCAGATGTTATTCTGATAACTGAAAAGGCCTAGTACAGTGTTGTTCCACCTTGATAACTTTTAAGACAGGTAAACTTCAATTCCTACAATTCCTTGGACAGCTTGATGGCTGGGGAATTCTGGAAGCTGAAGTCCATTCTATGCTAAAATTTGCAAGGTTGAGAAACACTGGGTTAGTCAATTGCGTTCACAGTGTGCTGCGTCGCAAGCAAAAACCTCTCCTTTTTCATCTTGGCCACAGATAGCAAGTGCAAAATAGCAAAAAGCAGCAAGAGACCTGCCACACATTGTCTCACGATTGTCCAAAAGCCTGCCGTCCAGGACTACTGTATACCTTCCCTTCAGGTCATTGTCTGAACTACGACGAGAAGGCATCTAAACGGGTCATTGCTTGTGAGTGTGTGTGTGCGTACGCATATATGAAGGTCTTGGCATATTTGGGTTTTTTCCTGTGTAAGTTTCAGAGATTTACACAAATAACACATCCTAGATCTGAATGAATGAAATATTCTAATTGAATACTTTGTTCTGTACGAAGTTGAATGTGCACAACAGCATGTGAAATTGATTGTTAATCAGTGTTGCTTCCTAAGTGGACAGTTTGATTTCACAGAAATTTGATTTACTTGATTGTGTTGTTTAAGTATTCCTTTTATTCTTTTGAGCATTGTGTGTGTATATATATGTGTATGTGTGTGTGTATGTATAAGACAAGAACAGCTTTTTCTCAAATGCCATCACTCTGCTAAACAAATAATCCCCTCAACACTGTCAAACTTTTTACTAAGTCTGCACTACTAGCTTTCTCATCATTCCTATCACCTATCTTCTCCCACTTATGACTGCATGACTGTAACTTGTTATCCTTAAGATTTTTATTAATATTGATTGATCATTAAGTATTGTACCTCATGATTCTTGACAAATGTATAGTATTATTTATGTACACTGTACACTGAGAGCATATGCACCAAAGACAAATTCCTTGTGTGTCTAATCACACTTGGCCAATGAAGAATTCTACTCTATTCTATTTTATTCTATTCTACAAATATTTATATATAAATATATTTATATGTAAATATATAAATATAAAAATTATAAATATAAACATAAATGCCCGAGCAAATATTTGGAAAAGAAACTCCGACTCGGTGAAGAAGCAAAATCAGCCACACCTATCTCCCAATTCCTTCCAGGCTACCGCTTCCGCCTCTAAATCCCGCACCTCCCATTATAGGCCCGAAAAGAGAAGAAGATGCCCTCCGCCGAAGAGGAGGAGGGCGAGGCGGGGCTGCGCAGGCGCAGTAGTGAAGAAAGGGGGCCCAAGGCTCGCGGCACGCCGAGAGCAGCGCACGCGACGTCGTCCCCGCGCGGAGGGGTGGTGCGGTTTTTTGGGTGACATTGTTCGCAGCGTTTGCCGTCTTAGCGAACCCCGCGGCCGTCATGCTCTGCCGCTTGGGTGTCGCGGCCGGCCGCAGGTGAGAACCTGGCGGGGTCGGAAAGCCCTTGAATTCCCGGCCAAGGACGTAAACGAGAAGCGGGAGATTAGGAATGGGCAGGACGCGAGGGCACAAAAAGGGTGGATTGCTTGGGAGGAGGAGGAGAAGGAGAGCGCTACTTGGATTCGGTCTGTTTCAGGCTAATAGCAATAGCGCTTCGGCTTTATATATCGCTTCATAGTGCCTTACAGCCCTTTCTAAGCGGTTTACAGAGTCCGCCTATTGTCCCCCCCTCCAAACTCTTTGTGTCGTCCTTCATTTGAGTTGCAACGTTATCGTCCCATTGAAGGCCAGTAGAGCTGGACAGGTCTGCTCTGGTCAAAGGATGAAGCTACCCCGTTAAGTTTTTGCAAATAGCTTTTTATTCTGTGTCCAAAGGAACTGTGCAGTTTAAATTTACTGTTATTTGACCCTAGCAGTGTGAGTCCGGTAATGAAATGCTTTAACAATCATTTTGGAACCTGCTTTGGCTGTTGCACATTGACCTTATTAAAGTATATTATTGTCTTTGGACAAAGTCATTGGTTCCTCCCTCTATAAATGGGAGTCAGTCTATCTTAGTGTTTCCCAACCTTGGCAACTTGAAGATATTTGGACTTCAACTCCCAGAGGCTGGGGAATTCTGGGAGTTGAAGTCCAGATATCTCCAAGTTGCCAAGGTTGGGAAACACTGGTCTATCTGTCTGTCTGTAAAACATGTATAGAATAGTAGTAGTTGTTATTATTTAATATTTATTACATTAGTTATTAGATTTATTAGATTTTTTATTTATTTATTAGATTAGTATAAACATAACGTAAGTAAAAAGTAAGAATAAAAGATGACAATAGGACAGTAGGAAAGGGGCAGTAGGCACAGTGGTGCACTTACGCATGGTCCTTACAGACCTCTTAGAAACCGGAAAAGGTCGACAGAAACAGGCATTAGAAACAGAGAAACAGAAGATTGACAGCAGAAATGTCATGGTCCATCTAGTCTGTCCTTATACTATTGATTACCATTCAATTTGTATGCCACCCATGTCGCTGTTAACGGCGACTTTTGGTGGCTGACAGAATAATTAAAAAGTAAAAAAAAAATAAAGATAGCACAAGACACTTAAAACTAGGAATTTTAAGTAAACTAAAGAGCTAAGAGCATAAGCAACCCAGAGATGAGTTTACAAGGGCCATTGTAAGACTCCAGGGCCGGCCCAACTGGCAAATAGGTATGTTAATGCCCTTTGATTATGTGTCCTTGTACATAGATTCCCCCAAACATGCTCTTCTTTAATACTTGATTTTTGGAAGTTTCCACCAGCAGACTTAAAAGGAGTTTTCTGCCCGTGCTGTCATTTTGTGCTAATCTGGATTTAGAGACCAAGTATAATAACCCTGTGTTGACACAGTTTTTCTAGCATTTTCCCCTTTGGCAATTTATTAGACTGGGCGGCATAGAAGTCAAATTAAATAAATAATAAATAAAAAAATTGCATATATCCTTCCATAAAGGAGAAACAAAAACAATAATTGCATTTCATAAAAACTTGCATTTTATAACTTAACTTTGGTGTCACATTCTAATGTTTATGGGTGTATGTACAGTATGTTATTTTATTGTGTTGTTTTAACTCTTGGCTGGGAGCTATCCAGGATTTGATAGAAAATAGGCACCTATATAAATGTTGAAAGAAAAAGAATGAATAAATGATTCTGGGGATGGGATGGCAACAGCTTTATTTAGTGATTAAAAACATAGTTTTGACTAGAAGCATGAAAGAAATCTAGTATCAACTTTAATGAAAAATGAAATTCAGACTTTTATTTTTAGCAGTGATAAATGATAGTCGGTGCATAGTATTCCCAATCCATATACTCAATACAGTCCATATTTACAAAATACATTTTAAATAATAAAACAAATATTAGATGTACAGTAGTCCCTCACCTATCGCTGGTGTTACGTTCCAGACCTGGCCGCGATAGGTGAAATCTGCGATGGGGAATTTATCGACTGATAGTACTTATTTAAGTATTTATATTGTAATTGTTTGGTAAGGTTTCATTGTTTTAAGTGTTTATAAACCCTTCCCACACAGTATTTATTTTAGATACAGTATTTAAATACAGTATTTACAATTTTAGATATTTTTTTTTTTTTAAAAAACCTGCCGATCAAGTTCGGCGGGCTGTTTAAATCTGCCGATCGACTTCCTCAGAAACCCGCGATGAAGTGAAGCCGCAGTAGGTGAAGCGCGGTATAGCGAGGGACTACTGTAGTTAAGTTTGAAAGAAATGTGTATCAGAGTGCAGAAGATATGAAGGAATCTCCCATGGAGAGGAGGGTATGTCTTACACCCTTGGTCAAATTCAATTCAATTCAATTTATTAGATTTGTATGCCGCCGTTCTCCGAAAACTCAGGTGGCTCACAGAAAATTAGAAGAAGCTGTTGCAAACAAAGGAATATAAGGCCTGAACTTACAAGTATTTGTTTGTGACCATTCAATGTTACAATGCCACCGAAAAAAGTGATATGACTGTTTTTTTAGGACTATTGCACCATTGTGTCTTATGTGGCAACTGGCATGTATTTATAACAGTTGCCGTGTCCCAGGGTTTTGTGACCTTGACAAGGTCAATGGGAAAGCCAGATTCACTTAACCATGTTACTAACTTATTTATTTTTTTATTTTATTTAATTTATTTATTGGATTTGTATGCTGCTCCTCTCCGCAGACTTGGGGCGGCTAACAACAGCAACAAAATAGCACATAACAATAATCCAATACTAAACTTAACCATGATTCTCTTAACAACTGTGGCAAGAAAGGTCAGATGATGGGACAAAACTCACTTAACAAATCTCTTACTTAGCAATGGAATTTTTGTGCAATTTTTGAACTCTTAAATCAAGGGCTGCATGTAAATAAGAGATTGTTGGAGATTATATCTACAGATAGTTGCAGAGCTTTGAAATCGGTTGTTGAATTTAATGCTTATGTTGCACTTTCAGAGAAGAGTTAACTCTTTCTCATACCTCTTCTCTATCTTAGGTTTGAGTATAAAACGATCAAACAAATTACTGTATTTTTCAGTATAAGACACATCTTCTTCCTTCCTAAAAGAGACTGAAAATTTGGGTGTATCTTATACTCTGTAGCTTTTTCTCCCAGCCCTAATTAGGTGCTAACAATCTTTCCAGCTCTTACCTTGCAGGTTCTTTCATTGTTACTCTCTGCAAAGAATGTTTTCCAAGCTCTAAGTCTTTGCAGGTTTTTTTTTCATTGCTCTAACTTACTCCGAATAAGTTTCTTTGCAGCTCTAACCAGGTGCTAAGGCTTGCAAGCTCTTTCATTGTTACTCTCTCTGAATAAGGTTTTTTTTAAAGCCCTAACCAGGGGATAAAATAATGTGCTGAAGCTGACCAGACTAAGGACGCTAGCCAGATGAATATTTGGTGAGCAGATTCTTTCCCCTATTTTCCTCCCCAAAAACTAAGGTGCGTCTTATACTCTGAAAAATACGGTAATTGTGTGATATTAACATAAACCATAGACTGATCCCTATATCCCTGTTATTGTCCTGGGTTAGGTTTTGTTTCTCTTCAGTTCACAGGTAAATGGAGGTAATTATGATATGGGTAATTGTGGCAATAAGTGATAGATGATAACTTATGAAAATTTTAACAACTAAAATGTATTCGGTGATAGCAAAAAGAAAACAATTTTTTTTGCAAAGTGAAAATCAATGCATCTTTATTATATAGTTTATTTATTGTTTTTCAGAAACAACACTGCACTGATTACCTCTCTTGCTTGTCTGGCCTCCAGAAAAAAGCACACTCTCCCTGACTTGCCCTATGATTATGGTGCTTTGCAGCCACATATTAGTGCAGAAATTATGCAGCTTCACCACAGCAGACATCATGCTGCATATGTAAATAATCTGAATATTGCTGAAGAAAAATACAAAGAGGCTTTAGCAAAAGGTACTGGGAATAATATCACTATGCATCTTTCTGGTTTTATTCCTTCTAAAACTGGACTCTTTATGTTCTATGTGCATTTGTTTCCCTGTGCTAAGAGTAATAATTTAAGGTGAAAGCCTTCTTTTTTGGACTGTCAATGAGCCTTCTTTTTTGGACTGTCAATGAGTCAAACACTCACAAACTCTTTTGAATTCTCAAAGAAAAACATGGGTTATAAAGGCAATAATTGTGTTCCTATCTTCTCTTATCCAGCTGGAATGCAGGAGGGGTCATTGTAGAGTCCAGGGTCCACATGTCAAATTTGAGTTTAAAAATCTTTACATAAACAATAATGACACCAAATTGAGGAGTTGTATGCGAAATGAATATGTTAAAGAGAAGCCATTGTATCCTATCAACCAGCAGTTGATAGTAATCTTAATACATTTGGATTATGAGGAAATCACAGTTGTAATTTGTTGTTCCCTTGGTTGACTGGGTGTAGAAGTAAATAGTGAGGTAGCAAAGTTTGCTGACGACACTAAATTGTTCCAGATAGTAAAAAGTTAAACTGATTGTCGGGAGCTCCAGAAAGATCTTTCAAGATTGAGTTGAGTGGGCAACAAAGTGGCAAATGCATTTTAACCTAAATAAGTGCAAAGTTATGCACATCAGGGCAAAGAACCCCAATTATACCTACCAACTGATGGGGACCAAACTTTCTGAGACAACCCAAGAAAGGGATCTTGAGGTTTTGGTGGACAGCTCAATGAAGATGTCATCCCAGTGCGCAGCAGCAGTAAAGCAAATTCCATGTTGGCATGATTAGGAAGGGAATGGAAAATAGTGTGGTATTGCCTCTGTACAAATCGATGGTGAGACCACACTCCAAGTGTGGTGAGACCACACTTGGAGTACTGTGTACAGTTCTGGTCACCGCACTTCAAGAAGGATATAATGGAACTGGAAAAGGCGCAAAAAAGGGCAGCAAGAATGATCAAGGAAATGGAGCACCTTCCTTATGAAACCATGTTGGCCTTGGTCTCTTCAGCCTTGAAAGACAGCGTTTAAGAGGTGACGATCGAAAAGTATAAAATCTTACATGGGATAGAAGAGGTGGATAGAGAAAAATTATTTTATCTATCACGCAATACTTGGATGAGGGGGCACTCCCTAGAGATCATAGGTAAGAATGTTGGGACAAATAAAGGGAAATATTTCTTCACCCAGAGGGTCATTGGTTTATGGAATTCACTTCCAGAAGAGGTCGTGACAGCTGTCAGCCTGGATAGCTTCAAGGCAGGATTAAACAGATTCAGGGATGCCTAGTGTATCAGTGGTTATTGAAACGATGTCCAAGTGCCGCTTCTATGTTGGTTGAGGCAGGCAGGATTCCCTTGAGTACCATTTGTTGGGGGTCAAGGGAAAAGGAGGGTTTTGCCTTCTCTTTCTGCTCAAGATCCCCATGTACAATTGATGGGCCACTATGTGACACAGAATGCTGGACTTGATAAGCTTTGGTCTGATTCAGCATGGCTCTTCTTAGGTTCTTATGACTAGCACAACTAAGCAGAGGCGGCCACTTGTCATTTATGCTTTCTGCAGTCATGAGATTGCCAACTAATATAGTTTTATCAGTGGAGTTAGCTAAACATACTATATACGATTGCCCTCATGTTATTGAGGATTATGTTGTCCCAGATAATGCTCTTTTTAGATTGTAATATCTTATTTGGTTTATTACATTTTGAAAAGTAATTGTTATAAATGACTTATGTAGGTTACTGAATATGACTTATCAATCCTAGCCGTTTGGAAGGTAACTTTATAAGTTTGTTTCTAAGGTACCAGCATGCTATTCATGAGGGCTTTGTATGATGTTTCTCAACAATTGCTCATAGAAGCTTTACAGATAGAATAAGGAGAAAATATATAGTTTTTAAGAGTTTAACAATTAAAGTGGGACAGGAATGCTTTTAGTTGATGGTTCCAAGAAAAGCAGATAAGGTTATCCAAAAATCTTTATTCATAGGATGTAGACAAGCATTATTCTTGGTGTGTGGTCTAGCATCAAAAGAATCAGATTCAAACTGCATGAACCAAAAAAATAAAAAAAGCAATTTGCATAAAACTAATTTATATTTGCATCTGTTTCAAGTTGCGTTCTGTGTTTCATCAGAAGAAAATTTGATTAGTCTGATGATTCTTTTTTTAATCAAAAGAAGCTTTCAACACAAGAGTTTTCCCTTTTGGCATTATTTCCATTTCTAATTAAAGATACGTTCAAGAAAAAAGACTGAGAAAGCAAGTTTTGTTTTGTCTTTCCCCTAGTTCAGATGTGGGTCAGGAAGCAGCAATTACAATTCCTTGAAACTGGGTATGAGGAAGCATCGATTTGGAGTATTGTAACCTAGAGCTAAAGTGAGCCAAGTTAAGTTCCTAACAGGTTTTAACTACGATATGGTGACAGTTCTTGAATACATGCGTGGATTCTTATATAGAAGGCACTTGCATATGACATTTTGTGTTAGGACTTAGTAGTTCTGCTTTTTCTCTGTTCTTTCCATCTTCAGGGGATGTAACAGCGCAGGTGTCTCTTCAACCAGCTTTGAAGTTCAATGGGGGAGGTCACATTAATCATAGCATCTTTTGGACAAATCTGTCTCCTAAAGGTGGAGGAGAGCCAAAAGGTTTGTATTTGAATCTGGTTTATAGTAGTTTTTTTTTTTACTAATATTAATACAGGCTTAAATAAACTTTGGGTTTATTTTATAAGTTTCAAGTTTAAGTTTCAAGTTTAATCAGATTTGTATGCCGCCCCTCTCCGCAGACTCGGGGCGGCTCACAGCAATAACAACACAATGTAAAAACAAATCTAATCTAATATTTAAGTTAATTTAAAAAACACCGCAAATTAAATTTTATTTAAGTTTCAAATAAAGCAAATTCGGGTTCTTTATCAGTGGCAATGAAAATCAGATCTGAATGCTTCATCCACCTCACTCAAAAATGTTTATTTATGTTTGCAACGTGGAGGTCCACAGGGAGGATCCGCAGTAGCAAAATGGCAGACAGGCCAGATAATTACAATCCTGTAAAATCTTTTTTACATGCATATAATGTGTAAAAAGGAGGCACAATGGCTAAGTAGTTAAAGGCATGAGTTTGTCAGCTGGAAAGCTGATAGCCTAAGTTTGGGACCAGAGTGCTATGAGATGGGGTGAGCTCCCATTCCTGCCCAAGCTCCTGCTAACCCTGCAGTTTGAAAGCAGGTAAATGTGAGTAGATAAATAGGTACCACTTTGGTGGGATAGTAACAGAATTCCGTGCCCTTCAGTATACTGTATAGTCATGTTGGCCGCATGATCATAAAAGAGTCTTGAGACAGCACTGGCTCCCTCAGCTAAGAAATTGAGATAAGCACCACCCCGTAGAGTTGGACCTGACTGGACAAATAAACAGACTTTACCTTTATAGCGTGTGCAACACATGTTAAAAAAGTGGGACTTTGCCCAGTGACTCCTGCCATTTTGATAGTGTTGAACCCCTAGCCTTTTACCGTATATTTCAGAGTATAAGATGCACTGGAATATAAGTTCCTCCCCTTAGTTTTTGGGGAGGAAAGTAGGGGAAAAATCTGCCTACCAGGTATTCATCTGACTAGCATCTTTAGTCTGGTCAGCTTCAGCGCATCAGTTTGGTCCCACAGAGTGGGTCTTCTCCGGGTCCTGTCAACTAAACAATGTCGCTTGGCGGGACCCAGGGGAAGAGCCTTCTCTGTGGTGGCCCCGGCCCTCTGGAACCAACTCCCCCCAGAGATTAGAATTGCTCCCACCCTCCTTGCCTTTCGTAAGCTTCTTAAAACCCACCTCTGCCGCCAGGCATGGGGGAACTGAGATACTCTTTCCCCCTAGGCCTTTACAATTTTATGCATGGTATGTCTGTATGTATGTTTGGTTTTACAATAAGGGTTTTTAACTCTTTTAATATTGGATTGTCATATGCTGTTTTACTACTGTTGTTAGCCGCCCCGAGTCTACGGAGAGGGGCGGCATACAAATCCAATCCAATCCAATCAATCAAAATCACTTCGCTGGTTTTGAGTGTGCACACAGACTTTTTATCCCCTGGTTGGGGATTAAACAACAGCTTCTAAACCACAGCTGGTTGTTGGCGAGAGAAGCAATGAGAAAAGCAGGCGAAACATGGAAGATCGCTTCACTCGCTAGCGCCTCGTTAGGGCTGAAAAACAGCTTCGAAAAAGCTTACATTTGGTGTATAAGATATAAGTCTTTTTTGGGGAGGGAACGCAAAATTTCACACGGAAACGCACATTTCGGCACGTATACATATGCGGGGAAGCAAAAAACGTCACTGAAACGTGCTCGTGCGCTCCCATGCAAGATTTTGCTACCTGCACAGGTGTGGGAAGCAAAATTGTGCTCGATCCCGTACTCATGCGCCAGAGCTGTGTGCAATTAGCCGTTCCGGTAGGAGCCCAGCACTGGATCAGGGAAATTAACCGTAAAGCAAGGGATAAAGGATACAGAGAGGCAAAGAGACTTAGGGAAGGCCCCAGGCTCCTTGTCACCACTATGCAACAGATTTATTGTCGCTTCTGCCATCTACCTTACATGGCTAGAAATACCCCCGCCATCAAATTCCTTGCCAATGTCATACTCTCCCTCTGGTAGAGGGTAAAGATCAAAAAGTATCAAGGCTCTGCCCCTGTGATTTCAGAGAAATGGCAACTACAAAACATGTTCTTCTTTATTGCTCCTTTGATCCACAACAGATTTAGGCTGCCTCTGATAATCCAGATTTGGCCAAATTTGGCTTTTGCTCAGATGCTGCTCATAGATATAGTACCTCTTGTTACAGTACATGTAACTGTTTTGTGCAGCATTGCAGAAGTTCTGTTGAAGCCTGATGGACCAATCTCCCATCATGCATTATTTGTGACTATAATTCATTTAAACTTTAGCATTTGTTAATACAAGTAGTTTATATAAAGTTACTTTGTTGTAATTTAATATAATTTTAGTGTTTACCTTATAATTTAACATGGGCTGTATTCTAGAACTCATTTATAGATATCAGTTGGATTGTTTTACAAGTGTATTTTAATTTTGTCTTCAACTTTGCTTTGTTTGTTATCTGCCTTTGGAGACAACAGCATAAATAAGACACCAGCAGGTTGCAGAATCACACAGAGTCTACATATCTAGTGAAATCCTTCTTTTGCAAGTGTGAAATAGCTCTTGTTGCTTACTGTTCTGGTAGCTCAGCATTATAGTAGCAGCATTGCTAAACAATTATCATTAACTAGCATATCTTTCTCAAATCTTGATTAAGAGGCAGTGTGTTAAGTTACAATCACCCTGATGATAATGGATGCCTTATTGCAGTGTTTCCCAACCTTGGCAACTTGAAGCTATTTGGACTTTAACTCCCAGAATTCCCCAGCCAGCAAATGCTGGCTGGGGAATTCTGGGAGTTGAAGTCCAGATATCTTCAAGTTGCCAAGGTTGGGAAACACTGCCTTATTGCATTGAATTGATGGGAGGAACATAACAAATGTGTAAATTTTTTTTAGGCTGCTTCTATTTTCTTTTGTTATGATTGTGTTGATTTCTTTACATAAATTCTCTTCATAATTAATCTGAAATAGTTCTTTAGATCAGTAATTTTCAACCTTTTTTGAGCCGCGGCACATTTTTTACATTTACAAAATCCTGGGGCACACCACCAACCAAAATGACACAAATCTAATAAATAAATAAATAAATAAATAAATAAATAAATAAATAAATACATACATACATACATACATACATACATACATACATACATACATACATACATACATACATAAATAAATAACCCCCTCATATATACAATCCCATGTAACATCCCCTTATAAATACAGTCAATCATCAATCATCCCTCCTCAAATTTATACCACTGTCTCATTTCTGGGTACTTCTCCTGTCTTTCCCCCTTTTCTCTCTCATGTTTCTCATTTCTCTCTCTTCCTCCCTTTTTCCCTCATTCCTTCTCCCTCTCACTTCTCCTCTTTTTCCATCCCCCTCTCTCTCCCCCCCTTATGTGTGTGTGTGTGTGTATACCATTTCCAAAACCAGTTGAGGGCTGGGTTTTTTTTCTCTTTTATTATTTTCAAAAACAGGTGTGGACTGGGGGGGGGGTTTCTTATTATTTGGGTACTTTTAACCATATGCTTCAAGAATCACCTCTCTCTTGTTTCTCTCTCCTCTCATTCTCTGCCTCAATCATTTTCTCATTTCTCCTTTTTTCTCCCCTTTTTGTTCTCATTTCTCTCGCTCTCCTTTCCTCTCCCTATCTGTCTCTCTTGCTTTCTCTCTCTCTTGCTATCTCTTTTTCTCTCTTGCTTTCCTTCTCTCTCTCTCGTTCTCTCTCTTATTTTCTTTCTCTCTCTCTCTTGTTCTTTCTCTCTCATGCTTTCTCTCTCTTGTTCTTTCTCTCTCTGTTGCTCTCTCTCTCGTTCTCTTATTTTCTCTCTCTCTCTCATGCTTTCTCTCTCTTGTTCTTTCTCTCTCTCTCTGTTGCTCTCTCGTTCTCTCTTATTTTCTTTCTCTCTCTCTTGTTCTTTCTCTCTCATGCTTTCTCTGTCTTGTTCTTTCTTTCTTTCTCTCTCTCTCTGTTGCTCTCTCTCTCTCGTTCTCTCTCTTCCTTTCTTCTCTGTGGAGGCCGGCGAAGGTTTTCGTTAGTTTGAATGTTCCGAGCAAGCTGGCAGGGGGATGAGAAGCAGCCTCTTTACTGACAGCCCGGGACGGGACTGTGAGAGGGGTGGGCGTTCCCACAGCGCTCGGAGCGGCTAGCAGCCGGATCGCCAGCGCCGCTGCAGCCACAGCTGTGGGAGGAGCCGCGCCCCAAGAAAGCCGGAGAGAAGGACGGATCGGGCGGGCGGGGACAGCCACAAGTGAAAGCCTCAGCCCTGGACCTCCCACTTGCAGAAGCCGCCCCTCCCCCGGCTATTGCCCGCCGCCACTATTAGCGACGAGAAGCCATGGGCGCGAGGGGGGGCGACTTTCAAAGCAACCTTTGCCGGCGTCCTGCGGGAGGGTGCCAATAGCGGCGGCAGCGGTGGGCAGTAGCCGGGGGAGGGGCGGCTTCTGCAAGTGGGAGCTCCAGGGCTGAAGCCTCAGCCCTGGAGCTCCCACTTGCAGGAGTCGCCTCGCGGCACACCTGACCATATCTCGCGGCACACTAGTGTGCCGCGGCACACCGGTTGAAAAACACTGCTTTAGATTACCTGATTTGGGGGGGGGGAATTCTGTGTAAATGCAAACTGTTTTAATATTTCTTGTTTTAAGGAGAACTTTTGGAAGCCATCAAACGCGATTTTGGTTCATTCGCAAGTTTTAAGGAGAAACTCACAGCTGTTTCAGTTGGTGTCCAAGGCTCAGGTTGGGGATGGCTCGGTTTTAATAAAGAATCTAAGAGACTCCAGATTGCTGCCTGTTCCAATCAGGACCCTCTCCAGGGAACCACAGGTGAGGTGCTCTAGGTGGAAGTTGTCTACATCTGCTAAATATCATTTTTAGCTGCAGAAGGAATAAAGCAATAGTAATTAGCATTTAGACTTACATAATGCTTTATAGTGCTTTATAGTACTCTGAATGGTTTACAGAGTAGCGTATTGCTCCCAACAGTTTGGGTCCTCATTTTACTGATTTCGCAAGGGTAGAAAGCTGAGTCAAATTGGGATTGGGGATATGTTTGTCGCAATAAATTGTTAAAGTTTGTAGTATTTTAGCACTATTTTTCCTCTTTTTTAGGACTTACTCCTCTGTTGGGAATTGATGTATGGGAACATGCATATTATCTTCAATATAAAAACGTTAGACCTGATTATCTCAAAGCTATCTGGAATGTGATCAACTGGGAAAATGTATCTTCGAGATATGGAGCCTGCAAATAATAGAACAGAAAATCTTATAGAAACAAGACTTAAGTGTTCCTCAGATTATTTTCATAATATGTAGCAGTTCAATTGCTAATTGTTCCATCACTGAAAATATCACATCACCAGAAAGTTCTATCAAGTTAATTTGTACCTAATTGTGGTAAAATTGTAAGTTTTCAAAGTGCTAATTGTCTCTTTTAAAAATTGGGTTCTCTAATTTTCTGAAAAGAATGTTAATTTCTAAAACTTAAAAGTGGATTACAAACGAAATTCCTTTTAGCAACATGCAAATTTGAATGCTTTTGAATGATTCCTTGCAAATTAAGGAAGAGTCCAGGAAATAAAAATTAGAGGACATTTAATAAACTAGATTTCTTGAAAAATTATGTACCAAGAGCTTCATGGTACTTAAGTAAGTTATACTGTTATACGCATGTTAATGATAAAAAATTGGCATGTTCATTATAAAGATTCAAAATCTGTGTCAGCTGGTAAATATAGAAAGTTCAGTTTGTGAAATTTGAGCTTCTGAAAGGGAGAAAAATCAGTGATACAATTTAGTACACCAAGTATATAAAATAAATTGGTTGGATTAAAGGTGTAATTTGCACTTTGTGGCTTTGAGTGAAATATATCCATTTATTGCTATGTCCACTATATACTCACTATGACGTTCCAAAAATAAAAGTGCAAAATGACTTTTAAGTCATTAAATAATGCTAATGGACCATTTTCAAATGAAAGAACTTTAGGATTAATGAGAAAATTACGGGGATTGGTGTATTAGTCCTATTGTGTGGAATGAATTTGAGCCTGCAACACCTGAGGAAGTGGACAAGGCTATGGGAACAAACACTTGTTTGTTGGACCTGTGCCCCTCCTGGCTGGTTTCGTCCAGCAGGGAGGTGTCATGAGGCTGGCTTCAGATTTTGGTCAATGCCTCCTTGAGGGAGGGGTTTGTCCCACAACCATTAAAGGTGGAGGTTGTGAGGCCTTCTCAAGAAGCCTTCCCTGGATCCAGCAGAATTAAAGAAATTTCATCCAGTCTCCAACCTTCCCTTTGTGAGCAAGGTTGTAGAGAAAGTGATGGTGCTCCAGCTCCTATGGTTGTTGGATGAAACAGATTATCTAGACCCTTTTCAATCAGATTTCAAGCCTGGCTACAGCACGGAAGCTGGTTTGGTCTCTCTAATGGCGAGCCAGAGATGGGGGTCATTCCTTTATCTTGGTGCTACTTGACCTCTCAGCTGCTTTCAATACCATTGACCATGGTATCCTTTTGCGCTGACTAAAGGAGCTAGGATTGGGAGGCACCGTATTATGATGGTTCTCCTATCTCTCTGGTCGATCAAAGTCGGTGTTGGTGGGTGGGCAGAGGTCGAGCCCTAGATTCCTCATTTGCGGGGTGCCTAAGGGCTTGGTCCTCTCCCCCCTACTGTTTAACATCTACATGAAACCACTGGGTGAGATCATCCAACAAGACGGGGTGAGGTTTCAGCAATATGCTGATGACACCCAGCTGTATATCTCCACTCCATGTCATTTCAATGAAGCAGTGGATGTGATGTGCCAGTGCCTGGATTAGGTGAGCTTCTGGATGGGAGTCAACAGACTCAAACATAACCTTGGTAAGACAGTGGCTGTGGATATTGCCTCTGAAGGACCATGTCGACTGTACTACCTTGATTCTGGGGGGAGAGAAATTAACCCCCTCAGAATGGGTTCCTAACTTGGGTGTCCTCCTAGACTCAGCTAATATTACATCAACAACTGACAGCTGTAATTAGGGGGACCTTTGCACAGATTCACCTAGTGCACCAATTGGATCAAGAGGCTCTTCTCACAGTCACTCATGCCCTTATCGCCTCAAGGCCGAATTATTGCAATGCACTCTACATGGGGCTACCCCTGAAGAGTGTTCGGAGACTATAGTTGGTCCAGAACGCAACTGCGTGAGTTGTGGGTGCGCCCAGATACACTCACATGTTGTGTTGTTGGCCGAGAATCTAAATTTGCAGCAGATGTTAGGGAAGCTAATGCAATGAGAATGGATTAAAAATATAAGATCAAAATAAGTATGCTTAGAATCAACAGATATAATTTCATTTATTTATTTAATTGGATTTGTGTGCCGCCCCTCTCCGAGGACTCGGGGCGGATATAAGTTATGCAGGAGCTGATTCCCATTCCTGCCACTACTGGGAATTGGGAGCTTTGCTTGTGCGTACATGCGCATGGGTCACTGTGTTTTTGCTTATGCGCATGCACAGGAAGCAAAATCTTGCGAGGGGACAGGTGCGCTGAGAGAGATTTCGGTGGGTTTTTTTGCTTCTGCAATGTGGAAGGAGAGATGGAATTCAGCTGGTTGGGACCGGTTCGAGTGAACCGGTAGTGGCGACCTGCACATGTGCAGAAACAAAGAAAATTGCTGAAATCTGTTGCGCGTGTCCCCTAATGAGATTTTGCTCCCTGCGCATGCGCAGAAGCAAAAACATGCTGGGAGGCATGTGCACACAGGAGAACAAGCTGCAGCTTTCGCTGCCGGTAGTGTGAAAAAACACGGCAATTAGCTTATGCACATTGTCTGCGCATGCGTGTGGCATCACAAAACACAGTAAGATAGCACGGGATTGTGTATGGGCGGTAGTGGCGTCCCACCCACAGGTCGCCACTACCGGTTCACCCGAACCAGTCCCAACTGGCTGAATTCCATCTCCTTCCATCTTGAGAATTTACAAATCAGTATTTGCAGAGAGTTGATTTTCTATTATGTAAAGAAAGCAGGAAGTTTTTAACATTGCCACTAGATGGCAGTGGTGTACCATACTTAGAAATTCTGTTTAGGAATACAATAAATTATTGGTATATATACTAATTGGTTATGACATGAGCTAAAACAGTGATGGCAAACCTTTTTCTCCCCGGGTGCCAAAAGAGCGTGGGAACACGCTACCATGCATGTGCAAGTGCACACACCTATAATGCCTGGGGAGGGGCGAAAACAGCTTTCAGAAAAACAGGTGATTCATCTTTGATCAGTCCTTTGATCATTCATGAGATTCTTTTGCCCAGAAAATTAAAACAACAGTTGTGTAATACTCTACCACCTGAGATAATAATGCACATTCTGTTATTTGGAAGCTTCACCTAGCAAAAAATGTACGCAGAATCTGCATAGTTCAATGTATGAATTGCCATCAGTAGAGGGCATTCTTTAGCTGGTTAAAGTCATCTAGCCTGGATATTATAGCCACTTGTATAAATAGCTCATATTTCTCTGGATATTTTTTTCTGTTTGGAGGTGCACACAAGCTTCCTTCTGCTGTCACCATGCATTTCTTTCCATCTTTTAAAAACAGAAATTTCCACACCGTCTAGCATATATCTTAGGCACAATTAACAATTGTGAGACTTTAGAAGCTTCAAAACACAAGAGAGGTAATTGAAAAGGCACTGAAGACCCTTAGTTCCTTTAAAATATGCATGTGCAGAATTGGTATACATGCAAATATTATATTAAAAAAGCACTGTTGACAAGTCTTAAAACCAAATCAATTTATCAGGAGATCTAAATTAGGGATGGGGAATTTCTTGGCCTCTATGCGGGACCAAGTCCAACTTGTAAGGCTTAATTAAGGCAAGGTTTCTTCCCTATATAATATCCTTTGTCAATATCTTGCTGTTATAGTCCTGTTTATACTTTTACAAGACTATTAGCAGGTTTGGGTTGGCTTTGGCTATACTGTATTTTGCCTTTCCCTCTTTTAGATGAAGAATGAAAGCAAGGGCCTCTGATGCTGCTTGAGAATCATAGTAGGTCATGTCAAGGTGAGATTCTTTTTCTAGCCTGTGGTCTTTTTCATTTAGGAAGAATCCTGTTGGAATACTCTCTTGTACTCTCTGATCATGGATCATGCTGAGTGGCTCTTGGCTGAATCGAATCTTCCCTTTTGGTAAGTGGTGGATCGGACACATGAGATAGAGTGATGGCTCCCCTTCCATAGGCATGGATGCCCATCACAAAAACGAATGGGTGATGTCAGAGATAGGTTTAAAGGTGTCACGGAGTGATGTCAATCAAACCTCACTCCCTGTTGGCATGTAGGCTGCCAACCAAGTCAGGAGCTGCACCCAGGCCTTCGGTCACATCAGTTTCCCACCCAGATGTATTTCATTATAGTCCATTTTTTGAGTGGGATTATGTAAGTTTTAATAGAAAAACAGAGCTGGGAAAGTCCTTGGAGGTCTTCCAGTCCAACTCTATATTAATGATAGCAAAACCTTTTTGGTTTGTGTGCCAAAAGTGGGGAGAACGCAGGGGACTCATTATGCCCACACCCATAATTCCATGTAAACCCCACTGTGCATGTGTGTGTGCCCCCCCCCACTCCTGGCACATGATTGCAAGCCCATTTTTTGGCCTCTCTAGGTATCAGAGCATTTCTAGGAGCCTGGGGTGGGTGAAAATGGCCTTCCCCATCCCCCTGGAGGCCCTCCGGAGGCTGGAAATGTTCTGTTTGATGACTTCTGGTTGGACTGGGTTTTTTTGCTGCCCCCAAGCTCCAGAGCCTTTCTAGAAGCCTGAGGTGGCTGAAAACGGCCTTCTCCAGCCCCTGGAGGTTCTCCAGAGGCCAAAATCATTCAGTTTGCTGACTTCCGTTTGGAAGGCCCATTTTTTTGCTTTCCCCAGGCTTCAGAGCCTTTCTAGGAGCCTGGGGTGTGTGTGAAAACAGCCTTTCCCACCCTCCTGGAGGCCCCATGGAGACCAGAAATGGCCTCTTCCCCAACTTGAAATTTAAGCTCAGGTGCCCACCAATATGGCTGTGCATGCCACTTGTGGTTTGCCATCACGGCTCTATATCATTCCAGACAAGTGGTTGTCCAGAATCTTCTTAAAAATTTCCAGTGATAGAATACCCACAACCTCTGTAGACAAGCTGGTTAATTGTTCTCACCGTTTTGAAGAAGAAACATTCACCTCTTCTATTTGAACTTTTCCACTAGGAGGTTTTCTGAAAACAAAAATTGTAGTCACATTTTTTTTTTGCTGCTGCTGCTGCTGCATTTTATTATTTTGGCATATGAAATGATTTTTTTTCATATGTGTTTTGATGAGACATGACAGCATTTGGTGAGTGTTTGGGGCCCGCAAATTCTCAACCATTTTAATTGGTCAGCAATCAATGATATGCCATCTCAATCACTAAGAAAATAGGGGAGATTGTGGCAGATTTAAGGGTAGGAATGATTTATCTTTTGCTTTTATCAAACAGAGGCGCAAAAACATGCTGCTGATATCAGTCTGTTTTTATAAACACTGTGGCGAAATGTCAGATTCCTCCTGGGGTTACAAATTGCAGGATGAAGCCTTCATGTGGTCTGTGTTTATTGTTTTCCTGTGGAAATATTGAAGAAAAGACAGAATATAGAAGAAACAGCAGAACTGAAGATGTATCTTTGCATGATTCTTAAAGAAAAGTACCGTAAGTAAGCAGGCCAAAAGATGAACATTGTACTTAAAGTCAACAGATTCAGTGTCAACTGTGTAGTGATAAAATTATTTCCATTGTGTTCTGCCAGGCTCTATGGTATGAGACTCCCGAAAATTCAAGGGTACAAATTTCAGATAGATACACACTTGAAAGTTCAAAAACAATGTTCTTTATCACAAAAATTCAAAAGAAACAAAGCACCCTTTTTGTATTGCAAAGAGCACTCATCCCAAAACATCCTGGTACTCTGTAAAATCCCCTTAACCAGTCCTTAAGTACTTAGCTAGCAGCTGTGAAGGAACGTCACACCCTCCTTCTTCCACGAAGGGAAACACACACACTTTGCTCTGCTTTGGTTTCAAAGTCGTGAAAAATCAACAAATAAAGTCCGGAAACATCAAGGCACGGTCCTGAAGAACAACGATCAGATAATCTTCCTCAACGACCAAGCCAGCACGCTGCTATTTATATCAGCAGCTCTAATTACTGAAGCCCCACTCAAACACAGGTGGCCTCTCTTATCTCCTGTAATATTTCTTCAATTGGTCTCTTCTATGCATAATTCTGCGCATGCGTGGGTCTAACACTCCCTCATCCGAATCGACCGAAGATAATGGAGATTGGCTTCCTGGGCTGTGTGCCAAGCCCCCCTCTTCCAAGTCACCCCATCTTCTTCGTCCAAGGACACTGCACTACCTGACTCTATCAGCAATAAAACAGGCCAATGACATGTTGATGTTTCCCCTGCATCCACCTCCACATTCCTTGGGGCAGGAGCTGGGCCAGAGCCAACCACAACACATTGTATGCAACTAAAAAAAAGTGACACTAAGAATGCTACTTAGTTTCCCCTGTAAGTGATCATAATTGAATTTAATACATGCTAGTTTCTAAACCAGTTTCTAAATTCTGGAAGGATACCAGATTGGAAAAAACTAAACTACCTGTAGTCAATTCTTGTGAACTATTGTAGTTTTTTTAATTGTATCCTGAGATCTTAGGCTAAGAGTCTTTCTGGTGAAAATATTTCTATTTTCTTAGCAGTCTGCATCTCAGAACCAACTTATATTATACATTGCTCAAAAAAAAATAAAGGGAACACTCAAAGAACACACCCTAGATCTGAATCAATGAAATATTCTCATTGTTCTGTACAAAGTTGAATGTGCTGACAACATGTGAAATTGATTGTCAATCAGTGTTGCTTCCTAAGTGGACCGTTTGATTTCACAGAAATTTGATTTACTTGGGGTTATTGTTGTTTAAGTGTTCCGTTTATTTTTTTGAGCAGTATATATTTGTGTTGATTTTTTATCTGTAACATTCCTTCCTATACAACAGTGATTTTCAACCTTTTTTGAGCCACGGCACATTTTTTACATTTTAAAATCCTGGGGCACACCACCAACCAAAATGACACCCTAAGACACTTTCCTCCCTTTTTCCATCCCTGTCTCCTCCCCACCCTTGTGTTTGTGTGTGTGTGTGTGTATACACACTCTTGAACCATTTCCAAAAACAGGTGAGGGCTGGGTTTTTTTTGTCTCTTATTCTTTGGGTGCTTTTTATCATATGCTTTAAATCAAGAGTCACCTCTCTCTCTTTTGTTTCTCTCTCTTGCCTCTCATTCTCTGTCTCAATCATTTCCTCATTTCTCTTTTTTTCCTCTCCTTTTTGCTCATTTATCTCTCTCTCTCTTGTTTTCTTTCTCTCTCTTTTTCTCTCTCTCTCTTGCTTTCTCTCTCTCTCTCTCTCTCTTGCTTTCTTTCTCTCTGACACTTGCTTTCTCTCTCTTCCTCTCTTTTCTTTCTCTCTCTTGCTTTCTCTCTCTCTCTCTCAGCAAAAAGTTGCGAGACTGGAACCTGAGCTTCCTTTTTCGCGGCACACCTGACCATGTCTCGCGGCACACTGGTTGAAAAACACTGCTATACAATGAGCACTAATTCCCTTGGTCCTGTTGGTTTGATAAGAGCCTAGTCCAAAAGGCAGGGCCTTTCCACAAAAAATATGGCTTGTAGAACATGAGTGTGAAATCCATCTTACTAACAAGGGCCATTTATAGATAGGAGTGGTTGCCAACATCAATATCACAGAGTACTTGAAATATTTATGCAAAGCAAAATTTAACCACTGTCTTGGAATCTTAGTGCAAATGCGAGGGACATATATGGAAGTTTCCATACACGTTGAGTGCCATTTCTAGACTAATTCAGCTCAATCAGTTCAATGCTTAGGAATTTGGGAAACAAGTCTCTTTTCCTAAAGCTACTTACATACACTGTACACTTCCCAAAAATCCTGCAGTCTTTATGGGAGAAACAGTTGTTTAGCATCCTTTTTTCCTTTGCCTTGGAAAATAACTTTCTCTGCCTTTTGTAAAGTAAGCCATAGGAACAGTCTGAAAATACATCAGTAGCTTCCACGAGCCAATTTGGAACAAAACACATACTAGTATGGTAGCATGGAAAGTCAGCAATCAGTGCCAGACATCAACGTACACCATCGTTACAAGCTGCAACCTACCTATGCGGTACACTCCAAGCTTGTTGAAATTCGTGAAAGGGCCACGTGTGTGTCATTTTGGACTAGTTACAGTAACTCACCACATTGTGAATGAACAAAGCAATGGGATAACTTGTAAGTGTTTGGTATATTCCATTGCTTTGACCTAGATAAATGGTCAAAGCAATGGAAACTGCAGTTTAATGTTTCCAAATGTAAAATAATGCACTTGGGGAAAAGTAATCCTCAATCTGAGTATTGTATTGGCAGTTCTGTGTTAGCAAAAACTTCAGAAGAGAAGGATTTAAGGGTAGTGATTTCTGACAGTCTCAAAATGGGTGAACAGTGCAGTCAGGCGGTAGGGAAAGCAAGTAGGATGCTTGGCTGCATAGGTATAACAAGCAGGAAGAGGGAGATTATGATCCCGCTATATAGAGTGCTGGTGAGACCACATTTGGAATACTGTGTTCAGTTCTGGAGACCTTACCTACAAAAATATATTGACAAAATTGAACAGGTCCAAAGACGGGCTACAAGAATGGTGGAAGGTCTTAAGCATAAAACGTATCAGGAAAGACTTAATGAACTCAATCTGTATAGTCTGGAGGACAGAAGGAAAAGGGGGGACATGATCGAAACATTTAAATATGTTAAAGGGTTAAATAAGGTCCAGGAGGGAAGTGTTTTTAACAGGAAAGTGAACACAAGAACAAGGGGACACAATCTGAAGTTAGTTGGGGGAAAGATCAAAAGCAACGTGAGAAAATATTATTTTACTGAAAGAGTAGTAGATCCTTGGAACAAACTTCCAGCAGAAGTGGTTGATAAATCCACAGTAACTGAATTTAAACATGCCTGGGATAAACACATATCCATTCTAAGATAAAATACAGAAAATAGTATAAGGGCAGACTAGATGGACCATGAGGTCTTTTTCTGCCGTCAGACTTCTATGTTTCTATGTTTCTATATTAACCCATGAGAAGCCTGTGTTCCATAAAATAATGAATTCACCAATTTTGTTAATTTAACTTCATTCTGAGCAAGTAATCATAGGTTAACCACAATGCTTTCTACTCCAACTTTTTTCCCAGTAAATAAAGAACTTCATTTTAAAACCGAACTCCATTTTAATGTTTATTGCTCGCAGCTGCCACCTGTCCAGCAATCCTATCCAGGTCTCTCTGTCCCCGAGGACTAAGCTTGCGACCTCCATACTGGTCCTTCTCCACCATTTTGAACCTTTTCAAAGCCTGGAGCACCCTTATGGCAACACTTTTGGAACCCTAGCTGAAGTGATCATACCATTGCACTGGCTCCCCCCCCCATAGATCTTGGTCATGGAGCCGACTCCAGCACCACCCCGAAGATAAAGGCTGTGGATGCAGCTTTGGTATAAAGCCAGTTTTCATCATATGGAGCCAATTCAATGTGCTTGGCTAGTTTGACTGTGTCCACCCATTCAGGTACCTTTAATTTGCCTGACTTTTTGAGAAAAGCTACAAGAACCCATACAAACTCCTGCTGGTTGACGCCTTTTACAGTTACTCCAGGCATCAGCGCTACCGGATAGGGAAAAAAACCACCCCAACTTTTAAAAAATGCCTTTCTGCTAAAATGAATGTAGGCGATGAGGTCAACTTGATGTCATGGTTCAAGGCATCAGTCTGGGAACTGTAGACCATGAGTTCTAGTCCCACCTTAAGACATAAAGCTAGCTGGGTAGCTTGGACCAGCCATTCTCCCTTGGCCGTAGGAAGACGATAATGGCAAACCACTTATGAAAATATTTCCAAGAAAAATGCAAGGAGTAGTTCAGACACTTGTCAGGACACTGGCTTGAAGGGTGAGAGAGAGAGAGACAGACAGACAGAGAAAGAGGGCAAGGGGGAGAGAAATCTGGACCGAATAGGAGATAAAGGAGTGTGATGCAGTGTGACATATTTTTACTATACTAAGGATGGGTTCCCCCTGGTTCAGACCGGATCATCTGACCTGGTAGCGACTCACTGGTGACATCATTATGGCATCACAGATCCAGTTCAGTCGGTGTTGGTCTGTGGGCACCGCCATCTGTTTTTAATTTTTTTCTGGATTTTTTTTTCCTGTTTGGAAGTTTTTCCTTCGGCTGCTGCTTGAAAAGGGCCCTCTCGCCCATCCCTGGGTTTATGCTTACCTTTATTCCTTCACCCAAAGCACAGCTGATCAGCTCCTCAGCTGTGTTTTGGGCTGATTCAAGCTACTGAGCATGAGCGGAAGCAGAATCGCATGAGGGGACGCGCACGAAACATCACAATGGCGAAGATAAATGGAACCCACCTTTGTACTGTACCCAAGGGTGTCGACTTGATAGCCCGTGGGCCAGATGCGTCATGCACAGACCAAGCCAACCCAGTTCTGCAAATGGGAAAAATGTTGTGAAACTTCATGTGATGGCAACGTGACACAGCAAGTTTGACACCCTTGCTCTACACCAGTGTTTCCCAACCTTGGCAAATTGAAGATATTTGGACTTCAACTCCCAGAATTCCCCAGCCAGCGAATGCTGGCTGGGGAATTCTGGGAGTTGAAGTCCAAATATCTTCAAGTTGCCAAGGTTGGGAAACACTGCTCTACACGATGGCCAAGCAGGCAGCCCTTCACTAAAGCTGCAGAAGGAGTTTTCATTTAATGAAAAACATGAACATTTTCCAACTTTTGTATAATTTTACCCAGGAAGAAGAAGAACATTAAAATTATATTTGGTATCAGTTTGCTTGTTTGCTATTTTAAACTCATACAGCACATTGCTGTGTTATATATTTACATTAATTGTTTGGTTTCTCCCAAAGAATCTAGGAATTATATCTAGTTGAAGCTACACAATAACTACTCAAAATAACTACGGTATGTTTCTCTGAAAAAAAAGAGGAACTAACCAATTTAAGGGTACAATGAATATCTTAAAGAAATGTATCTTATTGACTACATTACTTGGCTTATAGCAGTGATGGGGAAACTTTTGAGTTCTGGGTATCAGAGATAACCCTACTTGACTTCTGCTAGTGTGTCACATACATGCACACCCTGGACAAAAGAACAATTCATTGTTAACAAGAGTAATAAATTAGATTATTTACATTATTTAATACTTATGCAATTGAGAATGTTTTTCAGAATGCCTAGATGAGGCAGCCTCAGGTTGCATGAGGCCTAGAAGAGAAGGTATAAATGAACATTTAAACAAAATCAGGGTTAATGGATAGTCAATTGGAAAAGATACATGGTATTCAAATTATTACATGCATAAAGTTAAAAGAATATAGAAATATCTACAATAAAAATAGATTGTGAAGATGGTAAAACTTAAGTTTTTGTTTTGTTTATCTTTGCTTTCTACTGTTTTTGACACTTTTTGCTCCTTCTTGCTTGCTTCTAGATTTTTGTGTTTATATTTTAACTTTGTAAACATAAACCAACAGACATAGTTTTTTTCAAAGTTAAAAGATAAAAACAAAAATATAGAAGCGAGCAAGAAAAAGAAGTATCTCAACAAGAATAAAACTTTTCTTTTTTATAGATCCAAGGCAAATATCTGGACAACTGACCAATATATTTTGGCCTTGGAAATATGCATTAAACATCAGTGATGATGGTAGACGTCAGAGTGAGCAGGGTTAGTGCTAGACAAATATATTAAGAAATGATTATAGGGATTAAATAACATACAGTTTACCTAAGGAGCAAATCTAGAAGTGGGGAAAGAAGATTCCAGAGCAAGCATTCATTCATTCATTCATTCATTCATTCATTCATTCATTCATTCATTCATTCATTCATTCATTCATTCATTCGATTTTTATGCCGCCCTTCTCCTTAGACTCAGGGCAGCTTACAACATGGAAGCAATAGCACTTTTTGACAGAGCCAGCATATTGCCCCTCACAATCCGGGTCCTCATTTTACCCACCTCGGAAGGATGGAAGGCTGAGTCAACCTTGAGCCAGTGATGAGATTTGAACCACTGACCTACAAATCTACAGTCAGCTTCAGTGGCCTGCAGTACAGCATTCTACCTGCTGCGCCACCCCGGCTCATGTTCAAAACAAAGAGCCCGACTGCTATTGATAATATTCCCATGATGGATTCCCATAATGGAACAGGACAAATGGTTCAAGAGTATATCCTAATGGTTTCTTAATTCCCATGGAGATTTTGATTGAATTAGATTTGTTGAAATCTTATGCTAACCTGAGGGGAGGTTAGCAGCACTAGCCTAAATAATAATAGATAATGCTTCATAGTAAATGTTACTGCATGCTGTACGGGGTATCTGTGTTTTCTGAATATCAGAGAATTTCTCCACTCAGAGATTAATTTGGGCCAAGATAAGTTCTTTCTGGCTTTCTAATCCATTTTCTTCTGAGAGGAAACATCTGCTAAAACAGTTTCTTTTTTTCTGAGAGGTTCTGAGCAGTCTTTTTGTAATAAATATACTTTCCATGTGATTTTGGTTTAAATACAAAGAATGATAACTTTGCAGCCAAAAGGCTTTCTCACGTGTGTGTTTATATATGTTTTTAAAAACTATCATGCAAGGTCAAACAACAAGACATTATGAAATCCCTTGAATTATGCGAGAGGTTGAATTATAATTTTAGAAAATGGAACAAATGGAAACAGTTTAAAACACATTTTATCATGCTGCACTAGGTGTGTACAGATGTGCTTTGAAAATATGTGTTAGTCTTTAAGCCAAAAACTTTTGTCTCAAAATTCTAAGGCAATAAAGAAATGCTAAAGTATGTAGTTAGTCAATGGCACATAATATTATCTACTCCATCAAAAGTAATTTTAATTCGACTCCAGATCAGGCCCATGTTCCTCCCTAACCTCCTCCTCATCTGCTGCCATTTCCATTGACAATGGCAGGCCACAATAAGGAGGGAGAACAGGACCTTAAAAGTTTATCCATTAATAATTTAAATAGATAAATTAAATGGCAAATTTCTCCCAGTGTGCAAGTTACCGGCAAAAGGAGAAACTTCCCCCCAAGAAGTAATATGCATCAAATTTACCTCTCTCTAATCCTTAATTAAATATCAGTGATGACATCTAAAATATTCCTGGGTCATGATATTTTATTAATCCATTTGGAGGGAAGAGAAGTTGGTGTCTTTGCATTGTTTTAGATATTGTCCATATTGTCCATAGATGCATATATAAAAACAGGTGTTTTATGCTATGGAACAAATACCATAGGTGAATGAAAATGATGAAATAATTTAAAGATCTTAAGAGCATTATTTTTAGTAAGTGTAAAAATGCAAAGAAGAAAAGAAAACAAGAAATAGAAATATATACAGAAGTAATCTCCGAGTAAATATAAACAAACTTAATAACTCGTCACTCCAGTTAAGTCAGTAGTGGGTTCTAACTACTGTTGCTACCGCTTGTGCTCACTTTTGATGCTTCTGCGCATGCACTGAAGCATCCTGGGGCAGGTGGGTGGAGCATCCCGGGCGGGTATCCAGAGTGTCCTGGGTGGATGGTGGAATGTCCCAGGCAGGTGGGTGGAGCCCTCCGCCACTGCTACCAGTTCGCAAAACTGGGTCGAACGGGGAACAACCCACTACTGAGTTAAGTATATAAATAAATCTCTCTTCTTCTCATATCCCATCCAATATCTATATACAAATCCATAAACCATCAACTTTTAAGTCTTGGGGTCAGCAAAGAGTCCAGTAAGGATTATCAGAACTTTATAGAAATGCCAGTTAGGTCTATTGGCGAAGGCATCAGGCCAGTGAAGGGCTACCAAAAATTTTAGTGCCGCACTGTGGGCGTGGCTTATGCAGGACGCCCTGCATTTTCTTTCAATATCTTTCAGTGCAAATTGGGTGTTCTGGGGTGGAGCTCCATTTTCGCTACCCCACTGCATCCCACCCCCCAATCTGGGCAGCATCAGGCTAGAAACCAGGAGAGTGTGAGTTGTAGTCTTGTTTCAGGCATGAAAGCCTACAAGAGTTCAAGAGGTAGTTAAAGCATCCAGGCATGTAGTCTTCAATGCATCTACTGACATTCAGTTGTCTTGGGTCAATTACCTTTTTAAAAAAAAATTCCAAATGTTTTAAAAATTAATTAACCGACTAAATGTAAGTATCCCATTCCCAACCCATATTTCCCCTAAAATATTTTTCCTGCCCAGTTGGACTTAAAGCAAGATTATACTAACAAAATAGATTATACTAAAATAGATTCAAACCACTGCTTCCATTCCAGTCATTAATGGTCTTACTCTGTTGGACTTGTCTCTTTAGGTCCTGAGAGACAGAATGCATATTGGAGCGTTGTATCTCTGCATCCTTGAATAAAAATTGTACAGTGCTTGGTATAAAACAATCCTCTCTTCAGTTGCCCCCTTTCTGGAAATACCCCCCCCTCAAATATGGTAATCCTGACGTAGATGATTGGGCCATCTTCTTAACCATCCATTGGAAATGGTATTCAGGCAGTCCTTGACTTACGACCATTCATTTAGTGGCCATTCAAAGTTACAAAGTGATTTATGATCAGTCCTTGCATGTATAAGACTGTCACAGCACGCTTGCAGTCACATTTGGCTGCTGTACAACCAGCATATATTTACAAAGATAGCAACATCTTAGGACAGTGATGGTGAACCTATGGCACAGGTGCTACAGGTGGCATGTGGACCCGTATCTGCTGGCACGTGAGCCATTGCCCTAGCTCAGCTGCAACGTGGATGTATGTGCTGCCCACAGGGGTAGGCTACTTCCCGGATGAGGGGGGAACGCAATGGGGTAGTGAAAATGGATCTCCACCCTAGAGCACTCAATTTGCACTGAAAGATGTTGGAAAAAAATGCAGGGTGTCCTGCATAAGCCACGCCCACAGTGTGGTAGTAAAATTTTGGTAGCCCTTCACTGGCCATCCAGCTGATTTTTGGCTCACACAGAGGCTCTGGGAGGGCATTTTTGGCTTCCAGAGAGTCCCTGGGGGGATGGGGGATGGTGTTTTTATCCTCCCCTAGCTCCAGGGAAGCCTTTGGAGCCTGGGGAGGGTGAAACATGAGCCTACTGGGCCCACCAGAAGTTGGGAAACAGGCCACAACAGAAGATGAGAAGCCGCCCCGAGTCTGAGGGGCGGCATACAAATCTGATTAAACTAAACTACAGTGAACCCTCGAGTTTCGCGTCCTCAAGGATCGCGAAAGGGCTATTTCGCGAGTTTTCAACCCGGAAGTAAACTCCACCATCTGCGCATGCGTGCCCTTCCACGCATGCGTAGATGGTGGAGTTTCCCCGCCGGGCAGAGGCTTCCCTGGGTCTTCCCCCTCTTGCCCCCGTAAGACCCCAGCAGCGGCGCGAGCAACGGCGTGGGCGGGCAGGCGGCACGCGCGGGGGACACCCCAGCTCGGCTCCCCAGCTGGGAAGCGGCCCCAGCAACAGCGTGGGCGGGCGGGCGGTGCCCGCGCGCTTGGGGACATCGCAGCTCGCTCCCCAGCTGGGGAGCCGAGCTAGGGAGTCCCGACCGCGTGCGCGTTGCTGGGGAAAGCGCGCGCGCTTGGGGAATCCCTAGCTCGGCTCCCCAGCTGGGAAGCGGCCCCAGCAACAGCGTGGGCGGGCGGGCAGTGCCCGCGCGCTTGGGGACATCGCAGCTCGCTCCCCAGCTGGGGAGCCGAGCTAGGGAGTCCCGACCGCGCGCGCGTTGCTGGGGAAAGCGCGCGCGCTTGGGGAATCCCTAGCTCCGCTTCCCAGCTGGGGAGCGGAGCTAGGGATTCCCCAAGCGCGCGCGCTTTCCCCAGCAACGCGCGCGCGGTCCGGACTCCCTAGCTCGGCTCCCCAGCTGGGGAGCGGAGCTAGGGATTCCCCAAGCGCGCGCGCTTTCCCCAGCAACGCGCGGGCGGTCGGGACTCCCTAGCTCGGCTCCCCAGCTGGGAAGCGGCCCCAGCAACAGCGTGAGCAATGGGGTGGGCGGGCGCGAGCAACGGGGTGGGCGGGCGAAGGGCGGGCGGCAGTGGAAGCAAAAACACCATCTGCGCAAGCGCAGATGGTGTTTTTACTTCCGCACCGCTACTTCGCTAAAAATCGATCATCGCGTGGGGTCCTGGAACGGAACCCTCGCGATGATCGAGGGTTCACTGTAAACTAAACATATAAAGAACGGAAAAATCCCGCATAAAATTCTAAAAAAAAGATGGCGGCATGCATAGACCAGCACAGACAGAATCGGATCTGTGATGCCAAAATTACATCACCAGCTGGTCACTAATGATTCGGGCGATCTGGAACCGACACCTGGCTCAAGGCCATCTGAGGATAAATATGAAAAGGGCACTTTGCAACTCATGCTTTCTCTCTTTCTACATTCTCTTATATATTTTTGCATTTCTTCCTAGTTTTTTCCCCCTAGAGATCTGAAACAGATTGAGAGCAATACTAGGTTTGTCTTGTTTATTTATTTGAACTTTCATTTTGACTCCTTTTTTAAAACAAAACATGCTTGCTTAATGCAAAGCCACGAGTCAAGCCTAGCTAACATGCAGAAACAGCACATAGATAATTCCTCTCTCCAAATCCAGCATTTCTGGTTTGAATGTGACTTCAGCTCAGCTCACCACAAACAAGCCTTGAGGGTATATAAAATAGACTTATTTGGCAGCAGCCAAACTGTCTTGAACCAAGTTTAATTCTAATTGTCCTTTGGGTATGTTTTTTTAGTTATTTTAAAGCTAATAAAAGCAATGGGGAGGTGATATATACTAAGTATTCCTAGTCCAACTACACTAATTGATGAGATGTTTCCAAAAACCAGAGATAATGTGACAAGAGGAAATAATACAGTGTTCCCTTGATTTTTGCGGGTTCGAACTTTGCGAATAGCCTACACCACGGTTTTTCAAAACATATTAATTAAAAAATACTTCACGGTTTTTTCCCTATACCACGGTTTTTCCTGCCCAATGACATCATATGTCATTGCCAAACTAATAATTTTTGCAAATAAATAACAAAAAAAATAATTATTGTTAATAAATAATTATGTTTATAAATATCAGGATCACTAAGTGTCTTATTCAATGGTGAGTACCAGTAATAATGGTGAGTAAATGGTTGTTAAGGGAATGGGAAATGGTAATTTAGAGGTTTAAAGTGTTAAGGGAAGGCTTGTGACACTGTCCATAGCCAAAAATAGTGTATTTACTTCCGCATCTCTACTTCGCGGAAATTCAACTTTCTCGGGCGGTCTCAGAACACATCCCCCATGGAAATCGAGGAAACACTGTACTACCAAAAGAGGTCCCCTCTGTAAGTTATTCCAGTTAAGCGTTTGATTTATCTAGCTCAGGGGTGCCAAACTTAAGATCTTTAGGGGTGCTTAGATTTGGCCTGTGAGGCCGCCCTGGAAGCAATGAAGAATTGGCCTGTAGTGCCTCTGCCAGCAAAAATGGGCTTCCAAACTCCATTTTTAGCTGCAGCAACCTCCTTCAACCCTCTGCCGGTGAAAACAGAGCTTGTGAAAACAGAGCTCTGTTTTTGCTGGTGGAGGGTCGCAGGAGGCCATTGCCGATGAAAATGGAGTTTAAAAGCCTGTTTTTGCTGGCACAGCGCTTGGGCCACTACAGGCACCTCTGACACGAGTGATGTTGAACTGGCCACCCTACCCTGGCTACACTTACCCCCCCCCCCCAAGGTCAAATACAACCCTGATGTGGCCTTCAATGAAATCAAGTTTGACACCCCTGATCTAGCCCCCTCTCTTGCCTTTCCTTAGATTTGTACTTTCTGAAACTTCTTGGTGAATGAGAAACTACTGTTTCTATTATTTAATTAGAGTTTGCATTTTGTTCATTTATTATTCCATGTCTTTCATTCTGGAATGTTGGAGAATAGGTTTTAACTTCCTTTCTGGATGCTGTTATATGTTTGATGACCCAAATAAAGTTCAAACCTGTTATATGTCTGTTAATTGTACTGTTCTCAGACAATACTTACTAATCAGCTTACTAATCAGATTGTCATGATGCATTTTGTCAAGCATTTTGCTGACACCAAGAAGTAATAATGTACAGCTTTCTCACAATTTTCTAAGAAAATTACTGAACAGGGACATTCAATGTTCACTGGTTTTGGAATGGAACTTCATTACATTTGGTTTCAATTTTAGACCATGCCAAACTTCCCCCAAACTACATGGTTCTAGAGGTATTTGTACGTATATCTGTGTTTTTGTATATGTATATGCAGAATCCAATATATCCCACTTAACAATTTCTGAATCTAGATATCTGCTGTTTATATATTTAAAAACTGGAACATTGCAGAATGTAGATCAAAAAATTGAAATATGTGACAGATTAGCAAGCTAGAACGATGCAAGGGTATTGTTGTAAAGCAGTGGTTCTCAACCTTTCCAATGCCTCAATCCCTTAATACAATTCCTTATGTTGTGGTGACCCCCAACCATACGTCTAGCGCCGATTCTCCCAACAGAGCTTTAAGCTGATTGGCAGGAAAGTCAAAGGGAACCCTTTGAAATATGTTCCAAGGTGCCAGAATAGAAGCTTTGGTTCCTAGCACAATGGGAAATTTGTCTTTTCCCATGGTCTTAGGCGACCCCTGTGAAATGGTCGTTCAACCCCTAAAGGGCTCCCGATCCCCAGGTTGAGAACCACTGCTGTAAGGGAACTGATGACTCCCCAAATTTGATATATAACTTGTAGCATAGTTATTGTACTTCTGACATCTCTTGAAGGCATGTTGATTGTTTTGGGTAAAAAGCTTCTAAAAAGATTCTTGAAGCAGCATATTTTTAAGGGCCTGGTTCTAATTTATGGGTCTAATTTATGACCCTCTCCCCAAATCTGTTCAAATTTTCTTGTGGCCTTAATAGGTCAGTCTGAGAGGGAAGGTGGATGTACAGAAAATAATCTTCTCCCAGTGACTGATAAGGGCCCACAGAGTTGTCCTTCTCCTGGTCCTGTCAGCTAAACAGTGTCAGTTGGCGGGACCATGGGGGAGGGCCTTCTCTGTGGCGGCTCTGGCTCTCTGGAACCAGCTACCTCATGAGATCCATACTGCCCCCACCCTACTGGTCTTCTGGAAGACCCTAAAGACCTGGCTTTGCCGGCAAGCCTGGGGCCGTTGATCAAATGATGCATCATCTGAATCCGGCCACAAAAGTTATGCATGGTTTTATTAATGGGTTTTAAATTGTCTTGTAAATTGTTTCTTTTTAGTTGTTGTTTCTCTTTGTTGTGAGCCACCCAGAGTCCTTCGGGAGTTGGGCGGCATATAAATCAAACTAATAAATAAATAAATAGAATCTCTGGGTGCTTAGAACATTGACCTCTGAGAAACAAAAATAAGGCAACACAAAGGATCCGACCTCTGAGAAGAACACAGAAAGATTGAATCTAATAGACTTCTTAGCTGGGGACATCTTCTGCAGATAAGTAGATTCAGTGCATATGTACAGGACAATTTTCTGGACAGATGTTTTCTTTAAGGATTTTGGGCAAACATCTATGAACGGTGAACAAACATCCGGACAATATGTGGTTCTCAAAAGATGATGACAGCCAAATGACCTAGGACTTTTGCAGATGATTTAAAAGACCAGATTTGTTTTTCTTAGTTCAATTTATTTTTCCTAGACAGATCCCCCACAATCATCTTCTAATGGAAAGGGGACGGCCTTGCTGAGGCTTAATGGGTCATAGTGGGAGACAGCTATATTTAGATCTATTACATCTTGCAACACAGTCTTTAAAGAATAAGCACATAATTTCGAAAGAGGCACAAAATGATGGAGTATTGCTTTAGAGGGAGAGGATAGTTTACTAATATTTTTTAAGGGAAGGGTAAGAGATACAAACAATGCAGAAGACAATTTGGTTTTTTAAATAAAATAAAATAGCTAATTGCAATGTGACTCCTGAAATACAGTATATATGGATTTGGGAAATTGCTCCAATAAAATGACATATGTTGGAATTGGCTTGTATGCAATCACTGAAGTCATTAAGTATATGTAGGAGGCAATCCAGACATGTGAACTGAGGCAGTGACACACCAGGATCTCTAAACGTGGGCAACTCTTGCTTGTCTCATTAGCTAGGTAGACTTCAATGCCAAAAATGGACAAAATAAGGATGGTTAACAAATTAAGAAATGATGATACCCACAATAAAGAGAGAGAAAGAATGGTACAGTTGAATGTGTGCAGGATCACCTTGGTTGCGACTTTCTTTGGGAAAATATCTAGCCTACCTGTCTTTCTTTCAAACAGATCAAAATAGAGTAAGAAATTGGTTAAAAACACCTAGCTACTGTAGGACAATTCAAATCACCAGGGCCACATGTCTATGGAGTCTATGGAGAGGGGCGGCATTCAAATCAAATCAAATCAAATCAAATCAAATCAAATCAAATCAAATCAAATCAAATCAAATCAAATCAAATCAAATCAAATCAAATCAAATCAAATCAAATCAAATCAAATCAAATCAAATCAAATCAAATCAAATCAAATCAAATCAAATCAAATCAAATCAAATCAAATCAAATCAAATCAAATCAAATCAAATCAAATCAAATCAAATCAAATCAAATCAAATCAAATCAAATCAAATCAAATCAAATCAAATCAAATCAAATCAAATCAAATCAAATCAAACCAAACCAAACCAAACCAAACCAAACCAAAAAACCAAAAAACCAAAAAACCAAAAAACCAATAAATCAATAAACCAAAAAACCAATAAATCAATAAATCAATAATTGTCGGAAGTTAGTACCTATCCCTCTTCTAGAGGAATAAAATATTTTAGAATATATTAAAAAGGCAGAATATTATGTAGAATATCCCTGGATGAGAAAATGGAGAAACATGCTTTTAGGCAGGAAACAGATTCATTCCTAGTAGCCCTTTGTCAATGCGCCATGAAGGAATGGGCCCAGCTCACTTATTTTCCCCACCTTTGTTAATAGCCTGAGCCAGTCTATTTTACATAACAAAGATCTACCCCCTTCAGGCAGACCCATCTAGCAAACAGAATCTCACCACATGGCACCGGGGGAGATTGCATCAGCCAGCACTCAAACTAGCCTGGGACACAGACAAAGCCTACACAGTTAGCTAAGACCAGTGATGGGCCGATACCGGAACAGTAAGGTGCTCCGCTCTGGTAGCGATTTTCGGGATGTGCATGCAGCTGCTCATCCTGATGCATGCATATGAGTCCTCATGCAAGATTTGGCTTCTGAACATGCACAGCAAGCAAAATGTTGTGTGAAGACACTTGCGTGAGCAGGATTTCGCCAATTTTTGCCAATTTTTTGCTTTTGCACATGCGCAGAAGCAAAAACATCGGTGAAAATCACCAAAATATTACTTGTGTGCGGGTCTTTGCATGAGATTTTGCTTGTTGCACCGACAGGCATGCACCTGCCCGCCTGAAGCGTATGCATTTGTGACGGCCTTGGAGGGCACACAGTAGCGCCGAAGATGGTGGTCCTTCGCTGGCTAAGACCCCTGCCCCCTGAGAGTCTGACAGTCAATGGAATATATTCCTTACACAGGAAGAGGAAACTTTTAAGGTGGGACCCAACAGAGGGTATAAAACTAGGGCACTCTCAGCATCTCACCCCTTCTTCTTCAATATCTTCAAGGCATGTGATCCCACTTTCCCCCAGGACCTCAGATCATGTGGTCCTGCTGTCCACTATTAAACCATCTTTCCAATCAGTCACCATGCCTCCAATGTCTTTTCCCCACTTGGAACTGAAACCAGGAGAATATTCCTTACAACATTATATTCCAGGAAATATAGAAACATAGAAGATTGATGGCAGAAAAAGACCTCATGGTCCATCTAGTCTGCCCTTATACTATTTCCTGTATTTTATCTTAGAATGGATATATGTTTATCCCAGGCATGTTTAAATTCAGTTACTGTGGATTTACCAACCATGTCTGCTGGAAGTTTGTTCCAAGCATCTTCTACTCTTTCAGTAAAATAATATTTTCTCACGTTACTTCTGATCTTTCCCCCAACTAACCTCATATTGTGCCCCCTTGTTCTTGTGTTCACCTTCCTATTAAAAACACTTCCCTCCTGAACCTTATTTAACCCTTTAACCTATTTAAATGTTTTGATCATGCCCCCCCCCTTTCCCTTCTGTCCTCCAGACTATACAGATTGAGGTCATTAAGTCTTTCCTGATAAGTTTTATGCCTAAGACCTTCCACCATTTTTGTAGCCCATCTTTGGACCCGTTCAATTTTATCAATATCGTTTTGTAGGTGAGGTCTCTAGAACTGAACACAGTATTCCAAATGTGGTCTCACCAGCGCTCTATACAGCGGGATCACAAGCTCCCTCTTCCTGCTTGTTATACCTCTAGCTATGCAGCCAAACATTCTACTTGCTTTCCCTACCGCCTGACCTCACTGTTCACTCTTTTTGACACTGTCAGAAATCACTACCCCTAAATCACTACCCCTAAAGGATATTGAAGGAGCTGACAAATGTGATCTCAGGGCCAGCAAACAAAATCTTTCAGGACTCTTGGAAGATAGGGGAGCTGCCTTGCGTCTTGTCAGATGCTTCTTGTTAGCTGCTTTGGAGAATAAGTCTATCCCTCCTTCCTATGACTACCCTTCAAGTACCAGAAGACCCTTTATGCTGAGTCGTAGTTAGTGAGTTTGTGTATCACACTCAGCCAAAAATAAACAAATCATATGACTTAGTGTAATAATACAATAAAGTACAACCTGATTGTTTTGTTTTTATTTTTGTAAACTTCTTCACAAAAAGTACAAGGGATGTCTTCTCTGGAACGTCACATGGCCAGGTTTATACAACCTTTTGAACCATAAACTAGCCAATCATGTTTTAGTTTGTGGTTTAGTAAAATTCAATATTTTCTGTCAATATGAGTCAGTGTGTTAATTGAACCCAGATGGAACTTTTTTAAAAAAAGGTTTCCCATCATGAAACCTTTTAACTGTCTTGTGATTATAATGTCACGAAATCCCAAACCCAGGACAACTGTAAACCTAGGAGCAGAGTAATTTTGCCAATTGTAGCTTTGAAATAATATGAGGGCACCAGCTTATTGCGTACTTCAGTACACTGGATGTTAAGACAAACAGTGGCCTGTTGGTGAGCTTTTCAGAGACATCAGTTTGGCTGTGAGCAGAATCCTATTCAGATGTAGTTCAGTAGAGCAAATCTCTTAGATTTGTCTGAAAGGTTATATTGTTCTCTAGAATTTCTATCTGTCTCATTTGTTTGGATACTTAACAGAGTTATATGACTTATTTTCTTATGCTTTTATGAAAAGATCATGCAATGTCTCTTCTAGGTAGAGCCCTCAGTTTTATAGATGTATTTTATTTATTTTATTATTTTATTTTATTTTATTTTATTTTATTTTATTTTATTTTATTTTATTTTATTTTATTTTATTTTATTTTATTTTATTTTATTTTATTTTATTTTATTTTATTTTATTTTATTTTATTTTATTTTATTTTATTTTATTTTATTTTATTTTATTTTATTTTATTTTATTTTATTTTATTTTATTTTATTTTATTTTATTTTATTTTATTTTATTTTATTTTATTTTATTTTATTTTATTTTATTTTATTTTATTTTATTTTATTTTATTTTATTTTATTTTATTTTATTTTATTTTATTTTATTTTATTTTATTTTATTTTATTTTATTTTATTTTATTTTATTTTATCTTATTTTATTTTATTTTATTTTATTGTTTGTCAAGCATGTATAGGATAGTTAGTACTTTGTATAAACATGACATAAGTAAATAATAATAATAACAACAACAACAACAACAATAATAATAAAGGACAATAGGGCAGTAGGACAGGGATGGTAGGCACAATGATGCACTTATGCACACCCCTTACAGACCTCTTAGAAACAGGGAGAGGTCAACTGTAGACAATCTAAGGTTAAAGTTTTGGGGATTTGGGGAAGAAACCACAGAGTCAGGTAGTCCATTCCAGGCATTGATCACTCTATGTATTATTTATGTATAAGGTACAATTAAACCAATTAGCAATTTATTTTATTTATATATATATTGTGAAACAATTATAGGATGGTAGTTTGTATAAACATAACATTAGAAAAAATGATAAAAATAATGATAAAAGACAATAGGACAGTAGGACAGGGACAGTAGGCACAATGGTGTGCAATTTCTCTTATGATCTATGTTATATTTATCCAATCTTGGAAAGTAGCAAAAGAAACATATGTCAAAGTACAAAAACTATAGAAATCATAGTAATGAACTTAAAGCATCAGGTAAGAGATAAGTAGGCTATCCAAAAGACAAGTGCAAAGGATTAGAATTTGGGGCTATCCACCAAGGTATCCTGACAGCAGCTTGCAAAAATTGTGTTTGCATAGTTAGCAATACAATTTATTTATTTATTTATTTATTTTATTACTTAGATTTGTATGCCGCCCCTCTCCGAAGACTCGGGGCGGCTCACAACATGTAAAACAAATCATAAGCAATCAGACAAATTTAAAATATTTAAATATTTAAAAACCCCATATGCTAGCAGACACACACACAGACATACCATGCATAAATTAAACGTGCCCAGGGGGAGATGTTCAGTTCCCCCATGCCTGACGGCAAAGGTGGGTTTTAAGGAGTTTACGGAAGGCAGGAAGAGTAGGGGCAGTTCTAATCTCCGGGGGGAGTTGGTTCCAGAGGGCCGGTGCCGCCACAGAGAAGGCTCTTCCCCTGGGGCCCGCCAACCGACACTGTTTAGTTGACGGGACCCGGAGAAGGCCCACTCTGTGGGACCTAATCGGTCGCTGGGATTCGTGCGGCAGGAGGCGGTCTCGGAGATATTCTGGTCCGATGCCATGAAGGGCTTTAAAGGTCATAACCAACACTTTGAATTGTGACCGGAAATTGATCGGCAGCCAATGCAGACTGTGGAGTGATGGTGAAACATGGGCATACCTAGGTAGGCCCATGACTGCTCTCGCAGCTGTATTTTCAACAATACTTGAAAAAGAAATGATAGAATTCAGAATGAAGTAGAATCACTCTTTTTTTGGTCTCCTCTTTCTCCCCACCCTGCCTGCAAGCTATAAGTGAGACATGATCTCAGCTACAGCTAACTGAAAAAGCAACTAGACTTGGCCAGTGAGAATCTCACGTCTTGTTCCAAAAAGCCTTGAACTGGACAACATAAGAAAAGCAGTTGCAAAATGGGTTTTCAGCATGTTTGGGCTGATGAATGCAGCATGTTAATGAAAACTGCTTCCCCGGGGTTTTCGTTCATGCTGCAGTATGAAAAAACTGAGTCAACTTTGGATCCATGATGAGATGACCTATTGAGATGGGCCAATTCTCTACTATCCTGCTGTCCAGCCACAGAGCAGAGTTTGGATTAACCCATTTTTTGTTATTTTTATAATCTCTGCTGATGCTCCTTTCTGATCACAAACCCTACAAAAAAGTTTACCATCCTCATTATTAATATACAGAAATTTCATGAAAACTCTAACTTGGTGGTTTATGTATTTCTAACAGAAGAATTAATGATGTATACCAGACCTTGGAAAAGTGCGGCCCGCCCACTGTCTGTGACCAACCCGTGGAGGTTGGAAGGAAGAAAGGAAGGGAGGAAGGAGAAATGGAGGAAGGAAGGAAGGAAGGAGAAATGGAGGGTGGAAGGAAGGAAAGGAGAAATGGAGAGAGGAGGGAGGAAGGAAAGAGAAATTCTCTTTCCATTCCCTTTTGCAAAAGTCCAATAAATGCTCATTTTTTTAATTGTTCATTGGTTTCATTGGCCTTTTCAAGAAATTTAAAGCAAACCCCCCACCCCACCTCTCATGGGAAAAAAAGGGAGGAGGAGGAAGAAGAGGAATCCAAAGCTACTTTCAGGCAAAGCCTCCACTATGTTTTCTCAACTGACAATGTAGGTCAGTTGAAGAGAGGCACCTGAAAGGAATATTTTGAAAGAGAAGTAAAGAACTGCCCAAAAACAGAAATAAAAGGCAGGAAAAATCAGAGAGACAGAAGCTTCTCTCCATCTGGAGAAGGAAGGAAGGAAGGAAGGAAGGAAGGAAGGAAGGAAGGAAGGAGAAATGGAGGGAACAAGGAAGGAAGGAAGGAAGGAAGGAAGGAAGGAAGGAAGGAAGAGGTGGGCAATTAATTTATAATTATAATATATTTATAATATATAATTATATATATAATATATATAATATAATATATAATTATAATTTATAATTATAATACTGTATAATTAACTCAGTTCTACCCAATAAATCCAATAAATAAATAATATACAGTATTGGGTAGAACTGAGTTAATTATATTAATCCAGCCCTCTAAAACCATCCCAATTTCTCATGCGGCCCCATGGCAAAATTAATTGCCCACCCCTGTTATACAGTATATAACTACCATGTTTCCCCAAAATAACAGTTTGTCTTCTATATTTTTGAATCCTGAAATAAGCACTTGGTCTTATTGCCATGCACTCAAAAGCCCGATTGGGCTTATTATCAGGGGATGTCTAATTTTTTTGGGGAAAGGGTAGGATATGTGTGTGGCATTGCTGATGATTCATGATTGTTATTACTATTGGTTTTTTTTTAAAGAAATGTTATTATTTATATATAGAAACATAGAAACATAGAAGTCTGACGGCAGAAAAAGACCTCATGGTCCATCTAGTCTGCCCTTATACTATTTTCTGTATTTTATCTTAGGATGGATATATGTTTATCCCAGGCATGTTTAAATTCAGTTACTGTGGATTTATCTACCACGTCTGCTGGAAGTTTGTTCCAAGGATCTACTACTCTTTCAGTAAAATAATATTTTCTCATGTTGCTTTTGATCTTTCCCCCAACTAACTTCAGATTGTGTCCCCTTGTTCTTGTGTTCACTTTCCTATTAAAAACACTTCCCTCCTGAACCTTATTTAACCCTTTAATATATTTAAATGTTTCGATCATGTCCCCCCTTTTCCTTCTGTCCTCCAGACTATACAGATTGAGTTCATTAAGTCTTTCCTGATACGTTTTATGCTTAAGACCTTCCACCATTCTTGTAGCCCGTCTTTGGACCCGTTCAATTTTGTCAATATCTTTTTGTAGGTGAGGTCTCCAGCAGAGTGGCAGAGTCCACCATATGGCAGAGTTATTTATTTGGATTCTTTTGTAATCTACTTAAATTTGGAATGAATTAAAGTAGGGTAGAGGGAGTTGTAAATAAATAAATAAAAACATAGCAACAACGTGAAGGCAAAATCTGGAAGGAGACCACGGTGAGGATGAAAACATTTCAAACTGTTTATTCTTCTGTCATGATTCACTCCAGGTTGTGTATGTATGAATTTTGTTGAGACAGGGTGTGGAGATAAAGCGTTAATAGAAATAAAATTCTTAACGAGTGCAGCAATTCTTGGCTTCTAGCTGCAGTTTCAAGTTAACCACAATTTTAAAAGGTTTGCCAACAATGGATTTACTGTAATATTTAGCTTAATGGCTGGGCAGTCAAAAAGTAAACATAGTCACTATGAGGTAGACACTTTAGAAAATAGGACTCAATTTCTAATCCAATCTTAATGCTATTATTAATGAATGCCAATACAGAGCAAAGCAGTCTAGTTTGCAAATTTTAGGTCAGTAATAAATATGAAACTAACATATCTTTCCTTTCCTTCTCATACCTATCTATCATCCCTCTATTTATCTATCTATCCTCTATGTAATTATAAAAGGGTAAAAACCAAGAGCTGTGAAGGAATAGAATTGTAAAGGAATGTTGGTGTTTTTCAAATAAGGTGGGCAAAATTGGCTTAGTGAGGTGGCATTCATTGTCAAGTCCTTAAGCACCACTTTTAAACTCTTGCAGATAAATAGTTGTCTACTTTAATGAATAGCTGAGAAGTACTGTTCTTGCACATGGTTTTAACCAGTTGTTCAAATCATTTTTGAAAGGTACATAGCCTTGGTAAATTGACATACCGTGTTTTCCCGAAAGTAAGACAGTGTTTTACTTTCTTTTTACCCCCAAAAGCCCCACTACGTCTTACTTTCGGGGTATGTCTTACATTGGAAAAAATTGAAAGGGCTGCGTTCCCGAAGGCATCTCCCCAGAGTCCAGAAGGGCAGCTGCGGGATAGGAGCCTCGTGAGCCCTTTTCCAAGTTCAACCTCAGGGCTCCAAGCGGCATGCATGCGTGGAGCCGCAGACGCGTGTCAGGGAAGCGTGTGTCTGGAGGGGAGGAGCCGCTCTGCGCAGTTGGGCAGCCCCACCTGCCTGCCAGAAAGGAGGCGGGCGAAGGAGGGTGCAGCTCCGGCCGCTCGCCTCGAAGCCGGTCGGCCTCGCTGGCTGCTTGCAGCCGAGCCTCGGCAGGACTCGGTTGCTGGGACGAGCGCCTTCGCTGCAAGCCGCCGCCCGCTCGGCTCGCTTCGGACCAGCGCCGTCCTTCGCTTTGCCAAGCCGGGGAAGAGGCGGTGGCGCCGCGGCGAGGCGAAGGCGACGGGCGCGCGGGGAGCTTGGAAGCGACGTCATTGGGCTCCCCCCCGGCAATACCCCCGTGTTTCCCCGAAAGTAAGACATATGTCTTACTTTCGGGGTACGGCTTATATTAGCCGACCCCCCTGAAGCCCCCGATACGTCTTACAATCGGGGGTGTCTTACTATCGGGGAAACAGGGTAGTTGCAAGGCATGGAGGGTACAGGTGTGTATTGAATAAGCAACAAAAAATGTACTGTAGATTAATAAATAAAAAATATTTATTTATCCCCCTAAACTTTGCTGGAGAAGTTACCTAGCCTGGTAATGAAATGTTCCAAAACCAACCTACAAGCTTGGAGAATGAACCTTCCACCCTCAGATAAAAGAAATTCCAACTACTCTCTATGAAACTCAGAAAAGTAGGAAAGGTATGTTTAATAGTTATTTTACAATTCTGGATAAGAAACTTTGACATTTGATTAAGACTCTTTATCATTGGTTCCTTTTCCTTTACCTTTGATGTTGTTTTAGATGAACTTCTAAAACGTTAGAATAAAGCAAAATACTGCACAAAACTTTTAATGTACCAAGTTTGTACAAGTGTATGGAGAAACTGGCTCATTGGTTGGAATATGTGATTTTTTCCCAATAATTTCTTATCATTGTCATGGCCATATATTTGCCTAAGAGCTCTAACATAAGCCAGGCACATTCATACCCTGCCAAAAGACTGTTTTTGTGAGCTGTTCACCAACTAAATGACTTCTTTTCCGCTGCCAAAAATAAATCTGCCGTTTGTTCATTTTTTTCTGAATATCTGCTTGGTACTCTGAAAGAGAGCTTTATGTTTTCTTCAGGTACTATTTTTTGTTTTTGCCATATCTGAAGGCCAACATATGCTACCTCTGTGCATTCAGAACCTCACCGTGTGTATTACCTTTCCTATTAAGGTGAATAACATTCTGGAAGAGCTTTCAGGAACAGAAATGATGTGTGATGATAATGTCAAGAGGCCAGGCTACTTCTTCATCATTGTTGTCTCTCTGTGCAAAACTGATTTCCTTAATCCCTCTATGCTCAGAACTGGATTTAATGAATGTAAGAAAAAATGTAACACTTTTTTAAAAAGTTGTTTTTATTTTTCTCCACAGTTTCCATATATGTATCAATACCTTAAGAATATATCAATAGTACAGTGGTACCTCTACCTAAGAACGCCTCTACTTAAGAACTTTTCTAGATAAGAACCGGGTGTTCAAGATTTTTTTTGCCTCTTCTTAAGAACCATTTTCTATTTAAGAACCCGAGCCCGGAAAAATTTCCCAGGAAATTTGAGAGCGGCACAAAGGCCTGGCCAGTTACCTGCCATTCCCTCTTTAATCCCGGAGGCTTTGGCAGTCCAGAGCGAACAAAGCATTTTCCTCCCGTAGAAAGATGCTGAAGTTTGCTCTCAGTCAGAGATGTACAACCCAGCCTTCCACAGTAAAATACCATAAGAAAACATAAACATAAAACGCCAACATACTTGAAAATAAATATAATATAGAGATGTAAATAGAGCAGTTGAACATCTCCAATAGAAATGGGATCTAATGTAGACAGGGCCTATTTGTAACATGTACTCAGTAATGGGCTGCTGCCCCCATGGACACAGTGGGGGTAGTAAGTTTATGCACTATTTATTGAATACTTAATAGTTTTTTTATTGTCCTTCATTCTCTAGTACCTTAGTATGATCCTTAATTACTTTTAAAATAGGAAATAATTAAATAGTATGTTTTTACTCATAAACGTTTAATCATTTAAATCATTATCTAGAACTGAACCTTGTGGGTTCAGTACAAAACCTTAAAATGTTACTGTGCTCCTCAACAAATAATGGTGTCTATCATTTGTCCTTTTGGTGGCCATTAAAATAATGTGATTTAATCAACTGACAAAGAGTGAAAGCTCTTATTTGAAAACTTATCGTGGCCGGTAAGCCACTCCCACCCAGTCACATGACCTTTAAGCCACCTCAATCACATGATTGTCAAGCCACTCCTGCCTGGTCACATGGCCAGCAAGCCACTCCTACCCAGTCACATGACCATCAAGCCACCCCCCACACAATAAGCCACTCCCACAGTGTGGTAGTAAATTTTTTTTGCAGCCCTTCACTGCATGTACTCCCAGTGTCAAATGAAGAACAGATTCTTCCAAAGAAACCTTTTTTTTACCTAATTCTGTCCTATGTTATGCTAGTAAAGTACATTAGACCCAATTCTCTCAGATTTTCTTTACATGTCATATTTTGTGATCCTGTATTTGGCAGCAGTTCTGGGAAGATGGAATAGAAGATTCTCTTCAGTTAGCCATGTGTGTTGATTGGAAATGCTCCAATAAGTGCCTAAACCATGACACAGGGGGATTGAGAAGGATTGTTCTTCTCTAGCCATGTTTTTTTAAATTGATGACTGTTCAGAATACTTGAGAGGAATTACCTCATTAAGATGTCTTTGTTTAATTGCAATAAGGGCACATATCTATTTATTTTATTTTATTTTATTTATTTATTTTCTCCAATACACAATGAGGGTTTTAGTGGGTATATATATATATATTTATGACGGTCTTGGTATATTCGGGTTTCTTCCCGTGTAGGATTTAGAAATTTCTGGCGACGTTTCGATGAGGTCCCACTCGTCATCTTCAGGCGGGTGTTTCTGTCCTTGTTCTAGGATGAACACAGCAAGACCTGAGCTGCCTTCCTTCTATAAATACTGGTGGTTGGGTGTGGTTTGATGGCTCAGCAATTGCCTGCTGTGTAGAAACTTCCTGGTGAGTCAGTGGGGTAACACTTGGGGTCGTTGATGTAACTGAGGTATGCTGATTAGTTAATGGTTGTGGATTAGGCGATTTCTAAATCCTACATGGGAAGAAACTCGAATATACCAAGACCGTCATACCTGTACCCGTGAAAATCTACGAAAACATATATGTGATCTATATATATATATGTATCACATGTTTTTTTCTGAAATTTTAAAATTAAGGGAGACTAGGATGGCACCATTTCGGCCTTGTTCTGGCCTCATCAGCTAGTCACACCCTTACTGGGATTTGATCTGGCAGCTTCTGCCTTGTAAGGCAGAGAATTAACAGCTGAGCCACCAGACCTGATCCCTTCAGCTCTGTACATATATATACTCTGTACATATATATACTCTGTATATATATATATATGAAGACATTAAAGATATAGCAGTGCCATTTAGATGATGATGATGATGATGATGATGATGATTATTATTATTATGATTTGTATGCCACCCCTCTCTGCAGACTCAAGGCGGCTCACAACAATAGTAAAACAGGGTACAATGAACAAATCTAATATTTAAAAAATATCTAAAAACCCATTATTTTAAAACATACAACACAGGCACATATATGTTGGAGCTGTGATCCATATCATTTAATGTATCAGCAGCAAGGGGGTATTCATTTGTCTGGGAAGATGTGGATTTTGTGTTTTATAATAGCAATAGCATTTAGACTTATATACCGCTTCATAGTGCTTTTACAGCCCTCTCTAAGCAGTTTACAGAATCAGCATGTTGCTCCCAACAATCTGGGCCCTCATTTTACCCACCTAGGAAGGATGGAAGGCTAAGTCAACCTTGAGCCAGTAGTGAGATTTGAACTGTTGAACTATAGCTAGCAGTTAGCTGAAGTAGCCCGCAGTGCTGCATTCTAACCACTGCGCCACCCCGGCTCCTACCTTGATTCCAAGGTATTAGGATCTAGAATTTGGGGAACACATGTGAACAAATCTCTATCGTTTTCTTATACAGTATATGTATAGGTCGCCCCAACTTTCATACCAGTTTCCAAAATCATTTTATTGTTTGGAGTAGGAAACGATGCTTAGTTTTAGAGATTATAAATTGGAAAGCATACAACGTAGATTTAGACAATTCAAGATTAATTAACAAGAAACATTTCTTATCCCTTTTTAATGTGGAGATTAGATAACCTTTTAAGAAAGCGGAATGACATCCCCCCAAAGAGAATTAATAATACCAAAAGACAACATTTTTAGAAATTAAGATTGTGGGCCACGTTTATGGGACAGTTCATTAGTATTAACACTGAAGCAATGTTTTAGGAAAGTTATAAATATGCTCTCATTTTTCAATGATATCATTTCTTTTTGGAAACTCACACAATGCTGGGAAAGAGAAATTAGGATTCAGGAAAGATTATTTTTTCATGAAAGATGATCTTTTTTAAAGCCTAAGCCTTAAACGCCTATAATTGCTAAATGTATTATTCTTTAACTGGACATGTGCGTTGTCCATTAAAAAAATGGACAAGGGAATCAAAGATTCCTGTCGTGAACTATAGCCGATCATACTATTCTATGTGTTCATTGGATGATGGATTTTTGTCTGTCAACAGGTAGCCAATAGCTTCTGTGAACCTGAACTGCAGGAAGAATAAATCATTTCAGATAACACCCAGTGCGTTATCTGTATAACATGTTTTATTTTTCTAGTGATTGCCTAGAAAAAATAAATATGGAGCAATCTGATTTACTTTTCTCTCCTAGGAATATTTAACCAGTTTGCATGCTCAGATACTCTTGATTTCCCTCTGCCATCAATAGCAAGTATAATGGTACCTCTACTTAAGAACTTAATTTGTTCCGTGACCAGGCTCCTAAGTAGAAAAGTTTGTAAGTAGAAGCAATTTTTCCCATAAGAATCAATGTAAAAGCAAATAATGCGTGCAAACCCATTAGGAAAGAAATAGAAGCTTGGAATTTGGGTAGGAGGAGGAGGAGGAAGAAGAGGAGGAGGACAGTCACTGCCGAAGGAAGAAGGTGAGGTGAGGGGAATAAAAAAAAATTCAAAACTTTAAGGCTTAAAAAGAAAAAAAGGAACTGTAAGGCGGTGAAGAGGAGCACGCGCCTCCCATATACTGCAGAGAGAGAAACCCAGGGGGAATGGCAGGAAACTGGCCGGGCCTTCATGCCACTCTCAAATTTCCTGGGAAATTTTTTCCGGGCTCGGGTTCTTAAATAGAAAATGGTTCTTAAGAAGAGGCAAAACAATCTTGAACACCTGGTTCTTATCCAGAAAAGTTCTTAAGTAGAGGTACCACTGTAATTTTGGACCTATTAGCCAACTTGTTATTTGGGTTAGAAAACAGGTAGAGCTTCCTATAACACTGTTAATGACATATTGTACTATAGGCTATCTGTTTGTAATAGTATCATGGCAGGAAATAGAAGTGTATACTCTTTTCTCTATATGTACTAGCAAGAATTACGGTAGTTAGCCAGTTAAGGCAATTTGTAATTTATAGAAAATTGTAGATTTCTTTGATATAGCAAGCTCTGTGGATTGCATCCTTTGTTATAAATCATTCTGGCCTTTGAGCCTTTTATCTGCACTTTTGCTGGTAGCAAGAGAAGGGGACAGCATGCATTCCCTGATCTGATACCTGCTGAAAGAAGGGAAAACAGTAGCTACATACCAAAAATACTGTATTTTTCAGAGTCCAAGATGCACTGGAGTACAAGACACACCTTAGTTTTGAGGGAGGAAAACAAGGGTGGGACAAATCTGCCTCTGCCTCCCAGCAAACAGCAAACAGAACAGATGATATACACTATTTGCTGTGTATTTCTGTGCATGTGTGCCTGAACCATAAAAATAGCAAAGAATTGGAGAAATGTACATGATGGCAATATATTAATGCCAGAAAGTTTTCTTAAATATAGTCACACTAACTCTTTCCAATTAGATCTACTCCAGGGGTGGGCAGCAGGTTAGATCTACTCCAGGGATGGGCACCAGGTTGGAATGCAATTCCACCGGCGGAAATGAAGATGCGTGTGCAGCTCCAGCTGATCAGCGGCTGTCACTTCCTGGATAACTGGTCTCGGTTCAGCTCTTCTTTTTTTCCCTGCTGCTGCATCTGCACTCCTTACTTTTTTTCTCTTTCCTCCTTCCTGGCCTCGGACGAGCTTCCCTCTCTCTTGCCCGGCTCCCCTCCAGCCTCACGCGGCCACCTCCTGCCTGAGGTGCAAGCAGAAGGCATGGCTGGAAGCGGCGCTGGCAGCATTTAAGCTTCTGGCAACACCTGTTCACCTAGCTACCCAGCCTGAGGTGGGGGGCTGACCCAGGAAGGAGAGCGCGGGAAACACTAAGCAAATTGTCACCCCAGTGAGCGATACTGATAAAGTTGTAAGTCAAGGACTTAACAGTTCACTTGAACAATGATGATCATTCAAACCACTCCCACCTGGTCACATGGCCGGCAAGCCACTCCTACCCAGTCACATGATCATTAAGCCACACCCACAAAATTAGCCACACCCACAACGTGGCAGTAAAAATTTTGGCTGCCTATTACTGATCTAATCCAAATATAAGTCAGGTTTTAACTCAGCTGCCTTAACTTAATTCTAAACAGGACACTGTTACATTTCAGATTATACTTGTACAGATGCTGTTAAAATTGAAGTGTATGTTATTATCTGCTATTTAAAAGAAGATACAACAGCACTGGTCTCTTCAGATCAAGCATTTATTTTTAAAAACCTTTTCATTTTGTGTTAAGTTGTCCAAAACAATAATAAAGCAGTCTTTAAAAAATAAATCTAATAATTTGAACATTCTATAGGCATTTATAGTTATTGACTTCTTCCTTGCATCCAATTTCAGCAACTGATTAGCACAAGAAAATAAAATTCTGCCCAGCAATTTTCCTCCTTGCAGTTTTAGTTTCATTTCTGCATGTGGGCCTGCCTGGAGCCTCAGTCAACTTCTGGTCAGGAGGCTGATCAGAGCCAAAGGGTGGGGGTGGCTGGGTGGGGCTACATTTGGTGTATAAGAAGCACCCAAGTTTTTACCCTGTGTTGGGGATGGGGTGGAGTAAAAAGGTACATCTTATACTCCAAAATTACAGTACTTAAAAAAAATGTTTTAGCAATGAGTCAACTGCCTAAGTTTCTGAATTATTAACAAGATCATCCCCAGGTGTTCCCTGCTTTCGGACATCACTTTACCTAAAATATTTCTGGCAGTGGATCAGCTATTTCATGTTATAACAAAGTCACTGATAAGATGCGCTACAGGTATTGTCATTTATATCCTGTCCTTTGAGTATAAATAGGTGGCCAAAGGCCCAAACAATTTGAAGTTCATTGTGGAACTAAAATCCTGGAAAGATGTGTCACTCTTCCAAAATACTAAAAAAAAACCCTGCAAGTCCAATTGGTCATGAAGCCAATGGAAATCCCAAAGGTGCTTTTCAAAAGTCCAGTTGCCTTTTGACTGAGAATTTCCAAAGACTTAAAGCCACTGAAACGGAGCCCAAATTAATTGAGACTTCCCTCCCCTTGCCTTCTGTACAATTGAGTTTGATTCTCAGAGGCAATCTGGACAAGACCCTGCAGTTTCTTATCAAGATTTTTCAGAAATGGTTTGTCTATGTATTAAATAGGCAATTTGTTGTTTTTACTCTTTGCCAACTTCATTGTCCAAGTTGAACAGCTATAAAATGAACGGCTAAAAGAACAAGGTTTTTTTTTTAAATAAAACTTTCCTATAGTTAGTATAATATGGATGTCAGAGCCATGTGATTTTAAAGATTGCTGAACAGACAGCCATAAACATATGAAAGAAGACAGGAAATATCTCCAACTCCCTTATCTTATCCCTTGGAATCATCCAACAAAGATGACTGGCAATAAATCCATGCAATACAATGTAGCTCTTTTCATTTAATGAAAATGGAGTTCATTGAGAAAAATGACCCCTGGCAAGCAGTTCTTAAAGCTTAGAACTATGACGCCTAAAACATGATCTAAGTATTGCCCACAAGATCATATGCTGCAACGTTCTGCCTGTCAATGACTACTTCAGCTTCAATCGCAACAACACAAGAGCACACAACAGATTCAAACTTAATATTAACCGCTCCAAACTTGACTGTAAAAAATATGACTTCAGCAACTGAGTTGTCGAAGCATGGAACTCATTACCTGACTCAGTAGTGTCAAACCCTAACCCCCAACATTTTTCCCTTAGACTATCCACGATTGATCTCTCCAGGTTCCTTAGAGGACAGTAAGGGGTGTGCATAAGTGCACCAGTGTGCCTTCCGTCCCCTGTCCAATTGTCTCTCCTTATCTCATTTATCTTTTCTTCCTTTCAAATTTGTTCACCTACACTTTTATATCTTTTCTTCTATTCGTTTCTTTAGTTATATTACTAAATATCTATTCTCTTCAATGTGTATTATGTATTGGACTAAATAAATAAATAAAATAAGTAAATAAATAAAATAAATAAAGATGTATTTGATGCGTTAATACAAGAACAATGACAACTTGTTATAATAAACAGGTCAAGGCTTGTAATAACCTTGGGCTGAAATCCAGCAGACTCTGACAGCTTCTGGAGAACTGGTAGTGGAAATTTTAAGTAATCTGAAGAACTAGTAGCGAAAATTTCAAGTAGTTCCTGGAGAACCTGCAAATACCACCTCTGGCTGACTTCAGAGTGGGATGGGAATGGAAATTTTGCAATATCCTTCCCCCAGGAGTGGGGAGGGAACGGGGATTTTGCAGTATATTTCTCCTACCATGTCCACCAAGCCATGCCCACAGAACCAGTAGTAAAAAAAATTGGATTTCACCACTGTTTGAAACCATCAGACTGGCGGCTGCTGAGGAACATGGAAATTTATGTTGGTCACAGTGTTCTGGGTGGATAGTGTTGAAAGATTTCAAACTGATTTTGCTGTTGGAGGAGAACTAGAACAGGTATTACACTAAACTGCATATCCATCACTCAGCCAGCAGCAGAATGTTAGTGCTCCTATCAATTACTTAAGCCAGCTCACGAATCTGGAACATGGTTTGAAAAATCGAATCGCAGTTGGCTTGGGTGGAGTTGGAAATGAAGCTCTTTTGCAGTGCAGTGAAAATGAGAATATTTCTTGGCAGAAGATTGTTCTATATAAGCAGTTCAGTTTCTTTACAGTTGTTGCTGAGTCTGTAAAGACAGGAAGAGACAAATATCATAGTTCATGAAATGGTTTTTTGGCACTAACCAGTTGAGAGAAAACAATCTTAAGAAAATAGGAATTTGGTTTCTGGAGAGAAGTTTTTATGGATTTCAGTGTACAGAAACAACATGGACACGTGTCTATGGAAATTTTCAGTCAGCCAGATCATGGTTGTCCCAAAGTTAAAAAGCTGTCTTAGGAGCTGAAGAAGCTTCTTGGATGAGAAGTGAAACGTCTTTGAAGAAAAAATAAAGAAAATCCAGTTGCCTCTTTGTAAAAAAAGCACCTTTGGAACAAAATGGACATGTGTTTTGTTTTGTGGTGAGAAAATATCCTGTGTAAACAATGTCATGTGTAGCCCAAGCAGTTCTGTAACCATGTTGGTTCTTTGGCTCAGATACAAACTATGAACTGTAATTCTAATAGATCATTTTTGGATAAACGGCAAGAAATCAGAAAAGGGACAGTTTGCTTGGAATTGATTCATCCTGTTTTGCCTATTTGAAAAAAGGCAATGCATCCCTACCAGAATCTCTCTCTCTCACACACACACATACAGAGAGAGAGAGAGAGATTCTGGTAGGGATGCATTGCCTTTTTTCAAATAGGCAAAACAGGATGAATCAATTCCAAGCAAACTGTCCCTTTTCTGATTTCTTGCCGTTTATCCAAAAATGATCTATTAGAATTACAGTTCATAGTTTGTATCTGAGCCAAAGAACCAACATGGTTACAGAACTGCTTGGGCTACACATGACATTGTTTACACAGGATATTTTCTCACCACAAAACAAAACACATGTCCATTTTGTTCCAAAGGTGCTTTTTTTACACACACATACAGAGAAACATATTCTTGCTGATAATGAAAAGGAGACTAATATAGATCTATTGCAAGGTATTTTGCTCTCATCAACTAGCCATACACCCCAGACACACATTACAAAACAGCTAAGTAGCCTGCAAGCTCCAACTACTCAGGATATCATCCCCAATCCACAAACATCAACTAATCAGCGTACATAAATTACATCAACGATTCCAGGTGTTACCCCGGGTGGGACCTTGTCAAAACATTGCCAGAAATCTCTAAATCCTACATGGAAAGAAACCCGAATATGCCAAGACCTTCATATACATGTATATATATATGAAGGTCTTGGCATATTCGGGTTTCTTCCCATGTAAGTTTCAGAGATTTCTGGTGACATTTTGATGAGGTCCCACTCGTCATCTTCAGGCTGCTACTTCTGTCCTTGTGCTAGGACGAACACTGCAAGACCTGAGCTGCCTTCCCTTTATAAATACTGGTGGGTGGGTGTGGAGTGCTGGCTCAGCAGCTGCAAACTGTGATGAAACTTCCCGGTGAGTCAGTGGGGTAACACCTGGGGTCATTGATGTAATTGATGTATGCTGATTAGATGATGTTTGTGGATTGTGGGTGATATCCAGAGTAGTTGGAATTTGCAGACTACTTAGCTGTTTTATAATGTGTGTCTGGGATGTAGCAGCTATACCTGTGACATGTGTGTGTGTGTATGTATCAGCAATTTCCTTACTACATTAAGGAATGGTATATTTACTTAGTACAGTATACTTTAAAATCTTTGCACACCCAAACATACTTTTGAAGCCCTACTGAGTGCAATAACTGATTTCTGAATTAACATTTGCACTGTCCTACACTTCAAAACATCTAAAATTTGATAACCTAACTGCTGCCTATTCCAGCAGTTAAGCATTTCAGTATGTTTGTATTTAGGCTTGTACACATATTCTGACATACCTCAAAAGCAGTAGTTCCCAACGTGAGGCCCATGTCCTCAAGGTGGCAATTTAATTTTTAATGGGGGCAATTGGAACCTTGTTTAAACCAAGGTAATGGCCTTTAAAGGCTCTCTCCATGTATGTATAATAAAAAACAAGAAAAAAATACATTGTTATAAATGAACAAGCTGCAAAAATCAATTATCCTGCAACTTAGCACGTGTAAGTATTAAGCTCTGATACCAAAAACAACCCATGTATAAAGCATAAAGCTTTATTTTGTCATGTATATATGTTGTTCTTCCTTTTTTTATATGGATTTCTATGCATAAATAAGTATGTAATTGTATGTACTTTGTAATGTTGTATTGTTGTTTTGTTAATCTTTTTTTAATGTAAATAACTAATAAAGTATTTTTTCAAAAAAAAGAGGCTCTCTCCATGTAAGTAGGAGTTCACTTTGTAAATAGTAACAATTATATGGTGTGTGTGTGTGTGTAAACCAGGATTTTAGAGATGCTTAGGTAGGGCATGGCCAAAAAAAAAAGGTTGGGAACCACTGCTCTAAATGACTAAAAATGAGGAAATCCTTTTAAAATGATTGAGATTATGCTGGAGCCCATGGTTGCAGGTTTTTGAAATCTTATGACTGTACATTTTTTAATCAGCTTTGATTTACTTCTTGACTTTTTATTTTCTTCATGTTTTTTCTCTCATTCCTTTCCTTGTCTTTTTCTCTTTTCACCCTTCCTTAAAGCAAACGTAGTAATGCAATGAAATAAAATACTTCCTTTTAATTTAATTTATCCCCATTTAACTTGGGGCACTTCAGCGAATGCTTCTCTGTAAGAAATTACCTCAAATAAAATATTTAATTAAAAGAATGCCAGAGGAAAAAATATGAGAAAAGTCTCCTCTTGTTTCTGATGCAGTAAGCTTCAATTCCTTCAATGAGACACAAATAATGCATTCATTAAATGTACAGTATTTTTCACTTAATGTTTCCTTAAAAATTGCTAAGTAACTTCCAACTACAACATTCTGTTTGTGAAAAGAATAACATTGTTGTATAAGTGACTTCAGCTTTAACCTTGAGTAAACTCATCTTGGAATAAACAGATTTAAATCAATGCATTAAACTTGTTTAAACTGTTTAAACATGAACACAAAATATTGCTGAAAACAAAACAAATAGATTTAATATAAGATTAGCCTAACACACACACAGAGACAAATGAAATCAATTCAGTTAATATATGTTCTTCAAGTAGAATCTCTTTGCAATTTATTGCAATAACATTTACTAAATCCTAACAGATATGTAAATATATATTTTGGAACGTTTGAGAAAAAAGTCATTCAAAATATTTATTAGTGATACTTCAAAGATGAGAAGTAATATTCCATACAATGCATAAATAAATACATAAATAAATAAATAATGGAAAACACGAGGTCAGCCCTGGAAGCCCTTTTTTATGTTAGGCCTGCCACATTTTGTACTGTGGAAAAATGGGAGTGGGGATTAAATGGAATGTGAGCGATATATAGCCAAAATAATATTCCTTTCCCAGAGAGTCGAGGACATCTTGCCCTGGCACCTGGAGTCGGATGACTGGGAGGTATCTCCGGTTGGGACGGTGTGTGATTGGGCCATGTTATGGCCATGTGAGTGCTGGGCAAGGTCTTGAACTTTCATTTGGGTGTGGAAAACCTGGACTTCTTTAGATTCAGGTTTTCCCAAATGTGCCAATATGACATCTCTAATAAAATGGAATTTTAAGGAATTTCAAGCCTCAGAGTCTTCTTTCATTGGGGGTATTACTTGGAACCATGACATTAACCCAAATCCCTTTTAAAAATTAAGCAGAACCTTGGGGCGCTGTCCAGGGTTCTGAGCCCCAAGTGTCAACCCAAACCCGGGCGGTGCAAAGACTCACGGAAGATGGAGGATGACCTACTATATAAACTGTATGTGTATGTACACACACACATGCATGCACAGCTCTTCTAAAATTATACACATTCAACCTCATCTACCGCGATAGGAAAAACATACCCAGACCCCAGAGGGGAAAAAAAATAAAAAAAATCATTTTTTCTACTGGTTCTGCGTACTTGACTGTATCCATAGGAGCCCATCTCTGTTATAGGTCTGGTCAATAGGGACACTGAACTTCCAAATGTTTTTCTTTGGCTTCAGTTCCCCAAGCCTGACCTTTGACTTTGACCGGGGCAAGAAGAACTCTGCGAAAGCTGACAGACAAGGGATGAATTGCCAGATAGGCTGTTGAAATCCCACTCTTTCCAAGTGAAGCCGAGGGAACTCAAGCCAGCGAAAGGCCTCCAGCCCCGGTGGGAGAAGGCAGTGGGGACGATGACCCAATGGGGAGTGCAACCATCTGGCCATTCAAAACTAAGATAGTAGTGCCAGAAATAGAGGTCCAAGGGGAACTACGTGCAGTCATAGATGTCAGGATATTATAACAGTAAACTGATATAATATCCCAATACTGGAGGAAGGTCAATGTAATGGCTATTATATGTAGATAATGCTGAATCATTGTGAGTCAACTAAATATCCTGAAACCTGATTGGTTGGTAAATATATAAAAATATAAGACACTTTTGCATGTGGGTGTGGTTGCTGTGGTTGTAAGGGTAAGGGTAAGTGGTTGACTAGTTGTAGTGTGGCTTATGTATAGTAAGATAGAGTATAAGTAATAGTGTAAATAGAGAAGTAATCTTTGCTACGAAGAAGTAAATATATTTTCTCAAGAACTCCTGCTACAGTGTGTTCATTTGAAGACTTCAGCTTCTTATATATTTTAACAGAATGTGGATGTGTGGTAAAGCCAAAGAAAAACACACAGACTTAGTTATGCTTAATAAGTACTATTTACATATATACAAAATAGAAACAATCCATAACAAGCACTAAGCAAACACAAGCACCAAGCAAGTACACTCCCCTTCAAGGCAAAGCAAAAGTGAATGAGCGATAAAGCATAATTGAGGGAAGGAGTACTAGCGCCCTCTTATGGCGAACCAGCCCAAAATATTTAAAGTGATAGTACAAGAGACTACAATAGGTAGTTTACAATGGCAAACCCTAACAACCATGTACCTTGTACTAACAAAGTATATTGTTCATGAACCTGTTTAGTTATGAAACAGTCAAATATATGAGAATGTCATATCTTTCTTTCTCCATCAGTCTCTGGTCTTCTTGGCTTCCTGAACTTCTATGAAAAACCAAGAGAAGAATTCATGAGACCAGATGGGCTTTTGCAGACCAGAAAATTAATGCATTTTATTTTGTTTATGTATAATGTTTAGCTGTAAGCTGCCCAGAGTCATTATGAATTTGGGTGGTCTCAAAATTAAAACAACAAATAATAAGATAAGATTGGGCCGCCAGAGAACTTTCAAAACAGAAAATCCACAAACTATGCTGGCTGGAGAATTCTGGGAGTTGAAGTCCACAAGTCTTAAAGTTGCCAAGTTTGAAGACCTCTGAATAACTGCCCCTTACTATGTTTGAAAGAAATTCCCACACATCTTGAGAAAAATAAGAAAACAAAAATCCTTCTAATGAGAAAAAGAAAAATACTGGGGTTTAAAATTTATTTTTAAACTATTTTTAAAAATAAAGGGGTCAAAAATACTAAGGAAAGTAAGTCGTAAAGCTCTGAAAACACCTTCTGATAAGAGAGGGGTTGTGAAGAACCCCAATATATGTTCTATGTTTGTTTGTATTTTGTATTGTGTTTAAAATAAAATTTTAAAAAAGAAAAAAAAAGATCAAGGAGTCTTCCTATCATTGATGTGTTTCACCCAAGCATGTAGAAATTCTTGACAGGAAAAAAATACTTACTCTTCTCTGATGTTTTTTCTCTTGAACATTCTGAATTGTTGATTCATGGAATGATAATTGACTTGCTCTAGAAATATCTTTGAAAGAAGAACATCTTACCTGCTCTTAGTAAGAAAACATAAACTAGATCCTGGCTTTGAGATTCTGAGATCTGTTATCTAGTGGCTGAAAAGCTGCAACTAAAACTGTGAGAAAATTTCTTTCCGGAAATTCAACATTCTAACTCAAAAAAGTTCTTGAGTTCCTGGAAAATATATTAATGAGCTAGTGGGATGGAGAAAAATGTTAGGGGTTTAGGGGCCAAAGTTGCAAAATGATCTTTAAAAGCAGCTGTTTGTAAGAAAGGGACTTCTTAAAAAAAACCAAACACAATAACGGGATTTTTTTCCCCCCAATGTAAATCTTCTGCACTGCTTAGTTTATTCAATAAGCAGTTTCTTGCGTAGGGATTTCCAAAATTTATAGAGATTTGTGCAAACATCCCTGCTAACTAAGTAGCTTGGCTGTACTTTTACTTGTGAAGTGAAATGGCAGCAACCAAGCAGAATAATTATTTAGAACAGAACACAATGTATTTGGCATGATATAGCTTCATAAAAGTGCTTTATCTCAAAAGAGACAGAACCGAGGGAGTAAAAGCAAATGGTTTGATCAAAAACATGCTAAGCTATGGCAGATGCAAAAGTCAGAATTTCTGTTCACTCCAAATAATAACAACATTGATCAGCTGCAGGCTGCAACACACAAATAAATCCCATCAATTCTGTTAAATTCTTTTTTTGTGTAAAGAGTGTAATATTAGGTGGTTAGTGAACACAACAAAGTACAGTACCTCTAATACAATCATTAACAGGACACCAGAGGAAAAAATATATCATTCACCTTAGAAGAAACAATTTCCACAAATGCTTTCATTTTATGTCAATGTTACCCTCTGAGAAGCAGAGTGGGGAAAAATAATTTTGGTTTTGTCTGTTGTATTTCTTTTTGTCCAAAAATATATCATTGGTTGATAATATTGAAAGGCACCAGGACAAATGCACCAGCTTCCATCCAAGCCCACATTAGATCCACAAGTGTTTTCTGGCTGGAGTTCAGATTGAAAGGTATCCAGATGATCTATTTCTTCCAGAGCTGTTTGGAGCTGGAAACTGAGCTTCACAACTTTTCATAAAAAGGCTAATAAAAATTGCCCAACCGTGTTATATACATCATCATCTTTTTCTCCTTCTTTGATTCCTTTTTTTACCACTTTGGATGTCGAGGGAGATACAAAGGTCTGGTTCTTGCACTTCTGGCAGCCTCAGCTATTGTTATTAGATGCTCTTTTTCTATAGGCCTTGTATGGCAGCGGTCTCCAAACTTTTGGGCACCAGAGCCTGGCTCAGTGGAGAGAGGTTTTTCTGCAGATCGGAAGGGGGGTGGTTTTGTGTGCTGCCTGCATTCTGTGGATGGGGCTTCTCTTGTTTGTGTGGCCTAGTTTTCGGAATGCTACGGACTGGTGCCAGTCCATGGATTGGGTATAATGGACCCCTGTATGGTATAGAACAGTGATGGTGAACCTTTTTGTCCATGCGCAAGTTGCCATACCAATAATTCAATGCCTGAATTATGGTCAAAACCAGCTTCTCCTGCCCCCCCCCAAGGTTCTCTGGAGCCAGGGAAGGACCTGTTTTCCAGCTTCTGATGTGCCCAGTAAGCTTGTGTTTCACCCTCTCCAGGCTCCAAAGGCTTCCCTGGAGCTGGGGGAGGATAAAAACACCCTCCCCCATTCTTCTGGAGCAGACTTGGGCAAGGGGTGGCCCGTGGGCCACATCCGTCCCGCCCTCTGTCTGCGACTGGCCCATCCGTTATCTGTGATCGGTCCATGGAAGTCGGGGTCCGCTCCAGTGCGAGGATGAAAGAGCTCACCGTGTCTGCCAGGACTCCTCCGGTTCCTGCTTCCCTGATGAATCATGAGGAAAGCAGGAAACGGAGGAGTCCCGGCAGATGCAGTGAGCTCTTTCATCCTCACACTGGAGTGGACCCCGACCTCCTACTGAGAGCAGCTGAGCACAGAAACCATGCAAACACTCCAGCGCAGTGACTGTGGTGCACTGTGTTGCCGTAAAGCAAACAATTAGGGGTCTGTAGAGCGGGTCTGGCCAGGGTCTGGGTCTTTAGAGTGGTCAGCACCGAAAAAATCCCATAACTGTGAGCAGTACAGGAGTGGTACACAGATACCACATGCTTCCTCCCCTGTCCCCTGTAGCAGCTACTAGTGCTCTGAAAAGATAGCATATGTTGTTGTGATTCAGCCTGAGGCTCCTCAGGGACTGGCTGGAGCTCTGCCGGATCCATGCCCAGAGGAGGAGGACAGTGACCAGGAGGGGGAGGACCAGGCAGACGGGGGAGAGGAACGTCAGGAAGAGGAGGAGGGAGAGCAGCCTGAGACCCCCCGGGGGGGGGCTCTCCCCAGCTAGTAGCCTGGATTCATTGGATGAAGACGCACAGGCTATAATAGACATGAGGCAGAGACGTGCAGCTCAAAGAAGGGGCCAATTAGAAAGGTATTTCCATCCCTGAATTGGCAACAGCTGGGTTTGGGTGTGGTTCTCCTCAGCAGGGTTGAAAAGGCAGGCCCGCCCTTACAGTCTTGTGGAGAGTTATCAACTGGGAGTCCTGTGACCTTGCTTCGATTCTTGGCGTCTCTGATCTTGGCTTGTGGCCTAGAAGCCTGGAAGACTTGGGGGAGGCGTGGGTTTTATTATCTCCAGTGTTGTTTTTGCCAGCAAGAATCCTGTTTTATTGCCTGGCCTTCGTGAAACCTCTGTGAAGCTTCATCATGTTCCTGTCTGTAAGAACAGTTTTTGTTACCTGTGTTTGCTTTCCAGTGTATAAACTGCCTTTGCTTTTTACCAGTGTGTCTGGATACTCTTTTTGGTTGGTGTTGGCGTCTGGGGGGACCCAGACAGAACAATATGTATACTATATACAGTATTGGATAGAACTGAGTTAATTATATTAGTCCGGCCCTCTAAAACCATCCCAATTTCTCATGCGGCCCCATGGCAAAATGAATTGCCCACTCCTGTTCTGGAGGCTCTCTAGAAGTCAAAAATGCCCTCCCGGAGCCTCTGTGTGAGCCAAAAATCAGCTGGCCAGCACACACATGCACATTGGAGCTGAGCTAGGGCAATGGTTCATGTGCCAGCAGATATGGCTCTGTGTGCTACTTGTGGCATCCGTGCCATAGGTTCGCCATCACTGGTATAGAATATTTCCAGGAAAGCAAACCACTTGCATTCATCAATGATGTCTTAAGGAAAGTGCGGACCAGCATTGAGTTCCTGGATGGACGGTAGGGGATGGCGTTCCGGTAGGAAAAATGGAGCTACATGTGCAGTTCCACGTCCTTGACACATGGGGGCGTGTGAACAAGATTTGGCATCTGTGCACAGGAAGCCAAATCTTTTGTGAGAACACTCCCACGCGTGGGATTTCACCAATTTTCGGCAGTTTTTTGCTTCTGCAAAGCAAGAAACACTGAAAATTGGCAAAATTTCACACATGCGAGTGTCCTTGTGTGAGATCTGCCTTCCTGAGTATTGCAGAAGTCAAATCTCACTTGGGTGTGTGTACACATGCGTCAGGAACTCGGAGCTGTGCACGCAACCACACTAGAAGAGGCAACGATGGGAAATCCCTGTCTGGTACAGACTAACTCTTTCTTAAAAGCATACAGAAACTCTCTGCTTAAATACAACCAGAAGTGAAACAGCTACCCACAAAATGTTAATAACTGGCTGACTGCTGACTGCAAAGAGCATAACATTCTTCCATTCCCACCACTTAGTTAGATCCAAAGAAAAGTGAAACATCTTCAAAAAAAATCAAGAAAGTTCAGTTGCGGGGATTGTCAGGATTAAGCATATCCTGAGGTACAGTAATGTCCCAATGCAGAAGGAAGGAATACGAAGAGAGTGCTGAGTCATTCTGAGGTAATTAAGCATGCAGCAACCTGATTGGGTGATAAATATTTAAATATGCAAGAGCTTTTGTATTGCTCTCTCTGATGATTCTCTGATTCTCTCTGATCCATGTTCTGAAGTTCCTGTTGCTGTATTGCTGTATTGATCTGTTGGTTCCTGTGAGTTACTGTAATTGAGATAGTTGTAGTGATATACTACTGAGATACTAGTGTGATGTATGTATAGTATGATGGAGTACAGTTAGTAGTGTAAGTAAGAAGTAAATATATTTTTGCAAGACTTCCTGCTGCTGCTGTGTTTCATTGAAGACTTCAACTCCATATCTATTGGTGTGTGTCTGACTGATTGGGTTGGTTAGCTGGTTGGGCTGGCTATTTTCCGAAAGTGTAGCTCTGATAGGAATGAGCTAGATCAGTGATAGCTAACCTCTTCTGGACTGAGTGCCCGTAGCATGCGTGTGTGCGCAAATGTGTGCCCGAACTCCAAAATACAATGTGGGTAATCCCAGTGAATATGCCCCCAGCCCACCCACACATTCGCCCCTGCACATGTTTCGCCCCTGTGCATCCGTGTGTGCCCCTGCATACCTCCTGCGCATGCATGTCCCCCAGCACATCCCCTGCCCCCTGACAAGCATGTGCTTTTGGGGGAGCAGAATGGGGTTTGGGCACAATCCATGCACATGCTACTCCCTTGCATGTGCCCCATGACCCGCACCCTACACATGCGTGGCATAGACCTGAAGACCAGCTGGCTGGTGGGAGGTGTGTGCGCATGCACAACATAGCTGAACTGGAGCGAAAGCTCGGGTGCCCACAGGTTCACCATCATGGAGCTAGAGTTGTTAACCTGATCCTACGCAGCTTCTGCTCCGGCAATCTCACACTACTCCCAAGAGCCTACAAAACTTTTGCCAGACCCATCCTAGACTACTGCTCATCTGTCTGGAACCCATACCACATCTCAGACATCAACACCCTTGAAAATGTCCAAAGATATTTCACCAGAAGAGCCCTTCACTCCTCCACTCGAAACAGAATATCCTACGAAAATAGATTAACAATCCTGGGCCTAGAAAGCCTAGAACTACGGCACCTAAAACACGATTTGAGTATTGCCCACAAGATCATATGCTGCAACATTCTACCGGTCAATGACTACTTCAGCTTCAACCGCAACAACACAAGAGCATGCAACAGATTCAAATTTAATACGAACCGCTCCAAACTTGACTGTAAAAAATATGATTTCAACAATCAAGTTATCGAAGCGTGGAACTCATTACCGGACTCAATTGTGTCAACCCTAACCCCCAACATTTCTCCCTTAGACTCTCCACGATTGACCTCTCCAAGTTCCTAAGAGGCCAGTAAGGGGCGTACATAAGTGCACTGGTGTGCCTTTCATCCCCTGTCCAATTGTCTTTCCTTTCTTTCACCTATCATATATATTCTCTTCCTTTCATATATCCTCTCCTCTAAGTTCACTTTCACCCTTATATATATTACCACATATCTATTTTTCTTCCTATGTATTTGTGTATTGGACAAATGAATAAATAAATAAATAAAAATAAATAAATAAAATAATAAATATTATTTCTTCCTCACCATTCAAAAATTGCTATTCAGCCACCCATGTTTTATCAGGTGCTCACACAGGAGATGGGAAGGGAGACAAGCAGATGATTCCCATTGCATCGCTTAGTAATTTCCCCCAATTCTTCTCTGTAGATGGAACAAACCTAGCCTTACTTCTCTTTCCAGCTCTTCCTCTGTTGTCCCCTCTTCCCCCTTGAAGGACAATGTGTAGTTGTGCCAATAAATGTTTTTTTCCTTCAACAACCAGCAGACTTTGGTGTGTGTGATTTTTCCCAGAATAACAGAAAAATACAATCCCACTTTGCTGGCTTTCTCTCAATCAACACTCCCACAACCGCTATTTACATTTGGAAAGCAAGATCATTTATTAATTGCAGCTGCTCAATTAACAACAGAGTTTGCTTGGTCTTCAAGCATTGCTAGTCAAACATTAGCATTTTAACATTTGTTTCCCACTATGTAAAAGGTATCATGTCAAAGTTTAAAAGACTATTTGGAAGTGATTGATTGAATTAATTGCCATACTTGTCTTGGATGCCTTTTGTTCTAGATACCCTTATTATTATATTTCAACGTGCTGGAACGTTGGAAAACAATAATTAGAATATTTTAATTCTCAATGTAGAATTTGTCGCAAGTAAAAAAACATTGCACGATGAAACACATGTGACCTTTTCCTAAGCCCATAACTTGGTGACAATGTACCATGGCTTGCAAAGTATCCCTTTGTAAGTTTATTATACTTTCAGATAGCATTTAGAACCACAACATGAATTTGTCAAAAATGTTAGAAGCCAGGCTTCAAAGACATTTCTCCTTCCCCCAGCAAAAGACAATTTCCCTGGCTTGCAGATGGTGTACAGCCCTTTCTCAACTGAACGCATGAGGTCATTTTGTTCAAAGGCAGCTGTAGGCCACATTGAAGCCAAAAGTTCATGAATCCTGCCAGTCCCATTACCAGCTGGAAGTTGCACTGAAGTTATCACTGTACATTCTATTGTCCCAATTAAAATGTAAAACAATAACCTCAAGCAAACTATATATGTTGGGAGATGGGAAAATATCACATGCTGTCTTGGAGAGAATGCATTACTGCCAAAAGATAGCATTTGCACAGCAGTGCCTAGTACATATTATCTCCCCTCATTTCTTCCCACAGTCAAGGATATAAATAAACAGACACAACAAGGGGGAGAGGAATAGAAACAACTCTTCTGGCCTTACCTAAACTCTGCATAATTACTAGCTATTTTCATGCTCAGTGAAAAAGAATTGTGTTGTTGGAAATATGATGCACATCAGAGCCTGTGTGTGTGTGTGTGTATTTGTGTTTGTGTATATATATACTCCCTTAATTTTCAAATTCAGCAAAATAACATGTGACACGTACAGATAGAATTGTCGGCTATCAATAAAATTAACTGCCTTGGAAATGGCCCTGGGTTGGGCCGAGAGGCAAATAAGGAGCTGTGATGTTCCTTCAATACACCAGGGTGATTCGACACAAAAATATGTAACCCTTCCCTGGTGCACAGCTGAAGGGATTGGATACTGTAGCCTAGAGGATAATTCTCTGCCTTACAAGGCAAAGGTTGCAGGTTTAAGTCCCAGTGGGCAGTGTTCCCTCTAATTTTGGGGGGGGCGGGGCCCCCCCGGAAAAGTATAGTCTCTGAGCGGCAGTCCCTTCGGGTCTGGGCAGCACAGAAATAACAAACAAACAAACAAACAAACAAACAAACAAACAAACAAATAAAAAACCCACCCTGTTTTGCCTCAGAGAATTTCAAAATAAAATACTGTACTGTGTGTCTATAACAGTGAGCTCATAATAGGGCAACTCTATCAATATCAAAATGCCACTTAAATAGTTGAGCTAGTTTCAAACTAGATTTTGATTTTCTTTCTCTCTTCCTTACTTCCATTCTTTCTCTTTCTCTTTTCCTTCCTCTCTTTTTTCTATCTGTTTCTCTCTTTTCCTCTCTCTCTCCTTCCCTCTCACTCTTTCCCTCTCAGCTTCTGGGCAGGTTTGGAAAACTCTGAGTTGATGATGATTTTTAAGTGAGCGATTGCTCACTGCTCAGCTTAGAGGGAACTATGCCAGTGGGTATGGCTAGCTGATGAGGCCAAAATAAGGCCGAAATAGATCTATCCTACTCTCCCTTAATTTTCAAATTCAGCAAAATAACATGTGACATATATATATATGATACCCTGGGATGATACCACGGTCTTTCGAGACTGAATGATGCCAATGCAATGCAATTACATATATGTACATATTACATATTTGTAATATACACATAAATGTAACATTTTTTTTGCTGATAAGTGAAAAGGAAGGGAGACTAGTATATATCTATTTCAAGCTTATTATGCTTTCATCGGCTAGTCACACCCTTATTGGGATTTGAACCTACAGACTCTGCTTGCAAGGCAATGTTTTAACCTCTAGACCACAGGCTCTCCGTATCAGCTTGTACCTGGGAAGAAATAATGTTTTGTTCTGTCGAGTCACTCTGGTATACCCAAATATGAGAGGAAGCATACTGCTTTCTTTTTTGCCTCTTGGCCCTGCAGGGGCCATATCCCATATTTTATAGCTGACAAACTATAATCTGTATGTACTCTTACAGACTCTGTACCCTGCAGACTCTACCTTGCAAGGCAATGTTTTAACCTCTAGACCGTAGGTTCTCCTCCGTATCAGCAATATTGAACTTATATTGATTAGTTAGGAAAGGAACTTAGGCGGATAATTCAGTGGCAATGCTAACCATGTGTGGCACTTGTGGGAAACATAGATTTCATGTGGGGAGAAAATGGTTTGAAAATAAAATTAGGAATACAATTAGTATACACCCTCCTTGTCTTTTGAAAGTTACTCAAGACCCACCTATATCTCAAGGCATGGGGGAACTAAGACAACTCCCCCAGGCTTTTTATATTTTATGTTTGGTGTATATGTGCTGTATGGTTTTTAATTATTGGGGTTTTTATATATTTTTATAATTAGATTTGTCCCATTGTTATACTGTTTTTGTTACTGTTGTGAGCCGCCCCGAGTCTTCGGAGAGGGGCGGCATACAAATCTAATGAATTATTATTATTATTAGTCCTTTTTTTCCAGTGACCGCAATTTGAACTGGCAACTTTGCTATTAAGCATTGTAGTCACAAAGCAAGTGGAAAATTGCACAACTGCAATTCTACTTCCCTTTCCCCCACCCCCTGCCCTTTGGAAGGCTCACCTCAAAGCCAGAATAATGAATAAGAAGGGAATTCATGTTTGCATTTATATTCATAAGAGAGAAAGGGATTGCAAGAGAGTAAGCAAGCACACTGTGAAAGGAATCACAAGCAAATAAGCAGGTATACATTGGAGATGGCACATTGAAAGAAATGCACTGGCACTGACCCATAGTTCCTAATCCTGAGTGGCTCCCAACTTTGAGTGCACTAAACAAGTGTCAGAGGTTACACCATCTTTTTATTTCCTTATAATTTGGGAAGGAATTTTGAGATATGAAATTGCTTCTTGATTACTTTAAGCCTATTTCTCTGTTTAGAGAATCAACTCTACATAAACAGATATTTTTAAAGTCAGTATCATCCAAAACTCTTATACAGTGGTACCTCTACTTACAAACTTAATTTGTTCCATGACCAGATTCTTAACTAGAAAGGTTTGTAAAAAGAAGCAATTTTCCCCATAGGAATCAATGTAAAAGCAAATAATGCATGTGATTGTGGAAACCACAGGGAGGGTGGAGGCCCTGTTTCCTCCCAGGAGATTCTTAGAGAGGCCCCACGGAAGCTTCTCTCTGTCTTTTCTGGCCCTATTTCCTCCCAGGAGATTCCTAGAGAGGCCCCATAGAGGCTTCTCCCCACCTTTTCCGGTTACAGTTTTGGAGGCTCGGGTTTGTAAGTGGAAAATGGTTCTTGAGAAGAGGCAAAAAAAATCTTGAACACCCAGTTCTTATCTAGAAAAGTTCATAAGTAGAGGTGTTTGTAGGTAGAGGTACAACTGTAATAATTTTATACTAACTCTTATACCTAACTCTTATACTTACTAATATACTAAACTTGTATATATTAATCAAATTAAAATGAAATATTTAAAATGTATGGACTCCAGTATATTTATTTATTAGCACTTCATCCAGCATTACTGAACAAGATTCTTGATCCATTTAATTGGATCAGAAAAATACACCTGAATAGAATGGCATTCCTCCTAAAGTTAGATTATTAAGCTTTACCTCTCATTCCTTTCCTTTAAGTAGATTCAGCAAGAAAAATGATAGATGAATGTGCAAAAATTGACAATAGGAACTATCCCCATTTCAAATTAGCAATAGCACTTAGACTTTTGTACCATTCCATAGTGCTTAACAGCATTCTCTGGGCAGTTTACAATGTAAAAGCATTATTTGCATGTTGCCACTAATGACCTTTGAAGGATGGAAAGCTGAATCAATCTTGAGCCCCATCAGGTTTGAACTCTAAACTGTGGGCAGCCTTTGCCTGAAATACTGCACTTTAACCATGGTGCCACCAGGGCTCTTTTTAAAGCTTATAATACTTCTCAGCAATGAGTTATTTAAACAGAAACTTGAAGAGCATTTAATGATGAGACTTATTAAGTTCAAGTCATTCACTGGGGAAAAGCAAAACAGAATAATTCTATTTAACCAGTTTGTTAGATTTCAAATATGAGTCACCAGGAGAGAAATGCTAAAAGTAAACACTTTACATTTTCTTTTGAAACCTTCACCCTTCATCCCTACCTTCTTAGGAAAAAATGTCTTAGAACTTCTGGTGCATTCAGGTTACATATCCTTTCTCTTGTCTCTTTTTTGCTAAAGAGCTCGACATGCAGGTGAAATAGAAAATAAATGGAAAAGGAATTGTATTGTTTTCTAAAATCTTCTAAATGGATAGGTCACTTTGAAAGCAACAGCAGGAAAATGCTGGAATAGAAATTTGGAGAGGATATTGCTGATTATGCTACTCTCATCTTTTTCACACAATGATTTGAGAAGCTACATTTATAGAACTTTAAAAAGGTACAACTATTTAGAATACATTCATGTCTAAGATACTTTTCAAATGTTGCAAATCTATCCATATTTACCCTGTCTAAGCTTAATGGAATATAGGAGGACTCAATTCCAAAATCAGATGCATTGTCTTTATTGTATTAATGTATTAATTTATGTACATTTTTCAACTGTATGTAGGATAACACAGAGAGTATAAATAATTACTGTATTTTTCAGAGTATAGGATGCACTGGAGTATAAGATGCACCTTAGTTCTTTGGGAGGAAAATAGGGAAAAGAATCTGCTTATTAGATATTCATCTGGCTAGCGTCCTCAGTCTGGTAAGCTTCTGCATATTATTTTATCCTCTAGTTAGGGCTTTAAAAAAACCTTATTCCGAGAGAGAGTAAGAATGAAAGAGCTTGCAAGCCAGTAATTCAGAGAGAGTAAGAATGAAGGAGCTTGCAAATCAGTCCGCAATGGGAACATTGTTAGCACTTGTTTAGGGCTGGAAAGAAATTTAGTCAGAGCAAGTTAGAGCAATGAAAAACACTTACAAAGACTTAGGGCTTGGAAAACATTCTTCGCAGAGAGTAACAATGAAAGAACTTGCAATGTAAAAGCTGGGAAGATCGTTAGCACCTAGTTAGGGCTGGGAAAAGAAGCTTTGAAAAAAGCTACATTCAGAGTATAAGACGCATCCACATTTTCAGTCTCTTTTAGGGAGGAAAAAGGTGCGTCTTATACTCCAAAAATATGGTAAATCTAACCCCCCTCCCCTGAAAAATAGTTGCATATGTTAGAAATGGATTATAGTGGAGATCTTTAATTAAATTTGAATCCCACCACTGGGTAGTTCCCTTCAGATAGTTAAGAAGTAAAATATACAGTATTCAACAGCAACAATCAAAGGAGATAAAAAATACTTTGACAAACTAAATACAATAATTTTGCAATTTATTTGACAAGGGAAAAAAGCTACAATAAGACTGAAAATGTTGCCAGAATCTAAGAATAATGGGGGCTTTGGACTACCAAACGGGGTAAAATGACTTTTACTACCAAGCTTCTGTATTAACATGGGTGAAAGAATGGATAACTCTCAGACATAGAAGATTATTGTTTTTGGAAGGTCATGACCTCCAATTAGGATGGCATGCTTTTCTTTGGTATGATACCAGCCTTTAGATGACAGTAAACAATGAAATGTTCTTATTTTTTTGCCTGCCATCTAATGGTTATCCAATTTTTTGTGACCATAATAAGGAGGGGCTAGCAAACTGTGAAGGTCTTTTAAAACATATTTATATTTATTTTAAAAGGACTAGAATAAGTTGCAAGAATGCCAATCATATTGTGTGCTGCTGAAAGTCTGAATAAACAAAAACTCTAGAAAGTGCAAAAGTATTGAGTCATTTATGAAAACATAAGGTGGGAATTTTGGAGCCTCGTGGTATTGGAGACATTCTCTAATACATCATCTTGCTCTGATTCCTGCCTATACATGAGCTGTTTTTGCTAGGACAAGACAGAAACTATTTTATCATATTGTACAAACTGAAGGGAGAGCAGCTGCTGTATTTCAGATTAGGTCATCGCTTGTCTAGAAGAGGTCCCATCCCTTTCCCCCAAAACCACAAGTAACAAGGTGCATCTCCTTAAGGGCCAAATCTACTTTCCACATTCCATTTGTTGACTTTGAATTTGCTGTTGTGGATATTTACAGTTACAGCAAAGAACAGAAACTTCACGTTTTTCTCATATGTGGATTATGTCAGATGAAAATCTTTGCTGATCGTCCCAGCGAGGGAAAGGGCTGGCCTTTTGGGGGGGAGGAAGTTGGACAGAACAGAATTTAAAGGAACAGATCTATCCAGAGCTTTTTGGAACAGTTAAACAATCAACTTTTATGCTGGATAAGAAAGAATTTTGCAGAATTGCTTCTGGCTGGAAGGAGCTTTTCTGCATACCCAGAGAGCCCCAGACAAGCACTGACATTTGTGCCACAGTTTGGCGCCTTCAGTGCTTATGTCTTAAAGCAAAAAAGTTTGAAAAGTTTAGCTTTCATAGCTTTTGGAAGGAAAAAGAGGTTGAAATTTACAACAGCTGAGAAATGTCAGCTGGACTTCTTTGTTATATTAGAAGCATATTAAGGTTTAATTTGAAATAGTAAATGTCATAAAATACTCTTCAGCCCAAACTGGGTTGAGACCCTGGTACATAGGAAATTTCCATTCCATTTGAGCCGGGGTGGCTCAGCAGGTAGAGTGCTGTACTGCAGGCCACTGAAGCTGACTGTAGATCTGCAGGTCAGCAGTTCAGATCTCATCACCGGCTCAAGGTTGACTCAGCCTTCCATCCTTCCGAGGTGGGTAAAATGAAGACCGGGATTGTAGGGGCAATATGCTGGCTCTGTTAAAAAGTGCTATTGCTAACATGTTGTAAGCCACCCTGAGTCTAAGGAGAAGGGTGGCATAAAAATGAAATAAATAAATAAATAAATAAATTTTGGAAGCATGCCCTCCAGGGGTGGGTTCTACTTGTTCTGGATTCTGGTTAGAACTTTGGATAAATTGGAAATAATGCTTACTGAATGCAGCATTTTATAAACAAAAACTCCATTTTTATTTCTCCTCTCCTCCGTATTCAAAATGCATTACAGGCAGTCAAATTCTTTCATCTCATTTCTTCACGATCAGAGCACACAAGCATTTCTCCAGCACTCCTCCCTTATCTTAAGATTTATGGCTAGGCTGCGTTAGTTCAAAGTAATAAAAATAGCTGTTAAACAACAGAGAAAAGACTAGCTTACTTCATAGCCACATCGTGACACATCCATGATGGCTTTACAACATTGAAAACTCTGCCCTTCTTCTCCGCTGGAACCCGGACGTGACAAATAAATCACTTAAGTAATTAACCCATTCATCCCCTTAATATTTCTTCCCTAACACTTGTTCTCTGCATCTCTGCACCCGCCTGAATGTGGATTTAACCATCTATTATCTGTCTCCTTCTGGACTCATAGCAACGTCCTGTGGCTGGCCTCCCACCTGTTCTGACACCTGTAACCCAGGACCTGCCACTAATTCATAAACACTATCTGTATCAGAATCTGCAAAATCTTCAACATCTTCCAACTGACCAGGCGTATATGCAACACTACTTACCTTCTCCACTGGTTCATATTGTGGCAGAAATGCATGTTTTGCACACACATGCAACATGCCCATGCGCCCAGACATGCAATTTAGCTTTGCCACATGCTCAGTAGCTAATAATCAGCATGAAACATCAGCTGGGCTTCGGAAGGAATAAAGGTCAGTATAAACCCAGGGGTGGGAAGCAAAGCCCCCTTTCAAGTGGCAGAACAGTGACATCACCAATAGGTCTCTACTGGTTCATGTAAACTGGTCTGAATTGGGAGGAACCCACCCCTGATGCCCTCCCTTCACCAGATAATCAATTCCCCAGTGGGCTGGGGAATTCTGGGAGTCAAAGTCCATAAATTTTAAAGTGGCCAAGGTTGAATATACCTGATGTACAGGAAAACTACTGTATATTAAGTGTGTTTCCAATAAATTTCTACTCTCAGCTCAGGAAGTACAAGGGCTGACATTGTGGTGTAAGGAAAATAATATTACACTTAACACTAAAAAACCCTAAAGTACGTATAATCATCTTCAGGAGGAAGAGAGATGTACATTTACCATTACACATGAATGGTGAAGAAGTGGAGAGGGTTGGTAGTTTTAGTTGGTAGTTCTTGGTATTTATATCTCGGAGGACCTCTCATGGACTATGAATGTTAACATGCTTCTGAAGAAGGCACAGAAGAGGTTGTATTTCCTGAGAATGCGCAGGAAGATAAATCTATCTCAGCATCTACTGCTGTGCCATTGAGAGTGTCCTGACATGTGGCATTCTCGCATAGCATGGGAGCAGCTCTGCAGTGGACAAAAAAGCTCTACAGAGAATCATTAAAACTGCCCAGAATATCATTGGGCTCCAGCTATCAGTCCTGGATTGTATCTTCACATCTCGCTGTTTTAGGAAGTTGCACACGATTCTCAGAGACTCTTCCCATCCTGCTTACAATCTTTTTGGACTGTTGCCTTCTGGCAGAAGATACAGAACAATTAAAACTCAGACCACACGTTTTCTGAATAGTTTTTAATCCCAGAGCTATAATTGCACTTAACAATGAACTAAAGGGTCACCATCACTGAGCTGTTGGATAGTATTACTTGGTCTGTTGTGTGGATGTTTGGGTGGCTCAGGATAGGGAATTTGTGGCAGGTTGGGGCATAGTTTTGGCATTGTTATGTGTGTTGGGCCTGGTCTTTGGGCGTTATGTGAATTTCCTTGTATGGGTATAATAGGTGTATACTTACAATGACAATAAAGTATTTAAATATTAATTGAGCTTCTAAGACAGGGTTGTCAAACTCATGGCCCATGGCCCTGATGTGTCACATGCTGGCCCTGCCTACTTCAGGTTTAGCGAAGGGGAAAAAGTCCGATACATCACATGATGCCACCGTGACGACGTGAGTTTGACACCTCTGTTCTAAGACAACTCCTTTATGAATAAGGGGACTCTTTTTCTGTTGTGTTATATGATAAGCATATAATCAACCAATTATAGCTATATACGTATATGATTTTATATTTATTTATTTATTTTATTTATTTATTAGATTTGTATGCCGCCCCTCTCCACAGACTCGGGGCGCCATACAAATCATATGTTATATGATAACCAGTTATATGATAAGGCAGTTATATGATAAGCATATAATCAACCAAGCATATAATTAACCAATTATAGTTACAGTATATACTTATATGATTTTATAATTATATGTTATATGATAACCAGTTATATGATAAGACAGTTATATGATAAGCATATAATCAACCAAACATATAATTAACCAATTATAGTTATATACTTATATGATTTTATAATTATATGTTATATGATAACCAGTTATATGATAAGACAGTTATATGATAAGCATATAATCAACCAAACATATAATTAATCAATTATAGTTATATACTTATATGATTTTATAATTATATGTTATATGATAAGAAGTTATATGATAAGACATATATGACAGATATAGGATAAGCATATTGTTGTGGTTAGCTCTGGCCCAGCTCCTGCCCCAAGGACTGTGGATGTGGGGGAGACATCCACATGCTGCAGGCCTGTTTTGCCCCCGGTGGAATCTGATGATGAAGGCTCCTCTGATCAAGAAGACATGAGTGACAGGGAGGAGGAGAGTGTGGCAGACAGCTCAGAAGGAGATCAATTATCTAGCTCCTCCTTGGATTCAGAACAAGAGTTAATGATACAGCCACGCATGCGGAGAGCGATGCATAGGCAACAACAACTGAGAGATTATTATCAAAGAAAATGAGGCCACCTGTGGTTGGGTGGGGCTGTGGTAATTAGTGAGGCTGCTATAAATAGCAGCCTGTGGGTTTGGCCATTGTGGAGGATTATCTGATCGTTGTGTTTTGTGACTGCTTTACTGATTTTGACCTTTTGTGTGCTGATTTCCCCCCACTTTGAAACTAAACCAGGGCGAAGTGTGTTTCACTTTGTGAAAGAAGAAGGACTGTGAATTGCCTCACAGCTGCAAGCTAAGTATCACAGAACTGATAAGGGACTTGTACAAGTTACCAGTTTGTTTGGAGACAAGTGCTCTTTGCTATACCAAAAGAGGGCTTGGTTTAAGTGAATTTTCATTATAAAGAACATTGTTTTGAATTTTCAAACGTGTGTGTGTCTGAAATTTGTACCTGTGAATTTTTGGGAGGAGTCTACCAGAGAGCCCGACAAAACACATAAAATCAACCAAGCATATAATTAACTAGTCCTTAATCACTTTATTCAACTCTTGTTTAAACAGTGAAGGAGAGGACATCTGCAAAAGCCTTTTGGTGTACAGGTAATCCTCAACTTATGACAACAATTGAGCCCAAAATTTCTGTTAAGTGAGACAGTGAAGTCAGTTTTGCCTCACTTTATAACCTTTCTTGCCACAGTTGTTAAGGGAATCACTGCTATTGTTAAATTAGTTACACAGTTTTAAAGTGAACCTGGCTTCCTCCATTGACTTTGCTTGTCAGGTCACAAAATGTGGTCACATAACATGAGTCAGTTGCCAAGCATTTGAATTTTGATCAGATGACCATAGGGGATGTTGCAATGGTTATAAGTGTGAAAAATGGTTATAAGTAACTTTTTTTCAATGCCGTTGTAACTTCAAACAATCACTAAACAAATGGTTGCAAGTTGAAAACTACCTGCATTGATGCATCAGATCAGCCAAGTATTTTCTCTGAAAAATGGCTATCAGTGTTCTGAAGAGAGCTTACATAGGAAATATTGGCGAGCAAGTGACATCTGAAAATAAAACAAAAACAGAGAAAAACCTCCACCCTAAACACAATTTGTTAGATTCGCATGCAATTGAAGAGACTTTTGAGGGATTCTCTGATGGCTGATGGCCTTTGACAGTCGTTCATAGTTCCCACGTCTGATCAGCCAATCAGCGGCTACTATGCAAATCAACTGGAGGTCCATCATTCTGTAACACAATTATTATGATAAACTATTGTGTACCAACAAATGATGCTGCCATATATTAAATAACTTAGCATATAAATGCTTGTTCATATTCCCTTTCCCAAAAGGTAACATTAAAACGAGTTAAGACTTACATAGAAGCAACATGAAGCCATATTTCACATTAAACAATACAATATGCATGAACAACAGAAAAGAAATTTAAAGAAAGCAAGGCCCCGTGAAGAACCTTGCTAAGTTATTGTTATTTTTTAAAATATAATTTATTGATCCAGCACTATAATCTTTTCTGGTTGGTGTTTCCCAGTAACTGCCTCTATGCTAGGAACAGCATGCTGCTATCCTGAAAGGGAGCCATTAATAACTTTATCTTGCACAAATCTCTCAAATCCTTGTTGAAGGGGAGGATTCAAATGTAAGCATCTGCCTCAAACATTTGTATAAACGTAGAGATTTTTGAAACTATGGAGACACGCTTCTAGCTAATCTTAGGTCTTTAACCTGTACCTTCAAGGACAAATTTGTTCCAGACTAAATCTCTATCCAAATCCATCTTTTTATTAACTACAAAAATAAATAAATACGTTTTCAGATGAAATTCTATTTCTTGAATGTTTATGTGTAAGGATTTTCTTCTAAAGACAATGTCCTGGGGAAGCAGACTTCCTCAAACTGGTTTCCTCTAGACAGTGGACGGCTGCAAATATTTTTACAATCGCAATGTGGGTGTGGCTTATTTTGTGGGTGTGGCTTACAAGCCATGTGACCCAGGGTGGCTTAAAGGTATGTGACATCACTCACATCAAGGGTTTGGGTTAGGGTTAGGGTGCCTGGCCTCTCCTCGCCTCAAAGAGATACAATACTATTACTGAACATCCAAAATATGCTATTACTGTACATCCAAAATATACTATTTAATTCTATGTATATATGCATATATACATACATATTACACATAGGCAGACAAAAATATACATTATCTACTATATAAAGCATATGTACACATACGCATGCACAGCTCTTCTAAAATTGTACACATTCAACCTCATTTACTGCGATAGGAAAATTATACCCAGAGCCCAGAAGAGGGGAAAAAGAAAAAAATCCAATTTTTTTCTACCGGTTCTACCGTATTCGTAGGAGCCTATCACTGCCTCCAGATATGTTAGAATTGTCTAGGAATGTTGAGAATTACAGCCCCAGGTCAATGGAAGGGCTCAGTTGGAGAAATTTATATTGCAGCATCACATTCTTGATATTTCACGCACCTTTAAACCCTTCTAAACCAAGAGCCTGTTTTATTTTCTAATGTAAACACTTGTCTTCCAGATATAGACAAGTTGATTATATCCTTGATAATGAGCAGAATGGGGAAGAAACCACTTTGGCTTCTGGTTATAGGCACTGGATCTAGACATGATCCAAAGACCCAGGGGTAGACTTCATAAATTTTAGCAAGGGTTCTCTACCCAGTTGCTGGGTGGGCGTGGCCATAATGGGCATGGTCGCCTGCACCATGGTGGAGAGGTTTTTTTTGCCTTCCCCAGGCTCCAGAGGCTTTCCTGAAGCATCCAGGAGGGTGAAAACAGCCTCCCAGGTGACGGAGGCCTAGCTGAACATCCGGTAGGCCCATTTTTACCCTCCCTGAACCTCTGTGTGTGCCCCGCACTTCCTTGCATCGAAAACAGGCCGCATAGTAAGTCATGGGAGGGGCAGGGTGGGCGGAGTCAGCCAGGAATGGAATTCGGGGGTTCTCAAACTGCACATAATCTTATCTAGAGGGTCTCCTGAACCCCTGCAAACCCCCAAGCAGAAAGTTTGGGCTCAATTGTGGTTGTAAGTTGAGGACTGCCTGTACACCAAAAGCCTTTTGCAGATGTCCTCTCCTTCAATTGTATAAATAAGAGTTGAATGAACATGAGGACTAGTTAATTATATGCTTGGTTGATTATATGCTTATCGTATAACTGTCATATATGTCTAAAATCTCAGTGAGTCTTCTTCAAAACATATTGGCTACAATTGTCAGTAAGCAAAGTTTATTAAACATGGACTAAAAGTATAGAAAATCAGGATGTCTTAGATAAGGAAACTTAAGATCTGCCCAGAAATAAACACAGACTTGAACTCGTCTGGGGATTATATTTTTTCCTGTTATGTTATGGTGGCCCATTCAATGATATTCTCCCCCCTGAAACATTTCAGTGGTTTTCCTTCCTCTTCATTTCAATCATTGGTCTTTTTCACATCTGGAGATGGGCTGTTGAAGTGGATTTGTGCCAAGAGTTTAGAAAGCAAATCCCTTTATGATTATCATTCAATGAGATCTTTGTCATCTTTCTCATGTAACAGATTACCATCCTTCCTGCTTCATCTCAAACTCTTCCTCTACACCTGCAACCAGTGATGGGCTCCTACGGGTACGGTCAGGAACGCAGTACCAGTAGTAAAATTTGGAGCTCCACCCTAGAGCACCCAATTTGCACTGAAAGATGTTGAAACAAAATGCATAAGCTATGCCCACAGTGTGGTAGTAAAAATTTTGGTAGCCCATCACTGCCTGCAACCTGTTAAACAGGTAATTTTTTGAGGGGGGAGGGAGAAATTTAGAATTGTTTAAAAAGACTACTGTAAAGTGTCTTACAAGATCTGCGGTGGCTCAGTGGTTAGAGTGCAGTACTGCAGGCTACATCTGCTGATCACTGGGGCAATATGCTGGTGGCTTGTTAAAAAGTGCTATTACAGTGATCCCCCGGTTATTGCGTTCCCGACCATTGCGAACAGGCTAATTTGCGATTTTTCAACCCAGAAGTCAAAACACCATCTGCGCATGCGTGCCCTTTTTTCTATGGGCACGCATGCGTAGATGGCGCCGGGCAGATCAGCTGCTGGGCGGCTTCCCTGGGACTTCCCCCTCTTGCTGGCGGGAGGGCGAAGCCCCCCCAGCACCCGCTTGCCCGCCGTTCGCCCGGCCACCCGCCGTTCGCCGCTCGCCCGCCCTTCGCCCGGCCACCCGCCGTTCGCCCCGCCGTTCGCCGTTCGCCCGCCCTTCGCCCTTCGCCCGGGAAGTTCGCCAGGAGTCAGCGGAGAAGCTGCGCGCCTGTTTTAAAACGACGTTTTAAAACACGCGCGCCGCTTCGCAGCTGTCTCCTGAAGCCGAACGCTAACGGCTGCAACGTTTTAAAACACGCATGCGGCTTCTCCGCTGACTCCTGGCGAACTTCCCCGCTTTAGGAGTCAGCGGAGAAGCGGCGCACCTGTTTTAAAACGATCGGAGCCGGCCTGGGGGGGCTTTCCAGCAACCCCCAGGCCAGCTCCGATCGTTTTAAAACAGGTGCGCCGCTTCTCCGCTGACTCCTAAAGCGGGGAAGTTCGCCAGGAGTCAGCGGAGAAGCCTCGCTGCTGCGGCGGAAGTAAAAACACCATCTGCACATGCGCAGATGGTGTTTTTACTTCCGCAGCGCTACGTCGCGAAAACCCGCTCATTGCGGGGGGTCCTGGAACGGAACCCTCACAATGATCGGGGGATCACTGTACTAACATGTTGTAAACCGCCCTGAGTCTAAGGAGAAGGGCGGCAGAAAAAAAATCGAATAAATAAATAAAAATTAAAAAAATATATAAGGAAAGCAACAGAAGTTTATATTATTACTGTGGCAGAATAAGGCCTGGGCAACAAGGAAGCAGATTTTATGTTGGCAAATTTCCCTCCTGACTCAAGAACTGGTGAATTTCATTTTAATGGTCTGTCTGGGCCCTAAATTGATTAAAATTCTCTTCTAAAATGTTCAATACAGCAACTTTTGACTTCCACTAATTTCAGTAGAACTCAGCTGCTTGTTAAAACTGCACCACCTCTTTCAGGGTTCTGTAAGAGCATGAAGGAGGATGCCACTTCTGTAAGGAAACTACTTATTCAAATTAAATAAACTTTTAAAGGAGCTGCAAGGTAGAGAGATCAAAGCTCATGCAAGGTCCAAATAACATTTTTCAACTGTGCACAGCTCTATTTTTATTTATTTATTTATTTTTACCATGTGTCATAGTTTCAACTGTTTTGCTTTACCTTCTGTTGCATTTTTTAAAAAGACTTTTTCAATGCCTATTATGTTGTCTGTGTTCCAAAATAAACATTCTGCATGATTTTTTGATGAATGAAATTTGATTATTCTAAAAACCTGATTTGACTGAGAAAGGGTTGATTGCGAAATTGGCTAGTGACATCCCATGCAGCATTTGCTTTTATGTGCAGCATATCTAATAAATAATAATAATAATAATAATAATAATAATAATAATAATAATAATAATAATAATATAGCGCAGTTTAATTATCCTACTTCTGTATTCTGCAGAAAGCATCTTTCATTGCAATTGTTTTCATGACAATGCCTTGAAGAAGTCATGGAAGCAAATTAGACAGTTGCTTGGCATGAATTTTAAGGCTAAAATTGTAAATTCAAATTGCAAGGACATATTGGATTTGCTTGTAGTTGATCTATCTATAATTTCTATTATAAACATTGTACTGTTCTTGGTCCTGATTAACTTGTGTGAAGCACAATGTGTGATAGTAGTTAGATGAAAACGAGTCTTTCATAGGCCAATCAATTTGATAAGAAAGCCAGCTTGGTGTAATGGTTGAGGTATCTGGCAAGAAACCAGGAGACTGTGAGTTCTAGTCCTGCCATAGATACAAATCCAGATAGATGATCTTGGGGCAGTCGCCCTCTCCCAGTCTTAGGAAGGAGGCAAGGGCAAAGCACTTCTGAAATTTTGCCAAGATAAAATGTATCCAGGCAGTCACCAGGAGTCAACACCGACCAGAACAGGGTTCCCAACTCCTGGTCCACGGACTGGCACTGGTCTGTGACATGCCAGAAGTCAGGCCGAGCTGTGGGATGCAGGCAAAATGTGTAACCACAAACCTCTCCGGTCCATGGAAAAACCTCTTTCCATGGAACCGGTCCCTGGTGCCCAAAAGGTTGGGGGCCACTGGACTTGAAGACACAAACAGACTCAAACTCAACCCTGATAAGACGGAGTGGCTGTGGGTTTTGCCTCCCAAGGACAATTCCATCTGTCCGTCCATTACCCTGGGGGGGAATTATTGACCCCCTCGGAGAGGGTCAGCAACTTGGGCATCCTCCTCGATCCACAGCTCATATTAGAGAACCATCTTTCAGCTGTGGCGAGGGGGGCGTTTGCCCACGTTCGCCTGGTGCACCAGTTGCGGCCCTATTTGAACCGGGAGTCACTGCCCTCATCACCTTGAGGTTCGACTACTGTAACGCTCTCTACATGGGGATACCTTTGAAAAGTGTTTGGAAACTTCAGATCGTGCAGAATGCAGCTGCGAGAGCAATCATGGGCTTCCCTAGGTATGCCCATGTTACACCAACACTCCGCAGTCTGCATTGGTTGCCGATCAGTTTCCGGTCACAATTCAAAGTGTTGGTTATGACCTATAAAGCCCTTCATGGCACCGGACCAGAATATCCCAGTGACCGATTAGGTCCCACAAAGTTGGCCTTCTCCGGGTTCTGTCAACTAAACAATGTTGTCTGGTGGGACCCAGGGGAAGAGCCTTCTCTGTGGAGCCTTCTCTGACCCTTTGGAACCAGCTCCCCCCAGAGATTAGAACTGCCCCCACCCTCCTCGCCTTTCATAAACTCCTTAAAACCCACCTTTGCCGTCAGGCATGGGGGAATTGAAACATCTCCCCCGGGCCTATGCAGTTTATGTATGGTATGCTTGTGTGTATGTTTGCTTTTAATAATGGGGCTTTTAGTGTTTCTTTTAAATTATTAGATTTGTTATATATTGTTTATTTTTGCTGTGAGCCGCCCCGAGTCTACGGAGAGGGGCGGCATACAAATCTAATAAATAAATAAATAAACCAACCAACCAACCAACCAACCAACCAACCAACCAACCAACCAACCAACCAAACAGCATAGTTCATATTATCATTTCTTCAAAAAGATAGTCAGTTACAACAAAACATTTATACTGCAGAACAGATCACCTATTTATTTCTACATGGCTGCTCATGCAGGAATTGTTCTGGGACTGGGGAGTGGATTTAATACAAACCACATGGCATTTAGCAGTTCCAAAAGGAAGGTGTTTGACACTGTTTTCAAAGACAGTGTTGGAGTTCCTTTTGTTACATTGCATGTTACAGCATGAAGCTCTTTCCACTTATCAGGAATAGTTATTACAGGAATCTATCAGTAGAAAACTGCCTTATAATACATGCATACAGTCATCAACTGAGAAAAAAAGAGAGAGAGGAAATAAGTTTCTTACTTAAATGGGGTGATATAATTAATGTGAAATGTAACCTGGCCCTCAGAGATGAATGATATGTCCCCCTCCACCCAGTTTCTTCTGCTGTATAAATTGATGTGTCATCTGACCTATGAAGGATATGTATTGAGGGACTCATCTCCCACACATAAATACGTGCTTGGTTTGACTACAGTTTCATTATGCTGAGGGCCAGGAACAAGTTTGGAAGGAAGCTGAGGAGAAGAACATTACAAAGAAGAATAGAATAGAATAGAATAGAATTCTTTATTGGCCAAGTGTGATTGGACACACAAGGAATTTGTCTTGGTGCAAATTATTATTATTATTGTTATTATTATTTATTAGATTTGTATGCCACCCCTCTCCGAAGACTCGGAGCGGCTCACAACAGCAAAGCACAGTACAAATCCAATGATTAAAATGGTTAAAACCCTTAATATAAAAACATGCTGTCAGTGTACATAAAAGAAAAGATAAGTTCATCAAGAATCATAAGGTACAACACTTAATAATAGTCCTGGTACAAATCAATGATCAGTCTGAGAATGGGGATGATGATGATGATGTCTGACTCTTGGCAATTCTATCGGCCAGTTCTCTCCACATCTTCCAATCTTGGACTACATCTTTTGAGTTCTATGCTCTGAATGGTGATGGCTTTGATGGTGTCCAGCTATCATTTCTTTGGCGGCAAAAATTCTCTTTCCTTTTACGCCCCACCCTTCCAAACATAATGTGGAGAGGGGCGGCATACAAATCTAAATAATAAATAAATAAATAAATAAATAAATAAATAAATAAATAAAATAATTGCTTTCTCCAATGAATTCCCTCACATTCAACTATTCCCTACCAAGTTCTCACCATCTAGGTTGGACTTCTGCTCCCACAATCCTGAGCCAAAATGGCAATGGAGAAGGTTATTGAAATTGCAACATTTAGTTCAATGGCGATTATGTGTTTCTTAATATGTAACTTAACAACAAGAACAAGAACAAGAACAACAGAGTTGGAAGAGACTTTGGAGGCCTTCTAGTCCAACCTCCTGCTTAGGCAGGAAACCCTACACTTCTTCAGACAAATGGTTATCCAACATCTTCTTAAAAACTTCTATTGTTGGAGCATTCACAACTTATGGAGGCAAGCTGTTCCACTAGTTAATTGTTCTGCCAGAAAATTTCTCTTTAGTTCTAAGTTACTTCTCTCCTTGTTCAGTTTCCTTATTTTAAGGAGATCCATGAATGCAACTTGGACTAAAATTTTATCCATGCAGAGTTCTTTTTAGAGAGATATGGTACTTTGCATGGCTGCTGAGGCCCTTCTGGAACCCTTGGATTGACTGGGTATTCTAGCTGGATGTACATCCCTTCATTTGGAATGTGGATGTGTGTGTGCACACACTTGTTTTTACACATGGATCTACTCTTCTGTACATCTGGCTATGAGTTCCTCCCAAGAACGTGAAGTAATTCCTGGCTTCTGAAACAAAGACAGGCCCTCTCTTGTTTTTTAACTCCTTGCTCTTTTTGGCTGTGCAATGAAGCAACAGGGCCTTACATTAATAATTGGAAAGGTTGTGTGAAGCACATGGTTGATCCGATGCTTATTCTGAAAGGTCAATCTGGGACATTTATCATTTGGAAGTGTAATTGTTAGTTCTGGAAGCAGATCTCCATCACAAAAAGTGTTACATCTTGGGAAATTTCTTTCATCAGAATCATCTGCTAAAAGGAGCAAGACAGAGTTTTAGTAATATCACAACTGAATCTATCTGCCAAATAATACAATAAGAAGAAATGATTCAAAGCAATTATTTTTTCAGATATATAATCCACTCTGGAAATTTTAATAGGAACACTGGCATTTGTCTCTCATTTGAATCTCTGAAAATTTTCTTTTGTTCTCCCTATATTCAATCATTTTATACGCAGTAATATCCTCTTTAAGTCTTCTGTGTTCTAGAAATGGAGCCTTTTTCTCCAGGGGTGGGTTTCTGGCTTACCTTGCTGCTGGTCTACTTCCTCATGCATCGTGAGCATACACGTACAGAGCTAAAACCCCAGTTTCTCTTCATGTGCAAAAGCAAAAACAACAAAAAACAACATGGTGGTATCTACGGTGCCGCCGAGAGAGCCAGTTGGGTGTGTATCCATCTGGCCATTGCTGGCAATTCAGTTAGCGGGGAAAAATTCCTGCTACCAGTTCTATGGAACTGGTTCAAACTGGCAGGAACCCACCCTCTATTTTGTTCCCTCTAGTTGTTGTGGTTGGCTCTGGCCCAGCTCCTGCCCCAGGGAATGTGGAGGAGGAGGCAGGGGAAACGTCAACATGTCCTAGGCCTGTTTTGTTGCCGGCAGAGTCAGGGAGTGCAATTTCCTCGGACGAAGAAGAAGGTGGGGGTGACTTGGAAGAGGGGGGATTGGCACACAGCCCAGGAAGCCAATCACCATTATCTTCGGTCGATTCGGATGACGAAGTGTTAGACCCACGCAGGTGCAGACTTATGCATCGAAGAGACCAATTGAGGAAATATTACAGGAGATAAGAGAGGCCACCTGTGTTTGGGTGGGGCTCCAGTAATTAGAGCTGCTGCTATAAATAGCAGCGTGCTAGTTTGGCCATTGTGGAAGATTATCTGATCGCAGTTCTTCAGGATCATGCCTCGCTGTGTCTGAACTTTGTTTGTGGATTTTTCACGCCTTTGACACCAAAGCAGGGTAAAGTGTGTGTGTGTTTCACTTCGTGGGAAGAAGGAGGGCAGTGACGTTTCTTCACAGCTACTAGCTAAGTACTTAAGGACTGATTAAGGGTCTTGTACAGCCGACAAGGTTGTTTTGGGGAAGAGTGCTCTTTGCAATACAAAAAGGGTGCTTTGTTTCTTTTGAATTTTGTGATAAAGGACATTGTTTTGAAATTTCAAATGTGTGTGTGTCTGAAATTTGTACCCGTGAATTTTTGGGAGGCTTCTACCAGAGAGCCCAGCAGAACACTAGTAAAGAAGACAAACCTCAACCAAAACTTTAGCAGGCCATTGCCAACATTTCTCTGTTGTTTTATGGAAGCCAAAATACTATAAATTGGATGGAGGAAGGACTTTGGATATCAATTTTAAGTTGCCAGAATATTTCCATGGAAATAAATGAAGTTTTGTTTTGTTTTTCCTGCTGCCCTGATACTACATATGTTTATTTGGCAATAATTTTGTCAGAAAGAGGTAATAAATCTTTAGAAATAATATATATAAGTAGAAGCTGGATCCAATTTCCCATTCTGCCTGAGCACAATTTTAGCTCCTTTTAAAATGCTACACATGTCTAAGTAATGGTTTGCCCTGGAATTACCTGGATATTTCTTACAGAAGTACTATCTAGCCAAAATCTGCTTAGCTTCCAAATCCAGGTAACTTGGCCAAGGACTGCCACCTGCTGTGGTTCAAAGCAAAAATGCAGATTGTAAATGGGGAATAGGTTATACAGGAAATAGGTTTTATATAAACCTGGACCCAAATGTCAACTTTCATGTATCTTTCTTGCAGATTTGCAGAAAAAAGGAAGCCTATTAATTGCATGTGGTGACTTCATTTATGAGAAACATATGTAAAAATATAGTACTAGTTAGAAATAGTCTGATTCATCAATTCTTAATTGTAAAAAAGACAGCACAATCGGTCTACATTGTATAGTATACAGTATACAGCTTTGCCAGCAGGCCTGGGCCCCTTGAACTATTCAATTCAATTCAATTCAATTTATTAGTTTTGTATGCCAGCCCTCTCCGAAGACTCGGGGCGGCTCACAACAAAAATAAAAACAATATTCCAGCGAAAACAAATCTAATATCTAATAACTAACAACTGATAGAGCCACACTGTATAAATGGTATGTACATATGGGATTAATGGGTTTCTTTTAATACAGGGTTTTATAGTTTTAGATTATATTCGACTTCTTTTTATTGTTCTGTACCTATTTGTATTTCTATTTATATTATTATTGTAAGCCACCCTGAGTCCTTTGGGATTGGGCGGCATAGGAGTCAAATAAATAAATAAATGAATGAATGAATGAATGAATGAATGAATGAATGAATAAATAAATAAATAAATAAATAAATATCCTTGTTTGGAGTACAAGCTAATTTGGTGTATGCAGGTGTGGGTGTGTTGCATATTAATATTGCAAGTTGTGCTTTCAGAAAGTACATGTTTAATCAGAACATCCTCCATCGGTGTTTTGGTGACTAAAGCTGAGACTGCCTTTATTTTAAGCTTTTAAAAAGTGTTTGTAGAATTTTTAAAAAACCCTAGTTTGGCACCTGTACTTAAACTAACTTGCTAGTCAGCTTTTTTACATACCATATCTAGAATCTGGAGCACAAAGTTGCCAATCTGCTTAACACATTAATGACTAGGGAGGCTTTGCATGCATGCATAGGCACGCATGAGTTAATTTCACAGTCATCAGGCCTCGCTAGCTTTCTTGCTAAGGGAATGTTTATTTTATCAGAAGAAAAAGCTTGCAAAGATCACTCATAGAATGTCTCTTCATCCAGCCAGATCCTCACCCAGAGAGCACATCAAGTGTTGTATGGCGCTTGTGATGTGAACAGAAATGCCAGCTTAGCTTTTTGTGACAGGCGGAAGAACAAATCCCTGTCTGACAGCAACAAGCTCCATAGCTTTAGACTCATTCATCCTTGAGCCTGCCAGATGGCAGGAATCTCAGGAGAGCCTTCTGTCTCATTCTGCAATTCTTTATAAATAAATAAATAAACACGCCAGACTCACACTAGCCCTGCTGCCAACAGATAAAGGCATTTCTCATTAGCTGGGCTTTTAAATGGACTTGTCCGCTCAAATCCATCGCAACTATGTAGGAGGGATCTCTTTTATTTCTTTTTTCCCCTGAGGCATTTTGTCTCCTCTTTAAAACGGATCTGGTCCGTTTTATGGATAATGTTGTATTTCATTTTAATGCTTTTATTATCGTTGGCCCCCTTCAGCATTATTTATCTGAAGAAAATAAGACATGCATTGAATTTATAAACAAAATGAATTTATTTTGGAGAACTAAGTAAGGAAATCACAGGCCTTCTGGATTTAGTATAATACAAAGATGGGATGGGATAGACAGACAGACAGACAGACAGACAGACAGACAGGCCCCAGGTTAAAAGGGTATGACTACCTGATGAAGGCACATAAGCCCAAAACAGATCTATAGTAGTCTCCCTTCCTTTTCATTATCAGCAAAAATATGTTACTCACACAAACACACACACACACACCTTATTTTTCGGAGTATAAGACATGCCTGAATATAAGACGCACCTTAGTTTTTGGGGAGGAAAATAGGGAAAATAATCTGGCTAGCGTCCTTAGTCTGGTCAGCTTTAGCACATTATTTTATCCCCTGGTTAAGGGCTTAATTTTTTTTTATTCTGAGAGAGTAACAATGAAAGAGCTTGCAAGTCAGCAAGAACTGGGAACATCATTAGCCCATGGAAAGAAACAGTCGGAGCAAGTAGAGCAATGGAAAAAACCGTGCAAAGATTTAGGGCTTGGAAAACATTCTTCTTTGCAGAGAGCAACAATGAAAGAGTTTGCAAGTGGGTAAGAGCTGGGAACATCATTAGCACCTGGTTAGGGCTGGAAAGAAACTTACTCAGAGCAAGTTAGTGTAATGAAAAAAACCCTGCAAAGACTTAGAGCTTGGAAAACACTCTTCGCAGAGAAGAAACAATGAAAGAGCCTGCAAGTTAAGAGTTGGAAAGATTTTTAGCAGCTAGTTAGGGCTGGGGGGGAGTGCAGGGGGCGGGGGGGGGGAAAGCTACATTCATAGTATAAGACGCGCCCAAATTATCAGCCTCTTTTAGGGAGGAAAAAGGTGCATCTTATACACCAGAAAATATGGTATATATCTCTTTCTCTATCTCCCTGTCTCTATCTATCTATCTATCTATCTATCTATCTATCTATCTATCTATCTATCTATCTATCTATCTATCTATCTATCTATCTATCTATCTATCTAATCTAATCTATCTATCTATCTATCTATCACTCTATCTATCACTCTATCACTCTATCACTCTATCTATCTATCTATCTATCTATCTATCTATCTATCTATCTATCTATCTATCTATCTATCTATCTATCTATCTATGTATGCACTTTTCTATAGTACTATGATACCAACTACTGAAAACCCCAAAAAAGATTATTAATGGAAATTGTAAATTCTCTAAATCAGGTGTTGCCAATTTCCCAGACCTCTTGGGAACTGGGCTGCAAAGGTAATGGGCATTGCATTAAGCTTCTTTTGCACATTCGCAGGAGTTAGGTTGCACATGGGAAACCATCCCTTCCCCTCTGATTGCATCGCTGCAGCTGCCAATCCACAGAGCCAAAAGGTTTGGAGAATGCTGCTCTAAAATAGTGGTGCTTTTTAGAATATTAGAAAATAGGAGTGATGTACAATTGGGAATTCTAGCAGACATGGGTTTTCTTAATTCCAGTATGAAAAACTGCACCCGCCACAATCCTTTTTTATATGTATTAGAAAATTTAAATTTTATTTGTTTCACAAATTGATATCATTGCCCATCTGTGATTCTGTGAGCAATGTACAACAATTAAATAAAACTATGCAATATGTAAAAAAACCACAATCATTAAAAATATACAATGGTCATTTTTAAAAATAAAAAAGGCACAACAGAGAGTGAATATTAACTGCAATGGATCCAATCCCCTGTGTCACCAATCCCCTGGGAATCCCAGATATGATGTCCTAGCTGGGTTTTGAAGCAACTCCAGAGAACAAGTAAGGATGAGGCTAACCTAGCTGCAGAGTGGATGGAGAATGTTCTGTAAGGTGGGCACTACAGCAAAGAAGGCCCTGATTCCTGAGCCCACCAAGTTTAAGTCGGTATCAAACAGGCTTGTAGGTTGTCTTTTTTGCCAGATCTATTTCGTTTTTAGTTTCAAAGCACGTTCCAGTCTGCAAAAGTATCAGAACAGGGGATAGGGGCAACTTAATATACAGTGGGAACAGGGGAAACTTAATATACAGTGAGATAGCACAGTGGGTTAAGTGCCATACTGAAGGCAAACTCTACTCCACAGCCTGGAGTTTGAACCTGATGGGCTCAAAGTTGACTCATCCTTCCATTCTTCTGAGGTCAGTAAAATGAAGACACAGATTGTTGGGGGCAATATGCAAACAATGCTTCTACATTGTAAACTACCTCAAGAGTGCTGGAAAGCATAGTTCCCTCTAAGATGAGCAGTGAGCAATCGCTCACTTAAAAATCATCATCAACTCAGAGTTTTCCAAACCTGCCCAGAAGCCGAGAGGGAAAGAGTGAGAGGGAAGGAGAGAGAGAGGAAGAGAGAGAAACAGATAGAAAAAAGAGAGGAAGGAAAAGAGAAAGAAAAAGAATGGGAGTAAGGAAGAGAGAAAGAAAATCAAAATCTAGTTTGAAACTAGCTCAACTATTTAAGTGGCATTTTGATATTGATAGAGTTGCCCTATTATGAGCTCACTGTTATAGACACACAGTACAGTATTTTATTCTGAAATTCTCTAAGGCAAAACAGGGTGGGTTTTTTATTTGTTTGTTTGTTTGTTTGTTTATTTATTTATTTATTTATTATTTCTGTGCCGCCCAGTCCTGAAGGGACTGCCGCTCAGACACTATACTTTTCCGCCCACCCCCCCAAAAAATTAGAGGGAACACTGCTGGAAAGCGCCTATGGATTGTTCTATAAGCCTACATGCTGTTGGTATTGTTATTCTCTCTTCTAAGAACTCCTTCACAATTCGTGATATTGCTTGAAATTTCTCAGGAAGACACAGAAATGAAACACCGTACTTTTCCAAATCTTCAGGCTGTATAGTTTTCTGTTTGCAGAAACACAGCTCTTGTCTCAAAACCTCTTTATCCCCAAATACCCATTTGACAGAAGGCTGCTAAAAAGAAGTGCATATACAGAACAAATACACTGTTTTTTTTTTAAAAGGAATATTGCAGATGGATAAAATGGATGGGGTTGAACAATGATTGAATACATGGGAAACAAAGATAGAGACTGCTGGTAGAGACTGAGTCAGCCATTCCTGGTTAGAACTCTGCATTGTCCCAAGAGTCTAATCCGAAGGTTGGTAAATTGCCATGAACAGGAAAAAAATGCAGAACACATTTAAGAATAATTTATTGATGGCATTGAGGTTTTCAAAAGGATTTTGAAAACTGTTGCTATTTCTGGAGTCTTGCAAAAAAGACAAAAAAAGAGAGAGAGAGAGAGAGAGAGAGAAAGGAGGGGATGGTTTCTCCCTTAGCTTTTCAGACAGAGTATGTCATTAGTTACAGCCCAGTTGCTATTTTGAAAACCTTCAGGGCAGAAGGGGAGAGTTATGGCCTGATCAGTTTTACATTATTAACATCTGTGCAAATTTTAGAAGTCCATATGATGAGACTTCAACCTGCTGTCCAGAAGGACTCTGTCCAGGGAAAGTGATTGTCTGGAAAAATAAATGATGGCTAAGCATTGTGGTATTCTGCAAATAAAACTTTGCACAGTTTAAGGGTCCTCCTGGACTCACAGCTCTTCCTTAAAGAGCAGGTGCCATCTAGGACTTTTGTGGGGCCTCTGTGAAACTCAAATTATGCACAATTAGTTCCCATTGTCTGGGTTGAGAAGTCCCAATTACAGACATCCATGCCTTCGTCACTTCTTTTGGTTAGTGCAATGTGCTGTCCCCAACTGTTAGCAGCTTTTTATATCAGAATCATTCAGTCATCTCTAATAACCTGTACACATTAGGGCAGTAAAAGCATTTAGATAGAGAAGCATCAGAAAACATGTGAAGTTTTAAGTTTTATTGGATTTATATGCCGTCCTTCTCCGAGGATACGGGGCGGCTTACAACGTATAAAAAAGACAATATACATCAAAACCCAATTAACTAAAATTAAAAGTTACATCTAAAAAACGAAAGAACCAATTAAAATACACACATATCCATTCAGTCAACAAACCCACTATACATTCATCGGCCAGGGGCCAGTGTCTAATGACCCCAAGCTTGCCGGCATAGGTGAATCTTTAGGCGAGGAGGGTGGGGGCAGTATGAATCTCTGGGGGAGCTGATTCCAGAGGGACATCATATTTGGGCTTCTCTAATCGGCCTCACACTTCCCAGAGCCCACAGGGTTTGCCTTCTCCGGGTCCCGTCGCCATACAGTGCTGACTAGCGGAGCTGCGTGGAAGGGCCTTCTCTGTGGCAGCCCTGGCTCTCTGGAACCAACTACCCCTGGAGATCCACATTGCCCCCACCCTCCTTTTTGGGTAGATCATATTGGCACAACTGGTGAAAGCCGGCTTTAAAAGTTCCCATGGCTTTCACCTACTTAAAAGTAGAAGTTTCCCCTTTCCCTCAAGTCACTGATCATGCTGTCTGTTGTGTCCAGAGGACAGTTGAGGAATGTGGCCCGCCCCTTATCCTTGGGTGGAAAAAATACATAGTTGGATTGGCCGGATCAGCTGGGCAGCAGGAGGTATAAATAGCTGCAGGCACGGCCATATTGCATTATTGTTAGCAGTTCCAGTTGCATGTTATTGTTACTAAAATTACAATAAAAGTTGCGAGTTCCCTGGCCTATGGTGTCTTCATTTGGCAGATATAACACTGTGCAATCCAGGAGCTTGGTTACTTCACCCATCCTCTGGCCAGCCACCTGTGGGAAATGTCCTTGGACCCCACAGGGAAGTTTTATTGTTTTGGCTGCAATCCCCATCTAACTATCACCCCCTTCTTTCTGTTGTGTGGCAGCTCTGAAGCCTTCAAGATGGCCTCAGCCATCATCACTTCAGGGTTGACAGATGTCATTTCACTTAATTAAAATTAACTCAGATTCATCACAGTGATTAAAATTATGACTCTTTGAGAGTATAACTGCTCTCATAGTGAGATGATTTGATGACAACTTTGATAAGTATGGTGGAAGCCTCCTAAAAAAACTTTTAGGAGTCACTTGTGCACCTGATCCCTCAACCTGTGCATCTCTGTTCTAAGGCTGAATTAAAGAATCATTGACTTGGAAGAACCTTAAGAGCCCACCAGAGCATCTCCAGTAGATGACCATGCAGCTATTGTTTGAAGACAATAGACCACTTAGCACAATGTGATAGTTTGTTCTAACTCATTCACTTGGAAAGGAGCTTTATTTTATTAATTAGACTTCTATGGATACATAATAACTCCTAGGATGATGATTACTTGCTGATTGTGAAGCCTGGAAGAACATGTAGAAACCCTCCTTCAGTCAGTTAGGTTTCTAGGGTAGGCAGCCCCCTTCTGGAACAAGAATATGAACGTGGTAATAAACACTGGCTTGTCCTGCAACTTAATTGAAGGAATCTCTGCCAAGTTCAGTTCCATTGCAAGGACTTTTTTATACCAGTGCTAGAACAGCCAAATCAATGGAGAAGACAATAGAGTTTGCTTTGTTTATGGCCTGAGGAGAATTTTCCAGAAACGGCAGTGTTTTGTTAAAGTGCCTTGGCCACAAAGTTCAAACAAAGTACACAGCTGAGATTATTTCATGTATTTAAATTTTTGCCAGAACAAAAGGTTACATGGTCTCTGTGTGTTTTTTATATATAGCTTGAGGTGAAGACATTCAGTCACATCAGTTGCATTTGAAATAATGCTTCCAAGGAGATACCGTGTTTCCCCGAAAATAAGACACTGTCTTATATTAATTTTTGCTCCAAAAGTTGTGCTATGTCTTATTTTCGGGGGGTGCCTTATATTTCTCAAATAAGACAAATTCACAGGCAGAAAAGCTGACACCCCCAAAGAAAGTGTACCGTACAGTACACTGATTACGGTACGGTACCTGTCAGTATGGCACACACACACACAAATGATGGCACTTATATGGTACAACAGTATACTCCCGCTATTGCAGCTTCCGGCCACCAGAGGAACTACAGTCTATGCACTGTAGTGGAGACTGTAATGGCGGTGAGACAGCAGCAGACTGTGTCTGCTGTATTGGACGGTACAAAGCGATGGAAGGGGCCAGCAGGGGACGCCACATTATTACGGTACCGCTAGGAACAGCTTTGAATGGTACCGTATGTTTTTCCACCATACTGTATGTAAACTTGACTAAGCCTTATTTTCGGGGGGTGCCTTATATTAGCAAATTCTGCAAAACCTCTGACATGCCTTACTTTCGGGGTACGTCTTATTTTCGGGGAAACAGGGTAGCAGTTACATCCTTCAACCTCCAACACCAATGGAGTGGTTGCCAAGAACATTTCTAATGTTACAAATGAGCTGATTAAGAAACACCCCCCCCCCATAATTGATATACGTGGCAGTGAGTTTATCTATGAACAGTCATAAAATAGATTTTTACTGGAGCTGACAGAATGGGCGAAGCTTCCCTCAGTGCACAATGCAATTGATTGAATATGACAATTAGGGCACATTTGACTGTGTGAAATGTCTGCGAAATTAAAACCATTGATTGCTCCATTATTCTGCAGCAATTCCGGAGTTGGAAATATAAGCTACCACAGGAAATGATACATTAGAAAGCTGGGTATTCCATCAAAAATTATATTTAGGATGCAAAAATATATGCATTTAAACATACGAAATTAAAATACTAAAAAACTGCAGAGAAAACAAACACCATCCATCCAGAAACCAGAAATTTGCCTAATAAAAAAATAGGTTTTTTAAAATTTTTGTCAAATTATTCATGGTGCAGAGGGAGAAAAACCATTTTACTAATTTCTAATTTTTCCTGCATCTAACAAATGTGCAGCTGGGTAATAAATAACCAGTTTAAAAAATTGCATTCCTGAACAAGAAGGTAATAGATGTTTTAAAGCAAAACCTATATGAAAATGCAGCAAAGCTCCTGCTTTTCCTACAGGTGATGGAAGAGCAGAGACCAAAAAGTAAATTGTGTAGAAGTCTAAGGAGTAGGTTGGCAAGATTCATTAAGGTTCTTTAGCTGGGATGTGGAATTGACCATCTTCTCCAGTCTACCTTCTTTTGCTCAAAATTCCAATAAGACATCTGTTTGAGAGGCAAAATGTTTATGAGAGTTACATAAAACTGCAATAATTTCCCCTCTTGAAACAGAAGCTATTTAGTCTCCCCACCCACACATACTTTCCATAACCACTCATGAGCATGTGATTCTTTCATAACCACAATGCAACTTCTCCTTCTCGGTGTGCCCATCTTCACACATTCTTTCTTTGAAGCTGGGTCAGAACAAGAATACAACAAATGCCGAATTCCGATTCAGTATAAAAAAGCCCCAAGATTCATAGGCATTTTGGGCTGTGCCCAGAAGAGGGCACTAATACTCAATGCAAAACACCTGAGCAATGAAGACAAATTAATAGTGAAAATATATATATTTGTTTCTATGGATTGTCAGCTGCAGAATCTCATGTTGATAGCCAGATATTGTTTGCAGAGAGATGAGTTGTCAGGTTATAGTTGTTACTTCTATTACATCAGATAGCATGGCGATAAAAATTATTTGCCGAGTTCTACAATTATTTTTACTGTTATTATCAGCATAAATCAATCCACTGCAGGTTGGAGGTCTCTTCTTTAAAGATTATGGGCTATAAACCTCCTAGCTGATCTAGGACATAGAAACGTAGAAACATAGAAGACTGAGGGCAGAAAAAGACCTCATGATCCATCTAGTCTGCCCTTATACTATTTTTTGTATTTTATCTTAGGATGGATATATGTTTATCCCAGGCATGTTTAAATTCAGTTACTGTGGATTTACCAACCACATCTGCTGGAAGTTTGTTCCAAAGATCTACTACTCTTTCAGTAAAATAATATTTTCTCATGTTGCTTTTGATCTTTCCCCCAACTAACTCCAGATTGTGTCCCCTTGTTCTTGTGTTCACTTTCCTATTAAAAACACTTCCCTCCTGAACCTTATTTAACCCTTTGGCATATTTAAATGTTTCGATCATGTCCCCCCTTTCCCTTCTGTCCTCCAGACTATACAGATTGAGTTCATTAAGTCTTTCCTGATACGTTTTATGCTTAAGACCTTCCAGCATTCTTGTAGCCCGTCTTTGGACCCGTTCAATTTTGTCAATATCTTTTTGTAGGTGTGGTCTCCAGAACTGAACACAGTATTCCAAATATGGTCTCACCAGCGCTCTATGTAGCGGGATCACAATCTCCCTCTTCCTGCTTGTTATACCTCTAGCTATACAGCCAAGCATCCTACTTGCTTTGACAGACTGGTAGACAATTGTTTTTCTAGTTCTCAGTTTGTGTCCAGGGAAGCAGATTGTAAAAGAAAAATTCTCACGAATTTTAGAAGTTTGATTGAACTCGGGAGAAGTTTTCTTTTACAATCTGCTTCCGTGGACACAATGATGAGCAACATGACGAAGCTACAAGTATCAGGTAGGCTGCGTGTCTTGCAGCCCAACAAGGCAGGCTCATCATGCCACCGCTGCTGCCTCGTGGAACATGACTCTGCAGCACTACCAAGAGGTTCGACATACCGGCACAACCACGAGTGGCAGGACGCCAGCTGTGCTGGTATGATGAAGCTCATGGCAGTCCTACAGTTAATGTGTGCAATGGCACAACAAGCCTTGCAGAGTCCTGCTCCATGAGGCAGCAGGAAGTGGGCCAGCCACTTGCCTAGTGCAAGGAACAGGGAGGGGTGGCGGTGATGGGATAGCCAGTCCCATGCTCGCCACCTACTGCACCCTCAAAATAATAAGCCCCCTCCCGATAATAGGGTCAAGGCCATATTTCAGGGGGCAAAAGAAAATAAGATCCTGTCTTATTTACAGAGAAACACAGTAAAAAGAGTTACTTCAGTAGAAGAAAATATATATAATGTGATATGAGTTGCTTTGGGACCGTCTTCTGCCGCACGAATCCCAGCGACCGATAAGGTCCCACAGAGTTGGCCTTCTCCAGGTCCCATCGACTAAACAATGTCATTTGGCGGTCCCCAGGGGAAGAGCCTTCTCTGTGGTGGCCCTGGCACTCTGGAATCAACTCCCCCCAGAGATTAGAACTGCCCCCACCCTCCTTGTCTTTCATAAACTACTCAAGACTCACTTATACCGCCAGGCATGGGGGAGCTGAGATACCTTTCTCCCAGGCTTTTTTATACTTTGTTTTATGTTTGGTATGAATGTGCTGTTTGGTTTTTTAAATAATGATAGGGTTTTATATGTTTTTTAATATTAGATTTATTCCACTACTATATTGTTTTTATTACTGTTGTGAGCCGCCCCGAGTCTTCAAAGACGGGCGGCATACAAATCTAATAAATAATAATAATAATGACTCCCCCCAGAGATTAGAACCGCCCCCACTCTCCTTGCCTTTCGTAAGTTACTAAAGACCCACCTATGTTGCCAGGCATGGGGGAACTGAGATACCCTCCAGGCTTATTCAGTTTATGCATGGTATGATTGTGTTGTATGGTTCCAACGTTGGTTTTAGAATGTTTTTTAATATTAGATTTGCTACACTGTCACTATTTTGTTGTGAGCCGCCCCGAGTCTGCGGAGAGGGGCAGCATACAAGTTTAATACATTAAATTAAATTAAATTAAATGAGTCCCAGAGACCAGTCAGGTCCCATGGAGTCGGCCTTCTCCAGGTCCTGTCAGCTAGACAATGTCACCTGGCGGGGCCTAGGGGAAGAGCCTTCTCTATGGGGGGGTCTGACCTCTGGAACCAGGAGAAGGGCGGCATAGAAGCCCAAATAATAAATAAATAAATAAATAAATAAATAAATAAATAAATAAATAAATAAATAAAATAAATAAATAAATAAAATAAATGAACAATTGAGAAGATGAATGAGCAACCGTAATAAGCAAACCAACCTAGTACATTGAATGTAGTGAGAATAAAGAGAACTTCCTTCTTATATAGAAGGCCCCAGGGGAAGAGCCTTCTCTGTGGCGGCCCCGACTCTCTGGAACCAGCTCCCCCCAGAGATTAGAACTGCCCCTACCCTCCTCGCCTTTCGCAAACTCCTTAAAACCCACCTTTGTCGTCAGGCATGGGGGAACTGAGATATCTCCCCCGGGCCTATACAATTTATGTATGGTATGCTTGTGTGTATGTCTGTTTAATAATGGGGTTTTTAAAATATTTTATATTGTAAATTATTAGATTTGTTATAAACTGTTTTTATTGTGTTGTGAGCCGCCCCGAGTTTACGGAAAGGGGCGGCATACAAATCTAATAAATAAATAAATAAATAAATAAATAAATAAAATAAATAATGGTGTGATTTGTGACATCAGAGAGAAACCTGATCTGTGGTTTGATATTGCAGCAATGCATATGTCAGGGTTCCAAGTAATACAACCATAGCGAGCAAAACTCCGAGGCACGTGCCAGTGGATATGGCCATCACTGTCTTATAGTAAAGTATCCCATCCAAGTATTAATCGGGTCCAAACTTCCTTAGCCTTTTGTAAGTCAGGTTAAATATAGTTTGACTTCCTCCAGATAAATATTCTCACCACACCCATTTTCTGCATTGTCCAAGGACCAAAATAAAACCTTGCCTAAATTGATTCAGGTTGTTTTCTATGCCTTAAATTCTTCATTTCATCATCTGTATTTCTCCTTCTCTTTCTTTCTCAATTGTGCAGCTTGTAATAGTCAATCCAACCACTTTTAGAGATGGTTCCCGTAGAAAGCCATCCAGGATAGGCTCGTTTTTGTTTACCAGTTCTCTGATGAGGTCAATCAGAGCTTTTAGAAGCTTTTCTCCTGCGGAGTCTTCAAATATGGCATTGCTTATTGCTGCTTGGGTTAGCTCATGTAAGCAAATTTGAAAGCGTGTGGCCCTACACTGCCAGGGATCTGTCCCACATTAGACAATGAGATCACATTACTCCCCTTGAGCAAAAGGATGGTGTCTTATTATGAAGAGGAGGTGGTTTATGTATTATTATAATTTTTTTTTTTGCCCCTGACACTGTGTGGTCCTTTTCCTAAGTATCACTTCATTCTGCACCCCAATCAGCTCCTTTGATAGCGTTTCAAGTTAGTGGTTAGCATTGGTCACATACAAATCCACAAAAGCAAAAAAACCTAGGAGAAATAAAACTGCTTTCAAGTACACTACTTCCCAGAATGATACAAATAATTTAATTTGGGAGCCCCCTGATTTGTTTCATCCAATTTGCTTTTCACAAATTAATGCTCAAGTGATGATGGAGGGAAAGGATAGCAGTTTTCCACTTGGGATTTCGGGATCTATAGTTACAGAAAGAGGTGAGATTCTCCCAAGCATGGAGAAAATGTTTTGTAACCATCCTCTATATTACCAGGGGTGGTAAGCAGGCAGGACAGAGTGGAACACAGTTCCACCGGCAGAAATGAAGATGGATGAGCAGCTCCAGCTGATCGGAGGCTGTCACTTCCTGGATTACTGGTCTCGGCTTGGCTCTCCTTTTTTTCTCTGCTGCTGCTGGGTCAGCACTCCTTGCTTTTTTCCTCTTTCCTCCTTCCTGGCTTCGGATGAGCTTCCCTCTCTCCTGCCTGGCTCCCCTCCAGCCTCACGCGGCCACCTCCCGCCTGAGGTGAAAGCAGAAGGCGTGGGTGGAAGTGGCGCTGGCAGCATTTATGTTTCTGGCAGCACCCGTTTGCCTAACTACCCAGCTTGAGGCGGCGGGGTGTGTGTGTGATCCAGGAAGGAGAGCGCGGGAAACGCGAAACAAATTGTCATCTCAGCGAGTGACACTGGTAAGGTTATAAGTCGAGGACTTAACAGTTCGCTTGAACGATGTTGATCGTTCAAGCCATTCCCACCTGGTCACATGACCAGCAAGCCATTTCTACCCAGTCACATTGTTGTATCTGTAATGGCTACCTTGTCTTTCCTGTAAATAGTTTGTTCCGTCTTCCAGCGCTGTCTGAGCTAAAGTAGGAAGTCGCTCCTGATTGGCTCAGACGCGGCTGGCTCTTGCTTTGGCGGGAGCCGCAAATGTATAAAAGAAGCGGTTTCTCCAAGCAGAGCCAGTCGGTACTAGCTGAACTGTCACTTGCCTTGCTGAGCTGTCACTTGTTCTCTGAGCTGAATAAAAGTACCGATTTTGTTTGAACCCTGTCTCTGGGTCTACTTCACACATGACCATTAAACCGCACCCACAAAATAAACAACACCCACAGTGTGACAGTAAAATTTTTGGCTGTCCATTACTTCACATTACCTAATAAAAGTGGAAATTTGAATCCTAACATCTTATTTGCCTCATTTAAAAAAACTTGATTGCCTGAAACCTTGAACTAGTGCCTCTGTTCTACTTTGATTGCTTGTTTTGTTTTGACAGGGAGATTTTTTTTTTAAAAAAAAGTCACTATCCACCATGAAGAGACAAGTCCTAGCACTCTTTTGCATGTGTTCATGGATGACATATTAAAAACAGCAGTTATGATCACATGCTTATATTCACTATCTTGAATTGATTCCTCCTGCTTCCCATGGAGCCCTATGGGTCCCCTCCCGGATCTGGAAAGAGGAAGGAATCATTTCAAGATGGTGGGTGTAATCATATCCTGTACATGGCTATGCTGCAGACAAGAAGCTTAGAGGTCTCAGTATCCCATAGGGCTGTGCTTGCTGATAATTCTGGGAGTTGTAATTCCAAACTTGAGAGGCTCCCACAGAGAGGAGGAGGTCAGGCTGTTTTCCAAGACGCCAGAAAGCCAGACAAGGAATAACGGATGGAAGCTGACCAAGGAGATATTCCACCTGGAAATAAGGAAAAGCTTTCTGATGGTGAGAGCGATCAACCAGTGGAACAGCTTGCCTTCAGAGGTTGTGAGAGCTCCAACACTTGAGACTTTCAAAGGGATACTCAACAGCCATTTGTCCGAAGTAGTGTAGGGACTCCTGCTTGAGTGGGGCGGGGGTTGGACTAGATGACCTACAAGGTCCCTTCCAACTCTAATTATAGTCTGCAGAGAGGGGTGGCATACAAATCTAATAAATTATTATTATTATTATTATTATTATTATTATTATTATTATTATTATCTAATCTAATCTAAAATAATCAGAGGGCATTTGCTTGGAAAGAATGTGGTGCAACCTACAGATCCTTTGGATTAAATTTTTTTTTGAATAAAATAACTTCTAAACCTTATGTCAGATTAAAAAATTATTTCTTCTTGAGATCATAGTTAAGTATAAAAAAAGCAAAAAAAATCATAGTTGATTTCTATCTATAGAGATTTTTGTCTATACTCTACAGAGTCAATCAATCATAGACTTAACTCAATTTGCATTTAATTTGTTCTCAACGAGTCTAGTCTAAACATGATAAAGTTGTTTCCAGTATTATAATCAACCACTTGGGTTTGGTTTTTTTAAAAGTTGAGTTTAGTCTGCATATATTATTGGCTTTAAGCTTTGTTCCCCATGGTTTGTGTTTCTGACATCGAGAACACTTAAAGCCCCTGGTGGTGATAGTTTTAGGGGAAACTTTTACAGGCTTGAATTAAATATTTCATTCTCACACAATTGCATCAATCAGTTGAAACACAATACGATATAGGAGAAGAATACGTTTTCCTATATACATTCATAAATGCATATCCCTAACAACTGACTCACATTAAGGATTGTATATGCAATGTAAAAGTTGCATGTGCTCATGTGAAAAGAACATAATATCAGCTTTCACGTCTATCAAATATCTTTCCCCAAAACAGCTGTTATGCTTCTAGAATTAGAATCCCACATTTAAGCTTTGGCACTTATATTGGTTGCTCATCCCAAGGCATCCAAACAGAACAGATTTCTCAATAGCAAATGCGTAATCTTAATCAGAACCAATAATTTCAACAAAGAAATTCTATTCCGAAAATTATGCTTTATTTTACACCAGTACTTCAAGAAATGTTTTTGATCATTAGAACCCTAGTTTGAAACCAACTTTCTTTACAATGAAAAAAAGGCAAAGCTAGAAAATTTCCAGAAATTCATGTGCATGAGCCACTACAGGCAGTCCTCAGCTTACAACATTTCATTTAGTGACTGTTGAAACTACGAAGTCACTTTAAAAAAACGACTCATGATCATTTTTTGTACTTATGACTTATAAATCTTGGTTCTTGTTAGATCATTTTGAAGGAGAAAGAAATGTACTTATGACCATTGCAGCATTGCCAAGATAAGGAATAAAAATTGAGATGCTTACCAACTGACTCATGACATTTGCAGGGTCCTGTTATGTGATCACCTTTTGAGACCTTGTGACTAGCAAAATCAATGAGGAACCCAGATTCACTTAGCAGCCGTGTTACTAACTGAACAACTGCAGTGATTCACTTAACAGATGTGGCAAGAAAGGTCAGAAGATGGGGCAAACTCACTTAACAACTATCTCACTTAGCAACATAAATTTGGGGTTCAATTGTAGTTGTAAATCAAGTCAAATTGCTGTGGTATTAGAAATGATACTTTTTATCTGGTGCTCTTTTTCTTTCCCTGTAGTTTAAAGCTGTTATAACAATATATTATTAGGAGGGTGAATCCAGAGATTAGTGGCAGTGACAGTTGTGACACAAATAATTTTGCTCATTGCTAATTTCAACAATAGTGGCCTCCTGGAAGGACCAGGACTTGAATAGAATAGAATAGAATAGAACAGAACAGAACAGAATAGGAAGGGAGCTTGGAGGTCTTCTAGTCCAACCCCTTGCTTAGGCAGGAAACCCTATAGCAATGCTTCTCAACCTTTTTTTGACCATGCCCCACCTAAGCATCTCTAAAATCCTGAGATCTTCCCCCTCCACATGACATATATAATTCTTATTATTCAAAAATTGAACTACTAGGAGGAAGCCTAAAAGGCCATTAACTAGGTTTAAACAAGGTTCCAATTGCCCCCATTAAAATGAAATTGTTCCCTGTGGGGTGCGGGTCCCACATAGGGAACCATAGCCCTATACCCTATTAACATTTCAGACAAATGGTTATTCAATCTTTTCTTTAAAACGTTGGAGTATTTACAACTTCTGGAAGCAAGCTGTTTCACTGATTACTTGTTCTAACTGTCAGGAAATTTCTCCTTAGTTCTAAATTGCTTCTCTGTTTGATTAGTTTCCATCCATTGCTTCCTGTCCTGCCTTCAGGGGCTTTGGAGAATAGCTTGATTTCCTCTTCTTTGTGGCAACCCCTGAGATATTGGAACACTTCTATCATATCATCCCGAGTCCTGCTTTTCATTAAACTAGACATATCCGATTCCAGCAACCGTTCTTCATATGTTTTAGCCTCCAGTCCCTTAATCATCTTTGTTGCTCTTCTATGCACTCTTTCTAGAGTCTCAACATCTTTTTTACATTGTGGCAACCAAAACTGGATACAGTATTCCAAGTGTGGCCTTACCAAGGCCTTATAAAGTGGTATTAACACTTTATGTCATCTTGATTCTATCCCTCTGTTTATGCAACCTGCGAAGGTGTGTGGATCTGTGGCAGGTCATAGTAGACCTGATGCATAAAACATCAAGCAGATGAGGCATTGACTCTGGGATATGTTAATTACCGAGTCTTGAATATAGGTGACTTTGAATCTCAGATTCTCTCTCAGCTCCGCCCACCTCACAGGATGATTGTGGTGTGGAAAATAGGAGGAGAGAGGATTGTATGTGCTGAAGTACCCTGAGTTACACAAAATAAAGGCAACATATTAATGAACGAATAAAGTATCCAGGGAGCAAGTTGGAGCTTATCATCAGCTATGTGCTTTCACTGTGGCTCCCAGCACAACTTCAGAGGTCTCAAGTACTATACCTACCAAATTTGGAGATTGGGTGTCAAATGAATTCATTTCAGCTGTGTGATTTTTCTCTCTTTAAAAAAAAAAAGCTAAAAGAGGCATATTGAACATCTGGTAGGCTTAATATACTTATTTTGACTTTTAACAATTCTCTGGGATTGAAGAATGTATCACATGAGACTAATTACCGGTATAAGCAAACTTAAGCCCATAATGGAATCCAGTCACTGTTTTAAAAAAGGATACAGGAAAGATTCAGAGAGTTATTAAGTTTTCTTCCTTTTTATTAGGTTACTTGAAAGACCCCAGTTTTACTGTTCAGACCAATAAAATCCAGAATAGTTGGCAAACATGTTCCCATCTACAGATATTTAGAAGAATATCTATAGCATCAATAATCTGGCAGTTCTGTATAGAAAACAGCAGACACATATTTTAAGGCTGATAGTCTCCTTTCTCTCAACTTGATCCAGGAAAGAAAATGGTCTGGATTGAAGGCACCTTTTATAGTCATTTGGAATAACGTATGTGCTGAAATGTCCTAAAAACTGTTTACAAGGCATAACTTACAATGGCAATAGCATTTAGACATATATATAGCTTCACAGTGCTTTACATCCTTCTCTAAGCAGTTTACAGAGAATCAGCATATATTGCCCCCCAACAATCTGGATCCTCATTTTACCAACCTTGGAAGGATGGAAAGATGACTCAACCTTGAGCCTACTGAGATTTGATCTGCCAAACTGCTGGCAGCCGGTGATCAGCAGAAATAGCTTGCAGTGGTGTACTCTAAGCACTGCGCCACCTAAGCTCTTTTAGTTACAAGGTGTAACTCAAATATTAAGTCTGCATGTAGTTGCTGTATTGTATTTTTCAGAAAGAGAAAATCAAGCTACTATAAATGGACATTTCTTTAAGAAAATAATGAAAGCAGGAGAAAGAGGAAAAAATTGGGAAAAGGGAGGAGAAAGAGAAAATGGGGTGAGGTGGGGAGGAAAATGAATAAACTTATGAAAAAAAATAAGATTTTATATACTTTGCTTTTTCATAATGCGTGGTGATCAGATCAGAATGGGACACATCAACATGAGAAAGAAAAAATAATTATTGCGGCCACTGTTGGAAGCATAAGCTTAAAGAAAATGTCAATTCCTTAGGTATCTTCACACTTTTAGTCAATGACAGAAAAAAACCAATAATATATGTAACATAGTTTGCATTGGTGTTTTAAATCCATTTCCTCACTTGTTTTGTATCACATTGGCTGCGTTTATATGACACACTTAACCCTATTTAACTGGACTGTATTTTGCTTAATTAGCCCACTTGATATATTCCTTACAATACAGAGAGCTGTGTAGCAATCAGAGAGGCTGGGTCTATATTGCAGGTAATCCTTAACCTACAACAGTTCATTTAGTGACCATTCAAAGTTACAACAGCATTGAAAAAAGTGACTTTTTCTCTGAATTTGCTCAAACTCCTGCTCGCTGGATTGATGACACTAACTAACCTCCTCCTCCTCTGCCGTCCCCTTCTCTTTTTGCCTTCCATCTTTCCTGACATTGGGGTCTTTTCCAATGAATCCTCTCATCTCATTAGGTTGCCAAAGTATTTTGAGCCTCAGCTCCAGCATCTGTCCTTCCAAAGGACAGTTAGGGTTTATTTCCTTTAGAATTGATTGATTTGATCTCCTTGCAATTCAAGGGACTCTCAGGAGTCTTCTACAGCACTACAACTCAAAAGCATCAGTTCTTCGGCACTCAGTTTTCCCTATGGTCTTTTTGCTCCTAATCCTGGATGATTTTTGCTTTTGTTCTTTGAATCTTTTCCTTAATGTCTATGCAGATTCTCAGTCATCCAAGTCATAGTTATCCCAAAGACGTTTTTTTTCTAGAGGCACCTGAAATTTTGGGTTTTTCTTTGAAGATGTTTTGCTTTTCACCCAAGAACCTTCTTCAGCTTTGACTGTATTAGCTGAAGAAGTTTCTTGGATGAGATGCAAAACACCTTCAAAGAAAAACAAGAAAGTAAAGTTGCCTCTTTTTAAAAAAAGTTTCTTTATTTACCCAAACAAACATTAAACAAACATTGGACACTTTGCGACCATCCTGTTTTGTTATTCCATTATATAATATAATATTTACATAACAATTAATACCCTTATTGTTCAATATACATTGCTTTTTTTGATTCTACATATGCATCCCTCGTCACTATTCATTTATATCTGAATCTTTCCCCCACCCAGTTCTTATTCTCAACTTTTTTGTCTGTTTTTCCTTTCTATCCATTGATAAATTCATTCCATATTGCGTAGTGGGATTCCATCTCTCCCTTATCCTTCATTTCCAGTGTTAGTCTATCCATTTCTGCACGTTAGTATTTTTTGTATTATTTCTTCTTCTGTTGGAATTTTTTCATTTTTCCAATATTGTGCATATATCAGCTTTGCTATAGTTGCTAAATGTAGAATTAGCTATATCTGTCCTTTTTCGCATTTCTCATGAATACGAAAGTCCAGTTGCCTCTTGAAATAGCAGAGTCCTTTGGGACTATTCCTTCCTTCTTTTCCATTTTATCTTCTTTTCATTAAATGTCTTCACAAAGCAAGCTTTGGTCTTCCACCACCATTCGATTTCCTTTGCTCTTGGCAAAGAGCAAAGAGGAAAGCAGCAAGACACCATTCCTTGTTCCCATCCACCTCCTCTCTTCTCCTTCTAACTCAGCCAATTCAGCTACATTTAGCGCTTCATTTGATGTTTTTTTTCTTTTACTATGCAACATTTGAGGCAAATGAGCATGAATAAATGAATGGATGGTATATTTATAATAAATCTTGGTTCTTGTTAGATCATTTTGGAGGAGAAAGAAATTAAAGTTGCTGTTAAAATCCAGAAAAGGGGCACAAGTTCAAACATTTAGTCACAATTTTTTATTAATTATTTTAATCCAGAGTTATTTTTTCTGGATGTTTTATGAGATTCTCTTTAAAATGTCACAATTCAAGCGGTGAATATTGAATTCGATTTGTTACACGTTTTGTTTTGTAGAATAAAACTAATGTAAAAATTAATCTAACTGTACTTAATCTAACTGTAATAGTTCAAAATGCGTACATGGTTGTAAAAAGTATTCTGCTACAGTGGTATTTTATTAAATAATACATTACTAAATCATTTGGTTCAGAATATGTTTTTTCTTGTTTTCCTCCACTAAAATCAAGGCGCATTTTACACTTATACTCTGAAAATTTGAAAATGAAGATTATTTTTTTAAAAGATTATGAAAGGTTAAGTTCATTTTAATTTTTTCTCTTTGATTACTCTTTTGATTAATTCTACATCCTTGATCAAATAAATCATTGAATTTTTTTGGTTACATTTCATGCCTTTATATTCATAATAAATTTGTGTCACTTCACCAAAAGAAAGTCAAAATATATAATTGTTGTTTTGAAACTTAGCTAATTCAGGTGAAATGAGGCCTCCTTATGCCCTTAAGCTATTAAAACAAAGCTTGATAGAAAATTTGATGGATGACTGAAGATGACACCACCAACCTGTTATGACTGGAAACCCACCCCTAAGCTGTTGTAGCAGCTGCTGTTGCTGTATGTGTATCCTTCAGAATTTCTCAATAGAAACCTGTGTTTTGTTTGATATTCACAGAGACCGTTGAAAAGAACCATATGAGGTAAATGTAAATATGAGTTCCTTTTCATCCCAACAGTAGATTGCAATGAATACCTTAGGGGAAAATTAGTATGTACTGACAATATTGCAAATATGGCTACCAGAACTAGGTTGCAAACTCCCACCCCACCCAAGACCCACCAGATTGCTGCTGATGTACATATATGGCAGCAAAAATAGAAAACTTATTTTGCTGTCATCTAATGGCCCAATCTGCTGCCTGCTAACTTCAACCATATGTCACTCTATTCTCTATTATTTGATTGGCCTCCAGTGTACAGCACACCAAGCTGGTTTTTCTTTTTTCTTTTGAAAACTGAATTAAAGTTTAGAAAGTTTAGAAAACCTAGAAAGTTTAGAACTAATACGCCTTAAACAAGATCTAAGTATTGCCCACAAGATCATATGCTGCAACGTCCTGCCTGTCGGCGACTACTTCAGCTTCAACCACAACAACACAAGAGCACACAACAGATTTAAACTTAATATTAACTGCTCCAAACTTGACTGTAAAAAATATGACTTTAGTAACCGAGTTGTCGAAGCGTGGAACTCATTACCGGACTCCATAGTGACATCCCCAAACCCCCAACACTTTACCCTTAGATTATCTACAGTTGACCTATCCAGATTCGTAAGAGGTCAGTAAGGGGTGAGTACAAGTGCACTAGAGTGCCTTCCGTTCCCTGTCCTACTGTTCTCCTATATCTCCTATACCTTTCTTTTATTCCTATATCTCTTCTTCTATTCTTTCATTGATATGTTCTATTACTATATCTTCTTTTCTATTATTTTTTAGATATATTTTACTATGAGTATCTCCTCTATAACCTTCATCATGTATTTTACTATGTGTATATAGATATATACCCACTAAAACCCTCATTGTGTATTGGACAAAATAAATAAATAAATAAATAAATTCAGCAACATCAAAACAAGGCAAACAGAATATTTGTCTGCAGTAACAGTTACGAAGTCATGGGAAGTAACAATCTTGCTTTGTTGGTCAGATCCCATCAGAAATGTATCCAATTTGGAAAACACTGGCACGGATCATTTATAGATGATCAACAAGGATGAACTGGGAATTAAAAATTATGATTTATGAAGAGAAAGTCAAGGAACCAGAAGAGTTTGGCCTTTAGAAGAGTCGGTGGGCTATGATAGTACTCTTCAAGAGTCTGAATTATGTCATCCTGTGTAAAGAAGCTGACGTCATCATGCTCACTATCATTCCTGAACATATGAAATAATAGAGCTAAATTACAGAGGGAAAATGGCAGAGGAGCATTTGAAAAAAATGGTCTAACAATAACAGTATGACAGAGTCAACAAAGGGGATAGGATTCTTCGAACTAAGGATAAATTTCCTGACAGGACAATTAATCAGTGAAATGACTTGCCTCCAGAAGTTGTGGGTGCTCCAACACCGGAGGTTTTTAAGAAGAGATTGGGCAACCATTTGAAATGGTATAGTTTCTTGCTTGAGCAGGAAGACTGTTGTGGCTGGTCCATGTCCGGCTCAGCTGGTCATGGATTTTGAGGATCGAGAGATGGATGCGTATTGGTATCCTAGGCCAGTGTTCTTGACATCTGAGCCTGAGAGTGAGAGTGATGAGCAGTTAGAGGCTGAGGACCCATCAGAGACTGTAGCACCTCCAGTTATGGTATTGGGTGAGTCAGAGAATGAAGATGAATTAGAGGATAATGAGGATGATGAGAAAATAGAGAAGGAGCCCATATTAGACCCAAGAGTGCTGAGAACTATGTCCAGGCAAGAGTATCTGAGAAAGAAAGGATTTGGCGTTAGTATCTCTAGGGAACACTAGGCCATGCCTTGTCACTATTTAAGGGACAGTCTTGGGAGAAGTGAGTGTGATGGACAATGTTCCCCATCATGGCTGTGTGTGATCTCTGGAATTCAAATCAGCTTTAAAACCATGCAATCTGCATCATTGGAAAGATTACGGAGATATATAAGTTTGGTTGATTGACAGAAACACTTCAAAGGGAATTCCTTAATGAGTTTTTGGACTCTGGCCCGGAACTGTGCTTATCTCAGAAACAGCCTGGGAGCACTGCCAGAATGGACTAATTATATTTTGGTCTATTAACCATTTTATACCTGGAACTTTTGTAATCAATATAGCTTCTTATATACTATCCCTTGAGTGTGTGTGACTTTTAATTCTGTCGGTGGCTCATCTAGACAGAACAAAGACCTCCAAGTATCTTAGAAGACCTTTCAGCAGGGAGACAAAAAGACCTCCAAGTATCTTTTCAACGATGTTATTCTGTTGCTCTTTTATTAGATATGCTGAAACAGAGACCATTGGATTCTTCAAATTGAATTCCTACATGGTGCAGGGGCTTCGACTCGATGGCCCAAATGCCCCTGACTGAAATTATGAGCCTATGGAAAAGAAGGAGTTGCTTCACAATGAGAAAAAGTTGGTCTTTTGGCCTGAATAGCACTGAATAATAAAGCAACTCAGTCTGCCCAAAGAATTCAGATCAGCTGCTAAAAGCAAATGGCATTCAATAGGGATCAAAACCCTCCTCCAGCCAAATATTCTGAAGAATTTCCATGAACCTTGTTGCCCTTACTGTTACATTGAATACCTTGGGCGTGACAGGAATGAAGGACTGGATTCATTCCATGTCAGTATCATTGAATCTGAGACATCATCAATCACCCAGAAGTTGTATGAGCGCTGAGCATGTTATGCTATGCATTTCTGGAATCTAAATATGACAAGATGAAGTCTTGCTTATAGCCACTTTTCTCCACAAAAAGATATAATTTTGTCTCGCCTGAAGTATATGGATGTGAAGCAATTTGTTTTCATGTCATCTGCAGTAATTGGATTCAGCCACCTGGTAGTTCTCAGTATTTGTCATATTTTGTTATACTTAATTAACCTTTCATCCTTTCTTTCCTTGAGCTATTCCAACACTGTGGAGTGATTCCACTGTTGCAATTTCTATTTTGTATCCATTGGTTTGTTTATTATGCTAATTTATACATTTATCTAACAACAACTACAGGCAGGGAATAGAAATACAACATAAATCATCTTTTCAAATGCATATTTAAAATTGTTTAATACCTTTTAGTGAAAGATAAGACTAGAATGTGGTACTTTGGGGGAAAAAATTCAAGAGCAATAGTAATTCTTATTACACAGCTGGAGTCTCATTGAATGAGTAGAACATTATTTTATTAGTTGTGGTGGCACAGTGGTTAGAATGCAATATTGTAAGCTACCTATGCTGACTGCCAGCCGACTGCAATTTGGCAGTTCAAATCTCACCAGGCTCAAGGTTGACTCAGCCTTCTATTCTTCTGAGTTCGCTAAAATGGGGACTCAGATTGTTGGGGGCAAAAAGCTGACTCTATAAACTGCTTAGAGCACTGTAACCTGGTATATAAGTCTAAATGCTATTGCTATTGCCACTTTGCAGGGGAAGTTTCTATTTTCTAGCATCCGATTATTTATTTATTTAATTTATATATGTAGAAAATTTATATGGCTACCCATCTTACATAAGAACACTATCAACAATCCACATGAAACAATATAATAAAATCTCTACAAACTGAATAATAATACAATAACTGAGACATCACACAACAGGCTCGTAACACAACACAAACTGCAGTACATTTATACAGGATTTATCCAACATCCCAATTTAGCATTTGGAAGATAACTTGTCAAAGTCAATGGGGAAACCAGATTCACTTAACAACTGTGGCAAGAAAGGTTGTAAAAATGGGGTAAAACTGTCTTGATCAGCAATGGATACTTTGGGCTCAATTGTGATCATAATTTGAAGATTACCTGTACAAGGTTGACTCAGCCTTCCATCCTTCCGAGGTGGGTAAAATGAGGACCAAGATTGTGGGGGCAATAAGCTGGCTCTGTTAAAAAGTGCTATTGCTAAGATGTTGTAAGCGGCCCTGAGTCTAAGGAGAAGGGCAGCATAAAAATCGAATGAATGAATGGATGAATGAATGAATGAATGAATATGCAAAACATATACAAAAGCTGCAGGGCTTTGTTCATACAGTTTCAGGCACCATCTGGACTTCTTTGATATCTTCTTTCCTCTTCCAATGCTCCTACATGTGAACTTACGTTGGGATTTTGTTAATGTTTAGGCCCATGCATTGGTTGAACAAAATAACTCTGAAAGGTATCTCTCATTGACCCATGGAAATTGAGATCAGCAAAGAGCCACAGCTACTAGGATCTGGGCTGCCTCCTCATCTTCATTATGTGACAAGAATCTGGGTTTGCCTTGTACAGTCTTGGTTTATCACCCCATTCATTTTTTTGTTTTACGGTCATTATTCTGTCTTTGCAGATAAAAATATTTACAACTGGATGCTCATCCATTTTTTATAAATGGTTGGCTTGCCCCTACTGTAAGGAAGAATGCATTTCTTGCCAATAATTGCTAGTTTCATAAAGAGCGAGCCTTGGCGGCTGGCATGAAATAGCTTCAAAACAATGGACTTTTAGTAACTTAATACATTCCTTTGTTCACATTGGCAGCATCCCATTATTCCCAACACTTTGTGTTATTTCTGACTAGCTACAGGATGCCAGATGTTTATTTCCTAATCACATAGAGGGCTTGTGCTAGCAGTGATAACATTAAGTTTGAAACATGAACTCCTGAGAATTTAACCTTATATTCTTGGTCTAGAAGATAAGGAACATGATTAGGTTTTAAATCATTGTTCCTTGGGCTTCAGTGAACGACTTAATTGAATATATCAATTTCCTACCATCCCTTCACATACTTCTATGAGTTAATTAATACCTTTTTGGTGTTTTTTAGAACTGATGTACATCCGTTGAATGGAGGTTTGCATTGTAAGATCATGTACATTAATTCTTTTATGTAGCATATATCTTATCGATCTAGTTAACCATCCAATTGCACGAACACCAATCTTCAGATTTTTTTCCATTTCTCATACTTGTCCAGGGACACTCAAAGACAGGATGCTTTAAACTGGCTGTTTCTATATCTGTGGGGGAAATAAAAGCTTTTAAAAACAAAGTGGCTGGATTGATGCCTTCGGGCACTGAAAACATGCCAGACTTGTGCAATGTTTAGGTATGTCAACAAAATCATACTTCAGAGACTTTATATATGTGAGAACTATGCATTTTTGGTGTATGCTTATTCAAAAAAATCCTTGTTCAAAGAAACATCTTGTAGCATTCAGTACCGGAATTAATGTGTACTCTACCCATGATTATATAAATGTAAATTATAAATGTAAATTACTATTCAAGCACGTTTGTTGATCATTGCTGACAAAAAGTTTAGATTAAGTTTTTTTTAAATGTCTGTAAATTATGCACATGATTGTCTCATTTAACATGCTCAACAAAGACTGCACGTTCATTGGATGTACAGAATAAAGATTAGTTGTATTTATTGATTTGTTCAATACAGGTGGTCCTCAACTTACAACCACAATTGAGCCCAAAATTTATGTCACCAAGTGAAAGATTTGTTGAGTGACCTTTGCCCCATTTTATGACTTTTCTTGCAACACCACAGTTATTAAATTAATAACATGGTTGTTAAGTGAATTTGGTTTCCCCATTGATTTTGTTTGTCAGAGGTCTCAAAAGGTGATCCCATGCACACTGCATGAATCAGTTATTAAGCATCCAAATGTAAATCACGTGATGATGGGGATGCTACAACAGTTGTGTGAAAAATGGCTTTGTCATTCTTTTCAGTGTTGCTGTAATTTTGAAAGGTCACTAAAATGAACTGTTGTAAATTGAGGACTGCCTGCACTCTCATTTTTTGGACCTTCATTCCACAATGATAGTTATTCATAAGATGTAAGTAGATGAAAAGTGATAATATTCTGAATGAATGCTACAATTCATTTTCCTTACTATTGAGAGGCCGGGCGAACTAATGCCCGGGCGACATTTGCAGAAGGCGGGAAGCAATTTGGCACCGCCTACCAGCTGGGGCGATCTCACGCGGCTGTGTGAGAGTGCCCCAGAGAATTTCGCCAGCTGCTTGGGCATTCTGAGAAGTGTGGGGAGGGCTAGTGCCCTATATATGGGCCTGCTCGATACCCATGCTCCCCTTAAAGCCGAGCTCGCTGCCCTGCAGACACCCACCCACCCTCTGCTCAATCCAGGGTGTTTTTAAAGGTTGCCTAGCGGGGGGCCAAGTAGGAATTTTTTGCAATCATAGAACATTTATAACGATTGTTTTTTCACCTACTCCATCCTGGATGAGTGAAATGGATTTGGGTTACGGGGTGCGTCTGTCTGTAGGCATTGATTCAACAATTGGATGTATGTATATTTGGTTATTATATGGCAGAAACGGGGCGGAAAGTGCATCAGTAGCATCTGTGTGTTCTCCTTTGGGAATCTTTTGTTAGATCATTGGCTCCACCATTGCAGAACTCATGCTACCTATCTGGTCGGAGCAGTGTGAAGGGGGTGCCCTTCACTGCAGCTGTCATAATAATAATAATAATAATAATAATAATAATAATAATAATAATAATAATAATAAATAATAATAATTTATTAGATTTGTATGCCGCCCCTCTCCGAGGACTCGGAGCGGCTCACAATAATAAAACATCATATACAAATCCAATGTTAAAACAGTCTTTAAAACCCCCCTATTAAAAACAGTCATACAGCCCAAACACACTATCCATAAAGTCAAAGGCAGCTAAGGATATATCAATTCCTCCATGCCTGGCGACATAGATGAGTTTTCAAAAGTTTACGAAAGGCAAGGAAGGTGGGGGCAGTCCTAATCTCCGGGCGGAGCTGATTCCAGAGGGCTGGGGCCACCACAGAGAAGGCTCTTCCCCTGGGTCCCGCCAGACGGCATTGTTTTGTCGACGGGACCCGGAGAAGGCCAACTCTGTGGGACCTAATCGGTCGCTGGGATTCGTGCAGCAGCAGGCAGTCCCGGAGATATTCTGGTCCGAATCAAAGCCATAAACATGAGTCAGTTATTAAACATCCAAATATAAATCACGTGACAATGTGGATGCTACAACAGTTGCATGAAAAAAATGGCCTTGTCATTTTTTTCAGTGTTGCTGTAACTTTGAAAGGTCACTAAAATGAACTGTTGTAAGTTGAGGACTACCTGTACTCTCATTTTTTGGACCTTCATTCCACAACAATAGTTATTCATTATTATTTATTAGATTTGTATGCCGCCCCTCTCCGAAGACTCATAAGATGTAAGTAGATGAAAAGGGATAAATGCTACAATTCATTTTCCTTACTTTGTCCATCATTAGCAAAAATTATTACAGACTGACAGACCATTCAATCGTTTTGTTTATTTTCTATGAAAGATCTGGTTTTTTAAAAAAAAGGATTTTGTTGAGATGATTTTTGGTGATTCTTGGAACCTTTCCAAATGGTAATGTCACCAAATTGTAATGTTTATATGTGAAAGAAGGAGATAGTGACAAAATACATGTCAATTGAGGTAACATAGTCAATTAATTTAACTTTTCTAATAATTTTATTTTTGTGAGGGGAAAAAATAAAGGAAATGAAAACAAATTTAGATTTTATCATGATCAAAACTAAGTCTGCCATTCTTTCTAGAAAAACTGTATGTCTGGCCACTTTGATCAATCTCAAACACTTTGTCCTTTTTCGTGTCTTATAGTTTGAACGCTGTGCTTAAGAAGAAGCCATACAATCTTATTCTGATCAATGAGGAGACCCTCTCATCAGTTGTTTTATTAGTCATGTATCTTCCTTTTCTCCTTTATTTCCTGTTCTCTCGTTTCTATTGACACTTGTGCTGTTAACCCTAAATAGGGAACAATAAACCATAAATGTCTCTCCCAGCTGTTAGTGAACCACAGTTTCCAGCAATCCAGCCAGCATGATAGACACAGAGACTATCAGCAACATCTGGAAGGTGGCAGATTTCACAGTTCCATTAAACTTTCAACAACACATACATGTGGCTTTTTTGCTGAACTTAATCTTAGAAGCAGTATATAAAGTGGTGGAAATGTACAAGTACAGTGATACCTCATCTTACAAACGCCTCGTCATACAAACTTTTCAAGATATAAACCTAGGGTTTAAGATTTTTTTGCCTCTTCTTACAAACTATTTTCACCTTACAAACCCACTGCTGCCACTGGGATTCCCTGCCTCCGGACTTCCGTTGCCAGTGAAGCACCCATTTTTGCACTGTTGGGGTTCCCCTGAGGTTCCCCTCCATGGGAAACCCCACCTCCAGACTTCCATGTTTTTGTGATGCTGCAGGGGAATCCCAGCAGCGCAAAAATGGATGCCTTGCTGGCAACGGAAGTCCGGAGGTGGGGTTTTCCAGCGAAGGGAGCCTCAGTGAAATCCCAGCATCGCAAAAATACAGAGGTCCGGAGGTGGGGTTTCGAGGAGTTCAGTGTTTTTGCGATGCTGTGATTTCACTGATGCTCCCTTCGCTGGGAAACCCCACCTCCGGACTTCTGTTGCCAGCGAAGTGCTCGTTTTTGCAACACTGGGATTCCCCTGCTGGGATTTCCCTGCAGTATCGCAAAAACACAGAAGTCCGGAGGTGGGGTTTGCCATGGAGGGGAGCTTCAGGGGAATCCCAGCAGCGCAAAAGCAGGCGCTTTGGCTGGCAAAAGGGTGAATTTTGGGCTTGCAGGCATTAATCGCTTTCCCATTGATTCCTATGGGAAACATTGTTTCGTCTTACAAACGTTTCACCTTAAGAACCTCGTCTCGGAACCAATTAAGTTTGTAAGACAAGGTATCACTGTACTTGCAATGCATGCTATCTCCCCATATGCTTTCTCTCCTTGCTCCACACACATACATATCAGAAACAGAGACAGATAGATATTCGGATCATTATTTAAGGTCTTCTTTTTGATTCCACACAACTTTCCTTAAAATGCCATTACATTAAATCTGATCTATCACCAGCATTATATTTCTATATTTTGGGCAGAATCAACTCAGTTTAACTTCTAATCTGAAGTGTTTCAACGTGGCAAAGAAATTAGTCTGCACAAATCAAGCTTCTGAGAAAGGCATGATGTGGCTTGGAAATCTGGACATATTTCTATTTATCTATATGGAGGGTTTCCATCATCTCTCAATTCTGGACAGATGAAATTCAATATTTATATAAGACAACAGGCAAAGGTTGACAGAGGATCATAAAGATACACCATTGCAACTCTGAGTGCAGAGCATGGTTAATAGTAAACCTAAACATTAATTGTATTTAATTATTTGTCCCATGATATTAATTTTTAATTGCCTTCTGCTTTATTACAGAGCATTTCATATTATTTATTTTTATTTGAGGTCTTAGTTTTGTAACAATTTCCTAAAGCTGTATCTCAACTGATAACTTGCTAGCCCCCTTTTTAAAATACCCTGTAAAGTTTTAAGTGGCTGAACTACAAAAACAGCTGGAAATATGAGCTCATAATGACCATGCTGGGAGGCCTTTCATGGAGGAACACACAGAAAGGATTTTTGGGCTCCATCAAAGCAAGTTTGGCTTTCCAAGTTTCCTATAGTCTAAACTATCTGGTACTTGATGTAGGCCCCACAGCCTATTGCATCCAAAGGCTGGCAACAAAAATAAAACATTTATTTTGCTTTTTGTTAGATGATTTTTATAATGTTACATGATTGTGTAGTCAGTTCCACTGCCATCAAGTTTTATGCATTTATTAATTGATTTATTCGATCATTTTCAGTGCCACTTGACTCTAGGCTGACTGTGGATGGATTACAATAGGATAAAATGATTTCTTTATTACTAAAGCTTAATAGTTGGTCTTTGGTCTTTCTTATTAGATATCATTTCATTAAGGAACATTAGATTTTTAGATTAGATTAGATTTTTAGGATCAATGACATTGATAGATATGGAAAACAAGGCTAACACAGGGGAGCATGCTGGACAAATGAGATATTTTTATTAGTATTATAGTATTATATTAGTATTATATTTGTGAGTGACATAGGGGAAGGCTTGGTAGGGAAGGTTTGCCTATTTGCCGATGACTCTAAAATGTGCAATAAGGTTGATATTCCTGGAGGCGTCTGTAATATGGCAAATGATTTAGCTTTACTAGATAAGTGGTCAAAGCAATGGAAACTGCAGTTTAATGTTTCAAAATGTAAAATAATGCACTTGGGGAAAAGGAATCCTCAATCTGAGTATTATATTGGCAGTTCTGTGTTAGCAAAAACTTTAGAAGAGAAGGATTTAGGGGTAGTGATTTCTGACAGTCTCAAAATGGGTGAGCAGTGCGGTCAGGCGATAGGGAAAGCAAGTAAAATGCTTGGCTGCATAGCTAGAGGTATAACAAGCAGGAAGAGGGAGACAGTGATCCCGCTGTATAGAGCTCTAGTGAGACCACATTTGGAATACTGTGCTCAGTTCTGGAGACCTCACTTACAAAAAGATATTGATAAAATTGAATGGGTCCAAAGACGGGCTACAAAAATGGTGGAAGGTCTTAAGCATAAAATTTATCAGGATAGACTTAATGAACTCAATCTGTATAGTCTGGAGGACAGAAGGAAAAGGGGGGACATGATAGAAACATTTAATATGCCAAAGGGTTAAATAAGGTTCAGGAGGAAAGTGTTTTTAATAGGAAAGTGAACACAATAACAAGGGGGCACAGTCTGAGGTTAGTTGGGGGAAAGATCAGAAGCAACGTGAGAAAATATTGTTTTACTGAAAGAGTAGTAGATGCTTGGAACAAACTTCCAGCAGCCGTGGTTGGTAAATCCACATTAACTGAATTTAAACATGCCTGGGATAAACATATATCCATCCTAAGATAAAATACAGGAAATAGTATAAGGACAGACTAGATGGATCATGAGGTCTTTGTCTGCCGCCAATCTTCTGTCTGTCTAATTTTATCTTCGTGGGTGCTAATATATTTCAAAAATAGGTGTTTGCCTTGCAAGAAGTCAATCTGCCTTTTCATTTAGCCCTGGGCATCTGCAGAGTCATGATGCTTTCAACAAAATGACAAGAGCAGGATGGCATCACGTCAAAGGTCATGATATAAGGATTGGATTTAATATCAGCATTGTTTGAACAGTGAACATGCACAACTTTTGAAAAGATGGATCCAGTTTCCATCCTCATGCTATTTGAAGGCATATTGTCAAGGAGTAAAAATGGAATTGTTTGTGTATTTAATCTGGCACTTCATTCTGCTTTGATACTCCGACTACATACAAATGGAATACCTAACCAGTTTTTATTTCTTGCATTAATAGATACGGGGGAAGCTAGTGATGTCAACAAGTAACTTGTTCTGGATATTAACAACTCAGCATGTATTCCCCATGACTTGAAGAATGAAAATACTGTTTCTTTAAAAAGAATTCTAATTGAAACAAGCTACAAAGTTTATGTTTTCTCAGCAAGAGTTTCTATGAACGCTCTTTATCTAAATCACATCTAAATCAGATGCTAGCTATTTTAATAACTAGTTTCTGCTTAGAAATCAGCTTAAAGAACAGGGGGACACTGTTAAGAATTTAGCACTGTGTCTTTAAACATTTTTCTGTTTTCTTTTTAAATAAATAGTAATGCTTCTCTGCTGTGGTCTCTGCTTGGGGAAGAAGAAATAAGGAATCCTGACAATTGTAGTTCAATAATTTCTGGAGGATCCCACTTTCTATAGCTAGTCTAATAATGCTAATTTGCCAAAATGGTAATTCTGACTTTCAAGAACTTAGTATTTCTGAGACTACAGTGATCCCTCGATTTTCGCGGGGGTTGCATTCCCAGACCGCCCGCGAAAGTCAAATTTCCGTGAAGTGGAGATGTGGAAGTAAAAACACCATTTTTGGCTATGGACAGCCAAAAACTACCCCCCGCACACCCTTTTCCAAGGCCGTGCAAGGAGCCGGGCTTGAAGTTGGGGGTGGGGAGCGATAAAAGTGCAGAGGCCGGCGAAGATTGTTTTGAATGTCGCCCCCCACCCCCCAGCGCCTCTGCCCCCCTAGCCACTACCCCCCGCCCGCCCGATCCACCCCTCTCACTGGCTTTCTTGGGGTACGGGTCCGCCTGCAGCAGCACTGGCGGCTACGGCTTCTTGTCCTCCTCATTCAGCCGCTAGCCGCTCTGAGCGCTTTGAGAATGCCTGCCCCACCCCTCTCGCAGTCCCTTAGCTGAGAGCGCTTTCATCCCATCAGCAATGACGGGTGAAATTTTTGCGATGACAATGCTGATTGGCCGAGATTTCGTCCCATCAGCAATGACAGACTAAAGTTTGGTGATGACATATGACGTCATTGGGTGGGAAAAACCGTGGTATAGAAAAAAACCACGGAGTTATTTTAATTAATATTTTTTGAAAAACGGTGGTATAGCCGTTTCGCGAAGTTTGAACCCGCGAAAATCGAGGGATCACTGTATATCCCATTAGCAGGATGTTATTTTCATGTGAATTTGCATTAGGTTGTTCCGTTAGTTTCAAAACTCCTTCCAAATCATATTAACTCCAAATCCACATCCAAATAATGAAAGCTCCATTTCATGGCATTGCAGACAAAAATCCATACTTGGAAGGAAATTCTTAGCACCTTTACAAATAACCTGCAAGTCTTTATTTTCAATCAGCCTTTGTGGTAAGAGGAGAATTAGGCAAGTCTCAGATCCCAAGTCTCATTAACTCTTGGACCTAAACATTATCACAAAGGCAATATACAGTGTTCATACAATCACTGGCAGGTGCTTTATGGTCATCTGGGCTTTGAATCCAGGAGCAATCCAGCAATCTTCATTCAATGAGAACAGCAGTAGATTGGAAAAAAAAGATTCTGCTAATGTTTTAACCATTCTCAGCATCTGGAAATATGAGCAATGGAATAGACACATCTTAGACTACTGTCATTGATGATGAAAAGGGCTATAGCTGTCTCCCTGGTCAGAAAATAATGCTATTTCACTTAGGAGAAATACAATGCTTTAAAGACATTTTAATATAAGAAAAGAACAAGAATCCCAAAAATGCTTCTTCAAGGGGCAACTGGATTGTCTTTCTTCTTTTTCCTTTGAAGACATTTCACTTCTCACCCAAGTTTTCTCAGCTCTGACTGGATGGTGGGGAATGGAAGGATCCCTATATATATAAAATAAATTGCCTTACTGCTGTACCATCCTGTAAAGGTAAAATAAGTTTAAGGCAGTACAAGAAAAGTGATCTGAACCTGGTGTGCCTGGTACATAGCCCAATGTTCTTGTTAAAAGATGAAGTTGAAATGAAGTGAAAACCACAGAGCAATATTGAGTTCAGTTTAACGGTTTGAGCTAAAATGTCTTTGAGTCATCACTAGTACTGATGGTATAACCTAGTTTGAGTAATGAAAAGTCTGCAAGAAAACAATCAAGCTCAGAATGTATCAAGGGCACCTTGTTTCAACCTTCAAATATTCTCCTTTATTGGTAAAATGTCTTTCTTGGGAAGTAAGATTTATTGACTTCATCAAGATCTATTTTTTATTGGGATCCAAATTAATAAAAAGAATAGAAGAATTTGGCGAGGTGTAAGGACTAAACATAAACAAGGAAAAGACTTAGATATTGACAAAGAATCTTACAAACAAATAATAAAATGATTGACGGAAAAGATGGACATGGAGAAAGATTAAAAAGTTAAATACTTGGGAATCTGGCTAACAGCAAGATGTACAACCATCAAATAAGACAACTACATTAAATTATGAATAACAAATAAAGACAGACTTGGAAAAATGGAGAAACCTACAGTTGTCATTGGTCGGAAGGATAGCCACCAAAAAAAAAAAAGCCAGAGTGGTCTAATGGTTAGAGTGCAGTACTGCAGGCCACTTTGGCAAACTACTAGCTGTAGTTCAGCAGTTCAAATCTCACCACCGGCTCAAGGTTGACTCAGCCTTCCATTCTTCCGAGGTGGAGAAAATATGCTGATTCTATAAACCGCTTAGAGAAGGCTGTAAAAGCACTATGGAATTGCTATTTTTATTTCAAGCAATTCTTATAAAACTAGGGAAAAGGTTTTTTGATGATTTAAACAAATCGATTCTAAAGTTCATCTGGCAAGGCAAAAAACCAAGAATCAAAGTGAAAATGCAACAAGGCACCAAAAATAAGGTATGTGTGTGTGTGTTTTGGGATAAAGGATAAAGTATCTCATATTAAATAATAAACAGTATTATTTAACATGTGACTTATTTTATAAATGGTTAGAAAACAGAAGCAGAAGCTAGTAAATTTGGAGTCATTGAAGAGGGGCGGCATATAAATCCAATTAATAGAAATAAATAAATAAATAAATAAATAGAGATAAATGAATATAGAGTATAGATATATATATATAAGCATAACATTATAAACAATATTATCATTGCATTATATCTGATTACAGATTAAAATGTATAGAGCGACTAGAAGCGAAGATTATATTGTATATATTGAAAATGATGGCTATAATTATGATGTATAATATCATGTATATTCAAAGGAGATTTGATACATACAGTAAACTGTCATTGCAGAAATGGAAATGTGATGTATAACAAAGGAAAATGTATAATAAAAATAATACAAAACAGATGTATTTTTTATTAGTGGGCTTAGACATTTTGAATTTTTTTTCAGTGGCCTTTACATAAAAATGGATGTGACATTGCTTGAAGACATTGCTAAGTCAAAATCTACTGGTAATCTTGATTCTGTCACTTAGGATTAAATTATTTTGCAGACCAACTAATTTCCATCATTGAAAGTGAGAATTGAAAGATATCTGATAGGAGGCAGGTTATTCAAATATATCTGGTACAAACAAGGAATGACTGCCAAAAATTCTACATGGTATGAGACAGGTCTTGTAAATAGTAAGTGTAAGAAAGAAATAGGGTTTTGGTTCATATAGTTTTTCATATAGAATAAAAGCTTAACCAAGCATTGAGACTCATCTACGAGTCCCATAATTGAGTGCTAGGTCCAACCAGCTCTTATAGGCAAATAACCAAGTCTCCCTATGTACAATAAAATCTATTTCTTTTCTTCTTATATGCATTTGTAGTTTTGGAATAATATGAACTGGGTGGGAATTCTTTTGCTTACAATTTTCCACCCTTAAAGTTTATTATACAGAGGATTGCACCACAGTGTAGTTGAAAAGGCACAAGATATATAGGTAGACAATAAAGTATAATTTCTGTTCTGTTCTATTCTATTATATGAAGCCCTTTGCATTTCTAAACTTAAAAGTTTAGTGAAAGTCTGCATGCATCCTTATCTGAAAAACCAGGAACTGACTGATGAAAGTAACATCCCTGAAAATTTAAGTAAATAGAAAGTATCATTGTTTGGCAGGTCCCAGGGGAAGAGCCTTCTCTGTGGCGGCCCCGACCCTCTGGAATCAACTCCCCCCAGAGATTAGAATGGCCCCCACCCTCCTTGTCTTTCGCAAATTACTCAAGACTCACCTATATCGCCAGGCATGGGGGAACTGAGACACCTCCCCCAGGCTTTTATGTTTTATGTTTGGTATGCATGTGTTGTATGGTCTTAATTGCTGGGGTTTTATATATCTTTTATTTTAATACTAGATTTGTTTCACTATTATATTGTCTTTATTATTGTTGTGAGCCGCCCCAAGTTTTCAGAGAGGGGCGGCATACAAATCTAATAATTTATTATTATTATTATTATTATTATTATTATTATTATTATTATATTATCAATGAGCATCTGAAACTTGTTAACAATCTACTCTAAACAGATCATTTGCTTGAAATTAAATGTACAGTATTACTTTTCTGTTAATGGAGAAATAAATTGCAAGAGGCATGACAAAGATATTATTTCTGTTTTTGTCAAAATTCCCTGAATGCTTGCTGCTGATTTACTTAGTACCTCTTGTCTCCAACCAAAACAAATGGGATCACAAGAAATACAGTGTTGTTACGAGCCAGGAATTTGTACGAATTGTTGCTTTGTTGCTATGAAAGAGCAATGGTAATGTCTTTATTAAAAATAGGAATTACGATTGGACCCCAGGAGTGTTTCTGCTTCAGGCCAGAAATTGCATGAAAAACCATCACATGCTTATTAATAAATCGAGTTGGGATAAGTCTCATCTGTCTTTTTTTTACTTCTATGAAATAATCTGCTTATCAGAATCCAAATTATTTTGACATCTTGAGTCAGATGAGAATACTGTATAAAGAAAAGAACTATTCTTTACTCCCCAAATCAGTTGTTTCATTACTATAAACCGTACTGGTTCTCCCCCCCACACACATTTGGGATGTTTTCTGAAATAAACTGATTTAAGGTTTTGGTTATGACCTATAAAGCCCTTCATGGCACCGGACCAGAATATCTCTGGGACCGCCTTCTGCCGCACGAATCCCAGTGACCAGTTAGGTCCCACAGAGTTGGCCTTCTCCGGGTCCCATCAACTAAAAAGTGTCGTTTGGCGGGACCCAGGGGAAGAGCCTTCTCTGTGGCGGCCCCGACCCTTTGGAACCAACTCCCCCCAGATATCAGAGTTGCCCCCACCCTCCTAGCCTTTCGTAAGCTCCTTAAAACCCACCTCTGTCGTCAGGCATGGGGGAATTGATACCTTCCCTCCCCCTAGGCTTATAAAATTTATGCATGGTATGCTAGTATGTATTTATTTATTTTATTTTATTATTTAGATTTGTATGCCACCCCTCTCCGCAGACTCGGGGTGGCTCACAGCACGACACAACAATTCATCATAACAAATCCAAATATAATTTAAAATATTTTAAAAAAGAACCCCATTTTACTAACAAACACACACACAAACATACCATGCATAAATTGTACATGCCCGGGGGAGGTGTTTCAGTTCCCCCATGCCTGACGACAAAGGTGGGTTTTAAGGAGTTTACGGAAGGCAGGGAGAGTAGGGGCAGTTCTAATCTCTGGGGGGAGTTGGTTCCAGAGAGTCGGGGCCGCCACAGAGAAGGCTCTTCCCCTGGGGCCCGCCAACCGACATTGTTTAGTTGACGGGACCTGGAGAAGGCCCACTCTGTGGGACCTAATCGATCGCTAGGATTCGTGCGGCAGAAGGCAGTCTCGGAGATATTCTGGTCCAGTGCCATGAAGGGCTTTAAAGGTCATAACCAACACTTTGAATTGTGACCGGAAATTGATCGGCAGCTAATGCAGACTGCGGAGTGATGGTGAAACATGGGCATACCTAGGTAAGCCCATGACCGCTCTCGCAGCTGCATTCTGCACGATCTGAAGTTTCCGAACACTTTTCAAAGGTAGCCCCATGTAGAGAGCATTACAGTAGTCAAACCTCGAGGTGATGAGGGCATGAGTGACTGTGAGCAATGAGTCCCGGTCCAGATAGGGCCGCAACTGGTGCACCAGGCGAACCTGGGCAAACACCCCCCTCGCCACAGCTGAAAGATGGTTCTCTAGTGTGAGCTGTGGATCGAGGAGGACGCCCAAGTTGCGGACCCTCTCCAAGGGGGTCAATGATTCCCCCCCCCAGGGTAATGGACGGACAGATGGGATTGTCCTTGGGAGGCAAAACCCACAGCCACTCCGTCTTATCCGGGTTGAGTTTGAGTCTGTTGACACCCATCCAGGCCCCAACAGCCTCCAGACACCGGCACATCACTTCCACTGCTTCGTTGACTGGATGATTGGTTTCTAAATTGGGGTTTTAAATTAACTTAAATATTAGATTGGTTTACATTGTATTATTATTACTGTGAGCCGCCCCGAGTCTGCGGAGAGGGGCAGCATACAAATCTGATTAATAAATAAAATAATAAATAAATAGAATCACCCATTTACAAATAGAATTCACACCAGAATTCTACAAATAGAATTCACACATAGAATCCACACCGGAACTTCTCCTCTTAGGAATATTCAAGAAGAGCATTAAATATCTCATACTCCATATCACCACAGCAGCTAGGATCACCTTTGCCCAATTTTAGAAAGATCCGGGAACCGCCCCAGAAAGCACAATAATTAGCAAAATTTATGAATGTGCTGAGATGGATAGGCTACCAATTGACTTGCAAGGCCAGAAAGACTCAGAGTATTTTGAAATATGGAATACATGGCACCATTGGATCGAGCATAGAAAAACAAAAGTAAAAATAAAGAGTTAAAATAGAAGCATAACATGTAAATATGTATATAGAAAAGTTTAAGTATTTTAGCTATTGTAATAATGTAATATCAGTACAATATGTCCAAATATATAAAATGTGAGGTAACTAAAGAGAAGATGCAATGATGTAACAGTGCAGAATCACTTATTGTATTTATTGTATTATGTTTTTTGCAAAGGAGACTGGAAATTAATAAACTCTATTAAAAAAAAGGTTTTGGTAGCTAATAAAGGCAACTTTAAAATTATTCTAAAATATGAAACGAATGGACTCATTTGGACTGAAACAGACTGTTTCTTTGGGGCGGGGAAGCAATTCCCATAAAACAACAGAACCAGAAAGCTTAGCAGACCAGTTAGTGCTTCATAGCACTGTAAAAGGGCAAAACCATGACTGTAAAACTCATCTATATTGTTTCCATTGCTCCATAAAATGGAAAAAAAGGAGAAAATGTAGTTAAGTGGCTGAAAGGGATTGGTTAATCAGCTGCGGCTCTTCTCCAGCAGTTTACAAGTAAAAACCATAAAATCCTATGGAAAACAGACAAAGTTAAAAAGACCCAGGGTCCTCAAGCTGCTAACACCAATAGTTGCATGCTGGTTGTTACAGCCAAGTTTTAGCACTCTTTGGGAAGGCCAGAATAGCGTGGCTAGTTTCATCTAAAGGGGCAAGAAATGTTCCATTAGATGGTAGGATAGTCTCCTTGTGGAGAATTCCTTCCATTTAATATCACAATTGCTAAATCTGTCAGTTTTTAAAAATCTATCTTTTGACACATTTAATATTTGACAGGTAGAGTGAGTTGTGTGTTGAAGTAGCAGCAGTAGGACAGAGATTTTTTTTTTACTACCTTGTTGCTGTTTGAACTGATCTTGGTTCCAAGGGTGATGAGTTCAGAGTCACAGGAGGAAAGCCTCATCTGAACAAAACAGCAACAGACTCACCCAAAACTGAATGGCCTTGAAAAAGTGGACTCAGGGACTACAAGCGACACATTGTGTCTGCAGCAGCCAATAAGAGCTGGACATTACACTATGAAATGTTCTGGATTGTCTCTATAAAAGAAGAAAGGAAAGGAAAGAGAAGGAGAGGGGAGAGGAGGAGGAAGGGAAGGAGTGGAGAGGAAAGGAGAGGAAAAAAGAGAATATTACCATTAAACTACAACAACAAATTACTTTTAGCTGCCTCAGCTTTGGGCTGGGAATGAGAATAAGCAGTGATGGGCTACCAAAACTTTTACTACCAAACTGTGGGCGTGGCTTATGCATTTTGTTTCAACATCTTTCAGTGCAAATTGGGTGCTCTGGGGTGGAGCTCCAAATTTTGCTACCAGAACTGTGTTCCTGACCATTCCCGTAGGAGCCCATCACTGAGAATAAGGTAACATCAACGGGACAATGTTTCTCAACTTGGAAAGCTGGAAGATGTGTGAACTTCAACTCCCAGAATTCCCCAGCCAGCATGCTGATTCCATTTAGGTAAGCTTTACATAATATTTTGCTATTGATTTATTAACATTAGCTAATCAGATTCTGGTGGAGATGACCTGAATTAACTTCCAGAGGGAAATAACCAAGAAATAAATGACATTGGCACCATGGTGTATCCATTAGATAGGACACATTCCCATTTATTAAACTCTCTACAGAAATATCACCTCTTTTTATTTTCCACTTTAATGAAGTGAGGAATGGCAATGTGAATATAAATATGGTAGGCACTTTGAACTGGACTGGTGTTTAAGATGTTGCCAGGAAACTGCACCAAACAGTATGCACTTGCCATGTATCGTAAAATATCTGGAAAATTCATATCATCTAGGAAATGTCTATTTAAATATCTATGCATCAGGAACTCTTCCAAAAGAATCTTAGATCCCTACATGAGCTAAGAAACACTTGGAAATGAAAAATGTTCTGAGAAATTCAGCATGCAAGGTGAAATAGAGCATTTAATTCTACAAAAATGAAGCATTTCTTGAGATGCTACACTGTGGAGAACTATAAAAATATTTGGAAGAGAAGGATCAGAACAGGGCAAATATAAATATTTTATTTGTATGTGTTCTGTCTGGGTGCCCCCAGACTTCAACACCAACTGGAAAAAGCAGCCAGACACGCTGGTAAAATCAAAAGCACTTTATAGTTTGAAAAATAAACACAGAGAAAAACCTGTTCTTCCCAACAGGCAGGCTATGAGACTTCACAGCAGAGTCCTGATGGCCAGACAATACAGCGGACTTCTTGCTGGCACACCCACCACTGTAGAGAATAAGACCCACACCTTTTTCCCCCAAGGTTTCAGTATTCAAAGTCACAAACCAGAATTCCAAGACGCCAAAGATCACAGCCAGGTCCCAGGACTCCCAAAGATAATACTCCACAAGCCAGGAAGGGTGGGTCTGCCTTTTCAGCCTTTCCAGAGAGCACCACACCCAAACCCAGCTGTTGCCTCTTTAGTGCTGAAAGTACCTGGCTAATTGTCCCCTTCGTTGTGTTGCTCTTCTCTGCCGGAGATCGATTATTGCTTGTGCATTTTCATCTAAGGAATCCAGGCTGCTTGCTGGGGAGAGCTCCCTCTCGGGGGACTCTGGCTTTCCTCCCTCTCCCTCAGCCTGAGATTCCTCCTCCCCGTCTGCCTGAACCTCCTGTTCCTCATCCTCCCCCTCTGAGCAGGAAGCCGGCAGAGGATCAGCCGTTCCCTGAGGGGCCTCAGACGGAATCACAACAGTATGTGGCCTTTCAGGTTGAAAGTGTGGCCTTTCAGATTGATATATCTTGCTATAGTTTAAGACACAGGTGCACTTTTCTGCTAATTTGTCTCCTCTCTTTGCTTCTGTCTTTCTCAGCATGATGGACTTATTAAAGGAGCTGGGTCTTTGTATAATGCAGTGTTTCCCAACCTTGGCAACTTGAAGATATTTGGACTTCAACTCCCAGAATTCCCCTGCCAGCAAATGCTGGCTGGGGAATTCTGGGAGTTGAAGTCCAGATATCTTCAAGTTGCCAAGGTTGGGAAACACTGGTAAAATGTGCTCAAGATGTGATAATTTGAGCCTGATTTTTAAAATTTGAACTCAGGATTGATTTGATCATTTTGTATTTTCAATTATCAGAGTAGTATCATCTTCACAGTCCAAACATTATTGGTTTTTCTTCCTCCAATCTTAAAACCACACGTCTTCCAATCCAGTTTCCCTCAAATCCATATTCTGCATATAGGCTGCCTCACTCCCTTGCTGACCCAGATAATCTGTCCCTACTAAAGCTGGCTTTCTGTCCTGTGTATAGTTTTCTGCCAAGGACAATGTTTCAGAATTCCATTTTTTCCTGAGAACATTCCACAGCTTGATATGGTCAGTAAAATCAATTGTTCTATAATTAATTTCTTTAAAAAAAGATTTTATTCACAAATAAAACAATGGAACAATAAACAACAATTAAAACAAACAAACAATTGTTGCTAGCTTAGTCATGAAAACAGGTGGAATTGCTGTCCCTTCTTTATCTTTTGTGTATTGCCTCGTTCTCTCCCCAAGGGGTACAGTAGGGTTATGGGGCATTACTTTGGGTGTACTAATCATTACTTTCTCCCCCTTGTTGTTATTCCTGCCTTCTTTAGGTACCCACATTATTTCCTCTAACATCTTATTTGCCCATGATGGTGTATTGGATCTGCATTGTTCTACACCCTCCCCTGTCTCTGTGCTCTTCCAGCGTGCTCTCTTGCATGCAGTTTGAGTTTGCCCCGCCTTCATTAGGCTGTTATTTATGTCTATGGAGTGTTCTGTCTGGGTCACTCTGGAAGCTATGACCAACCCAAAAAGATAAGCCAGACACACAGGTTGAATCCAAACACAGTTTTATAATGGTAAAGAGAAAAGAAGCCAACAGAAAATGTCCTTAAAGGTCAGGAAAGCACTGGAACTCCAAAAGAAACACAAAAGCAATTGTTCATACAGAAAAACAGGATCCTTAATGCCAGACGAGGCTGTTGAGCTAACAGACACAAACCTCCCACCAGTCTTCAAGACTGCTGGGCCATGAGCCAGGAACAAAAATGTTGAGAGAAAATGCAGATAACACCAACTCCTCTTTGATCACACTGCACGCTGCCGAAATGGTTCTCATGCCTTATAAACCCTTCCCTACTAATGAGGACCACACCCAGCCCCCTAGTGTTCCTCATTCAGCGCTGATAATATTTACGCAGTTGAGTTCTCCTTTGAGCTATGCGTCTCTGCCGCATACTAATGATAGCTTGTGCTTCGTCATCCAGGGACTCCAGGGAATCCAGAGAATCAAAGCTACTTGCTTGAGATAGCCCTTCCCCAGGGCTCCCAGGCCTTGCTTCCTCTTCACTTTCTTGACTGCTGTCTCCACTGTCCGGCTGCAAAGAACTCTCCCCTCTGCTCTCAGACTTCCCCGGGCATGGAGCCAGCAGAGACGCAGCTGGTCTTTGATCTGGCTCAGGCTGAACCACAACATGGAGGGGGGAGATTTTTTTCAGATTTCCATTTAACCCTAATGATCCATCCCCCCAGGCCTTTGCTGGTGTCTTACCGCCTGGTATGCCAGTGGTGTATCAATCTGTCTATTAAGTGAGTTTTTATTTGAAAACCAGGCTTCTTTCAGGAGACTTCTAAACTATTTAGGATATCCATATCTCGACTGTAAAAAATTTCAGTGCAGGTAGTCCTCAATTTACAACAGTGCATTTAGTCACTGCTCAAAGTTACTACAGCACTGAAAAAGTGACATAACCGTTTCTCACACAACCAATCATAGCAATCATTGTAGTGTCTTGGGGGTCATGTGATCCTTTTTCCAACCTTCTGACAAGCAAAGTCAAATGGGGAAGTCAGATTCACTTACTAATTTAGTAACTGCAGTGATAAACGGGTCGTAAAATGGCGCATAATTCACTTAACAAATATTTCACTTAATAACAGAGGTTTGGGGCTTAATTGTGGTTATTAGTTGAGGACTATCTATACTCTTTCCATCTTTGATTTTTTTTCAAAAAATTACTCTCTATCCATTAGTCTTCACTAACTAATTTAAAGTTGGAATCATCTTGTGAGTTAGAGATTTTTTGGAAAACTTTCCTTATTTTTCTGTTTTTGTTTCCATGGTGGATGCATATGTCACTGTATTCCTGCTTCTTGTCCTTAGTAACAACTCTCTGAAATTCTTTGTTAAATCCCTTCTGGAGATCTTTGCTTTGCTGGCTTTCTTTTCTTGGCAATTTCTGTGTTTTATTCTGGCAGGCAGATTGATTTCTTCTTTTTCTTGGTCTTTCCTTACATTCATCCTTAACAATGTATTTGATTTATTCCATAATTTTACTGTCTGTCTGTCTGACTGACTGTCTATCATCTCTCTCTCTCTCTCTCTCTCTCTCTCTCCTCTCTCTCTCTCTCTCTCTCTCTCTCTAATTTATATGCTACCCAACTTCTCAAGGACTCTGGGCAGCTTACAACAAATAAAAACAATATTAAAAAAAAATTAAAAAAATAATTACAAAACCCTAGTAAAAGCCATACATATCTCTTAATAACTCTCTTGGCCGGATCTAGATGGTATCTCATTCGGTCAATAGCCCCAGGCCTGCTGGAAAAGCCAGGTCTTTACAGCTTTGCAGAAGGCCAGTAGGGTAGGGAGGGTACGGATCTCTAGGGGCAGCTGGTTCCAGAGAGTCAGAGCTGCCACAGAGTAGGCCCTTCCCCACGACCCTGTCAATTGGCATTGTTTGGTTGATGGGACCTGGAGAAGGCCAGCTCCGTAGGCCCTTATCGGTCGCTGGGAGGTATATGGTAGGAGGCAGTCCCAAAGATAGTCTGGTCCTAAGCCATGTAGGGCTTTATAGGTGATGACCAACACCTTGAATTGCATCCGGAGACTGATTGGTAGGCATTGCAGTTTGCAGAGAGTTGGTGCAATGTGGGTGTACCTAGGTATACACACAATAGCTTGCGCAGCTGCGTTCTGGATTAGTTGAAGTCTCCAAACGCTTTTCAGTGGTAACCCATTTTAATGAGCTACTCCACCAGCTTAGGATAATAATATAATGAATTTAATTTATATATACTTGAAAATGAATTGATACTCAAGGATGTTAGATAGTATCATGTGGTGTAAGTATCAGTCTGAATGGATAGGCCTAGCACAGCTCCTTCATCCAGTTTTCCAACTATTGGCACTATGATGGGAAGTCTAGCAGTGTCTATGAACACAGGGGACGAAACCAGACTACTGCAAGAGATATCTCAGCCATAAGCAGAAGGGAGCATGAGAAAGAGGCCCAGTAACTGTGCCTCAATGATGTTAGGTATAAGTTGATGTGGAAAATTGCTTTAGCAAGCTTTCAAGCTTTTGCAGTTTACCCGAGAAGCCAGTAAAGAACTTTTCAGAAAACCACTCTTCTTGATTTCTTAATAAGGCTGCCTCACAGAGCTGGACAAACATTGTCAAGGCAGCAACAGGCCCCTTCTTACGGACTGTATCATCAACCTTAGCTGACATTTGCGGTCAAGAGGCAATCTCTCTGGTGGAAATCAGTTTGTGAAGAAGATCCAAGCAAAAGGCTTTATCTGGAGGTTACCAGTCTATCCATACAAAGGTGTGGCATGGTTTCAAGGAATTAAGGTGGTAAAAAAATAGCCTGTTTTTTCCCTCTAGGAACTGGGGATGGGGGGGGGGAATCCATTTTAAGATTTTTGAATTTGTTCAAGTCATCAATGGAGACCAGGCTCAGTGAAAATAAATAATATCCCTATGTCTGTCTGTCTGTCTGTCTGTCTGTCTGTCTGTCTGTCTGTCTATCTATCTATCTATTTTGTTGAATACTTTAAATATCGCTGTAAACTGTATCCAGGGAAAATATGTAAATAGGTTGCGCCTGATTGGTTGAGGCGCTGACAGCTTGTTTTTGAGCGAGAAAATAAATGTATAAAAGGAGCCGATTTTCCCTTGCCCAGCTGAGACGCGTTCCAGCTGGTAGTCACTTCTAAAAAGAGCTGAAAAATAAAGAACCATCTCGTTACCCGCTGTGTCAAGACTCTTCACCTGGCGACGAGGATGGGATCTTTCTTGGTATGCTCTGCCACTTCCTTGGCAGTTGTCAGGGGGTTATCTTCTAACTCTATCAGTAATACATCAGCAGAAGGGGCAGGGTCTTCTACTGTTTCAGGGATGGGGCATCTGCTAAGGCCATCCGCATGGTTTATGGTCGTCCCTCCCCTGTGTGTTAGCTTATATTGATATTCCCTGCCGGTCGGAAGAGCTCCGGAATTCTTCAACCCGGAGAAATCTACCTGGGATGCCTACCTCGCGAAATTCGACGTCTTCCTCGAGGCTGCCGGCATGAGGGACGCTGACAACGATCGGAAGAGAGCGATCTTCTTAAATTACTGCGGCTCGGAGATGTTCAATCTCGCCCAGACATTAACCGACCCGGCACCGGCAAATTCCATCTCCTGGGATTCCCTGAAGACAAAACTTTCGGCCCATTTCCAACCGACGAAGCCGGCGATCGTTTACAGACACCAGTTCTCGAGAATGGGGCAGCTAGAGGCGGAAAGCATCAACCAATACGCTACGCGCCTACGAACCGTGCTGTCAAAGTGCCGCTTTGAAAACCCGGAAGCACGCCTAATTGACGCTCTCATCTTCGGAATGAGAAATTCAACCGTCAGGAACAAACTCCTGACCGAAGAGGAACCTTCACTTCAAACTGTCATCAAATTAGCCCAGACCGCGGAAGTTGCTGAGGCGGCTGCAAAAGAGCTTAAACAGAACGACAAGCAAGAAGTCATGGCTCACATCTCTTCACCTACTCAACGCGCCGACTCTCCAAATGAGGTGAGCCCATCTACGACCTCCGAAGACGACTGCTTTCTCATCCGTCAAGACCATCCTCGATCCCTGAGGCAACCTCACCAATCACTTCCGTGTTCGGGTTGCCGGGGCAACCATTCCCGCCACCGTTGCCCTTTCCGCGATGCCAATTGCCACCGTTGTGGCCGCCGGGGGCACATAGCCGAAGCATGCAGAGCCCCCATGCCGGAGGAAGCATTCTCGACTCAACGGGCACCAAGATTCCAAAATCAACCGTGCGAAAACAGAGGATTCAAACCTTCCGGCCGCAACAATCACTCCAACTTTAACCGCGACTACTTAAGAGGTAACCGGGACATTTCAATTAATAGCACAGTAACGGCCAACAAAGCCAAAATTAATATTTCTTTACTTCTAAATTCTAAACCATGCCAGATGGAACTGGATACTGGTTCTAGCTATAGTATTATGCCCTGGACAAAAGTCAAACTGTATATGCCACATATTAGCAAAACTAAGTTAATGTGTTCAAATGTGATTATTAAGGATTTTCAAGGGGGGTTAATTCCTGTCCTGGGGTTACTAATTGTACCAATTGTATACAAACGTTTTAAAGCTGATCTTCCCTTGTTAGTGGTGTCAGGGCCAACGCACTCACTTTTAGGCTTAGAGTGGATGGCTCCCCTTGGTATAGAAGTCTCAGGCATTCACAAATTATCACATACTGTCATTCCTGATTTCGTCAGAGAATTCCCTGACGTCTTTAGTCCCACTCTGGGATCATATAAAGGACCACCAATATCATTCTCCATTGACCCTAAAGTGCCTCCTATCCGCCTCAAACCACAGAGAGTCCCCCTGCCACTACTTCCTAAATTAGATATAGAATTGGATAAACTCATCCATCAAGGCATTTTAGTCCCAGTAGACCAAGCTCCATGGGAAACCCCAATAGTAACTCCTCTTAAACAAGATGGCTCCTTACGAGTCTGCGCAGACTACAAATCAACCTTAAATAGAGCCTTGAAACATCATCCATACCCCATACCTGTCGTACAACACCTACTCCACTCCCTAGGGGAAGGGAAAGTATTCGCAAAAATCGACCTCGCGCAGGCATGCCAACAACTGCCTGTAGACGAACCTACCTCATTAGCACAAACTGTTGTTACCCATAGAGGGGCTTTCAGATGCACCCGGTTGCAATTTGACATAAGTGTAGCCCCGGGGATTTTTCAGAGTCTCATGGAACGGTTATTGACAGGAATCGGGGGAACCATACCCTACTTTGATGATATTTTAAATTTCAGTGGGGGCCTTAATTGGCTTAAGGGCACCGTGGTACAACAAAAAGCACCAAAAACTTATGTAATACTGTTAGCTGATGGCCGAGTATGGGCTAGGCACATCGATCATTTAAGGAGGTGCCCCGAAACGGAGCCTATGGCTCAACGACCTGATGTAAATACAAAACATCCAATTGAAAACGACGCAATACCAACATTACTGGAATTAAACTTGGACTCACCACTACGAAGCTGCTCTGCCAGCACCCCGGAGTCATCTTCATCAGCAGAGGTCGGTGATGTGCCAGCCAGCTCGACTCTGGGGGCCGAAGCTCAGCCTCGGCCCTTAGAAACCAGAGGAGGTACCGACGAACCGACCTCCTCTTCTGCCGACATCGAGAGACCAACTGAACTGCGCAGGTCGGCAAGAAGCATACAGAGACCGTCCCGATTGGACGACTACGTCACATGGCTCTCTGATTAACATGTATTTTTTTTTTCTAGAGAGGGAGGGGTGTTGAATACTTTAAATATCGCTGTAAACTGTATCCAGGGAAAATATGTAAATAGGTTGCGCCTGATTGGTTGAGGCGCTGACAGCTTGTTTTTGAGTGGGAAAATAAATGTATAAAAGGAGCCGATTTTCCCTTGCCCAGCTGAGACGCGTTCCAGCTGGTAGTCACTTCTAAAAAGAGCTGAAAAATAAAGAACTGTCTCGTTACCCGCTGTGTCAAGACTCTTCACATCTATCTATCATCTACCTACCTACCTACCTACCTACCTATCTATCTATCTCTATATATCTATCTATCTGAAGGTCTTGGCATATTCAGGTTTCTTCCCATGTAAGTTTCAGAGATACCTGGCGATGTTTCGATGAGGTCCCACTTGTCATCTTCAGGCTGGTGCTTTTTGCTTTGTGCTAGGGTGAACAAAGCGTGATCTGAGCTGCCTTCCTTCTATAAATACTGGTGGGTGGGTATGGAGTGCTGTGCTTGAGGTACCAAGGGTTGCAGTTTCACTGTGGTGTGAATTTATACTGTGTGGTGCTTTGTGTACTGGAGTAAAATTCAAATGACCCAGGATCAAGTCATCCTTTGTCAGAGAAACAGCCCAGGGCAGGAAGTTTCTGTCCTGTCAACCAATTTCACTGAGTTATTGTGAAGAATTGTTCCATATAATGTCTTGAGTTCGTGAAATAAAGATATGATATAAACCTAATAACCTACCCAAGCTTCATGCTCTGGGGAATCCAGAGCACGAGCCAATATATAAACCCAATAAAACAAATAATGCTAGCCATCATTCAGACTGACTTTGATGATTACTCCCATAATTTACCAGCCATCATCATTAGTCATTTTTAGGTCCAGTTGATTCCAGCAGGAAAAGCTTAACTACATGCTCAACTCCCCAGTGAGATGGATAAGAATTATGACTTAAGAGTTGTAATTAAAACATTTGATTTGTCAGTTGTGGAAATGTTGTTACACTCAATAAAGCCTTTTGGGAAAAAATGTCACACACACTTTTGATTTAGCAGCACAAAAGAAAAATGTCACCATAATGTGGGTTAGGATTTGGACACTAAAATCAATTAGCTGTTACATGTTTTCTTTGTGTTGGTCAAAATGACATGACCTCATCCTACTGAGTGACAGTTTCAAGCAGAGTATTTGATGGATGATCAGACATATGCCAAGCACTTCACAGGAATAAAAAACAATTGCTTTAACCGAAGAGAGCATTGACTGGGACAAAGACCAAAAGTACTGCCATTCTTCCATGTTTAAAGGAAAAAGTATCTCATTTTTAAAAATTGTTCCAAAGTATCTTCATTTATATAGACAATAGAACAGAGATGACCAACCTTTTGGGATTGGCATGCCAAAAATTTGGAAAATGCTTAACATTACTCAGCTGGTGTGTCACCCGCATCAAACAAAAGAGAAACAATTCTTTACATATTCGTTTATTTTTAATTTTTAAAAATAATATTACAGACAAATTGAGACAGCTCTGGGTTGCAAAAAGCCTTTGTTCTTGAAGTTATTTTAGAGAATGCTCTTCAACAGCCTCTGCAGACCCCAACTGACAGGTTTAGTAGATAAATTATAGCCCGCGTGGACTACAATAAATCAAATCTGAGAGTCAATGGATTAAAGTAGAGAAACAGCTTTCAAACGAAGATACTTTTATTAGAAAATAAGAAAATAGCTAATGCCTGTTTCAGGCATCTGAGATGCATGCTACATCTTTGAAGACTAAAGAAGGAAGATGGATTCTTCGGAGGAGAAAGGAAATGATGCATGTATGACAGGCAGGATTTTACATCATCATGGGTGGAGCTAACTAACATAAACAGTGTTAACTAATTAATTTCTGAATGTCTCTGAGGCTGGCAATACACAGCGTGACACCAACAACTATTCAAAAGCATACCCATGCTCCTGTGATTCTTGAAGGCTCCAAAGACTCTCAAGACACATCCCATTCTCACATCATCTCTGCAGCCTCTGTATATCCTGCAAGAACAGGAAGCACAAGATTACACAATTTTAGTTGCTTATAATGAGACCTGAATCCAGAGGTGGGTTCCTGCCAGTTTGGACCAGTTCTTTAGAACCAGTAGCAGGAATTTCACCACCACCCTGCTTGCCGAGTAACAGTGATGGCTGTCTAGCCATGTCCCAAACTGGGTTTCTTGGCAGTGTCATAGGTGCCGCCATCTTGTTTTTCACTTCTGCGCATGCGCAGAAGCTGTTTTTTGGGAGGAAATGAATAGAATAGAATACTTTATTGGCCAAGTGTGATTGGACACACAAGGAATTTGTCTTGGTGCATATTCTCTCAGTGTACATAAAAGAAAAAGATACATTTGTCAAGAATCATGTGGTACAACACTTAATGATTTTCAAAGGGGTCAACTAAGCAATGAGGAAAACAATCAATATTAACAAAAATCTTAGGATACAAGCAACAAGTTACAGTCATACAGTCCTAAGTGGGAGGAAAAGGATGATAGGAACAATGAGAAAAAACTAGTAGAAATAGAAGTGCACACTTAGTAAAAAGTTTGACAGTGTTGAGGGAAATATTTCTTTAGCAGAGTGATGGTGTTCAGGAAAAAAACTGTTCTTGTGTCTAGTTGTCTTGGTGTGCAGTGCTCTGTAGCGACGTTTTGAGGGTAGGAGTTGAAACTGTTTATGTCCAGGTTGTGAGGGGTCAGTAAATATGTTCACAGCCCTCTTTTTGTCTTGTGCAGTATACAGGTCCTCAATCAACAGCAAGGTAAGATAGAAGCCACCCCTGCCTGAATCAGGTCCTAATATCCCATGCATAAAACTGACTATAGATAATCCTTGAAGTATGACCATAATTAAACTTGACAGTTACAGTTTTAAGGCACAATTGTCATAAAGAAGGCCACCATTTGACTAAACCCAGTTTTCTTGCCGAGATTGTTAAGAACAACACAAATCCATTATTCGTTATGGGATAGTTTTTGCTGGAAACCAGAAGAAAGCACCAGTCTCAGGCCAAACTGTTATAAATCATGGTCATGTCACTGCGAGGTGCTGCAAGTGGCCATAAATGCAGACCAATGAACAACTGCTCAAAATGCAGTCGCACAACCATGGAGTGAACATGACAGAATCTTGAAACCAGGTTGTAAAGCAGTAAGATTACTTTATGTACAAAATTGGAATGACGCTTCGATTCACACCATGGACAAATGGTTGCAAAAGTTGATAGAGTTAGCAGGGATGGATAAATGGACTGTTTTGATAAAAGAAATAAAATATAGGTACGTTTGTTTCTACTTGGAAACCACTTCTGAACTTTGTGCTTGAGGTGGAAAAAAATGAAACTTTGATTTTGAGGTTTACCAATTAGATTTGTTGGAATACAAATGGCTAATTTGTACTAGTATGTAAACATTTAGGTTTGATGTTACTATATTATTTTACTGCCCCAAAGGGAGTTGGAAGTCAACAACTTTTCTTTCTTTTCCCCTCCTTTTCTGCACTTTTCCCTTCCTTTTTCCCCTTCTCTATTTTTCCTACTATTTTTTTTAAATATTTTTGTATTTTGTACTTTAAACTAATAAAAATAAGAAGAAACCAAGATGTAAGCAGATTTGGGGGTCGGTCTGTTGTAATTTCAAATGGTTACTAAGCAACTGGTTCTCAAGCTTTGCAGAATCGGAGGTAGTGTTTTTATATTATTATTATTATTATTATTATTATTATTATTATTATTATTATTATTATTATTTATTTATTGGATTTGTATGCCGCCCCTCTCCGTGGACTCGGGGCGGCTAACAACAGTGATAAAAACAGCAGGTGACAATCCAATACTAAAATAGCTAAAAACCCTTGTTATAAAACCAATCATACACACAAACATACCATGCATAAATTGTAGAAGCCTAGGGGGAAAGAATATCTCAGTTCCCCCATGCCTGACGGTAGAGGTGGGTTTTAAGGAGCTTACGAAAGGCAAGGAGGGTGGGGGCTATTCTAATCTCTGGGGGGAGTTGGTTCCAGAGGGCTGGGGCCGCCACAGAGAAGGCTCTTCCCCTGGGTCCCGCCAAATGACATTGTTTAGTTGATGGGACCCGGAGAAGGCCTAACTGGTCACTGGGATTCGTGCGACAGAAGGTGGTCCCGGAGATAATCTGGCCCAGTGCCATGAAGGGCTTTATTGGTCAAAACCAACACTTTGAATTGTGACCGGAAACTGATCGGCAACCAATGCAGACTGTTTTGTTGTCGAGCTTCACCCATTTCATCCATACACACACTCTCAGGATAACATATATCAAAGGGCCAAAGGAGGCCTGAGGACAATGTAAGTCTTCCGTCATCATTGTCCCTAACCCACCTTCTGTGGGTGTTTTTGGTTGAATTTAAAACATAAAACCCAAACCAATAAAGCAGCAAAATCTTTGTCTAACAACTTGGTGCAGTAGTTTAAAAAGCTTTTCATATCATTGTTGAAATTCACCATTCCTGCTGTTCTTAACTTGTTTTCCTTCCTCTCTTCCTCGTAATCTCTGCCAACTCTCATGGAGCGGGTCAGCAGTGCTATTTCCCCAAACTCCATGGAAGTCATGCTGGAGAAAAACGCCAGAATAATTCTTTGCAGAATTATTGTCAGTGCATTAAGTATACTCTATCTTCTGAAAATAGACAAATCAGCTCATTTGCTTTGTCTTGCTGAGACATAATCCTTGTCATCATACAATAGATCACACAGCACCTTATGTGGTCCAAAGTTCTGGCTAATAGAAAGAGAACAGATATATCTGGCTTTACTTAATTTCACTGTCCTTTCTTGGGCTTCATGGGTGGGTAGCAGTGATGGGTTCCTACAGGTATGGTCAGGTACACAGAACCAGTAGAAAAATTTTGGTCCGGTATGCAGAACCAGTAGAAAAAAATTGACCCACCCCCCTTTTTTTTTTTCTCTTCTGGGTTCTGGGTAGGTTTTTTCTATTGCAGTAAATGAGTTTGAATGTGTATAATTTTAGAATAGGTGTGCATGTGTGAGCCTTCTCTGTGGTGGCCCCAGCCCTCTGGAACCAACTCCCCCCAGAAATTAGAATTGCCCCCACCCTCCTTGCCTTTCGTAAGCTACTTAAAACCCACCTCTGCCACCAGGCATGGGGGAATTGAGATACTCTTTCCCCCTAGGCCTTTACAATTTTATGCATGGTATGTCTGTATGTATGTTTGGTTTTTATATTAATGGGTTTTTAATCATTTTTATTATTGGATTATTATTGTACACTGTCTTATTATTGCTGTTAGCCGCCCCGAGTCTCCGGAGAGGGGCGGCATACAAATCCAATAAATAAATAAATAAATAAATGAATAAATAAATAAATGCGCGCATGTGTGTACATACACATACAGTTTATATAGGTATATTTTTGTGTGCATGTGTATAATATGTATGTACACATATGGCATATATACATAGAATTAAATAATATATTTTGGATGTTCAGTAACAGTAAATAGATAGGGGAATTGTATCTCTCTGAGGCGAGGAGAGGCCAGGCACCCTAATCCTAACTCTTGACGTGAGTGAGGTCAGGTTGGCCACCTTTAAGTCAGTCACATGACCTTTAAGCCATCCCCAATCATATGACCATCAAACCACTCCCACCTGGTCACATGGCCAGCAAGCTACATCCTCAAAATAAGCCACGCCCAAAGTGTGGTAGTAAAACAATTTGCAGCCATTCACTGGTGAGTAGGTCTGCCAAAGTTAAACAGATCCTACAGCAATGGGAATAAAAAAAAAACCATTTTGCTACCACTTCTTGTCATTATGTCATTCATGACTCCAAAGCCTTGACCAGAGTCAGAAAAAGTAAACAATCATGCCGGGAACAAATCTTCCTTTATATTACTTACTAAAATTAATTGAATTAAATACTTGTCAGTCCACAGGTTCCAGCCCATTATTTACATTCAGTCACTCACTTTATTTTAATCACTCGAGCTAATTAAATTAGTTGCAATTCCATTTGTATTCGTTTTATATGAACAAACCTCCTCAAATACTTTTTTATACACCTGCCCATTCTTGACCTTCTTTTTCTTATTTTATGTATAAACTTCTCAAGCAAACCATTCTTGTTACCTTCAGTTTATCTGTATGTTGCTCGTGACAAATCCAGTGCTCACTACCGTAAAACAAAGGATGTTCTTTGAAGGATGCTCTTATATATAACTCATTTTCACTTCTTTCACATTCATTCCTCAAAAAAGACCGCACACTGCTTCTCATCTAACATTTGCACATCTTAAAATTTCTCCATTCATGTCCCCAACATTCTACCAAAGTACACAAACTCATCTATTCACTTTAGTATTTCTCAATTTATGTAGCTCTTATAATCATTTATTCCATTTTCCATGTCAAAAAACAACCATCTTTTCTTTCATACAATAATTTTCAGACCCCTTCTTCTTATAAGAAATGCTTTGACTGCAGATCATTCAATTTCTTAGCTAGGAACACAGCCTCATTTGCATAGAAAGTACATATACATTCAAGTTTCCGAAAGCATATAGCTCATGTCACCACAAGCACTTCCCTGCTTCAGTTCCAAATTCATGCAAAACATTCCATAACCAAAGTCTATTTAGTTTACCACATGTTTACTCTAATCAACCTTTAGTAAATCTTCTTTCCCAAACATATTCTCAATGTCCCATTAAAGTCTCCCTATTTTTCCTTCACTTGAGTTTCACCCAAAATCATCTTGGTTTTTTAAAAATTTCATTGCCCAAGACTCTTTGTTTAACCTCCAAATTCATTTCCAGAAGATTTTTTTCCATTTCCATCATAATTATTCTGTATCTTCTCTTTGATTTTTAATTGTAAGCATTCCATTGTCCTCCTGGACTAAATTTTTGTCTCCTCTTTTATGAATCTAAGTTGGAAATTAATATTCTTATTCTTTCTTTCAAAAATTCACTGAGAAACACATTTTTGCACATTCTGTGATCTTTCTGACTTTAAGGGAGAGGGGGTTGCTGCCATTAATATAATTTTTTTAAGATTCTAAAAATGTTGGAAAGCAGCTAATGAAAATGGCTTTCAATACGCCTTAAGGAATGATCTACCAAAATATAAGTCTGGGTAGGGAGAGATTGTTGATTACTGCCTTACAAAAGGACTGCTATTCTTTCTAACCGTAATTCCCTTTCCTTAAATTTTATAGATTATATTATAAGATTATATTATCTTATATTTTCCCTAATTCATTAGGGCTAAACATTTGAATGTGCACTGACAAAATAAACTGTATCAAGCCAAATACGAAATGCAAAATCCAGGCAAAATTCAAGGTCTTTTACTTTGGATCAGAGGTGAAATTCAAATTTTTTCCCTACTGGTTTTGTGGGCGTGGCTTGGTGGGCACGCCCACAGAAATCTCCTGCAAAATCTCTAATCCCTCCCCATTCCAGGAGAAGGATACTGCAAAATCTCCATTTCCTCTCTACTTCTGGAGGAAAAATATTTCAAAATCTCCACTCCCACCCCACTCTGGGGCCAGCCAGAGGTGGTATTTGCCAGTTCTCTGAACTACTCAAAATTTTTGCTACCTGTTCTCCAGAATTTCACCTCTGCTTTGAATGCTATATTCTAATTCCTAAAAATTAGAAATTAAATTAGAAGTTAAAATGTCAGTTTAAATTCTCCAGCATTTTCAAGAGACCTAATGAACTTCATCCTAACTTCATAATGAACTAGAAAAATAAAACTTGAAAACAAAAAACATTATTCTTATGCCAAGCAGATGATATAGATCAACATTTCTTCTTTTTCCTCCTTTCACTATAAAGAAATCATATCCCCAAGTTGGAAAGAAAACTCACTGACATCTGGGCTGTAATATAAAGAAATTAGCTTAAGAACTATAAATATCTTTTTTTCTTTGCTCTTAATATAATACTTAGTACTTAGTTTTGTACTTCAAATTTGTCCATCATATGGTAAACAATGAACATGGGATGAATAAACTTGATTAGATTTTGAGACTTAAGATTATTATTATTATTATTTATTATTTATTGGATTTGTATGCCGCCCCTCTCCGCAGACTCGGGGCGGCTAACAACAATGATAAAAAAACAACGTAACAATCCAATTTAATAAAACAACTAAAAACCCTTATTATAAAAAACCAAACCGACACACAACATACCATACATAACTTATAATAGCCATGGGGAAGGAATATTCTAACTCCCCCATGCCTGGCGACAAAGGTGGGTCTTGAGTAATTTGCGAAAGACAAGGAAGGTGGGGGCCGTTCTAATCTCTGGGGGAGTTGATTCCAGAGGGCCGGGCCGCCACAGAGAAGGCTCTTCCCCTGGGGCCCACCAAACGACATTGTTTGGTCGATGGGACCCGGAGAAGGCCAACTCTGTGGGACCTTATCGGCTGCTGGGATTCGTGTGGTAGAAGGCGGTTCCAGATGTATTCTGGCCAATGCCATGTAAGATCAGAGAAGAAGACAGAGGAGTAAGCAACATTTCCCTCAAAACAATAAGATTTTACTTCCTTCTTTTTGCTCTCCCAAGTACACCCCAACATTGCCTTCACAAGAAAGAGAGTATAAGAAGATACAGAAGAAAGGGGCATTCATTCCTCAGTTGTAGCTATTCTGCTGCAGAAGACACCAGGGGAATGTACTGGATCGAACTGAAAGAAGGATCAATAGAAACTCTTTGCTGGAGATAGACTCTAGAATCAGAGTACAGCAGAGGTGGGTTTCAGCAGGTTCTGATCAGTTCTGAAGAACTGGTAGCAGAAATTTTGAGTAGTTCAGAGAACCGGTAAATACCACCTCTGACTGGCCCCACCCCATCTATTCTCTTGAGTCCCAGCTGATTGGGAGGAAATGGTGATTTTCCCTGGAGTAGGGTGGGAATGGAGATTTCACAGTATCCTTCCCCTGCCATGCCTACCAAGACACGCCCCCCAAACCAGCAGCCCAGTCCCAAGTTTTTCCTTATTTCCAGATTGCATTTCTTCTTGGTTAGGTTCCGCCCATTGCTTCTTGTACTACCTTCAGGTGGCATGGAGAATAAATAGATGCCATCTGCTATGTGGCAGCCCTTTAAGGATTGGAGTATAGAGTACAAACCTATGTATGTGTTCTGTCCCAACAGTGAACCCACCAAGAAATATGCACACACCAACTAATTTAAACACTAATCATTCAACTCCTAATATTTTCTTATGAATTGGGTTTTTTTAAAGTTCAGGAAATCATAAACAAGTCTTTTAGGTGAGCCATTGGCTAATTAATGTCTTACAAATTGGCTAGAGTCCGAGCAGATATCCTTCCATTAAACTTACGAAAGCCCTGAGGTCATTAGCAGAATTAGGGAAGGCAATTTTTACCATCACAAACTGAACAAAAATGTCCGAGAGAGAGCCAAACAAAACCCATCTGGAATGGAAGAACATTGATTTCCACATTGAAGCTTCACATGGCTAAGCCTTAAATAGTCTAAGGGCATGGCCAATTAGCCTGTAGAGGAGAGATCTCCTCTTGCATAGCCACTCCTGCCTTCTAACAGCCCGGCCTGCCCTAGCATCAAGAAGAAGCTCCTCCTCTTCTCCTGAGTCACTTATGTGCACATTGGGAGGTGCAGAAGGCCCTGGTTGGCTTTCAGTCTCTGACACCAAATCCTCTCTGACCTCCTTGCTATTGGACTTGGGTACCAAGTGCATGGGCCGATGGTACTGCACCACAACTGCCTCTCAATCCTTGAAATCCATGACCAGCTGTGTGGGACATGGATGGGCTGCAACAAACTGGTGGTTATAGTGTTGGATTAGAAGCAGGGGGAAAAAAGGTACTACTAGTCCCTCCTTGCCATGGAAGTTGACTCTGTGATTTTCAGCCAGTCATATTATCTCTGTAAAGGAATATAACTTTGAAGAAGGGAAACAAGAACTATTAAGTAAATATCAACCTAGGTCAGAAGAGGGGGTGGGAAAGAAACTCAAGATGACCCTGCCTTGAAACTTATTTTGATATTAGAAGGGTCCAACTCTACCAGTTTGGTAATTTACCTTACAAACAATAGAAGTCCATCAATCCTTGTGGTGTTTGTCTCTTGACCTAACAAAATACTAAAAATATTGTTTCGGTAGTTATGGTTATTTATGTACATTTTAAAATTGTTTTAAGTGTTTTGAAAGTATGTCTTCTCTAAACGGTCTTAACTGAATGCATATTTAGATGGCTTCCTTATGCACTGAAATGACTGTGGTTTTAAAGAATTAAATTGCAGATGAAGCCATAATTACCGGACAATAACCAATTAAACTTCTCTGTGTCCTTGGAGTTTGAAACAGATGATGACAAAGGACAAACAAATTACGTATTTCACACAAATGCATGCTATCATTAAGTGCTGTACCTTATGATTCTTGATGAACATATCTTTTCTTTTATGTACACTGAAAGCATATGCAGCAAGATAAATTCTTGGTGTGTCCAATCACACTTGACCAATAAAAAAGTCTATTCTATTCTATTCTATTCTTCTCTACTCTATTCTACTCTACTCTATTCTGAATAATAAGAAGCAATGGTAAATTGGAGCGTATCCGTTTGGTATAGTGGTTAAGGCCCCATGTTGGAAGCAGGAAACTATATTTTCTAGTCCTATCTTAGGCATGAAGCCAGATAAGTCACCTTCAGCCAGCTCTCTTAACTAGAAAGATGGGAAGGGTAAACCACTTCCAAGAATCTTTCTAAAAAAAACCATAGGAACTACTGTAGTCTATGAAGTTATCATGACTCAACAATGACTTGAAAGCACATACAGTGATACCTTATCTTACAAACGCCTCGTCATACAAACTTTTCGAGATACAAACCCGGGGTTTAAGATTTTTTTGCCTCTTCTTACAAACTATTTTCACCTTACAAACCCACCGCCGCCGCTGGGATGCCCCGCCTCCGGACTTCCATTGCCAGTGAAGCACCCGTTTTTGCACTGCTGGGATTCCCCTGAGGCTCCCCTCCATCGGAAACACCACCTCCAGACTTCCATTGCCAGCGAAGCGCTTGTTTTTGCGATGCTGGGATTCCCCTGCAGCATCGCAAAAACACAGAAGTCCAGAGGTAGGGTTTCCTATGGAGGGGAACCTCAGGAGAATCCCAGCAGCGCAAAAATGGGCACTTCGGCTGGCAAAAGGGGTGAATTTTGGGCTTGCACACTTTAATTGCTTTTCCATTGATTCCTATGGGAAACATTGTTTCGTCTTACAAACTTTTCACCTTAAGAACCTCATCCCAGAACCAATTAAGTTTGTAAGACAAGGTATCACTGTACATGCAAATGCACGCAGAGAGAAAGACAGACAGACACGGAAGCTGGAACAAATCCTGACAAACGCTTAAGTCAGACTGGCGGCTCATGAGATTTTTGATTGACCCTTGAGGTATTTGGGCTGTCAGGAAACCAGAATTAATTCTCAAAGATCTGTGACTGTGACTTAGTAATTCTAAAAAAACTTATCACACAAAGGAAATCAGCAAATTTTACTACCACGACCCATTTGATTTTTTAAATTTATGGATGATCATGTAAATCCAAAGTGACCGACCCCATTCAGAAACACATTGAAATAGTTTAGGAAAAATGGAGTATCTGGAGCAAGAAGGGAAACAGAGCTCCAAAACACAATGAGGACGTATTTATGCTACAATATTTATACCTCCATGCCCCCAATTCAATTGGACATTGTGCAAGTCAACAAAGTCAAAATAAAACAGGGGGCTAAAATTCTAATATTATTTTAAAAAAAACCCAATACATCATTGATTCCATTGATTAAACTAATATAAATTTCAAATGATTACAGAAACAATGTCTGCTTTGGCTAGTTTTTGTAATACAAAGGGAAGAATTTTCCTTTCCTTCAGAATAGGGGTAGACAATTATGGCCCCCTTATAACCTGCTGACATGAACTCCCAGGAATTCTGGGAGTTGAAGTCTGCAGGTCATAAAGAAGACATAATTGCCCAGTCCTTCTTGAAAAGGATAAGGTTTCATCAGATGGACAACCCCAGGATTTGAATCTTAAGAATTTTAAAAATGAAATATTCTTAGTCATTAATTGCAAATATTTTGACTGCTGCTTATACTGCTTATACTGAATAAATCTTATACTAGATTTATGAAAAACCCTATAATACAATGGTATGAGATCTATAGCGATAAAACACAAATGGGAAAAATCAACTGATACATTTACTGGAAATCTTGGTATTTTTTAAAGAATGAAAATAAGAAGCAACAACAAACACAATTTTGCATATTTTGCTGACTAAACAAATATATCTCCTTATGATTACACAGTATATTTCAATACATTCATAAAGCCTCTCAGTAACAATAGCTAATGAATATGTCCACATTTCTGGAGGGAAATGTAAAGTAAAATAGACCATGGTGCTTGTTTATAAATCTTAATAGTGTTTAAAAAAGCAACTAAAACAGGAAACTGGCTTATAAAGTTTCAGTCATTCTTTTGCCCTGCTACAATTTATTGTTATCCCCTCTTTCATTTGATATAAAATAATTGAGATCAAACTGAAAAGATTTTGAAACAAACTGGGCTTCTCAGGTTAGTCCTTGCTTAACAATCAAAACTCAGACCAGCAATTCTGTTGTGAAGCAACATGTTAATTAAGCAAGACATCAAATGATGTGACTTGCAATTTTATCTCCAGGTTCTCCATTTGTCAGAATCCTGCCTTGAAGCCCATAAATGGTGGTCACGGGACCATGGGTTTCTCTGATGGTCGTAAACACCCAGCAGTTGCAAAATGCATGAATCTAGATCACATGACTGCAAGGATTATTATTATTTACTATTATTATTTATTGGATTTGTATGCCGCCCCTCTCCGCAGATTCGGGGCGACTAAATAAAGGATGCTGCAAAACAAAGTTTTTAAGTGCAAAGACCAGTCATTACTACTTTATCACAGTTGTAATCTCAGTTGTTAAAAGGGCAGTTATTAAGGGAGGTCTACAGTACCTGTAGTTTATAGGTGCCTTTAAAAAAAGAACTCAAGGATTTAAGGATTTTTCTATTGCAGAGGGCATTTACTTCTGAGTTTCTCAAAAAGGCTTCCCCAAAGTCTTCTTATCCAGGTAAGTTACTCAAGAGCTGAACCAGATCATCTCTAGAACTTTCAGAAACACTTCAGTGAACATGTGGAGAATTGCAATGTGATTGTGGCCTGTTTTATAAATTTAAAATTCCTGGTACTTTTATTAAAACAGTTCAGAAGAGGAAGAGGAAAAACAGTTCTCTTATGTTCTATGATATAAAATAAGGCACACCAGTGCGCCTACCGTGCCTGTCCTAATGTTCCCTCTTACCAGTACCCATCTTATGTACATAAGCAATGTTATATCTATGTATGTTACAAATACATACTTGACTAAACAAATAAACAAATAAAAAAACCCAAACAAACAGACCGAATAAAACAGTTGTATATTTATATACTTGCTAGATGATAAACGGACAGGTCTATTCGATGATCCGGGGAGATCTGAGCCATTTCCAGTTTTATAAATAATGTGAATATAAATAAGCAGGAATTAAAAAATGATGGCATAATAAAATAAGGCACTGAACATCTTAATTAATTCAAAAAGTGTTACGTACTTACGTACATTTGCATGGCTGCCACTGATTGGCCAATATAGCAGCGGCAGGTTTGAACAATTGTCACTGACTGGCCAGGTTGCAGGGAAGCACTTAAAAGCGGCTTCCTTGCCGCTCACAGCCAGTTCCTTACCTAGTAATTCCTTTCTACAGCAAAGGTGTTGAACTGTTCTACGTCTCATCTCTTTATTCCTTTTCTAAGAAAAATAGTGACAGATATGAATACAGACACTCACGAGACTTAATAGGTCTTGAGCATTAGGTTATCTGATCCTATCTCAGCTTTTACAGATCAGAGATGAATCTTTTCTGAAGAAAGATTGGCCTTCACAGACCTAAGGACAATGGAGATGGTTAAATCTCAAATGGTTATTTTTAATGGGTTTAGGCAACTGCTTTGAGTCAGAAGTTCAATTTTTTTTAAAAAAAAAGAAAGAAAACTGTTTTAAGCCCACCAGTCTTTGAAATAAATATAAGGAGATTGTCTACCTGAAATGGAGAAGATTGCTTTGAATACAGTAGTAATGATGATTTAGTAACAGATGTGTCTTGCTATATAAATTGGCTTAGTCTTTGCAATATTCAGAGCAGGCAGTTGCTAGTATGAAGGGAATTGTACCATAAATTTGTTCTATCAAAAAGATTCAAATCAGAGTTGGAATTACCAACAAAACATTCCCCCATCCTGGGAGCCACATCCTCTCAGGGTGCCCATCACTGGACACTGAGTACAGCATGATCTATCACAAATGTGCTGACAGCTGCTGCACTAGATGTTTATACTTACTTCACTAAAAAATATATTGTTCCCCTGAACATGAAAACCTCTTTATGCTTGCTGCCAGAATGGGAACCAGGCCAAGAACTAACTTCTGCTCAGTTAGTTTTATGCAATATTGTACTTTGGGGATTTCTGCTAGAGTTAATCAAAACAATTTCTTTTGATTATTGGGCTGGTAGTTATTTAGGAAGGAGAAATAAAGTGTGGATTCTGATGAGGTTTCTATGAAGACAGCGACTGGAACACAAACCGATCCCTAGTATGAGAACGAAAGTGTATGCCAGCAACAACAGTCCTAACTTTAGTTGTAATTTTTTGCACATTTATAGCAGAGCAATACAGACTTCAAAAACGATTCAGATGAAGTGTTTGAGACCTCACATGTACATGTATGCAAGTCACGGCTAATCATTCAAACATCTCAACTTTTTTTTTGTAAGTGTAAGCCTGAAAAAAAAATGAAATAAATCAAATGGCACATTAAAAAAATAGAAATAAGTAATAAAAGAAGCACTATTTCATTAATTGACCCAGTATTTCATTTTTGAAGCATGAACAAGCTTAATCTATAGCATCACCAATCAAAGGAATCGGTATGTTTTTACTGCGTTCAGAGGGAACTGTGATTAATATTTCAATAAATTAAATCCCTTAATCCAGTGATGGCGGGGTGATGATTTTCCTCGGGTGCCAAAAGAGCGCTATTGTGCATGCCCAAGTGCCCACACCCATAATTCAATGCCTGGGAAGGGTGAAAACAGTTCCCTCACCCCCCATCCCCCCAGAGGCCCTCTGGAGAATGGAAACAGCCTGTTTCCCAACAGTGGGCCCAGTAGGCTCACATTTCACCCTCGCCAGGCTCAAAGGCTTCCTTGGATAAAACACCCTCTCCCATCCTCCTGGAGGCTCTCTGGAAGCCAAAAATGCCTTCCAGAGCCTCTGGTTGAGCCAAAAATCAGCTGGTCAGCACACACATGCACATTGGAGCTGAGCTAGGGCAACAGCTTGTCTCTCCTTATCTCATTTATCTTTTCTTCCTTTCAAATATGTTCACCTATAATTTTATATGTTTTCTTCTATTCTTTTCTTTACTTATATTATTACATATCTTTCTCTTCAATGTGTATTATGTATTGGACAAAATAAATAAATAAAAATAAATAAATAAAACAGCTTCTGTGCCAATAGATACGGCTCCGCATGCCACCTGTGGCACCCATGCCATAGGTTCGCCATCACTGCTCCTTGTAACCCATGTAGCTCCAACACTTAACCCATGTAGACTAATTGATATCAGATATCAGATAATCTCCATAACTACATGCATTATTTATGGAAACAAATCAGAGTAATATTCTTTCCAGCCTTTTCTTGAATATCAATATATAAATGTTCTCTCCCTCTTTCTCTCCTCACCCTTTCCATTTCTTTCTTCCCAGGGCTTGGAAAAAGTGACTGGTCCAAGTTGCCTTAGCTGGCTTTGTGTCTAAAGTGGAAGTAGAATTCATGATCTCCTGATGCCTTAACCAGTCTTTAATTGTATGGATGCAATTTATTCTGCAGACAAAAGAATAGGTAGTTGTTATGATTCAGCCTGAGGCTCCTGAGGGACCGGCTGGATCTCTGCCGGATCCATGCCCAGAGGAGGAGGACAGTGAACAGGAGGGGGAGGACCAGGCAGACGGGGAGAGTAACGTCAGGAAGAGGAGGAGGGAGAGCAGCCTGAGACCCCCGGGGGGGGGGCTCTCCCCAGCTAGTAGCCTGGATTCATTGGATGAAGACGCACAGGCTATAATAGACATGAGGCAGCGATGAGCAGCTCAAAGACGGGGCCAATTAGAAAGGTATTTCCATCCCTGAATTGGCAACAGCTGGGTTTGGGTGTGGTTCTCCTCAGCAGGGTTGAAAAGGCAGGCCCGCCCTTGCAGTATTGTGGAGAGTTATCAATTGGGAGTCCTGTGACCTTGCTTCGATTCTGGGCATCTCTGATCTTGGCTTGTGGCCTAGAAGTCTGGAAGACTTGGGGGAGGCGTGGGTTTTATTATCTCCAGCGTTGTTTTTGCCAGCAAGAATCCTGTTTTATTGCCTGGCCTTCATGAAACCTCTGTGAAGCTTCATAGTGTTCCTGTCTGTAAGAACAGGTTTTGTTACCTGTGTTTGCTTTGAATTATATAAACTGCCTTTGCTTTTTACCAGTGTGTCTGGATACTCTTTTTGGTTGGTGTTGGCGTCTGGGGGGACCCAGACAGAACAGTAGTTAGGTAGGAAGTAGGCAGATAAAATGCTATTAACAGTTAGTCAAATATGCACAGAAGTAAAAGATTAAGAAAAAAGAAAATATCTTATCAAAACTATGGGTTCCAAAAGAGTCCAAATACCAAACGTGTCAGAATATTCATAACTGGGAAGACGTAGTAGCAAGGTCAGTCAATGAATAGCATGGCAACTGCCACTATTAAATCAGAAGCTGGAGGCCAAGGAAGGTTAACAGCTCTTTATTTGGCAACAGGAACAGTTGAAGTGACTAGCTCGCAGGTAGGAAGTGACTGCTGGCTAACGGCTAAAAGCCGCACCTTATATACCTTTGCTTAGCGCAGGAAAACGGTGTGTCCACCTTTTAAAAAAACTTTCGTGCCAAGGTTTCCCTTAGCTGCGTCTAAGCCAATCAGCGGTTGCCTTTATTTAAAAGTACAAACATAACAGCAACAGATCAGCCAATAGGAGCTAAATTTTAAACTGAAACTGGAAGAACCCTGGGCATGGCTCTGCAGCTCTGAAATCTGCGCTGAGAACTTAAGAAGACTGGACTTGTCTCTCTGCAACTCTGAACTGAAACCAAATCAGTCTCTCCTCTGTACCATGTTGGAAGAATCAGCTATTGATATTGTTCATGTGCATGTGCAAAAGCAAAAAAAAAATCTCTCTCTAGTGCTCACGTTCCCTCGCAAGATTTTGTTTCCTGCGCATGCACAGAAGCAAAATCTCATTGGGACCCGTGCCTGCGCACTCCATTGTCAATACCGGTGTGGCGTCCTCATTTGTATTGGTAGGACCCCGATGCTGATCATAACTGTGTAGTACGATGGACTTGCAGGGCTGGTGCAACATATAACATGTCCACACTGGTGCAATAGGACTGGTTATTTGCTAATATGATTTATTGGATTAGGGATTTTCTGTCTTCACTATGAGTTGTATTGTATAGGGGAGATGTACGGAGGGAGCTCAATCAAACCCATTGTACATATATTGTGTGTTGTGGTTCAGCCTGAGGCAGATCAAGGTCCAGCTGCGTCTCTGCTGGCTCCATGCCTGGAGGAGGATGACAGCGAAGAGGAGGGGGCTGGGCAGTTGGACGGGGGAGAGTACAGTCAGGAATGTGACGAGGAAGAACAGCATGGGAGCCCCGGGGAGGGGCTCTCCCCAGCCAGTAGCTTGGAGTCTTTGGAGTCATTAGGTGACGAAGCACAAGCTGTCATTGACATGCGACAGAGACGTTTAGATCAAAGGAAGGATCAATTGAAGAAATATTATCAGCATTGAATAAGGAACACCAGGGCTTGGGTGTGGTCCTCATTAGCAGGGAAGGGTTTATAAGGCAGGCAAGCTCTTGAAGCCATGTGGAGTGTTATCAGTTTGGAGTTGCTGTAACCTGCATTGTTTTCTCGGCATTTCTGTTCCTGGCTCGTGGCCCAGCAGTCTTGAAGAACCGTGGGAGGTGTATGTCTGTTATCTACAGCCTCATCTTGGCAGCAAGAATCCTATATTTATGCATGGACAATTGCCTTCGTGTATATATTTGGAGTTCCAGGGTTTTCCTGCTTTGTAAGGACATTTTCTGTTAGCTTCGTTTCTCTTGAACATTATAAAACTGTATGTGAATTCTACCGGTGTGTCTGGCTTATCTTTTTGGGTTGGTCATAGCTTCCGGAGTGACCCAGACAGAACATTGTGCAGTCACAATAAATGTTTGAATTGAATTGAATACAATTATGGTTGTTGTGCACAACTTATTTGCATCCTGCTACAAAATAGGCAATGACTGTTCAAGAGAATAATAAAAATGCTAATCATAAATTAGGTTATGAGAATGGTCTCTTTACTGTTTACTATAGGAAGAAAAGCTGGTCTATTTTTACTTCTTTTTTGTTGCTGTAATGCTGAAAACATTTCTGAATTACTTTAACCTAGTAAATAGGCATTAATAAAGGAGAATATTGGTAGTTCAGGGTTGAAATGAGGGGCCCTTGCTTGTTTTCTACAAGATGTTTCAAAGATGCACACACACTCTTTGGCATATGAACCGAAAAAGGTTCGCCATCACTGCTCTAGTACCTTAGTTACTTAAATGTATTTAATTCTTATGATTCACTTAATGGACTGTTGCCTTGTAGTGTTGAAAGGATGAATTCCAATTATACTACGAGCATCCCAGAAGAGTTATTGTACAGGGACTGGATTTAGGTGAGCAATCAGTCTAAGTTCTATCCGCTGGAGGAAGAAATGGCAATCCACTGCTATGAGTCAGGACAAAATTTATCGGATACAGGAAATTGATCCCATTGATCAAAAAGTTTCAGATGAACTATTAGGGCAGAGCAGAGGATATGTGCAAATAGCACTGGTGTTCGTAATTTGGCAGAAAGGACATTCAGCTGCTGATGTTGCCAGAGGCAAAAAGAAAATCTGATGTTATAAATATATATATATACCACACTGGTATGTGGAATGTCAGAACAATAAATCAAGGCTAACTTAATATTGGCAAAGCAGAAATGTCAAGACTGAATATTGACATTCTGGGAATCAGTGAACTGAAATGGGCTGGAATGGGTCACTTCACTTCAGAGGATCACCAGATGTTCTGTAACATGAGCATGCAAGAACTCGGAAGCAACGACTGACAAACATTCCTGGCAAAATAACACCCACTGGAACATGTAAGCAACTGAACAAATTAGCAAGAATGAAGTCCTTAAGACTGCGGCTTCTTCTGTTCAGTGAACAATAGCAATAGCACTTAGACTTTTATACCACTTCACAGTGCTTTACGGCCCTCTCTGAGCCATCTACAGAGCCAGCATATCGCCCCCAACAATCTGGGTCCTCTTTTTACCCACCTCGGATGGATGGAAGGCTGAGTCAATCATGGGCCTGGTGAGATTTGAACTGGTGAACTACAGCCAGCAGTCAGCAGAAGCAGCTTGCATACTGCACTGTACTCTAACCACAGTGACACCATGGCTCATACAATTTAGATGTAACTGTAAAACTTGCAGATAAACCAAAAGGTGTCCAGTGCTGCAAAGCTAGGATACTGTACCAGGATATCAAATCATGGCAAACTTATAAGCACTAGCAGTTTCTGTATTGAGATGACATACATTTAGGACCAGATTACTTACGGGACCACCTAATGCCGCATAAATCCCAGAGGCCGATCAGGTCCCACAGTGGTGGCCATCTCCAGGTCCTGTCAACCAGACAATGTTGTCTGGTGGGGCCTAGGGGAAGAGCCTTCTCTGTGGCGGCCCCGGCCCACTGGAATCAGCTCCCTCCAGAGATTCAAACTGCCCCCACCCTCCTCACCTTCCGCAAGAGCCTTAAGACCTATCTATGTCGCCGGGCATGGGGCAATTAGTACATGCCCCCGCTCTTCTGACCATTTAGAGTTATGTGTGTTTATGATTGGGTAATTGATTGTTTTTCAGATAATGGGTTTTAGTCATAGTTTTAATTATTAGATTTGTACTTATATTGTTTTTATTGTTGTGAGCCGCCCTGAGTCTCCAGAGAGGGGAGGCACACAAGTCTAATAAATTATTATTATTATTATTATTATTATTATTATTATTATTATTATTATTATTATTGTCAGTACAACACAGCAAACGAGATCCCTATGCTGGATTTCCTATTTCATCACCAGTCGGACGCTTCCCAAGCACCTAGGACTGCGTGATGTAGCGGCGAATTATGTTTGCCGATCCCAGTAAAGCGGCCTTTTGCAATTGACAGATAGAGATTTTGTCAATTCCGATGGTTTTCAAATGTCCGCTGAGATCCTTTGGTACTGCGCCCAGTGTGCCAAGTACCACTGGGGCCAGTTTCACTGGCTTGTGCCAGAGTCGTTGCAGCTCGATTTTTAGATCTTCGTATTTCACTAATTTCTCTAGCTGCTTCTCCTCAATTCTGCTGCCTCCTGGGATTGCAATGTCGATGATCCATACTTTCTTTTTATCCATGATCACAATGTCTGGTGTATTATGCTTCAGAATTCGGTCAGTCTGAAGTCGGAAGTCCCACAGTAGTTTTGCTTGCTCATTTTCAACCACTTTTTCGGGCTTATGATCCCACCATTTCTTTGTCACTGGTAAATGGTAGTTCCGGCACATGTTCCAGTGGATCATCTAGTGTAGTATTATTATTATTATTATTATTATTATTATTATTATTATTATTATTATTATTATTATTATTACACTGCTTCTGTGTGATATATGTACCCACCCAGTACAGATGTGATCGGCGATCCGTTAGCGGTTATTTTATGGGTTCCAGAGGCCGGTCCGGCCACACACGCATGCACCCAAAGTGAAATCTCACGCGAGAACACTTGCACGGGTGAGATTTTAACAATTTTTGCCCTCTTTTTGCTTCTGCGCATGTGCAGAAGCAAAAAAGGGGGCAAAAATTGCCAAAATCAAAGTCCTCGTGTGAGATTTTGCTTCTGGCGCATGCGCAGAAGCGAAATATTGCACGGAGGCAGATGCACACGTGTCTGGCATGCGCACACCCAGGCCGGCCTTAGGATCCCGTACCGGGAGGAAAAAGTAAGTGGAGCACTTCGCTCCACTGCTTCTATGTTTTAGCATCAGGTTACAAAGAAAGAAAAGAATATCAAAAAATTGTGAGCTTATCAGGAAACTTCTTCATTTTACCATGTGTTCTTCATTTAGAGACAATATCAGAACTGTCCGTATGTTGCACTGTATGACTCGCTTTTTACTACATGAAATCCCAAATTGATGCCAAATCAATTTTACAAAGTTAGATCCTAACACATTTATTTGGTATAAAGTTGCATGCTTTAGTTGGAGGATTTATTTACTTAGTGTATGGCTTTTTTGTATTTTCTCAGTAGTGCATTTTGCCTTCGTGAAGCTTGCGGTGCTATATGGCTCAAAACTGGAAGCCAACAGATTGGAGTGGTTTTAATACATCCGCTTATATATATATAAAATTTTCATGGCGTCGTTGAATCTGGCATCTAACTTACTAATACAGCTGTGGTTAAGCTATACAAGGACCCAGTAGGGCAGTGCTTCTCAATTATTCTCTGTTATACCCCCCCCCCCCCCCGGAGGAAATAAACATTTTGCACGCCCCCAACTCTCCGATCTGGGTCCCAATGGAATTTTAGTGTTAATCTTTATTATTTTACTTATTATAAGCCGCAATCAAACTATTGGCTGAGGAAACCTGCTCTACCCACTTGCCTGGGAGTAAGTCATACTGAACTCAGTGGAGCCTGTTTTCGGTTAGGCAGTCAAAGGCTACTGTGGTTAGGACCCTCTTCTGACATGGAGCCAGGCCAGTTTAATCAAGATGATGTTTTGGAGGCGCCAGCCTGGACCATAAGCGCTGCCTCTGCTAGGCAATCACAGCGAATAGTGTGGAAGGAAGCTTTAGGGTGATGTTCGAAGCTCCTCCTTATCTGCTGCCTTCTCTTCCAGGATCAGAACAGTGTACAACTGAGAAAACACTCCCTGTCTGGGGAAATCGATTGAGAGGTAAGGGGCGGGAAAATACAGAACCTTGATTGGCTGGCTCAGCCTGGCAGCAAGGAATATAAATAGCTGCCAGGCACGGCCATGTTGAATTCAATATACCGTTATTAAGTGTTACATGTTTATTGTTGTTCCAATAAACCTTGTTGATTGCTCCCGGGCCTACTGGTCTCTTTCATTTGAACAGAGATCTTACAGACCAAGTATGTTTCCGGGGGTTACACGTGCCCAGTGAAGGGCTACCAAAATTTTTGCTACCACACTGTGGGTGTGGCTTATGCAGATGTTTTCTTTCAACATCTTTCAGTGCAAATTGGGTGCTCTGAGGTGGGAGCTCCATTTTTGCTACCCCACAGTATTACCCCCCCTTCTGGGCATCAGCCCACCCCTGCATGTGCCCCCTGGCATCACTCTGCACGCCCCCAGGGGGCACACCCCACTATTTAAGAAGCACTACAGTGAGAGCACATACAAGGCCACAGCGGTCGAGAACACCAACCCTAGTGCTAATGACCTGAGGGAGGCAGTTGCAGCTCTGCATTTAGTTGCACATGATTTCTGGAGTATGTTGTTGCTAATGTTGATTTTTACTGCCGGATTCTCTAGGTGTATCTGGTCCAAGGTTTCTCCAAGGTACTCTGGATGGGATCACAGGGGAGCAAGTTGTTGTTTAAGTAAAGCTTTGGGGTTTCATGTGCTATTGGAAAACATGGAATTTAAACAAAACAAAACAAAACAAAACAAAACACAACACAAAACAAAACAAAACAAAACACAAACAAATTCTTCATTTTCCCACTGTTGAAAGCTTCTCTTTTTTTAAAATAATTTTTTTTATTAATTTTTAACAAATTTATATTACACACAACATAAAACAGTACATAGTGAAATGTGCCCACCACCCAGACACACACACATTCCCCACCACCAAATCGGGGGTGTTTCTTGTATAGTCCACTTGACCCAAGAGCAATATATCTATTTACATATTATAGAATGATTCCAAGTTATTTCTTGTAGCTTGGTCTCGGATTCTTCTCGTCATATATCATCTTACCTTGTCCCACCGTCCCATCAGTTGTCCCAATTCAGTTTCATTATCCAAATTTATCCTTTTATCCATAATTTCAAATTGAATATGATCCACCATGTACCTATACCAATTTTGCATTGTCCATTTTGTTGCATCCTTCCAACCCAAAACTATTACTGCCTGAGCGCTTTCTATTGCTGCTTGTTTTATTTCTCTAAATTCTCCCATCGCATTGCTTTTAACTAGTACTGCCATTTACTTAGTGATTGTCCATTGTATATTTAGCATTCTATTGATATCCTCTTTCACTTTTTGCCAAAATTCCTGCACTATCGGGCATTCCCAAAACATATGCATAAACACTCCTTTATCTTGACACCCATGTCAACAATTCCCCCTGACATTCTGCTGAAAGAGTGCGAGTTGAACGGGAGTAAAATACCACTTATGTAATATTTTCCTTCTCATTTCCCCGATTCTTGTATTTTTAATTTTCCTTATATTTTCTACTATATTTTCCATCTCTTGTACCTCTACTTGTATCTCATTTTGCCACCATTTAGTCAATCCTTCAATCGTGTCCCCATCTGACTGCACTAGCAATTTATATATATTGGTTGCTTGCGCCTTTATACCCTCACTTTTTTCTCTTATTATTTTCTCTAACCCTGTCTCCTCCCTCAATAGTACTTCTTTATTCTCCCTATCGTTAAGATATTTACATATTGCATTTATTTGTAGCCACCTTCCCTTACCTAACCTCCATTCTATACGGTTTCTACTTGGCCTGCCATCCTTCTCATATAACTGTTCTATCCTAGTTATCCCTCTTCCCTTCAACTCTCCTATAACCCTATTTAAATTCGTTTCATTATCTCTATTTATTACATAAAGCAATGACAGTTTAGATTTATATAACCCTATTTTCCCCTGCCATTTTTTCCAAATTTCCATAGTCCCTTTCATGGGGCCTATTAATTTACCTAAGTCGCTCCTATTCCACTTTGTAAAGATTAATTCTCTATTCTTCATCCCGTTTATCTGTTTTTCCAATTTTACCCATTTGTTTTCACATAATTGCAACTCCATTAACCTGTCCATTTGAAAAGCTTCCCTATACAGCTCCAAACAAGGAACTCCCCATCCCCCCTCTTTTTGGTTCGCAATTAACCACTTTTTCCTTATTCTTGGTCTCTTATCTTCTTCAATCCAATATTTAAGTTTTTTGTCCCACTCTTTAACCTTACATGCCGATAGCCCCCCCCCCCCGACAGCACCTGAAATAGGTACATGATTTTGGGAGCTATCATCATTTTTAAAGCTCTTATTTTAGAGAGTCTCCTTAGCTTTTTATCTTTCCAGCTCCTCATCTGTTTCAACATTTTCCTCCATATTAATCTATAATTCATCTCCTCAATTTTCACTGGGCTTTTCAATAACCAAATTCCCAAATATTTTATTTTTTTAAGTCCTAATTTCAACCCTGATTCTTTCCTGATTTCTATCTGCTCTCTCGGACCTGTATTTAAACACATAATCTCTGATTTTTCCATATTAACCGACAGTCCCTATTTCTGTTTAAACTCTTGTAAAATATTTGTTATACCTTAAATTTAATACTGTTGAAAACTTCTCAGTTGCTTCTTGCAATTGATACTATCCTTCAGACACATAGATTCTTAAAGCATGTTCTGCAAAATATCAATGAATGCATAGTCTGCTTTTCCATCCAAGTAACTGATTAAGAATGTAATAAAAATGAGCAGAGAAATATATTAAAAACAATGTTTTAAATGCAATTCAAAGTATAGCCAAACAAGATGATGTTGAAAAAGCAAAATCTGTTATGTGAACAGAGAAGTTATAACTCCTCTAAAGTGTTCCAAGTCAGGGTAAATGTAAATAATTTCCAGAATATTTAACTAGTAAAGATACTGCTGCCAATTTGCTGGTTGTGAGTGGATTCTTGATACATGTTATTTGAACTGTATTGGTTGTTTTTAGGCTGAATTCTGAATGGTTTGGAACCACATATTTGAAGGACTAACCTCTTGTGTGTTCTAGCCAGGTTTTTCTCGCTAGTTTATTGTCAATTGGGCCTTTTTGGCTCTACCAGCAACTACAATCGCTTGCCAAAGGAAGCCCAACTTGCCACAAACGATATATCTTCAGGTCCAAGTGGAATTTGGCTCTTTCAGTGATACTTGGCTGAAAGTTCTATTAGACAAGTTGTGTTTTCCTGGGTTTAACTGCCACTTCTTGTTTGCCTTTTTTCCACTGTTGCAATGGTTTGCTTTGGTTGATAAACTGGATTTTAAAATATATATCTATATAAATCTAACAGACTGGTGGTTACCACAGTCAGTAGCTGATAGTCATGCCAATGGTAACATTGGCAAGACTATCTGACCTAAATACCGGGAATTATTGGTGCTACCATTTTCATTCTACTAGGCTGGAGACATTGCATTCTGTGGAAATGAAAACAGTCCTAAGCAATCCCATATCCCAGCTCCAACTTGTTGTGGTTAGCTCTGGCCCAGCTCCTGCCCCAAGGACTGTGGATGTGGGGGAGACATCCACATGCTGCAGGCCTGTTTTGCCCCCGGTGGAATCTGCTGATGAAGGCTTCTCTGACCAAGAAGACATGAGTGACAGGGAGGAGGAGAGTGTGGCAGACAGCTCAGAAGGAGATCAATTATCTAGCTCCTCCTTGGATTCATAAAAAGAGTTAATGATAGAGCCACGCATGCGGAGAGCGATGCATAGGCAACAACAACTGAGAGATTATTATCAAAGAAAATGAGGCCACCTGTGGTTGGGTGGGGCTGTGGTAATTAGTGAGGCTGCTATAAATAGCAGCCTGTGGGTTTGGCCATTGTGGAGGATTATCTGATCGTTGTGTTTCGTGACTGCTTTACTGGCTTTGACTTTTTGTGTGCTGATTTTTCCCCACTTTGAAACTAAACCAGAGCAAAGTGTGCTTCACTTTGTGAAAGAAGAAGGACTGTGAATTACCTCACAGCTGCAAGCTAAGTATCACAGAATTAATAAGGGACTTGTATAAATTACCAGTTTGTTTGGAGACGAGTGCTCTTTGCTATACCAAAAGAGGGCTTGGTTTAAGTGAATTTTCATTATAAAGAACATTGTTTTGAATTTTCAAAGGTGTGTGTGTCTGAAATTTGTACCTGTGAATTTTTGGGAGGATTCTAACAGAGAGCCCGACAGAACATAAGCGAGTAGAACATATTTATGAGGGATGAGGATTAGTGTTAATGGATTTATAACTGGGGTCGACAAAATTGAAACAACTTCAATGTGGCTCCAATCAGCTCCAGAAGGCAACAATTTCAATTGGTGCACAGAAATAAAATATTATTTCTCCCGAGTATAATCCAAGGCAAGCAACAATCAAGGACTGGATGAGCAAAACAACAACCACAAGTCAAGGTAAAGCAGACAGTCATAGTTAAATACAATAAGAAGCAAGTCTGCAAAAAGTTGGTCAGCTGGAGGAGATTGCTTTGAGTATTGAAGGTTACACATCCTTATGTTCTGAGTTTGATCAGGCATACCTGAATACATTTCTGAACTATAAACTCTTCCAGATGACTAACTCTTTCCATCTTCCAACTCTGCTGAATCAAAATTAAAACACACCTGGGGCTATGCTGAATTGTTTTGACCATTTTCAGATTTGCTTGGAAAATTGGACTTTACACGCACACATATTTTTGTGTTACCATTTGAGCCAGATTTCTACCCTTGGTAAGTATGGAGTATGCCCTACTCCTCCAGACTTCGAATACTAAATCTAGAAAATTTACAACTACGTCGTCTCCTAACTGATTTAACTGTTGTTCATAAAATCATACATCATAATGTACTCCCTGTCAGTGACTACTTCTCCTTTAACAACAACAACACAAGAGCACGTAATAGATACAAACTGAATGTAAATCGCTCCAAACTTGACTGCAGAAAATAGGATTTCAGCAATAGAGTGGTCACCGCCTGGAACTCATTACCTGACTCTGTTGTTGCTACCCCCAACCCCAAAATCTTCAACCTTACATTATCTACAATTGACCTCTCCCCTTTTCTAAGAGGCCTGTAAGGGGCGTGCATAAGTGCACTTTTGTGCCTAGTGTCCCTGTCCTACTGTCTTATTATCCTTTCTATTACTAAGTTCTACTTATGTTATGTTATGTTAATATGTACTATAATACTATACCGTCGACTAAAAAATGTCATTTGGCGGGACCCAGGGGAAGAGCCTTCTCTGTGGCGGCCCTGGTCATCTGGAACCAGCTCCCCCCAGAGATCAGAATTGCCCCCACCCTCCTCGCCTTTTGTAAGCTCCTTAAAACCCACCTCTGTCGTCAGGCATGGGGGAATTGAGATATAGTTATTTTAAATATTAGATTTGTCATATGCTGTTTTATTGTTGTCTCTGCAGAGAGGGGCGGCAATCAAATCAAATCAAATCAAATCAAATCAAATCAAATCAAATCAAATCAAATCAAATCAAATCAAATCAAATCAAATCAAATCAAATCAAATCAAATCAAATCAAATCAAATCAAATCAAATCAAATCAAATCAAATCAAATCAGTAAGTAAGTAAGTAAGTAAGTAAGTAAGTAAGTAAGTAAGTTAGTTAGTTAGTTAGTTAGTTAGTTACTTAGTTAGTTACTTAGTTAGTTACTTAGTTAGTTACTTAGTTACTAGATCCGTGATGGCAAACTTATGGCATGCGTGTCACAGGTGGCACACGGAGCCATATCTGAGGGCACGTGAGGTACTGCCCTGTGTCAGCTCCAGCGCACATGTGCCAGCTGATTTTCAGCCTTCCAGAGGGCAGGGGGAGGACATTTTCGCCTTCCCCTGGCTTCAAAAAAGCCTCCAGAGCCTGAGGAGGGCAAAAAAGAGCTCAATGGCCTACCGGAACTCCGGAGGCTTCAGTGAGGCCTGCCGCATGTGCACGGGGAGGGGGCAGAGGTGGGCTGCTAAGGTGGAACTGTAACATGTGCTTGCCCCCCTGGTTCTGAGTGGTAGCGGAGTCCAGTGCAATTATGCTCCTGCAGCTGTGCAGGTAGCAGAATTGCGCACGGAGATGCAGGTGCACCTGTGTTTCAGTGTGGTTTTTTGCTTCCGTGCATGCCTAAAACTGCGCCGAAACATGGGCGCACCTGCCTCTCCGTGTGTAATTCTGCTACCTGCACAGCTGCCGTAGCAGAATTGTGCTGGACAATGCTAGTACTCAGAGCCAGGGGGTGAGCACACATCGCCATTCCACCTTAGCAGCCCACCTCTAGGAGGGGGGAATGCAGAGGGGTTGTGTGGGCATGCACAGGGTGTGTGTGTGTTGCATTATGGGTGTGGGCATGCACATGCACACCCTTCTGGCACCAAAGCGAAAAAAGGTCATCATTGTGCTAGACCATTTCTGATTACTTGATTTTACTTGGCTCCAGAACTAAGCATACATCTTTTCAAGTTTTGTTTTTTTAAAACAAAGTAATAAATGTTCCTGTGCATCCTGGGTTATCAAACATCTGGCAAAAGGAGGACAAATCCTCATGTTCTCTGACAGGCAAGGCCTTAAAAGAGAATCTTGTCTACATTTTTGAGTATTTAACAAGCTTATCTCTTCCTGAGCTGCTTTTCTCTGAGGTGTAACACTTCCAGAATCAGTGCTAGCCATATGTTAACAAACTCTGCTCTGTGACCTTAATTAGTTGATTAAGTAATCTACTGCTGCCTTGTGTGGTTGCCTGAAATTTAACCAGTTAGGTGCTGAGATTTTTGTCTCTCATCTGGTCTTAGTACATTCCTTTCAAGCTATATTCCCCATTGTCTGCCTGCTTACTCACCTGTAATCTCTTCCCCTTCTGTGAAAATAAATATAAATATTAAACAGGTAGCTTATTTTCCTTTCCAGCAATTCTTCTTCTTTGCAATTGCCAACCTCCTCTTTTGCCTGTTCAAAAATCTGGTAACTCTGTGTGTATATTCCAATGGCAAATTTCCTCATGCTTTCACACTGGGCTAGCAATTCCATATGTGTGTTCCTTTAGTAAGGCCCCAATTCTGCTCTAATGCAGGGCTTGGCAACTTTAAGACTTGTCAATTTCAACTCCCAGAACTCCCATGGCTGCCTGGGGAATTCAGGGAGTTGAAGTCCCCAAGACTTAAAGTTGTCAAAGTTGGATGCCCCTGCTCTAATGTGATCTCAGAAGTGTGTTAAACGAAGAATACTGAAAGAGTAGTAGATCCTTGGAACAAACTTCCAGCAGATGTGGTAGATAAATCCACAGTAACTGAATTTAAACATGCCTGGGATAAACATATATCCATCCTAAGATAAAATACAGAAAATAGTATAAGGGCAGACTAGATGGACCATGAGGTCTTTTTCTGCCGTCAGACTTCTATGTTTCTATGTTTCTAAGAATACTCTCCAAAACAAGACCAGAAATTGCTACTTGTGAAACAGCATTTCTACGAGGATAGCCCAGAAAGTAATCTACCACATTTTTTTTCTCAGCCTACAGTAATGGTATGAATGCGAAACTTTAGATATACATTATTTGAATTGTCAGGAGTGCGTGTGTAAATTTTGCGTTTCTTCAGAAAACGTAACTGTAGCAGTGTTTTGAAATGGCATCTGTAATTGATATACGTTATAAGCAGCATGTTGTCATTGAATTTCTCACTGCAGAAAAAGAAACTGTTGGGAACATCCACAAACATTTGTGTAGTTTATGGAGAATCTGCAGTCGATAGAAGTACGATTAGTCATTGGGCACAGAGGGTGAGGCCATTAGAGGTGATTCACACAGTGCAGAAATGGCTTTGTGACCAGAACAAGGAGTGGTACCCACACGGCATATACACCCTTGTGTCTCACTGGAGGAAGGCCATAGAACAGGATGGAGATTACGTGGAAAAATAGGGAGTGTAGAAGAAACGTCATTCTTTCTTGTGTGCAAGTTTCATTGTGTTCAATAAATAATTGTTGAAGAAAAAAATGTGTTGCATTACTTTCTGGGGAACCGTTGTATATATAGATTTAGCACCAGTGGCACTGGGGAAATATCATAATTTATTTTAATTATTACATTTCTATGCTTTCATCTCCCTTACAAGGTGATTCTGGGTGCCTAGTCATCCCACCCAACTAACTGACTGCATGTCCCATAATGGGCTGTGCATACGTTAACAACCAGTTTGCCGGAAACACGCACGCTTGCTTTACTCTTCTGTGCATCTTCATCACTTTCGTACAGCTTCAAACACACAGTAAATCTTCTCAGGCAGCCACGGTAAGTAGAGCAGGTGAGGCTGGGCTTCATGGGTGGGGAACAAAGCCAGGGTATGAGATCAATTGGACAGGATAGTGCCAGGACGGGTGGATGGGCCCAAGCGGTGATTGGAACTACCAGTTTGCTTGAACCAGTCTGAACTGGCATCAGTCTACCTCTGTGCATCTCCAACTGGAAGATCTTAATGTCTCTCCAACAGAGAACTTTCTTTTATAATATCAGATGTAGAGTATAGATTATTGTAGGACCAAATATTTCCAAGTTACTTTATTTCAGAGTTTACTGACACAGTACAGTTGTACCTCTACCTAAGAATGCTTCTACTTACTTTTCTAGATAAGAACCGGTGTTCGAGATTTTTTTGCCTCTTCTCAAGAACGATTTTCCACTTACAAACCCGAGCTTCTGAAACTGTAACCAGAAAAGGCAGGGAGAAGCCTCCATGGGGCCTCTCTAGGAATCTCCTGGGAGGAAACAGGGCTGAAAAAGGCATGGAGAAGCTTCTGTGGGGCTCTAGGAATCTCCTGGGAGGAAACAGGGCCAGAAAAGGTGGGGAGAAGCCTCCATGGGACCTCTCTAGGAATCTCCTGGGAGGAAACAGGGCCTCCACCCTCCCTGTGGTTTCCCCAATCACACACATTATTTGCTTTTACATTGATTCCTATGGGAAAAATTGCTTCTTTTTACAAACTTTTCTACTTAAGAACTTGGTCATGGAATGAATTAAGTTCGTAAGTAGAGGTACCATTGTACTGACACTTCAAAGAAAATAAGGAAAATGAGTAAATGCTGAATCTGTTTCCAAAAGAACCCTTATCTATGAAAATAGAGAGATCAGCTTAAATGGTAGGCTTCACACGGTCTCTTTAGAAAAAGATGTGATGAGAGGGAAAAGTGAGAAATATTGCTTAGTATGATTGCAAAGAGGCCTGAAAACAATCAGAATGGCAGTTGAACTCAAGAGAAATGGCTGTTTCCATTAGTAATATATACATTTTGGCAATATCTCCCAGAAACGCTACTGTCAAAGCAAAAGGAAGTGTAATTTTTCTAGTATAGTCATTTCATTACAGAGTGCACTGGGGATGTTTGGTAATAGAGATAAATGGCCTGCTGTCTTCATATATTGAGTGCATTGAAATCCACAGTATAAATTGAGGAAGGAAAAAGTTTTGCTAGAAAAATAATGAATATTCCAGGAAGTCGCCCCCCCCCCCCCACTTTCAGGATGCTGCTTGAAAAAGTAGAACAATAACAAACAGTTGTGATAGAGAAATATCTCCTACATTGGTGCTGCTTAATAACTCTCACAATTTATGTGGTGGCCATTGTTATTGTACTTTCACCCGGGATTCCTACTCTTTTGTTTTGCACCACACTCCAAAAGCAGCAAATGTAGAAAATCAGGTTCTGTCTATCTATGTTGGGAAAACGTTATTGAATGGAAAGTGTTTGCTGGTTTCTTAAACAGGAGGAATCCCTTGAGCCAGTCGCTCTTGGAAGTATAGCCAACTTGGTTGATTATTTGGGAAGACTGTAGGGTCTTAGCAACTCAGGGATGTTTTACAATTATAGTTCTCCAATGGAGGCTGCCAGAAAGCACTTAACTATGAACGTTTCAAGTGCTAGAGGACATAAACCAGTGTTTTTCAAACTTGGCAACTTTAAGATACGTGGATCTCAACTCCCAGAATTCCCCAGTTCCCCCATGACTTAAACTTTCTAGTGATTTTCAAGGAAAAGCTCAGATGTTCCATTTGGGACAGTTCATGAACTTTTGGATTACAGTAGTAACTTGTTATGCACTATTTATGTTCCAAAAAGAGAGCTCCAGGTTTATACAGATGGTCAATAAAGTCTGCTTTGAAGGAGATATTGTCCTCCATTAGCAAATTTTGTAGAGATTTGCCGGCTACAAGTCACTGTGGCATCATTCAACGTTTCATTATGTACTCTTTTCTGCTTTCCTCAGGACCACCTATGAAAATATATCTGGCAACCACATCAAGAAGGAATACAGCAAACACTTAACAGTGCCTTCTTTGGGGGATTTGTCTGCTATTACATTTGCACAATGTCCCAGAGAGCTATGGTTAGGATTAAGCCTATGGCCTTATCAGCAAAGCTTTATAAGACTTGAGTTGCTTTATCAGAGTATTGTATATTGGTGCCAGGCCTAATGTTTGCATTTGCAAACCTTCAACTATCTTTTTCTAGAAAAATACTGCATTGGCAAGGAAACACCATTTGGAATATGCAATTCTGGTTTTAATGGAGATAAGTGGAAAGTAAAATCCAATATGTAAAGTGTGGACATAAACCAAAAATAACAATAAACAATCATGCCTTCCAGTATTTTCATGCAGTAGCCATGTTTGTCTACTGACAATATCAAATGGGGCTTATAGACATGGAAGCCTGGAAACCACAAACTTTGTCACACTTTGGAAATTGGTTATTTACATCCTGCACTGTGGCTGCTTCCAATTCTTTATTGTTTATTGCTGGGAGAACCTGCAATTTTGGCTTAAAACCAACGGTGTTCTTTGAGATTATTTTCAGTTGCTTTATTTCTCGAAACTTTGGGTGTTTAGTGGAGAGACCCTACTCAATAAAGTGGTATAAGAAAGTATTATTTAGTACAAAAAGGTTCATCCACTTTAACTATTTCCTTTTTATTACTTGTAACATCATGTAATGCTATCCAACCAGTGCTACAGAGATGTAAAATCAGTTCTCATTACTGTAATTTTGTGCAATGCAAGAAAATTATACTTTCTATTTAGATTTTCCACATTAAATGGTGAGGAAATACAAGGAAGGAAGACACTTTTATCCAGCTAGGTTGGAAGGTTTCTGTCTAAATATGCAAGGGATCATCAGCCTACTTTAAAAAAAAAAGCTGCATAGCAAATTGGAAAGCAAAAAATACCAATTTGGTATCTATACAGCTGTATCTGCATCCTGTGCTTTTTAAACACATATGAAAATACTGTGTATTCACATGGTTCATCTGAGCAGAGGTTTCCTCATTATTTTTAACAATTTGGTTATACAGGAAGGATGTGCCATAAACAGCTTGGTTCCACGTGTGCACTGGAGAACTGCAAATTATCTCAAATATCTCTTCTTAAAGAACAAAGTAATGTATTGCCATACTGATGGGGTTGGATATTAGCAACATAAATTAAAATGTCAAAATAAGTCCTACATAATATCTGGCTGTGTGGACAATTCATTTCCCCAAGAGGTCACATGAGCAAGTGGGACTGTTGTGGAGGGCCACTGACGCCCCATCTCCTGCCAATAACGATTCTGCTTAGCTCCCATTGCTGAGGCCTGTTAGTGAGTGGTCCATGTCTGGCTCAGCTGGATCAGGAGATGGATGAGTACTGGCATCGTAGGCCAGTGTTCTTGCCATCTAAGTCTGAGAGTGAGAGTGAAGGGGAATTGGAGACTGAGGAATCACAGAGACTGTAGCACCCTCAATTATGGGACGTAGTGAGTCAGAGGACAATGGGGAATTAGAGAAGGAGGATCCCGTTAGATGTAAGAGTCAGGAGAATGTGGTCTAGACAGGAATATCTGAAAAGAAGAGGTTCTTGGCATTAATAGATCTATGGGACACTTGGCCATGCCATGCCAGTATACAGTAGATACGAGCTGCTCCACATGCGAGTATTCCAAGTTACGAGCCAAGACGCGACCAAAATTTCTGTTCGACACCCGAGCTCAAATTTGGGATACGAGCTGAGCTTCCACTAGGTGGCGCAAGAATTCCTTGCTTCCAGTTATCTTGGCGTGAAAAACAAAGTCTAAAGGCATTCGTTCGAGATGCGAGTTGATCGACATACGAGCTCGGGTCTGGAACGAATTAGACTCGTATGTCGAGGTACCAATGTATAAGGGACTTTCTAAGGGAAAGTGGGCATGGCAGACAATATTCCTCATAATGGCTGCTAGAGAATCGTAGCTGAGAGGACTTTCTGAGTTCCAATTATTTCCCTTTATGCCTGTGTGATGCTTTGCACCTTTTTGCTGAACCGTAGGTTTGGTCCAAGCTGCCAGAAAAACTTCAAGGACTATGATTTGGTTTGCCCTTTGGTTTGCAGTCCAGGTTTTCTTATCTACAACTCATTAGAGAGAAGCTGCCAGCAACAAATTCCTTAGAAACAACCAGTGGATTGCATGATTTGCTTTACCAATAGATTTTGTTTATGATCAAAATTGGAAAAGCGTGTCTCTTTATTTCTGACCGGTGACAGGCCCAGACAGAACAACGCCAACCTCCCTGCCAATGGTCTGCTGATTCTACAAGTCAGACAGGGACAGCCAAAAGGCAGAGATATGACCTGAGCCCAGGTCTGTGTTTTATTGTTGGCGAGGGGCTTTGCTTCTGAAAAAAAAAATACTCAAAATCTGAGTGACTCAAACAAATGTTTAGCGCTCTGGCATTTTTCTTCTTCTTTTGACCCATGTGACCTCCACGCAATATTATGAACTGTTTTGAAACTTTCATCCCTTCAAAAGTCACTTGATGCTGTTCTTCTTCATGAAAAATAAGCCTCAAATCATGGGATTCATTCTAAGAGTTTGATTTTTTGGCTAAACAAATATGTATCTGAAAAAGTCTAAAAAGCTTTCAGCAACTGAAGGTTTGATGTTCGATCTATCTATATTTTCAAATTTAAGCACATGTTGTGCAGCCGGGGGAACACTGTCTTCTGGTTGTGATATTATATGTTATAGGGTTCCTCGTCTCCGGCGCTACTAGTGTACTCCTGGAGACCGGCATGGGCATGCACACATCTGGTGTGTATGCATGCGTCAGTGTGAAATTTGGCTTCTGTGCATGCACCAGAAGTAAAATCTTGTGTGAGGATGCATGTGTGCATCAGATTTTGCCAATATTCGGTGATTTCTTTGCTTCTGCACATGCATGTGCATCTCCATTTCTGCTACCCCACTATAGTGTGGTCCGTACCGAGTGCAACCCACTACTGGTTATATTGCATTTAATGTGTATTTTAAAAATAACCGCCATGGGAAGAATGGTATAATCGAGGCTATGTGGGCACGGAAAGAAAGAGGGAATTAATTTTTTTACCTTTCTGACATTACAATTTTGTCTAGTCTTCTTTTGTGGAAATGTACATACCCTGTTTTCCCGAAAATAAGTCACCCCCGAAAGTAAGACATAGGAGAGGTTTCATAGAATTGCCTAATATAAGGCATTCCCCGAAAGTAAGACATAGGAGACATTTCGTTTTGCAACATTCCTGAACAGAACATATATAACACTGCTGTCTATAAATTGCATCCCCAAACGCTGCATCAATTAGTTTTAAAACACATCCAATACGCATCCAACATGCGGCTGGGTGTTTGGATGCATTTTTGCCGCAGCAGGATACAGGATACAATTAATTGAAAAAAAAAAGACATCTCCTGAAAGTAAGACGTAGCACATCTTTGGGAGCAAAAATTAATATAAGACGCTGTCTTATTTTCGGGGAAACACGGTAATAGGGCAGATTAAGCCTTTGGTTTCACTGAAAGCAGACTTTTTTTCCATTCCACTTTAACAAGTTTGTGATTTAGGATGCAAAGAACATAGACTGTAAAGTGCCTTTAATGTACACGTGCTTACATTTATAGTGATGTTGGACTCTCAGCCATATTAGAATATGGACCAAATTCAGTAATCCACTGTTTCTGATGTCAGGCTAGGCCTACCTGAGAGAATATTCCAAATTGCAGAGAGGGAATAATTGTATCACTTTATATGTAAAACTACCTCGAGGTTCGACTACTGTAATGCTCTCTACATGGGGCTACCTTTGAAAAGTGTTCGGAAACTTCAGATCGTGCAGAATGCAGCTGCGAGAGCAGTCATGGGCTTACCCAGGTATGCCCATGTTTCACCATCACTCCGCAGTCTGCATTGGCTGCCGATCAGTTTCCGGTCACAATTCAAAGTGTTGGTTATGACCTTTAAAGCCCTTCATGGCATCGGACCAGAATATCTCCGAGACCGCCTTCTGCCGCACGAATCCCAGCGACCGATTAGGTCCCACAGAGTGGGCCTCCTCCAGGTCCCGTCAACTAAACAATGTCGGTTGGCGGGCCCCAGGGGGAGAGCCTTCTCTGTGGCGGCACTGGCTCTCTGGAATCAACTCCCCCCGGAGATCAGAACTGCCCCTACTCTTCCTGCCTTCCGTAAACTTCTCAAAACCCACCTTTGCCGTCAGGCATGGGGAAACTAAACATCTCCCCCTGGGCCCGCTTAATTTATACATGGTATGCTTGTGTGTGTGTATGTTAGTATAGGGTTTTTTGTTTTTTTAAAAAACTTTTAATATTTTAATTAATTGGATTATGTATTGGATTGTTTTTTTCACTTGTTGTGAGCCGCCCCGAGTCTTCGGAGAGGGGCAGCATACAAATCCAAATAATAAATAAATAAATAAATACAGTACCCAGTCATGGTGAATATGCAAATTGTGGTGTGGTCTGATTGGCTGACAAAAGTAACATAATGCACCTTTGCCTAGGTGTGGCGTGTGGCTTGGCTTGAAGGTATTTTGGCTTAGTTTAGAGTGGCTTGTAAATTAGGTGGTTTGTAATGGATTAAGAATTGTAGCTATATATTGTAACTGAGAATAGTAGTTAGAGAATTGTATATTAACTACTAGTGAGCTACAATGAAAATAGTTAGTGTAGGTTTTCTACCAAAGAGTACTGTAAATATTTTCCTAAGAAACTCTGCAGTAAGTGTCTTCAATTATCTTCAGGATAAAGGTTCCTGATATCCTGGTCTGAGACAAGCTGGTTGGCTACTGTGGATATCTGGGTGGGCTAGCTTCTGTAAAACGTTACTCCGACAGCTGAAACATGCCATGCTCAGAATTTGATGCTGAAATTTTCCTCCCCCCCCTTTTCCTCCCTTTTCTACGTTTTCTGTTTCACAAGAGTTCAACATCATCCACAACAATAAAAACCCGAGTCATATGCAATTAATGTATTGTGCATAGTATATTTTTTCACAGAATATTTTCAGAAGATCTGTTATGAATAGCACCTTTTACATAAACATTAACCCATAAACATATTTATCTAAATTATTTTCTTTACAAAACTCTCAGTTTTAAAAAAATTATTTCTGCAACCAGACTGTACTGGTTGTTGATTGTTTGGGCTAGCTGAATTTACAGAGCGACCTGATATTTCGTTCAGCCATGTGCAAAACCCCAGAAGTAGTTGTGAGCAACCCTCCCATTTGGTTTCCAGGCGTGTTTTGTAACATAGTGCAGCTTGTAAGCCAACATTCTAAAGCTCACAACCCAAAGTGGATAACAACAAAGAATTCTATTAATAGCAGTGGAAAGTGGTTAACATTCCATAATGCAAGCACAGCATGCTTAAGTCATCTTGCAAGATATATCACAATTCCATTTCTTTCTGTGTGGTTAATCAAATATATTAGGCTTCACTGAGCATAGATAACTGCTCATTTCAGTTACATTTCCAGGCCTATTACAACCAAGGAGAAAAAAGGCAGGACAACCCCAAATTCATCCTATATATGTCCTGAAGCAAAATAACCAAGCAGCACCATTGATTTAGGATAAGGGCATCATTGAGTTCCAGTGAGCTTCTCGTGTTTCTTCTTTGAGGGATTTTTTTCATTTACTTTCATTCCCAGATGCAGTTGCTCCAAGTCCTTCAATGGTAGTTGTTCAACAGTTGTGATTAAGATCTGCAGAGGACCGCAACACGGCTACCACTTCCCTGGAATTGTTACACCACACTCATACCAGCCCACGTAGTAATAGGGTGTCATATATCCAATGCGTCCAAATGATACAGGCTCTTGTCGATACTGGCGATAATAGCCTGAAGGAACCAAAATATTCAAGTTAGTATCTTAACCGTAGCAGAGTGATATAATCACTTTATTACTTTTACTTAATGTTTTGCCGGTGTGTCTCAAACGCCCGTAATTACAGGGTAATTAGTCCAGGAAGACATACACCACACGATAAAAGGAAAAGCCCAAAAGTTTTTATAAACAGAAAAACAGAAACAGCTCCCTTTTTAAATGTCAAAGGGATTTTCTGGTACACACTGTTGTGGTTAGCTCTGGCCCAGCTCCTGCCCCAAGGAATGTGCAGATGGATGTGGGGGAAACATCCACATGCCGCAGGCCTGTTTTGCTCCCGATGGAATCTGCCGATGAAGCCTCCTCTGACCAAGGAAGCGTGAATGACAGGGAAGAGAGGAGTTTGGCAGCACTAATTACAGCAGCCCCACCCAACCACAGGTGGCCTCATTTTCTCTTGTAATAATCCTTCAGTTGTTGTCTCCTATGCATCACTATGCATGCATGGATGTGTCATTAATTCTTATTCAGAATCCAGGGATGATACAGATGACTGATCTCCTCCTGGGCTGTCTGCCAAACTCCCCTCTTCCCTGTCACTCACGCTTCCTTGGTCAGAGGAGACTTCGTCGGCAGATTCTACTGGGAGCAAAACAGACCTACACTATGTGGATGTCTCCCCCACCTCCACCTCCACATTCCTTGGGGCAGGAGCTGGGCCAGAGCTAACCACAACATTTAATACTTTTAATTTTAGTTCAACCATTAGTTAATTTGGCGCAAAATCATTTTTTTTCTAGAGCAAATACTTTTAATTTTAGTTCAACCATTAGTTAATTTACTGTATTTTTCAGAGTATAAGACGCATCTTTTTATTCCCCTAAAGAGGGTGAAAACCTGGGTGCGTCTTATACACCCCCACCATTTGGCCTCTGCCTCCCAGCAATTTACCTCCTTGCATCCCAATAGATTTAGAGAACACCTTGTGGGAAGAATGGCTTTTAATACTGAACTGCCTCAACACATTTGCTGATGTGTTGGGAGACCTGGGAAGAGAAAGTCCAACTTAGGTATTACAAAAGCATAGTTTTTGGGCACAATCTGCCTTTATTTTACAACTTGTATTTATGTGACCGTCTCTTGCCGTATACTTCCCAGAGACCTATAAGAGCACACAGAGTAAGCAATGCAGCTTGGTGGGACTGCGGGAAAGGGTCTTCTCTGTTGCCGCCCCGGCTCTATGGAATCAACTCGTCCCTGATGTCCGTACTGCTCCCACCCTATTGGCTTTCTGTAAGGCTACGAAGACCTGGCTTTGCCGACAGGCCTGGGGGCCATGAATCAACAACAGCAGTCCCCAGCAGTCAGGCTTCAGGCCCGGTTACAGTACGGAAACCGCTTTGGTCGCGTTGATGGATGATCTCTGGCGGGCCCGGGACAGGGGTTTATCCTCTGTCCTGGTGCTTCTTGACCTCTCAGCGGCTTTCGATACCATCAACCATGGTATCCTTCTGCGACGGCTGGAGGGGTTGGGAGTGGGAGGCACTGTTCTTCAGTGGTTCTCCTCCTACCTCTCTGGCCGGTCGCAGTCGGTGTTAGTGGGGGGTCAGAGGTCGGCTCCGAGGTCGCTCCCTTGTGGGGTACCTCAGGGGTTGGTCCTCTCCCCCCTGCTATTCAACATCTACATGAAACCGCTGGGTGAGATCATCCAAGGACATGGGGTGAGGTATCATCAATATGCCGATGATACCCAGCTTTACATCTCCACCCCATGCCCAGTCAACGAAGCGGTGGAAGTGATGTGCCGGTGCCTGGAGGCTGTTGGGGCCTGGATGGGTGTCAATAGACTCAAACTCAACCTGGATAAGACAGAGTGGCTGTGGGTTCTGCCTCCCAAGGACAATCCCATCTATCCATCCATCACCCTGGGGGGGGGGAATCATTGCCCCCCTCAGAGAGGGTCCGCAACTTGGGCGTCCTCCTCGATCCACAGCTCACATTAGAAAACCATCTCTCAGCTGTGGCGAGGGGGGCGTTTGCCCAGGTTCGCCTGGTGCACCAGTTGCGGCCCTATCTGGACCGGGACTCATTGCTCACAGTCACTCATGCCCTCATCACCTCGAGGTTCGACTACTGTAATGCTCTCTACATGGGGCTACCTCTGAAAAGTGTTCAGAAACTTCAGATCGTGCAGAATGCAGCTGCGAGAGCAGTCATGGGCTTACCTAGGTATGCCCATGTTTCACCATCACTCCGCAGTCTGCATTGGCTGCCGATCAGTTTCCGGTCACAATTCAAAGTGTTGGTTATGACCTTTAAAGCCCTTCATGGCATCGGACCAGAATATCTCCGAGACCGCCTCCTGCCGCACGAATCCCAGCGACCGATTAGGTCCCACAGAGTGGGCCTTCTCCAGGTCCCGTCAACTAAACAATGTCGGTTGGCGGGCCCCAGGGGAAGAGCCTTCTCTGTGGCGGCACCGGCCCTCTGGAACCAACTCCCCCCAGAGATTAGAACTGCCCCTACTCTTCCTGCCTTCCGTAAACTCCTTAAAACCGACCTTTGCCGTCAGGCATGGGGGAACTGAAACATCTCCCCCTGGGCATGTTTAATTTATATATGGCATGCTTGTGTGTACGTCTGTTAGTATATGGGGTCTTTTTAAAATCTTTAAATATTTTAAATCTGTCAGATTATTTATGATTTGTTTCCACGTGTTGTGAGCTGCCCCGAGTCTTCGGAGAGGGGCGGCATACAAATCTAAGTAATAAATAAATAAATAAATAAACAGCCATGGGCAAATTGTATGAATGTTTCATATACATGTTGGGTTAGCTTATCATGTTTATTAGGGTTTTTAATTAAGGTTTTATAACTCAGATTTTATATTTGACTTCTTTTTATTGCTTTTGTATTTTATACTGTTGTAAGCCGGCCTGAGTCCTTCGGGATTGGGCAGCATAGAAGTCAAGCAAGCAAGCAAGAACGCAAGCAAGCAAGCAAGCAAGCAAGCAAGCAAGCAAGCAAGCAAGCAAGCAAGCAAGCAAGCAAGCAAGCAAGAAAGAAAGAAAGAAAGAAAGAAAGAAAGAAAGAAAGAAAGAAAGAAAGAAAGAAAGCAGATAGATAGATAGATAGATAGATAGATAGATATAGATAGATAGATAGATAGATAGATAGATAGATAGATAGATAGATAGATATGCAATGGAAATCTTCATCAAATTAATGTTGCACTTGTTTTTACCTTGAATAGGTGGCAGAGCATTCACATAAGTCTGTGGTCCTGTCCGTCCATCCAGGTGTGAATCTACAAACTGACAGTGATCTTCACCTCTTCCCCAACTATCCCCAATGCTGTAAAATGTATCTGGGGAAGAAAAAGTGAGGAGAGTGAAAAGCTTAGAATTACCATCTATAGTGTACTTGTCCAGTTGCAAAAAAAATTTGGCGCAAAATCAATTTTTTTCTAGAGCAAATTGTGGCACAAACAATCCTTCTAAAACCTGTTTTTTTCCTTCTAAGTATTGCAAGGCAGAAATTTAAAAATGAAGATAAATAATCCTTCATATTATAGTGGCAGCAAGACTGCTATAGGCACAGAATTGAAAAACGGAAACAGCCCCTACAACTTTAAGCTTTATAATTAAGGTCCTTGTGTGTGCGGAATGACCAAAATGACTTTGGAATTACAGGAAAAAGATAAATCTGAATTCTACAAAATATGGGAAAATTGGTACAAATGGCTTAAATAGGAAAAATACATAAAAAATGAAAGGAAATGCAAAGCTAGGCACTCCTTTCTTTTGTGAAAATATAGAAACATTGTACCATAAATCGATAGAAAACAAAAACCCTAAAAACGAATCCTTATCTTCCTCAGAAATATCCAAAATGAATACAACATAATATACAGAACTAAAGAAAACACCCATAATTCCACACGCTAGATACAAATACCTAATATTAGGTGGCTTGAAAGAGATGAAATTATGTCTTTTATATAACAAATAAATATATGTACGTAGTGAAAGAAAATATTAATTGATGAGAACACCACTGAAATTGAATAAGTTTCATATGTTGTTTAAGTTTCTATGCTCATTTGTCTGTCTATCTTATTTTTCTTTCTTTCTTTCTTTTCTTTGCATGTTCTGTTTGCTTAAATTGTTTTTCTTTCTTTTTTCATATGTAGAAACTTAATAAAGATTATTTTTAAAAAAGAAAGAAAAGCACTTAGAATGAGTTTGCAGCAATTGATTTTTAATCATCAATACCAAATTACTATTGTACACTGTTTTATTGTCGCTGTTAGCCGCCCCGAGTCTCTGGAGAGGGGCGGCATACAAATCCAATAAATAAATAAATAAATAAACCAAGACTGGTATAAATCCAGAGGATAATCTTCTGCCTCTTCGTTGGTAGCAACTTATTTATTACATTTATGAATTTCTGTAAATAATAGTGAAATAACCCACTGGCACAGTATGAAAGTGAGCCAGCAGTCCTTATTTATTATTTATTTATTTATTGTATTTCTATGCCGCCCAATTCCTGAAGGACTCTGGGCAGCTTGCCAAAATTCTTGCATTCGGTCAAAAATAGTTGGTTGAGAATCACAGTTAAAGTTCTCTTGCCTTCTAGTGTCACATTTGCCATTGGGCTGGCAGCGGTCTTTTGGCATTGTGGTTACCTTTTTTTTCAATGAATTAGAAACAATTCATGTGTATATAATTAAGAACTTGCACTAAACTGAGGTAGCAGAATTTTTATTCCACATAAAACAGAAAAAGATGGTACAAATAACCATGTATAAATGCATGGAGAAATACTTCTCTCCCTCATTCAACTGACCCACATCTGAGAATTAAAATTTGAGATGTGTAAATAAGTTTATTCCCATACTGTGTTTTTCCCCATGTGCAAATCCTTAAGGCCTACACATTTCGACTGTACTTTTAAAAAATCACTTCTAAGTTACATGCATGCTATTTTAAGCATTTCCCCCTAAAAATAACCCATTTAAAATGTTTTCTATAATGATTTAAAAGTTAAAACATGATTATTGCTTCTTGGTCATGTTCTGATATGTTTCTTTTTTTAAAAAGGTGGCACTGTCTCCATTAAGATCCGAGTTAAAATATTACAACATCTCTTCATGCAGTTGCTTAAAATGGAGCAGTATTTCTTTGATTTTTAAAGTTGTGAGGAAATGAAAAATCTCCAAATTTCCAAAACTGAATAGATTGAGACTGAATTGATATTTTGTATTATGCAGCAAAGGGTACATCCATTGTTTTGAATGATCCTACTTAGGGTGTAGCATTGTTCAAAGCAAAGCATTATGGAGTGACCCAATAACCTACTAAGACACAGGCTTATTTCTTTTTGCAAGGGGACACAAACCATAATTTTAACAAGAGGAAAATCTGCAGGCATTCCTTGCCCAGGCGAGGAAGGTGTTCTGTCTGGATGGGTCATCGATCAGAATAAAAGGCACACACACACTCAGAGGGTCTTTTATAAAAGTACATTGCTATTAAAACATCCAGGTAAAAAATAATTAATAGAATCAAATCAAAATTAGTGGCAATGTTCCCAGCTTAATTGTCTCTGAGATAAGAACAGGTCCTGAGCCGGAAGCCCAAACTCATTAGGGAAAAATTCATTTGAAGTGATTCTGTCAATCAACTGAACTTAAAGTTTCTCCAGAGTCTTTTCACGTATGGAGATTTCTTGTGTTAGAGCGATCTTAAAGCATAAAGTGCTCCTGGAACTCCGGAGCTCACACATGGCCATGATTTTTGCTAATGTTGTTCGCCATGCCCACTTATCCCCAGACTGTCCCTTATATAGGACAAGGTGTGGCCAAGTGTTCCCTAGAACTAGTAATGCCAAGACCCCATTCTTTTCAGATATTCTTGTCTAGACTTAGTTCTCCTCACTCTGGCGTCTAACATGGGCTCGTCCTCTAATTTATCTTCCTTCTCTGACTCAGTCAATACCATAACTAGGGGTACTACAGTCTCTAGTTGATTCTCAGTCTCAAACTCCACATAAATCTCACTCTCGGATTCAGGTGACAAGAATACTGGCCTAGGATATCAATACACATCCGTCTCCTGGTCCTCCAAATCCATGACCAGCCGAGCCGGACATGGATCAGCCACAACACAAGGTACTCCACTGCAAAATATAGTCTTCCCCCCTTCCCGCTGCATCTCACTCACCTAAATGGATAGTTTTCAAGCAATAGAATTTCAGATTTCCTCAAATTATTAAAACAGAGTAGGAGACAATCCAAAGTGTTTTTCAATATATATCTCAAATAGGAAAAAGACTGATCTATTTACTGTATGCTAGCCAATAGCTCAGATACATTTTAATCATGCAAGGTAATCATTTTTTTTTTTGAGATTCGTACTATATCTTACTTCAGCACTGCCAGGTGACCCAAATACATACCTCTTAGATCATCACTGAGGTAAATCTTGTATCTCAATGAATTACAAAGGACGACACCTACAAATTTCCTGTACCATGTCCGTTTCACATATTGTTTCCCACTGCATTCTGAATATGTGGGATCGTATTTAAAATTGAATGGGATCCAGATGGGTTCACCACCTACAAAACAGATTAAAGGCTTGACTATGAAATGTGATAATATTAAAACAACAGCAACTTAGCAATAACTTACTAAATGTTACTACTTGACCAGACCATTACACAATTTACTAAAACAGATTTACTTTGATTTGGAAGTGATGGTGCAAACATGTTGCTATAAGTAGAACTAGGTTACTAAATGCTGAAGAAGCCTTTTGTTTCGATTCATTGTGGCTCTCTCTATCACTGCAAAATGTCTGGAAGAAATCTGAATGAATAATAATAATAAATCTGAATAGCCCATTCTATTAGAGAGAAGTTCCCTGAGGATGGGCTCCAGCACAAGTCCAAAATCTCAGAAAACTAAACTTCTGATCCTAGTGATCAACCCAGTTTGGATCCCGCAACTTTATCCGGAGACACATATATTTTTCCCTCATTCAAAGTATGAATGTTACATAGCAAACCACAATCTGGGCACCACAAATCAGAACACAGTACCAGATTTTAGTCACAGCAAAATCTGGTACTCTCAATATGCTCCAAAAGATAATAGGAATTATTTATCTTTTTGAAAGCAACTGTCCTTATTTTACAACCTGTGTGCTACGACTTGTAAACTTAAGCACCAATGGACTCTCCTAATACAGTGTTCCCTCGATTTTCACGTGGGATGCGTTCCGAGACCGCCCGCGAAAGTCGAATTTCCGCGAAATAGAGATGCGGAAGTAAATACACTATTTTTGGCTATGAACAGTATCCCAAGCCTTCCCTTAACACTTTAAACCCCTAAATTACAATTTCCCATTCCCTAAGTAACCATTTAGATTATTACTCACCATGTTTATTTATTAAAATTTATTTTAAAAAATGTTTTTTAAAGGCAGACGAAAGTTTGGCAATGACATATGACATCATCGGGCGTGAAAAACCATGGTATAGGGGAAAAAACTGCAAAGTATTTTTTAATTAATATTTTTGAAAACCCGTGGTATAGACGTTTCACGAAGTTCGAACCCGCGAAAATCGAGGGAACACTGTATATATTTAAAATAATTACAGTGTTTCAGTACTAAAGAAAGCACTAAAGAACTGCCTTCTCAGCCTTAAAATTCACGGTAGTCTATGTGTGTGGGAGCGATCACTAGTTGCACTACCTGCAGGAATTCATTAGGTTAATTTGCACAAAATACTTCCATCTGATTTAGGAGGTTCCCTAGCAGATGATATAAAAACACATAAAAATGCCTTCTTGCCTACAATGGCTTTTGCTTCTAAAATATGAGCTTTCCTTATATTCTCTGATCTCTTACACTGGTGTCAGTTGTCTCGTGGCACCAAAACCATATTATTTTAAAAGGAGGGGAAACACCTACCAAAGCACTATTTGGCCTTTTCTTTAATAGATTCTTTTCAACTTGAAAAAAGGCATAATCCTATAAGCACCCATCAAATGAGGAATAACATGCAAAGGTAAGCCCATTGAGCTCTGACTGAAATGTCTACATCAAGCTTCTCACTTTTCCTAGCCTTTCAGCCACAATGTTATTGGAAAAAGGAGGAGTAGGAGAAAAAGGAAAGAAGAAAGAGACCTACACAATGAATCTGGATCACAAACATTCCACATTCCTGCACTGTTCATCAGCAGCGTGGTTTCCCATAAAGAAGTGCCAGTTGCTGTTGTGAAGCCAACCATATGGTTTCTCTTATGCACTCAAAAGCAGCTCACAAGAGTTATTTGGCACTTTCTGCATTTTAAATATTAAACATGAAAACTCAGGAACAAATTACGATTCCAAGACATAATTTTAATCCATTGTACAATAACACTGTGCTAAAAATGTATTGAATGTCAAGTGGTTAATCTAAGCTGGCATTGTCTTGAATTGTGTAAGTAAAGATGCACTTCAATATTCTAATCTAAATCACTTCTAGAACTATAGTGAACACACGGAAGTCACTAGCCTGAAATATTATTTACTAATTTTGACAGACAGACATAGAATTTTATTCTTCTTCTACTCCAAGAGCTGATAAATGCTTTGGAGTTTTTTTGGAGTATAGTCAGCGGTGGGCTACGGCCGGAACGCTAAATTGCGCTTGCAGACGTGACTCGTAAGTTCTTGCGGGGCCAGTGCAATTTTGCTGCTGTACCTGTGGAGGTAGCAAAATCGTGCATGGAGCCGCAGGTGTGCCTGTGTTTCAGCGAGGTTTTACCTACGGCTCCGTGTGTGATTTTGATACTTCCACAGGTGCAACAGCAAAATCGCGCTGGCTCCACAAGAACTTACGAGCCGCGGCGGTGAGCTCAATTTAGCATTCTGGCTCATAGCCCACTGCTGAGTATTGTCCACTCCAGGCTTGCACTGATTGGATTATTTTTAAAGATACTTCTGCAGGCCTGATGAACTCACAGATACTGTAACATCATATGTCAGCTTCCTTGAAGATCTATGTGTACCGACCAGGCATTGTGAATGTACAGGAATAACAAACTTTGGTTCACAACTAAACTTAAGCAGCTACGTCATTCCAAAGAGGAAGCCTATAGAAAAGGTGATAAAATGCTGTATAATCAGGCCAGAAATGTATTAACAAGGGAGATTTGAACAGTAAAAAGAAGCGATTCAGAAAAGCTAAAGAATCGGTTCTCAACAAATGAACCAGAATACCGCCGGTGGTCTTCATCCCCTGGCACATTTTGCAGGAGGCCCGGGGGACACGGAGACCGGCGGCAGCCGCCATTTTAATTTTGGCCGAGATCTCATGAGGCTTCGCGAGATCTCGGCCAAATGATCAGACCAGAGTGGTCTGATCATGACGTTGTCCGGGCGGGGCCTGCTGGCCCTATAAAAGGGCTGGCAGGCTCCGAGTTCGGCCTTTTCGCCCGGACTTTCGTCGTGAGCAGACCACAAGGGAGATTTGAGCAGTAAAAAGAAGCTATTCAGAAAAGCTAAAGAATCGGTTCTCAACAAATGAACCAGAAAACATGTGGAGAACTCTTAAAAATATCACTGGTTATGGCAAGCCACCTTCCCAGGCAGAAGGAAATCAGCAACTGGCAGATGACCTGAGGGTGTTTTATTGCAGGTTTGAAAGGAAATTACAGCCACCTATCTCCACAACTCCCATCTCAGACACACCAACAATAGCCAAGCCTTCTACAACTGATTCCATCCCATTGGGTTCACAACCCCTGGTGATCACAGAAAAGGAAGTGCAAGATCTATTTCACAGACAGAAACTGGGAAAAGCATCAGGCCCAAACAAGATAACTCCTTCTTGCTTGAAAGTCTGTGTTGACCAATTGGGCCCCATCGTCACCCAAATCTTCAACACATCACTAGAGATATGCCAGGTTCCTTCTTGCTTCAAATGCTCCACTATCATCCCAGTGCTGAAGGAGCCCTCAATCAAGGAACTGAATGACTACAGACCAGTTGCTCTAACATCTGTAATTTGAAAGGCTAGTGATGTCCCACTTGAAAACTATCACGGATCCACTGTTAGACATCACAACTTTAATCTAGGTCACTCTCAGGAGACAATGACAAAGCACCAGAGAGCAAAACTGATACTTACCTGGTGGCCTCACAATAAGAAGAGGATTATCTGTAAGGAAATAAACAAGGAAATGTTTCAATGATTTACTCAAAAAATCAGCATACACAGCAAAATAAGACAAGCAATTTCTGAATCTTCATGTTGATTTGTTTAATTTATATCCTGCTTCAGATATCACATGTAATATCATATAGAAATCAATTAAAGCAACAAGTATAATTAAAACAGTTTGACATACTTCAAAAGCTTGACAAAACAGCAGTGTTTTTACCACCTTTCTACACTGAGGGTCATTTGGATTTCAAGGATAGATTATTTTCTGCTTCACTCCTCTTAACATCTCTGATGAAGAAGATCAGAAGTACTGCTGCTCCTTTGTAATTTCTCCATATATTTTAGGATATACATTTTCTTTGACTCCCCCTTCCTTTATTTTTCCTTTTAAAAGTCTTTACATTATACTAGTGCTTATGCCTATAAGTGAGACCCCTTTCTTCATTGTGTTTGCCATCTTTTATCTTTATTTTTTATTGACTATATTGTAATTTCTTCTGTTGTTGTAAGCTGCCTAGTCATTGGAAGTCAGGCAGGATAGAAGTTTAATAAAGTAGGATAGTTTGTTGCATAGTCAGCCTGTCACACTGTATTTGGCATTTTTATCTGCCTACCGAGTCTTCCCCAAGAACTTGGGATAGATAGATAGATATTGTTGTTTCATGGTGTTCAAGGTATTGTCATAGGATTAAACTGTTCTAAGTAAAGCTATCTTTTGCAAGGTATACTATGCCAATAGTATTCAAGTGGTGCTCTAGTTGTTTTGAGATTATTATTAATTCTATTTTTGACAATGAAATCTCCACATCTGCACATTTCACTGCCACAGGGCTGTCAAACTCCTGGCCCAAACTCTTTTTAAAAGTGCTGGTATTAACATTATATCCTAATGTACATTTACAACTAGTTTATTGGAATTATTATTTAGTAAGTGTAGAAGTCAATATAAAAAAAACATTTTAATCAGTCCAATCAACATAGGTATTTGTAGGTGCTTTCATCTTGATTAGAGAAACAAGATAACCATGATGCAAAATGTCCCCATTTTCATGTGTATCTGACTGTACTGTGCATATCCAAAATGGACATGACTTGTTATAAAACAATGTAATTGCTCTTTTTACCCAGCAGACATGTTGATTTCCTTGAAGATATACTGTAGCTGCTAACTGATTAAAACTTCAATCGATTTCTCCAAGAATCCATGTGAGGGTACTTGATTGGACATTATTTTTACATCCTACCCATGCAAACATTACTACTCTAAATACATAACAATTGGACTTAATCCCTGGATAGTTCAGTGGATTTCAAGCTGGCTGAAGCATAGACATCAGAGAGTTATTGTTAATGGCGAGTATTCTGAGCAGAGACAGGTTACAAGCGGTGTGCCACAAGGGTCTGTTCTGGGTCCTATTCTTTTTAATATGTTTGTGAGTGACATAGGGGAAGGTTTGGTAGGGAAGGTTTGCCTATTTGCCGATAACTCTAAAGTGTGCAATAGGGTTGATATTCCTGGAGGAGTCTGTAATATGGTAAATGATTTAGCTTTACTAGATAAATGGTCAAAGCAATGGAAACTGCAGTTTAATGTTTCCAAATGTAAAGTAATGCACTTGGGGAAAAGGAATCCTCAATCTGAGTATTGCATTGGCAGTTCTGTGTTAGCAAAAACTTCAGAAGAGAAGGATTTAGGGGTAGTGATTTCTGACAGCCTCAAAATGGGTGAGCAGTGTGGTCAGGCAGTAGGAAAAGCAAGTAGGATGCTTGGCTGCATAGCTAGAGGTATAACAAGCAGGAAGAGGGAGATTGTGATCCCCTTATATAGAGTGCTGGTGAAACCACATTTGGAATACTGTGTTCAGTTCTGGAGACCTCACCTACAAAAAGATATTGACAAAATTGAACGGGTCCAAAGACGGGCTACAAAAATGGTGGAAGGTCTTAAGCATAAAACGTATCAGGAAAGACTTAATGAACTCAATCTGTATAGTCTGGAGGACAGAAGGAAAAGGGGGGACATGATCGAAACATTTAAATATGTTAAAGGGTTAAATAAGGTTCAGGAGGGAAGTGTTTTTAATAGGAAAGTGAACACAAGAACAAGGGGACACAATCTGAAGTTAGTTGGGGGAAAGATCAAAAGCAACGTGAGAAAATATTATTTCACTGAAAGAGTAGTAGATCCTTGGAACAAACTTCCAGCAGACGTGGTTGCTAAATCCACAGTAACCGAATTTAAACATGCCTGGGATAAACATATATCCATCCTAAGATAAAACACAGGAAATAATATAAGGGCAGACTAGATGGACCATGAGGTCTTTTTATGCCGTCAGTCTTCTATGTTTCTATGTTTCTATAACAAGAATTGTTCCGTTGATCTGGAGCCAGATTAAGTGAAAGATGGTTATATACAAGAATTTCAGATCAGGGACTCAAGAATCTAAGGGTGGGGAAAAAATAACTTTGGAGTAATTCAGAGTTAGTTTAAGGTATCAACCCCATTCTATTTGATTGTTGCATTGTGCCAACTGGTTTACCTATGATCAACCTTCCAAGTAAAAATAGCTGGACATATTTTTTTAAAGCCTTTAATTTCAGTTTTATGAAATGAAAACAAATTTCAGCTCTGAAGGGGAAAAAATCTAAAAGAAAATTTGTTTCCCAGTCTTTTTGACAGACACAATTGCTTTCCAATTACTCAGCTGCTCAGGATTAAAAGGAAGAAAGAAAAACTACTGTTAAGTGTCTTGGCCAAGCGAGGAACAGAAATGGAATTTCCTCTTTTCATTTTTTAATTTAACCTTTTTCCCCCACTATCCCCCACTAAACTTTTCATTGTGCTGAGCTTGACCTCTGGCGACCTAATGGAAACAGTCATGTAGTTTTCCTGAGAAGAAAACAGAAGTATATGCCATTCCTTTTCTTTATTATCAGGATAGAAAAACTAAAGACTAGTTCCACATTGGGCAACCTGAGAAACTGTTAAAAAAGACTGATGTTGGCTTTCTGCATTGAAAGGGCAAGAGCTGAAGCACAAATTCACTCCTGTGGCCAGAGACAATCAGCACTTCATTTTGGTTTTCTTAGTTCAATTCTTAACTGTTGTGGTTCAGCTTGAGGCTGCTCAGGGACCGGCTGTGTCTCTGCTGGCTCCATGCCCGGAGGAGGAGGACAGCGAAGAGGAGGGGGCTGAGCAGTCGGACGGGGGAGAGGAAAGTCAGGAATGGGATGAAGGAGAACAGCATGAGAGCCCCGGGGGGGGGGGGCTTTCCCCAGCCAGTAGCTTGGAGTCATTACGTGATGAAGCACAAGCTGTCATTGACCAGCGACAGAGACGTTCAGAGCAAAGAAAGGAGCAATTAAAGAAGTATTATCAGCACTGAATTAGGAACAGCTGGGCTTGGGTGTGGTCCTCCTTAGCAGGGTTTAAAAGGCAGGCAAGCCCTTGAAGCCATGTGGAGTGTTATCAGTTGGAGTTATGGTGACCTGCTTTGTTCTCAGCATCTCTGTTCCTGGCTTGTGGCCCAGCAGTTTGGAAGACCCGTGGGAGGTGTAGGTCTGCTATCTACAGCCTCGTCTTGGCAGCAAGAATCCTGTATTGCTGCATGGACTTTTGCCTTCATGGATATAGTTGAAGTCCCAGCGTTTCCCTGTTTGTAAGGACATTTTCTGTTACCTGTGTTTTTCTTGAATTTTATAAACTGCCTTTGCATTTTAACGGTGTGTCTGGCTTATCTTTTTGGGTTGGTCTTGGCTTCCGGAGTGACCCAGACAGAACATTAACCAGCCCTCCATGACAATTGGTACTGTCCAATTGTGTAAATTCAAACCCCAGAATTCTCAACAATAGCCATTCTGTCTGAAGAAGCTTAGAAATAAATCCATATATCTGAAGAAAGCTCAGGTTGGGAAAAGTTGTCTATATTTCCTAACATGCCAACAGATCCTCCTCTTCCTCCTCCTCCTTTTACTGGGGAGTCATTCCCATTGACAAAACAGCCATTTGGTGTTTTTATTCTGAAATCTTTACACTAGATTCTTGTTAACAGCGCTCTAATTTGTAGTTTAAAATGTTTTGTATTTTAATACTATATTAAACCGCCTTACCAGATTCAGTGACATAAGTGATGGATGAACTTACAGGACCGTAACCATAAGGATTTGTTGCTTGGACCTTAAAATAATACCTAAATCAAGGAAAGAGGGGGAAAAAACAAGAATCCATTAAAATGGCAGAATAATAACAGCTTGTGGTAGGCAATAAAATTTGACAAATGTCCAACAGGCTTTTAAAAATGGAATTCTGAAAAGTTCCACAAAAGCTATTAAATACATCTTGTTTTTTGAGGCACCTCTAATGATAGCTTCATCAAAAACATTTTATTCAGTCATGAAACCATGCAAGAACCAACAGAATTTGATAATGACCAAAGAGCCGACAGTGGTGAAACACAATAGGTGAAGTGTTTAAATGTCCAGCATTATCTCAAGCACCATGTTTACTTTCTGTGACAGTGGTTGATGAAGACAGATGGAAGTCATCAAATGTTAAACAGACATATTAAATTCTGTGGCATGGGCTAATTCATACTTTCCTTGGAAGGAGATGTATCAATATCTTCCCAAAGAGTTGGGGGCAAAAGAAAAATCTGGTGAATAAAAATAGCCTTCTGCATAACCCTGATGATGTATATAAAAGCCACCTTGTCAGTTTGAGTTGGCTCCAATTGCAGGCCTTATTTTAATAGGAATTCTAACCTGGAAAGATAAACTATCTGGTGTCTGATTTAAACTGAGCCCTCGGTTGTTCTACATGCACTTTTCGCTAACCAGGGCACATACAGACAAGATAAATTTATGTGAATGAAATTCTAAAAGTAGTCATCCATCCATCCATTTAGCCATTTATTCAGAATCGATGGACTTGGGGAAAATTAGCAAAGAAACTTAAAATATGAATGTAAACAATTTCTGATGAAAAACAATAACAATTTGCTACTAAAAGTCTTATTTCTGAAGGATCTTGATTTCATAGCAAGACATGCCATTGTGATTAACTATATATTATTTTGATAAATGTCCAGCATTTAACATAATATCAAAAATCTGCTGAAAAAAAAGTTATTATGCCAGAATTTGGAAACCAAAGCCTTTAAAAAGTGTTTTTGTGAAGCGCAAGAGCATAAATGAAACCTCAATCTTGAAATAATTAAAACATTTGCCTCTTCTGCATACTTTGAAAGCTGCTCCTGCATGTGTGCTTATGTCCAGCCATTTCAGATTGTTTAGAAGAAAGAGAAATAGCAATAGCATTTAGACTTATATACCGCTTTATAGTGTTTTTACATTCTCTAAGCAGTTTACAGAATCAGCATATTGCCCCAACAATTTGGGTCCTCATTTTACCCACCTTGGAAGGATGGAAGATTGAGTCAACATTGAGCTGGTGGTGATATTTGAACTGCTGAATTACAGCTAGCTGTTAGCTGATGTAACCTGTAGCCACCAGGCTCTACAATGGAAATACATCCCTTGAACCAGAGATGGGTTCCTACTGGTTCTAACCGGTTCTTTAGCATCATTTGTAAACCGGTGATGATGTCATAGAGCTGGTTCTGTCTGTCTGTGGGCACCACCATCTTTGATTTTGCTTCTGCGCATGGACAGAAACTATTTTTTTAAATTGTTTTCTGGGAAGGGACATGTGAAAACCTGCATCTCCATCCTGATGCGAACTGGTAGAAAAGGTAAGTGGAACCCATCCCTGCCTCGAACAATGAGTTATATATTGACACTGATACTTGCCATATTCTCAAATATCTAAATGAAAGGTAAGAGTCCTTTCAAAACTCTCAGAACCACAGAACTGAAAGGGCCATAAATTCTCACATTGAAAGAAAAGAGAAACTATTAAAGATGAACTTGAGTTCTAGTCCTGCCTTAGGCACAAAGCTAGTGTGGGCCAGTCACTCTTTCTCAGCTAATGGAAGATGGCAATTGCAAACTACCTCTGAAAATCTTTCCAAAAAAACTGCAGGAACTAGTTCAGGTGGTCACTAAGAACTAATACTGATTTGAAGGCACACACACAAAAATCATGCTACAATATATAAGTACATTTGAATAGAAGAACAAATGCAGTATTGTTGGTGTCTTTAAAAGTTTGATCTTTGGTTTAGAGGTGTTTCATTTCTCTAATAAGTAGCCTCATCAATATAGAAATTTTGGAGAAAGATTTCCATAATTTCCCATTTGATATTTTTAAATAACAGTCTTTGATAGAAAAAATGCCGCCCAAATTGGATGAATCCCACTGGTATGGGGATTAAATGTTATATAGACAAATCTCATGATTTCAGTGCCAGGTCCTAGGACTTCAGACTAAAAATTGGGCTGAAGAGAATTTTTTAAAAAAAATAAAACTAATGTTGAAAAAGAACTGACATCATCAATGATTCATTTTTGGACAAAAACTATATTCAGTTGTTAGAAAAAAACCTGCCAGAACATTAGAAGATAAATAATGTAATTAATTGCACAAATATTATGATTCCTACTTGCTTTTGGACTTGACTACTGCTTCTGAAATTCAGTAACAGTTACTTTATATCACCAGAGATCCAATAGGATGGAAAGCAAAAACAAGTTCTTTAATTTTAATTGAAGAAAATGTTAGAATATATTATATGAACCACAGTTCTGATTTAATTATTTAAAAGATATCATGTGGTCTGTTTTCCAAAAAGAAAAAAAAAAGTACATATAAGCTTAGATACATTATTCCTCGTCTTTCAATATTGTAAAAAATAAAAATAAAGAAATAAAGAATCATAGCAGAATAAGAAAATTTAAAGTTGAGTTCTACCCAAAATCTGAATAAATGAAGCAGCATTCAGTTGCTATTGCAAAGTTGCAAATTGGGGGCCCTATTCACAAGAAAGCAACTGATTTTGTTTAAGAAGAGCAACTTTTTAAAATAATAAAATGTTTTTATAGATGCTCTGCATAGCTGAGACAACCCTACCCACATTAAAAGTAAATTATATTAAAAATAAAACCATACTCTTCCTTTCAGAGAAATAAATACAGTATAAACACTGTGGCAACGTATTTTAAAACTTGATAGATTAAGCAATTTGCAACATAGCTCGAGATTTAGCAATCTCTTTAATCACTATCCATCATGATTCTAAGTTTCAAATTCTTTAGCCAACCTTGGCTGATCCTTGGCTAAACAGGATTGGCCCTGATGAGAAATTGGATGAAAGAACGCTTGGGAATTCCAGAGCTTCTGACTAGACTGGAAAGTTGAAAAAATACAGCAAATTACTTCTGTAACACTGCCATGAACATCATCAGGAAAGAGTAATCAGGAATGAAGCTCAATCAAGAATGAAGGGTGTTTATGCTTCTCTCTTGGTGTCTACAGAATTTTTTTTACATTTTTATAAATGTGAATTTTTAAGTAGGCAAGATCTGAAGTGTTAGAAGGCAGATATCAAACAGTTGTAGGTACAGAGGATAGTAATAGTAAAAGAAGAACAAAATCTTAACGCTTTTAACAATGGCGTGTTGGTTATTTGTATATTTTAACCTATTAGACTATCTTAAAATGTATACTAAATGAATGACTGTACAGAGTTAAATATCTTAGCCAGGTATTTAGCTAACTAACAGCCTAAAGCTCAACTGAACAAATAGACGTAAGGTCTTTCAAGCAGGAACCACAACAAAGTCTGAGGAACGCACTTCAGGCAGCTCAGTTTCTGCAAATCAGAGTTTCCTCACAACCTGCGTATAATCATGAACACATGGATTGAAGCTAGCTTAATCTCCCAATTCAGGTTGCTAAATTGCAGAAATTTTAGAGTGGTTTAAGGAGCAATTTTAAAGTCTCAGGATAAGGAGGTAGCTTTGCCTGGGAGTTCTGGGAGAAGCGCAGATACTTAGCAGTCAAAGAAATCCGATAGCAGTGATGGTGAACCTTTTTTGGTTCAGGTGCCAAAGGGGGTGTATGGGTGTGCTAGCTTTCCTCCCTCCCATGCATGTGCACCCACATGCTTCTCCCATGCATGCACACAATCCCCCCCATCCCTGCGCATGCCTGAAGCCTGGGATGTAAAAAGCCCAGGCAAACCGGAAGTTCAGAAAAATGTACTTCCGTTTTGCCAATGTGCTATTTTTGTTGGATTTCACCACTCTAACACTTGCTTACACTGTCTTGTAGACACATCTCTATGGTCAGGTCGTAATTTAACTGACTACTGGGTCACCTTTGATGACAAAAAGGGGCATGTACTCTGCAGACTATATAAGCAGTGTAGAGTAGATGACTCCTCCCCTTCCCCCCCCCCCTTTTGGCCCTGCTGAGCTTCTTTCCACCTCCTTCTATCTTCCTTTGTGCTCCATTGTCCTCGGCTGAGGACACATGTGTGAGATCAAGCCGAAGGCATCCTCACAAATGGAAGCATCCAGAAGTTATTAATAGGTACTGGAATATAAGCACTTATGTCTGCATTCTGTAAATGCATGAATCGGCAGAATTGTAAGTAAAGATAGCAGTTTATTTCATCTTTATGAAGGAGGGATCATTCATTACTAACAAATGGGATTCTAAGCAACACAATTGATTTCTTGCCATGCTGAATCTATTGCAAGTTAAGCCAGGTGAACTTTGCTACTACTAATAATATTAATAGCAACCAAATACCAAACCGTTTTTTGCACTAGGATTTAGGGAAGCTTCTTGAAGCCCCAGAGTGCAAAAAACAGCACAATGGGCAAACCAGAAGTGCATTTTCTGAACTTCCTGTCTGTCCATTGGGTGGGGTTTTTTTTGCACTCCGGGGCTTCAATGAGACCTGTGCACATGTGCAGGGATGGGGGGGGGGATTGTATGCATGTGTGGGGAAGTGTGGGGGGTGCGCATACGTGGAGGGAAGGGATGTGGGCATATTCGTGCAAACTAGTACACACACACACACTTTTAGCACGCGAACCAAAAAAGGGAGCTCCTTGGTTAGCAAATATAAACAATTGAACAAAAGGACTTGAGTACATATAAGTTCTTGGAGCTTTCTGAGTTTGGTTGAGCGAAGCTCATTTCAACCCTGAGCTACAAATATTTATTTATTGATTGGTTTATTTTGTCCAATACACAATGAGGGTTTTAGTGGATATACACATAGTAAAATACATGATGAAGGTTATAGAGGAGATACTCATAGTAAAATATATCTAAGAAAGAATAGAAGTTATAGGAATAGAACATATCAATGAAAGAATAGAAGAGATATAGGAATAGAAGAAAGGTATAGGAGATATAGGAGAGCAAAAAGACAGGGGACAGAAGGCACTCTAGTGCACTTGTACTCGCCCTTTACTGACCTCTTAGGAATCTGGATAGGTCAACCGTGGATAATCCAAGGGTAAAGTGTTGGGGGTTTGGGGATGACACTATGGAGTCCAGTAATGAGTTCCACGCTTCGACAACTCGGTTGCTGAAGTCATATTTTTTACAGTCTCCTTTATTGGTATAAATGAGTTCTTCATTTGCTAGTGTCACTGCTACATTTTAAGAATTGTTGTTGTTGTGATTCCTGATCATTCCCCAGATTTGGAAAGATGAATATCTTTGCCTACAACCTTCCCCCATAATTGGCTATTGTTAGACTCAGATGCTCAGCTTTATTCACAGTACAGTGAAGGGTGAAAACAATTGTGCCCAACAAGGAGTTGAGGAAAAATGCCTAAAAACTACAAAATCTCATATATCTTGCAAAACAGCTCCCATATCTCATATATCTTTCCCCTCTCTTATATATATTTCATATATCTTTTCTATACTTATATCTTTTCTTCTATTCTCTCATTTATATATTTTATTCCTATATTCTCTCCTCTTTCTTTCTCTAATATATTTTAGTTGAAGGTATTCTCTATTACCTTCATTGTGTATTATTGTGTATTGGAATAAATAAATAAATAAATAAATAAATAAACAAACAAACAAACAAACAAATAATAAACCAACCAACCAACCAACCAACCAACCAACCAACCAACCAACCAACCAACCAACCAACCAACCAACCAACCAATCCAATAAAAGTTTATGGAGAGTCTCAATCATCCAGGTCATGGTTGTCCCAGAAGTGCTTTTCACAAGGCAATGGGGCCTTCTTTCCAGTTGCCTTTTGAAAAGCACCTTTGGTCTCCAGTCAAAGGTTCCAAGTGGAGAATATTGGCTGATAGCACTGGAGCTTTAGCAGGAAAGAGGACACAAGCGGTGGTGTTCATAACAAGCCACAATGATATCAAGATGACAATGTACAAAATGACATCAATTACATTATGACATCATAGACCTTGATGCAAGTACATAAATGGCATATTTTGCATGACGCTATTGTTGTCATAGAAATAGAACTTAGACTTAGCCATATATACTACTTCAAAGTACTTTACAGCCCTCTCTAAGTGGTTTATAGAGTCAGCATGTCGCTCCCCAAAATCTGGGTCGTCATTTTACCCACCCCAGAAGGATGGAAGGCTGAGTCAACCTTGAGCCTGGAGAAATTCGAACTCCAGTCAGCAGAGGTAGCCTTCAGTACTGCGTTCTAACCATTGTACCACCATGATTCCTATGCCTGTATTTGTTTCCTCACAATAGAGTAAGGTTAAAGGAAGCAAACTGCAAACTTATCAGAACCATTGAGTCCAGTGGAATTAACCCTGCAGCATCACCCAATCCTACAAAAACAGAAGGGCTATGCAAAAACACATTACACTGCAGGTCAAGTAGGAAATACTGCAAATCAAAGGAGAAATTGCTACCCTATTGAACCGTGCATCTGAAAAGAGAAAAATTTAGTTTAAGTTAACTTTTCATGATGAACATTTTTGAGTCTGCCTAAATCTTTGTGCTCATCAGAGATTCTGGATACTGTTGTTCCAATTCATCTGGGTAAATTAGTCATCACCTCGAGGCTCGACTACTGTAACACTCTCTACATGGTGCTACCTTTGAAGAGTGTTCAGAAACTTCAGATCGTGCAAAATGCAGCTGCGAGAGCAATCATGGTCTTTCCCAAATATGCTCATGTTACTCCAACACTCCGCAGTCTGCATTGGTTGCCGATCAGTTTCCGGTCACAATTCAAAGTGTTGATCATCACCTATAAAGCCCTTCATAGCACCGGACCAGGTTATCTACGAGACCGCCTTCTCCTGCACGAATCCCAGCGACCGGTTAGGTCCCACAGAGTTGGTCTCCTCCGGGTCCCGTCAACTAAACAATGTTGTTTGGCAGGACCCAGAGGAAGAGCCTTCTCTGTGGCGGCTCCGACCCTCTGGAGTCAGCTCCCTCCAGAGATTAGAACTGCCCCCACCCTCCTTGCCTTTCGTAAACTCCTTAAAACCCACCCCTGTCGTCAAGCATGGGGGAACTGAAACATCCCCCCCTGCCTATGTAGGTTTTTTTTTTGTATGATATGAGTGTATGTATGTTTTTTATATATTGGGGTTTCTTGTTTTTTAGACTTTTTAAATGTATTATTATTATTTTAGATTCTAACTATTAGATTTGTCATTGTATATTGTTTTTATCATTGCTGTGAGCTGCCCCGAGTCTACGGAGAGGGGTGGCATACAAATCTAATAAATAATAATAATAATAATAATAATAATAGTAGGAGGAATACAAAACAAACACAACATATTTTTCAGTTCATGAAATTCAGTTTTAATAACACACACATTTCCTCTTCTCCCAAAGATCGGCCACATGTGCCTGCAACTTTAGTAACTTGTGAAAGGAGGCTAAGTGGCACAGAAAAGAGTTGGAACACATCCAAGATAAACTTGACTTGACTGAGTTGGGTTCATAACAGTTATTAGATTTATGGAAATTTACTCTGTCCTTGACTTCAAATGTTTAAGCTATGAATGCATTGTGGGATAGGTTTGTGAGTGGGTGGGTGTGTTAGATAGGATGATTTCCAAGATGTCTTTCAACTGTAAATATCAATGTTTCTACATCCATTTCCCTTCCCACCCTTCCAAACCAGGCTTGTTATCACTTGTCTTTTGGAATAATACCTTGTATTTGGCTTCAAGTTTTCAATGGGCAAATTAGTGCTTGCTGCATTTTTGGTTGACCATTTGTTCCTGATGACATCTTCATAGGATGCGCTGTAAACTAAATAACCTGCCAGGAGAAAGATATCATGGATTTATGAGACCCCAGGGGTACTTCCACAGCCTAATACATCACACAAGCATTATGTTTCAAAAGTATTTCATTAGCATGTTCAAAGCCGGAGGGGATTCCCATTTCTGCCAAGAAGGGATGGCAATAAAACTAGGTGGGGAATAGGGCTCAATCAACATTATGAAGTATGCTTCCAAATGTGCAGGGGAGCACACATAGCACCCCTCTCTGACTCATCAAAGTATCTGTATCTTTCTTTCTTTCTTTCTTTCTTTCTTTCTTTCTTTCTTTCTTTCTTTCTTTCTTTCTTTCTTTCTTTCTTTCTTTCTTGGATTTGTATGCTGCCCCTCTCCTATATGGCTCCTATAAAAATCTCAATGTCCACATTCCTAATGTCACCCTCTCTCAACCCCCAGAAGAAGGCAATGGCAAATCATTTCCGAAGGTCTTGCCAGGAAAACACAGGGGCAAATCCAGGCAACAGCAATAGCACTTAGACTTATATACCACTTCAGAGTTCTTTACAGCCCTCTCTAAGTGGTTTACAGAGTCAGAATATTGCCCCCAACAATCTGGGTCCTCATTTGACCGACCTCGAAAGGATGGAAGGCTGAGTCAACCTTGAGCTGCTCAGAATCGAATTCCTGGATTGAGCAGTGAGTTAGACCTGCAATACTGCATTCTAACCACTGCGCCACCAGTTGCTAGTACAGTGTTCCCTCACTTTTCGTGGGGGATGCATTCCAAGACCGCCCGTGAAAGTCGAATTTCCGCAAAGTAGAGATGTGGAAGTAAATACACTATTTTTGGCTATGAACAGTATTACAAGCCTTCCCTTAACACTTTAAACCCCTAAATTGCAATTTCCCATTCCCTGAGCAACCATTCAGATTATTACTCACCATGTTTATTTATTAAAGTTTATTTAAAAAAAATTATTAATGGCAGACAAAAGTTTGGCGATGATATAGGATGCCATCGGGTGGGAAAAAACCCGCGAAGTATTTTTTAATTAATATTTTTGAAAAACCTTGGTATAGACTTTTCGCAAAGTTTGAACCCGCGAAAATCGAGGGAACACTGTAGTCAGCATTGTCTTGGTTGCGGAAATAAATGATTTTGTATTAGTGGAGGTCATAAATAAGTGATATCAGGCTTCTAAATGTATTCAACATTGTAATTTCCTACCACTTTAGCAGCGTTTAGACTTTACCATCAAGTAAAACTACACCATTTTGGTTCTGAATCCAGAAAATAAATTAGCAATATTTATAAAAGCAAAATATAGACTACATACAAGACTGCTATGTATCCTCAAATGTGTTTCCAAGTACTATCAGATGATGGTGTCTCATATACATTTAGGCAGGGACTTTTTGTAGTGGCACCCCTAACTTTGAAAAGGTCTCTCAATCAATAGATCAATCAATCCATAAAGCCTCTCAAGAAACATAAAGTAGAGAGCCTTGTCCTCATGTTATGATTTTTTGATAAGTGTGTCAAGACTTTATAAAAATGTATTTGCTCATGTTAAAAAATGATTAGCTCTGTAGTTTAGACCAAAATTTATTTCTTACTAAAAAGAAACCATTGAATGAATTACATGGTGGAACTGATTGAAAAATAAAATGCAGACAAGAAATGAATATATATACATATGCATACACACACACATACACACACACATTCTGTTCAATTCAACCTCTAACCACATTGTTTTACCTGTGACCAGATCTCCATGGGTAGGTGCAGCCCAGTCAACAATCACAAAAGAATGGCAGCCTTCCACAGCTACTATGGTGATGTTGTGAGGAGTTTTCTGAGGTTGCATCTCTGTATTCTTTAAGTTATTGGGAACAAGTTCATCCAGGCTCTCTACTTGGAAGTGATCGAGTGCCTCTGTCAAAGAACATGGAGCAGCTGGGTCTTTGTTTAGATAAGTCACATAAGGAGCTGGAAGAAATCGCAAGAGGAGACCATTCAAAGATTATGTTGAGGATGGATTAGTAAAAAGGAAAACTCAGACTTGACATTCAGACAAGTTTCCAAGACTAATTGAAAGTGCAAATTGGGTTAAAATATACCAAATGCATTTCCTGAACTTAGGAAGTATCTACTTTCCTGTCATTTGCTAACTTTGCAATTTGGAAAAAAAAAACCCAAGAATTTGGAAAACAGTTGGAAAATTTCCGGCCTCCAGAGGGTCTCCGGGCGGCGGGGGGAAGCTATTTTTGCCCTCCCCAGGCATTGAATTAGGGGCATGGGCACTTGCACATGTGTGATAGTGCACACCTACGCTCTTTTGGCACCTGAGTGAAAAAAGGTTCGCCATCACTAGTATATATCATTATATGTATGTGTATATATCATTATATTTCATTATCAGCAATAATATGTTACACACACACGTATATATTGTCTGTCTGTCCGTCCGTCCGTCTGTCCATCCGTCTCCCTCCCTCCCTCCCTCCCTCTCTATCTATCATCTATCTATCTATCTATCTATCTATCTATCTATCTATCTATCTATCTATCTATCTATCTATCTATCTATCTATCTAAAGCATCAGCATATACAGTGTATATACCAATTAGATTTTTGTTTAATGTTCCCACATAAATTGAGCTTTAACTTCTTTTTGAATAAACTCAGCAAAATAAAGTAAGCAATTGGTGGTATTAAATGTTGGCTCTTTCAGCAGCTACACCACTCTTAGAAGGAAGCTTAGGAAATAAGTAGAGTCTTATTTTTTAAATAGTAGTAAGGCTGCTGTTTGCATATGCCTCACAGGAACAATTCTCCCTCTTAAATGTTTGGGATTTGGTTGTTATACAGTTCCCCCAACTCTGGTGATCACAGAAAATGATATGACAGATTTATTTCATAGAAAAAAGCCTGGAAAAGCAGCAGGCTCAAACAAGGTAACTCCTTTTATTTGTGCTGACCAGCTGACCCTCATCTTCACCTACATCTTTAATAAACCACTAGAGATGTGTTATGTCCCTTTCTGCTTCAAACGCTCTACTATCATTCCAGTGCCAAAGAAACCCGCCATCAAGGAGTGAATGATTACAGGCTGGTTGCTCTGACATCTGTAGCTATGAAAACCTTACAAAGGTTAGTACTTTCTGATGAAAACCATTGGCAGATGATGCTCTGCATTACACCCTACAACATCTTGAATCTCCAAGGACCTATGCAAAGGTCCCTTTTGTCCATTCAATACCATCATTTTAGATATTCTTCTAACTAAACTGATTCAGCGAGCTGTACCTGACTAGTAAGTAGTACATAACCTTTCTAACAGACAGGAAGCAGCAGGTGACACTAGGAAAAATCACATCAGATAGCTGTACAAGTAGTGCAGTTCCTCCCCCCATTTGTATGCTCCTTCTACTTCTTTCTATATACTTTCTTTCTATATACTGACGGCATCTCAAAGGAACCGTGCAGAACGCGGCTGCGAGAGCCATCGTGGGGCTTCCTAGATTCGCCCATGTTTCTGCAACACTCCGTGGCCTGCATTGGCTGCTGATCAGTTCCCGGTCACAATTCAAAGTGTTGTGACCTTTAAAGCCCTGCATGGCATTGGACCAGAGTACCTCCAGAACCGCCTGCTACCGCACAAATCCCAGCGACCAATAAGGTCCCACAGAGTTGGCCTTCTCCGGGTCCCGTCGACCAAACAATGTCATTTGGCGGGCCCCAGGGGAAGAGCCTTCTCTGTGGCAGCCTCTGGAATCAACTCCCCCCGGAGATTAGAACTTCCCCCACACTCCTTGTCTTTCGTAAATTACTCAAGACCCATCTATACCGCCAGGCATGGGGGAGTTGAGACACCTTTCCCCCAGGCTTTTTTATATTTATGTTTGGGTATGTATATGTATATGTTGTTTGCTTTTTAAAATATGATAGGGTTTTATGTGCTTTTTAATATTAGATTTGTTTTCGCTGGAATATTGTTTTTATTATTGTTGTGAGCTGCCCTGAGTCTTCGGAGAGGGGCGGCATACAAATCTAATAAATTGAATTGAATTGAATTGAACCCTCTGTTAAAGAAGCTAAAAGTCAAGAGGATGGATTGTACAAGTGTTATGATTATGATAGCCTATAGTGAACTATAGGAGGACCTGGATTGTGGGGGCAATATGCTGGCTCTGTTAAAAAGCGCCATTGCTAACATGTTGTAAGCCACCCTGAGTCTAAGGAGAAGGGCGGCATAAAAATCAAATAAATAAAATAAATAATAAATAAAATAAACTAGAGGTCAACTATATTTTCAAATATGAGCTTAGAATCTGAGTACTTAAGGATTATCCATACTGCTCAGAATACTGCAGACAAGGTACATTATGGACCTAAACCAATTTTATAGTCATTTTTTCTCTCTACAACTGAGATGTGAAAGGATTAAATGATTACACAACACACATAGGAAACACACAAGGCTTCAGTTGTACTTTCATGACTGCCATCTTGACTTATTTTTTTAACTGGCTTAAGCAGCAACCTACAGGAATAATGAAGACAGAAAAACCAGAAGTGTCATGGCGCAAGACTGGCTGGAAAATAGCAGGCTCTGATGAACTCCACAAAAATCCAACCTGACAAACCATTGTCTGGGAGGGGGGTGTCTTCAGACCAGAACCGTCCTGTAGGGACAGTGAAGAAGGAGAAGCATCTCTGACAAACAAGAGGAGCAGGGAAGTTCCTCTATTGGTCAGAGACAGTTTTTCAGACTAGTGGTGGGGGCAGCAGACCATTTTTAATGACCGCTACAAAGCTGGGATAACCAGACTAAGTTTATGTGCAGGAGCGGTGTTTGTGATGAAACTGGGCGAGACAGTGGCCAACTCACAGGTAAAAGGCAATTTTGAATTTGGTTCTTTAAAGAACTTCCCGAGCTGAAAATAGAGGCTAATTGGCATATGGGAACTGTATAGAGGAAAAAGAAAGAGAGTGGAGGCTAAACTACTAAAGCCCAAGAAGATTATTCTTGTTATAACTGTAATTGAAAAAATATAAAATAATAGAAGGAAGACATCCAGGAGAAAGCTTTTTGTGTATATGTGTATTTAAAGTTTTTTGACAGCTTTGACAACCAGCTGGTTTGAGTGTACTGTGGATTGGAGAGAGCCATCTGCTGGAGAGAAGAAGGTATTCCTCTTTCCTAAGAGAGGAAAGTGGAAACTAAGAGAGAAAGTGCAGTTATAATCTTGACTGTAGGAAGATAACTTGACTCTGAGAATTTTTAAGAAGTGTATGTTTTTCCTATACTGCTTGGTTTTTTTCTTCTATGGTGTTTGGCTTCAATTATATATGAATGTGGAAGACAATAAATCTTTGACTTGGAGAGGATTGAAATAATATTTGAACTGGACATTAGAATTTGAAAATTAAAAGACACTGTATGGACTTAAAATTTTAATTAAAGGGGATATAATATAAACTTTTAAAAATACTTGTTAAATTGGTAACGTGGAGTTGTGGATGTATGAAGAATTATTTGAGATGTTAAAAAAATATGTGTGAAACTTTAAAAGGTAATAAAGAATCAGAAAGTTTTCTGGAATACCCAGAGCCAGAAGTAGGAGAGAAGGTGGTAAAAGAGAATATAAATGAGGAACAAGAAAATAACATTGAAGAGGAAGGGACTGAAAGCAAAAAAACAGCTTGATGATTTCATGGGAATTATTATTATTATTATTATTATTATTATTATTATTATTATTATTATTATTAATTGGATTTGTATGCCACCCCTCTCCATAGACTCGGGGCGGCTAACAACAGTGGTAAAAACAACATGTGACAATCCAATACTAAAACAGCTAAAAACCCTTATTTTAAAACCAATCATACATACATACAAACATACCATACATAAATTGTAGAAGCCTAGGGGGAAAGAATATCTCAGTTCCCCCATGCCTGATGACAGAGGTGGGTTTTAAGAAGCTTACAAAAGGCAAGAAGGGTGGGGGCTATTCTAATCTCTGGGGGGAGTTGGTTCCAGAGGGCCAGGGCCACCACAGAGAAGGCTCTTCCCCTGGGTCCTGCCAAATGACATTGTTTAGTTGACGGGACCCGGAGAAGGCCCACTCTATGGGACCTAATTGGTTGCTGGGATTCGTGTGGCAGAAGGCGGTCCCGGAGATAACCTGGCCCGGTGCCATGAAGGGCTTTATAGGTCATAACCAACACTTTGAATTGTGACTGGAAACTGATCGGCAACCAATGCAGACTGCAGAGTGTTGGTGTGACATGGGCATATTTAGGGAAGCCCATGATTGCTCTCGCAGCTGCATTCTGCACGATCTGAAGTTTCCTAACACTTTTCAAAGGTAGCCCCATGTAGAGAGCATTACAGTAGTCGAACCTCGAGGTGATGAGGGCATGAGTGACTGTGAGTAGTGACTCCCAATCAAAATAGGGCCGCAACTGGTGCACCAGGTGAACCTGGGCAAACGCCCCCCTCGCCACAGCTGAAAGATGTTTCTCTTCCTCAAGAAGCAGGAGAGAAGGTGGTAAAAGAGAATACAAATGAGGAACAAGAAAATAACATTGAAGAGGAAGGGACTGAAAGCAAAAAACAGCTTGATGATTTCATGGGAATTACAGTGGCACGAAAAGAGTAGATGGAGGGGAACGTCCCTCTAAAAAGAATCAATCAAGGGTAAAGAGTGAAACAGTATGAAGAGACCACAGAAAATTTGGGGTAGAACCATTCAAATAATATATTCAAAAGAGAGAAAAGGGAATCGGGATAAAAGATATAAGAAACATAAAAATAGAAAATAAATAAAAAGAATAAGTTAAGGGAATGGGATGGGATGGGATGAAAGAAGAAAATTAACAAGAAGTGGAATTTTTGAGAGACCAAAAGAAAATGGTTAAAGAAGGGAAGGTTAGTGGAAAGAAGGAAGGAAAAGAAGGTTCATATGAATAGATCTAAGGAAATTGTAATATGGTAATTTGGTTTAATTTTAAAGACAAATTAAATTAAGAGATGAAGTTAAAATGCAGTGGGATAAACATGAGAAATATATGTAGTAATGGAGAAATAAGACAACTAATTTATGTTATTTTAAGAGATGAAAAATTTAGGGCAATTAGTAACATTGCTTATTATTAATAAAAGAATAAGTTAATAGCAGTTAGATTTAGATTTTAAGACAAAGAAATAATTAGGGCTGAAATTGAAAATAGAGATACAATGTAATACAGATTATGTATATGAAAAAATGTGTAAGAATGATCCGGACACTTTGTTTATAAAATATGTATGTTGGCAGGGGGGAACAAAAAATCTGTAATATAACAACAACAACAACAACAACAACAATAAATGAAGATAAATAAATAGCAGCCTTAATAAGTAGGCAAGAATACCAGTTTGGTTTTCTCCTGAGACACAAATTTCACCTTTCGAGTTTTATGAAGAATATTGCTTCTGCAACTCAATTTATCACTTTTGTATTTTACAGCAGTAAGAAGGGTTCTCGCAAACAGATCTTGTAAATTAATGGACACACATATTATCTCAAAAGGTCAGCTTGAGGTTGAAAAATGTCTTTGCGCTAGCCAGTGGAAATATTTATTCTGTTACAGTTTACAGCTCTTGTCAGAACAATTATTTTTCCTTTTCTCCCTATGAATGCCATAAAATGTTTATAACAAAAATGTCAGTTAATTTTGTTTGAGTTTGTCACTCTGGAGGAATTATTGCCAAAGCATGCATTAATTTTTAAGCACTGAGATTTCTTTTTGTTCCCAAGTGACCTAATATCTGTTGGTGAGAGTAAAGGAGGACTTCTTGACAGCCTGATAGACATACCTAGTCAAAAGATTGATTGAAACTGAAGCAAAAAGTAGTTTCTTCAAAGGAACAAACTGATTCAAATTTACCACCTAAAACTCATTTTTACAAGCACCTTTTAAAAAACAGCTTTTTCGGGGACAAACTTTACATGCAGTTTCATATCCTGTTATGTAGATTGAATCTTTAAAATGAAAGGTAATTCTGAGAGAGACAGACAGACAGACAGACAGACAGACAGAGACATGAAAGTAATTCTGAGAGAGACAGAGACAGATTATTACTGAAGGCTGTCATAAGAAATTAAATTCAGGACTCGGAATATTATGAAATCTGGAATCTGTTTTATCATTGGATGGAAAGGAGAAAACAACAATAAATAAATAAAATAAATGCAGTTTTAAATACTCAACTTATTAATAGAAAGGCTATTACGTCTATATTATGAGAGTATCACCGTAGCTACTGAGTTTTAAAAGGAAAGATATTATTGGAAAAACGTATAGAAATATGTAAATTACACAGTGTATCGTCAATACTAACTGCTGTAAGATAGTTGTTTGTGTGTTAATGTTATATCTTAGTGTTTTTCATTTTTATTTATTTTATTGTTTCCATTTTTTGTTTTTGTTTTCTTTTTCCTTTGAATTTTATTCCCTTTTTAAAATTAAACTAATAAAATTATTTTTTTTTAAAAGAAAAGAAAATTCAGCTATTTCACTTAGTGTTGCAAACCTTTAAAAAAAGCTCTTATTTGCTTTCAGAGAAATTTCCCTACTTGGCATTGAACCTCAAATATCACCTTCTGATATAATAATAATAATAATAATAATAATAATAATAATAATAATAATAAACTTTGGATACTGTTCCTCTTTGCCTTTCACATGATGCAGTTCTTGATCCAGAAGTACATTATTTTTCTATTATTTTTTCAAAAATACAAGTTTAGATTTGTTTTGCTCATAGATGTAAGGCAATCAAGGGGTGTGCCATTTACTGCATTATAAAGAACTAAACAATTATGTAATACAACATAAAACAGAGAATCAAAGGCTTGCAATTACACTGAGGGGCAGAATGCGATGTTCATCACTTAATAACTATGGCTACGTCCTTCCACTCTCTCTTTGTTATGCACAAAGGTTTGCATCTATGAAACAGACAAACAAACCCCAAAGAAACTTCATTCATTCTGACTACTCTTTTCTCAAATTAGGTTTAGAGTTAAGACTGTGTAAGAGCAACATAATTCATAATGTTAAAATTACAAGCTGAATCTACGTCAAAGAAGAGAAATGAATTGCCAGATGAAAGACACTTACTGGATTGAAAGTATTATTCATACATTTCTTCCTACATAGGCCAACTTCTACAATGGAACAAGACACTGCAGTTACTGTATAATTTCCACATTTCCAAGAGGTTGATGAATACTGGACAGATTTTGAGAAAAAGATTCTCTTTGCCAATTCAAGGGAGAAAAATACTTTTAACATTTACCATAGAAGTAAAAAGCCGGCCACTCTCTGGGCTGGCCTGCATTTGCGGCGGGGGGCGGGTGCACTAGGCACCACCACCGGAAGCTTGTAAGGGGCAGTCACGCGATAACGCATGTGATTGCCCAGAAAGCATTGCGCACAGCACTAGGCATTCTGGGGGTCAGGTGGAGAGCCCCTTGCTTAAAAGTGACGGGACTCTGCTCTCTGCCCTTTCCATTTTGGGACTCGTTGGCCCCATTGCAGGCACCCGCCTGCCCTCCCCAAGGTATCAGTGTGATTACTGGTCGTCTTTGGAGGCCGAGTAGAAATTTTTGGCAGCCATACTACTGTTTAGGTTATGACCGTTTTTCTCCTACTCCACACTGGGGATGGGGATGTGAGAGGTTAGGAGGTACTTAACATTAGGTCCTTGCAGGAAAGGGTTAATTGGCTTGAATTCTCTTGGTCACTGGGATGGCAGTATGGGGCAGAAAAAGGGGCTAGCAGCAACTGTGTGATCTCCTTTAGGACACCTTTTGGAAGGTCATGGGCTCCCCCTCACCAGAAGCTCCGGGCAGAATCCGCCTGAGTATTGCTCACTCGCCGCAAGCCCACAAAACGGAGGTGAGCCTTAACACACGCATTGGGCGTGGCAGAGGGCAAGGGAAGGTCAAGGCCAAGATCAAGGCCAAGGTCAAGGGCGACCTTCCCTTGTTCAGCAAGAAGCTTTTGTCCTTAAGTTGCCCAAGTATGTTTGGAACGGAAGTTCCGCCTCATTGGCTTCCTCTGCAGGTCCACATTTAAATAAATAAAGTGACCCATAAAACCCAGCTCTGTGGTCCTTGCCTTTCGTAAGCTTCTTAAAACCCACCTCTGCCGTCAGGCATGGGGGAACTGAGATATTCTTTCCCCCTAGGCCTTACAATTTACGCATGGTATGTTTGTATCTATGTTTGGTTTTATAAGAAGGGGCTTTTTAGTTGTTTAGTATTGGATTGTTACATGCTGTTTTTTGTCACTGTTGTTAGCTGTCCCGAGTCTGCGGAGAGGGGCGGCATACAAATCCAATAAATAAATAAATAAATAAATAGATAGATAGATAGATAGATAGATAGATAGATAGATAGATAGATAGATAAACAAATAAATAAATAAATCCGCATCCGACGCAATATGCTTTATTCTTAGCAGGAGCAGATATTTATTTACGTACGTACGTACGTACGTATGTATGTATGTATGTATGCATGTATGTATGTATTTATATTTTGTCAAGTACATATTTGTAATATACATAGATAATAACATTGTTTATATAAAGATAAGATGGGTACTGATAAGAAGGAGCATTAGGACAGGGATGGTGCGCTTATGCATGCACCATATACTGACTCAGTTCACAGTGATCAGAATTGGAAGCACTATGGTGTCAAGTTCAGAATGAAGATCAGAATAATTTCTTCGCAACAAAAGGCAACAATGACTGAATTATTTAATTTACGGGGAAATGTGTGTAAAAAGTGACAGAGCTGATTAAAAGCCAACAACCTTCGCCAGGCCTTTTCCATTTCAAAACTTAGGTAGGCGAAAACTGCAAGAGCTCTTTCATGTCCTCTCCTGCAAGAACATGCACATTTCAAAAGAAAGTGCACAAACCAGAAAAGCCTCACGAGATTTTGTCAGACTTGTAAAATCAGCTTTCTAGTGCAAGAGATTTTGTAATGTTTGTACAAAATTATAAAAACTTCACAAAATTTTCCAATTTTGGAAGAACTTTACTTTATTTTATCTTATGCGCAGGGAGGGATAATTTCTATAAGGGAGGATTGTTAGGCAAAAGTTCTGATGCTCACAGATACACTCTGCCTCTCCTTCTGAAAGATGTTTAAGATATGAATTTGTAACTTTATCAATGGTGTACAGAAATATATATTTATATTTTTTCTATTTGACTATGATTCTTATTATGATCTCAAAAAGAAAACTGTTCCCAGCTGATGTGCACAGGACATATTTGCCATTAACAAAATAATCTTGCTGACAAGACCGACAGTCAAAGGGCTTCGGAAGCCCTTATCAGAGGATTGGTAATCTTTGATTTTTAACCGAAGTTACAGACTTACCAGTAAATCGTTTCTTTCCAGCAGAATCATATTCTGATAAAGGATCTGTGCCTGCCACACTAAACTCTGGAAAATTGTTTTCAGGTAATGCTTCAGTGGTGGTAATAGCAGTAGTAGTGGTAGTGGTGGTGGATGGAGGCAAAGTAGTTTCAAAAAGCTCATAATCTAGACAAAATAGAAAGAAAGAAAATGTGATGCATTTGTTTAAAGAATGCCCAAGCTTTGTCATAGGGAAAGCAGAAAAGTTATTTAGTCCATACTTCTATTGCAGAAGCCTACACAGCATCTCTGACCATTCGGCCTCTGTTTGAAGACCTTTAGTAAAGGAGAATTCGTGATTTTATGTGCAGTCTGTTCCACTGTCAACTTACACTGTCGGGAAGTTCCCCCTGAAGCTCTTTTTAATTTTATTTTCAACCCAATGGTTCCAGTTCTGCCTTTACAGTATAGCCTTCTGGGAAAACTTCAGATCGTGCAGAATGCAGCTGCGAGAGCAGTCATGGGCTTCCCCAGGTATGCCCATGTTACACCAATACTCCTCAGTCTGCATTGGTTGCCGATCAATTTCTGGTCACAATTCAAAGTGTTGGTTATGACCTATAAAGCCCTTCATGGCATCGAACCAGAATATCTCCGGGACTGCCTTCCGCTGCACGAATCCCAGCGACTGATTAGGTCCCACAGAGTGGGCCTTCTCCGGGTCCCGTCAACTAAACAATGTCGGTTGGCGGGCCCCAGGGGAAGAGCCTTCTCTGTGGCAGCCCCGACTCTCTGGAACCAGCTCCCCCCAGAGATTAGAATTGCCCCTACCCTCCTTGCCTTTCGCAAACTCCTCAAAACCCACCTTTGTCGTCAGGCATGGGGGAACTGAGATATCTCCCCCGAGCCTATATAATTTATGTATGGTATGTTTGTAGGTATGTCTGCTTAAAACTGGGTTTTTTTAAACTATTTTAAATTTTAAATTTTAAATTATTAGATTTGTCAGGAACTGTTTTTATTGTATTGTGAGCCGCCCCGAGTCGGAGAGGGGCGGCATACAAATCTAATAAATAAATAAATAAATAAATAAATAAATAAATGAATGAATGAATGAATGAATAAATGAATGAATAAACAAACAAAAAAACAAACAAACAAACAAATAAAAGAATGATTGAATAAATAAATAAACAAACAAACAAACAAATAAATAAATAAATAAACAAACTACATGTCTATTCTCTTCAATGTGTACTGTGTATTGGACAAAATAAATAAAATAAAATAAAATAAATAACTGAGAACAATCTACTCGCTTTTCTGTGTGATCATATTTCCCCTTCGTCATCTTTTCTGTAGGCTCAATGTGCCAGGATCCCAAAACTCTCTGGAACTCTCACCATCCTGGTAGTCCTATTTTAAATTTGTTCCAATTGTTACAGATCTGCTTTTAACTGTGGGGTTGCGAAAGATTTCGTAATAAATGGTCGTTCTTTGAAAATTTACAGTGTAGCACTGGAAAGAATTTCTTGCTTAGCGAAGAAGATCGCCAGATGCTTTCTTGAATAGATCACCCTGTTTCAGCATTGTTTCTCATGAAGTGACAAAGAATGTGGATTAGTGACTAGAAAAGATCCAAGGCCAACATACAGGTAAATGCTATGACCAGCTAGGTAATTTATCTTAGTAAACAGTAATTAGTAAGAGGTGGGTCTGGTTATAAAAGCTACAAGAGACTCACCAACACATTAAGTCATCAGCGTTGTTATGTTAGGCGCTGGCCTTATATATATATATCAGCAATAGAGCTGATAAAATTAATAGAATTTTTTTTTATTGGCCAAGTGTGATTGGACACACAAGGAATTTGTCTTGGTGCATATGCTCTCAGCGTACATAAAATAAAATATACATTTGTCAAGAATCATGTGGTACAACAGTTAATGATTGTCATAGGGTCAAATAAGCAATGAAGAAGCAATATTAATATAAATCTTAGTATATAAGCAACAAGTTACAGCCGTACAGTCAACATGGGAGGAAATGGGTGATAGGAATGATGAGAAAAACTAGTAGAATAGAAGTGCAGATTTAGTAGAAAGTTTGACAGTGTTGAGGGAATTATTTGTTTAGTAGAGTGATGGCATTAAGATGGTGTTACCAGCACATACAACCTTTCCTAACAGAATATGTTCATTGTTAGAGTCCCAGAAAATCACTAATATGGTCAGAGAACTCCTCCTGCATCTTGGGGTTACTTATTTAAGTTAACGTACAAATATAGAATAACAGAGTTGGAAGAGACATTGGAGGTCTAGTCCATTCTAGTCCAGGCCCCTGCTTGAACAGGAGGCCTTATACCAGTGATGGAGAACCTATGACACGGGTGCCACAGGTGGCATACAGAACCATATTTGCTGGCACGTGAGCCGTTGCCCTAGCTCAGCTCCAATGTGCAGGTGTGTGCTGGCCAGCTGACTTTTGGCTCGCACAAAGGCTCTGGAGGGCATTTTTTGCTTCCAGAGAGCCTCTAGAGGGATGGGGGAGGGCGTTTTTGCCCTTCCTCTGCTCCAGGGAAGTATTTGGAGCCTGGGGAAGGCGAAATACGAGGCTCTTGGGCCCACAAGAAGCTGGAAAACAGGCCATTTCTGGCCTCCAGAGGGCCTCGGGGGGTGGGGTGGAGGGGCCTGGGAAAGCTGTTTTGCCCTCCTCAAGCATTTGGCACCCATGGGAAAAAAGGTTTGCCATCGCTGCCCTATACCAATCTCTTCTTTAAAATCTCTAGTGATGGAGCACCTACAACTTCTAGAGGCAAAACATCTTCATTCTAGAATGCTCTGCCTTTGTAAGTATTAGGAACCTACTATACATATTGTAGATCACTGCTAAAAACTCCTTCTTTATTCAAATCTTCCTGAATGAATGTTACATAAATGGTTTCTGTTTTATTTTCCTGACACCTTTTTAATGCATATGTTGTTTTATAGCACTTTTTAACATGTTTATATTATTGCATTTTAATGGTTTCTTTGTCAACTCCTTTGAGCTGGGAAGTGATATATAAATAAATTATGACAATGAAGTCCAAGGTATCCTGTACATGTCCAGTTCTCCACTAAATAGTATTACAAATGGACAGCTAATTAATAACTGGGGAGACCTTTACAATGGCATAGGAGAACCTATCAAGTATAATTGGCCAAAGGTCCCATAACATATGGAGATGGATTTGTACCATGAATTGCCATCTCACATGTGTTCACAACCAAACCAGTCCCAGAAAAACTTCTAGCTACACATGCCTGCAAGTTGTATCAGGTTCTTGGCATTGCACAATGGTTGTGTGGGGTTAGCTAGGATACCTCCTGGGTGTCCTGCTCTTTCTTAATTTACAGTGATCTCTTTTATGGACAACTTTACTCATATAAGACATTTTTTGTCTCCTGCTTGGAATGTTTAGAGAGATTTAAATTACTCGCTTGAATGATCCAAGGAATAAAATCAACACAAGTATCCTTGGCCAATCTGATAGCCACTTGTGAAGGAAAGCAGCATTGTGTTATTTTTCCAAAGGGAAGAACCTCTGGAAGAACAAGACACACAAATATGATCAATATTATTAACCAAAAGAGCAAACCTGATCACTGTGATATTTGCTCTTGATTATTTTTACCTTTTTTGCCTTCTGTTATGTAAAAAAAAAAAAGCTCCATGACAAATTTTAATTACAAAATTTAAGCCAAGATTAAGAAACTCTTTCTTGTCTGTAATTTTTTGTTTACTTATTTTCTCTATTAACTTAATGGCATTATCCAAACTTAATATAGAAAAATGAGCACGAATAAAAATTAGGTGTTAGAAAGCAATGAATTAGCTAACCCTCAATCAGTACCTCCCCCCTCCAGCTATTAAAATCTGCTTATTCCATCCTGTTTTTCCATGGTTGGAATGTCATTTAAAACTTTGTTTAAACACACAAATATGTCTGTCAAATTTATGTTTATGTAGAAAGTCATGCTGCCTGCAGATCTGCTAATTTTTGTTTGGCCTGGAGACACTAAAATCAGAATTTGGAAGTCAGTTTTCCTGTTTAGACATATTTACATTGGAGTTCTGTCTAGGCTACCAGTGTGTTCTTAGAAACTCATATCTTTCTGGAAATGCATTTCTAGTAGCAAACAAGAAATGTAAAACCCATCTTGAAAAAGGATTTTTCAAGTGACCAGTACCTTCATCATAAACCACATACGATTCTGTAGTTCCTGTTATATCTTCTTCAAACCCTGAGAATACATCTATGGAAAAAAAATACATTCAAACAGTGAAATAGTTGCTTTTTCATTCAATGGTTATTGACTATCCCTAGCTAAAGCCAATGGCTTTCATTGTAAAGTACTGATCAAACAACAAATTAATCTCTATGCTGAATTGCTTTGGAAGGATAAAGAACAAGGTGGAATTTGTGGAGTGAAATTCAGGTGCATCATTTTTGCCAAAATATCATCTTCCAATTAACTAGCTGCCAATATGGTAGTGAAAACTTGAGTGGGGAAGATATATTTTATTTACATTTTGTTGAATTTTGCCCTCACTGCAACATATCTGTTTTCCTATAGCAATCAACAATAGCTACTCACTTATAGGAAATTAATAAATAGAGGGATGGAAAGATGTTCCACAATTAATTATTGATTGTTAAGAAGCACCCCCAGCTATTGCCTGAATAACATTTTCTGCATTCTCTCAACCAATCTACAGAGAGAAAGTTTAGAATATTTTTGCATAAACACATTTATCAGCAAAACTATTTCAAAACATTAAGCTATAGATATTGATCGGCAAGCAGCACAACGAGACAAAAGATGACATATACAGACCTAGAAACATATATCATATCTGTCTGGAGTAACTACTATATTACACTTTTAAAGCTCTCTATAAGATACTCGTTGCCACCCAAACAACAGTCTACTGCTAGAAAATAATTCATATGAATTAGAATCATTGTTAAGGCAGTCTTCTTCAGTTTGATATTCTCCAATATGTTGGCTAAGATCAATGAGCATACTGGCAAAGGATGATGGGAAATGTTGTCCAACATCTCTGGAAGGTATTAAAATGTGGAAGCTGGTAAATCCAAACTAGTTAACTTCGATTATTCAACATCAGTTGCAACACAGCCTGAACAATGGCCTCATTTCTAAATCAAAGCTCTTCACCTTGCATCACTTTCAGACTTAAGAAGAAAAATACAATTTTAGGAGCCATGCCAAAGCAAATCCTGGGATGGGGAGAAACAAAATTGACCATTCATCCTTCTAGAGCTGAGTTGCCAATAATTCTTCTTTGGCATATATTACCCACTTCATCTTTCTTCCCAGATCTCTTCTTAGACTGAAATCGACATGTATAAAGGATCATCTAATCATAAAAGGCAACCTAATGGGTCATCCACAGTCTCGTGAATTCTGAGTATAGCTAGTTCAAGAGAATGCTTGCTTTACTAAACTTTTCTTTTTTTAAAGAATGCGGCCTAGAAACTACTGGTTCCTTAATACGCTCATTACTGTTCATGTTTATGGGCCTCTATTTTCCAATAACATTATTTTCCAGTAACATGATAGCATGATAAAAGTGGATTTAATGTTGTCTATAGTTCTTGAAAGACGTTGTACCATCTGGGATTTCACTGCCGCATCATTTCGGCTTCCCAAATGTTCCTTGTCTGTGAAACACAACCGTCTCTGCTAAACTCATTTTTATAAAAACCCTAAGGAGAAAATTGGACGAAAGGATTTGAATAAAACCCACAGCAGCATTCTTTTCACACCGCATTTTCCTGAGTCCATTTGGAAGCCGTCAATTGATCGGATTCCTGAGAAATGACAAAATGTTTGACCCAAAATGCCGCTGCATTTTTCCATCCTCAGAGAACTTCCTGGAAGGGCCACTGGAAGATTATATTGATTATATTTGGCGGGACTGTGGTAAAGCTGGTATCTATCTTTCAGCATCACACAAGAAGTAACATTTTTGCAACATATTGGCCATGGCTTCGGCCTACTAGGCGGCATTCAGAAGTTGCTCATCACATTCAACAATGGATGCCCAGGGACATCTCAGATGCTCAGTCAGTAAGTAACAAAAATAATTCACTCCATGTCCCTCTGAATGGCTGGCAAACCCAAAGATCTTGAAATCCTGGTCTTTTGAACAGAGTCAGATTTTGTATATTCCAGACTGGTATTTGAACGTGCTTTCAACCAGGAACGAAGTGTGTTAAGAGCGACGTTAAGGCCACTGGAGAAGTGGTAGCTAGAAAGATGAGAGATAGAGAGATTGCATTTCAAAATAAGATTTAGGCAGATCTCTGCACATGCATCACCAAAACAAACATCTCTGCATAGATATACAAATAATTTATATTATGGAGAGAATTCCACTGTCATGTGTTCTCATTTATTCTCTCTACATCAGGGCTTTTAAACAGGAGGCCAATTCACAGTATCTCAGACTGTTGGGGGGGGGGCACAGACCGTCTGGGTGAGTGTGTCTAGGTCATGTGATTAGGTGGGTGTGGTCAATGTAACAGTCTGTTAAACAATACACACAACTTAAACTTCAATTTGTCTTGCTCCTGGGGGTGTTTTATTTGCTTTTGTTTGCATGTTGTTGTTTTGATTGACACTTCTTTTTACTAGATCATTTTATCAATTGTTTGGAGTCTAGTGGTCCACTTCAGAAAACTCAGTTTTGCGGCAATTCTCAGCCCCAAGGAGGTTAAGAAATCTCTCTCTCTCTCTCTTTCTGTGTCTCTCTCACCCTCTTTCTCTCCCCCTCTCTTTCTCATCTATCTTCTGGAGGTGGGGAGGTAAAAAAGAAAACAGGCTGTTTTGCCCATTATATGGCCTATTATATGGGGCATTTGTGCACCCCATTTTTCATTCCTCTGCCTCCAGAAGCATTCTGCAGCCATAAAAAGGCAAAAGGGCCATTTTCCCCCATTTTTTTGCCTCTTGAGGCATCTGTGTGCCTCATTTTTCACATCCCCTGCCTCCAGAATGTTTCTGCAGGCCCAAATTGTTGGCCTTACCTTTCAGTTCCAGCCCGCAGAGCTCATGAAGGTATGTCCTATGCTTGTCCAAAGGGTGGGCGGGGTAGTCTCATGGTTCTCACAGTTCTCACTGAAGCTGGATTAATTGCTTCAGTGGGCCGCAAGTGGCCTGCGGCCCATAGTTTGAGGAACCATGCTCTATAGCTAAATACGACCCCCCTTTTAAATTATTTTTCTTAAGTTAGAATACATAAGTACTGCCCAATCCTAGAGGTTTTAACCTATGAGTCATGCAATGTTCAAGTGTACTACATTGACCTTTTCAAAGTCCAATACAGTGGTACCTCTACTCAATAACTTAAGTCGTTCCATGACCAGGTTCTTAGGTAGGAAAGTTTGTAAGTAAAGCAAGCTTTCCCATAGGAATCAATGTAAAAGCAAATAATGTGTGCACACCCATTAGGAAAGAAATAAAAGCTCAGAATTTGGGTGAGAGGAGGAGGAGGAGGAAGAAGAGGAGGAGGAGAGTCACTGCCAAAGGAAGAAGGTAAGGTGAGGGGAATAAAAAAAAAGGGACTGAGGCAGTGAGGAGAAGCACGCGTCTCCCATACACCTGGTGTGAGGCTGCCTCCAATACACTGCACCAGAGAGAGAAACCCAGGCAGGCGAGAGGGGGAACCTCCCACTCCTTTGACTGAAAGGCAGCTGCTGCTGCTGTTGCTACCTGCTTCTTCTTCCTTTCCATGCTGAAGGGCTCCCCTCCTCTTGCTCACTTGCTTTGTAGCCGGCGGTTTCCTTCACTGTGGTGACTCCTCAGTTTGGCTGAAGCTGAGTTGATCTGGCTGGGGCGAAGCACCCCCTTTTTCCTTTCCGCACCCAGACGCTCTGGGAGGCAACCTTGTGCCGGGTGTGTGGAAGGCAGCACAAGGGAGTCACCACAGCGAAGTGGTTTATTCCCTCTCCAAGTGCCCAGAGAAAGGAGAATGCTTAGTTCGCTCTGGACTGCCAAAGCCTCCTTAAGCACCACCAAAAGGCTCCTCTGGCAGCCCAGAAAAGCCCAAGATGGCCGGGATTAAAGGGAGAATGGCAGAAAACTGACCAGGCCTTCATGCCACTCTCAATTTTCCTGGGAAATTTTTCTGGACTTGGGTTCTGAAGTAGAAAATGGTTCTTAGGAAGAGGGGGGAAAATCTTGAAGACCCAGTTCTTATCTAGAAAAGTTCTTAAGTAGAGGCGTTCTTAGGTAGAGGTACCACTGTATTAGTATAAGACTATTTTTTCCTTTGTGCACCATTCCTTATTATTACCGTACTGCAATTGTTGACAATATCTATTCCAGCTTTCTTCTAAGAATTCAAGACAATCTACATAGTAAACTCCTCTTAGGTCACTGGCAATTTAAGCTGACATGGCACATTATGCATAATCATATAAAAGCTGTCACTACAGACTTCTGTCAGGATTTGCAACTAACTCCACAGGGTTTGGTCAGCAGCACTAAAAAAACCATAAGTAATACCATTCAGAAAAAACAAAACAAAACATGTAAATATAACTGACTCACCTAATACCATTTTAGAGATAAGAAAACTTTGGCCATCTCTTGCTTTTGCTTTGTAATTCTGGTTTATCCTCCAAAATCATGGTCAATTGCTTGGTCCTTTGACTCTAGTTTCTTCTGTGTTGCCTTTAAAGGATTCCAGATCCCACACTTAGAGGCAATTTTTGTAGGTAAGGTCTGGAAATAGTTTATCACCCTGCTAAATGTAAGTAACCATTTCATGATGTTATATTTATTTATTTATTTATAGTATTTACTTATCACTTTTTTCCCTTTCTACAGCATTTACAGTATATGCCGCTCCAATGAAAGACTCTTGGCACTTTATATATCAAATCTTAACACATTTAATAATACCAGCCAATTAAACCAGCCATTTAAAAAATGCAGCTGTCCCAATATTCTGCACCCCATAGGTCCATTCTGCCTTCTCGGAAATCAACAGAACGGGGGCTATTGTGGGCCCATAGTATAAACTCTGCCTAAAGAAAGAGAAGGGCCTGTGGGATGAGGGTAGAAATCTTCAACACAGCTTCTCAGCTTACCCACACAATTTGGGTAGTGTCCACTTGAGGAAGATCCAAGGCAGTAACGGGTTCTAAAACCCTTTTCTACCAGTTCGCGCATGTACATCCTGAGCAGGTGGGTGGAGCCTCCCGCCACCAGCGCTATGGGTTCTACAGTAAGAATCGGTCTGAACTAGGAGTAACCCACTGCTGATCCAAGGCATAAGAGCTTTACACATAGAACTAGCACACTGGAAACATATTGGCAACCTACTCCGTATCAGTGTTACCTTGGTGAAATGGCTCTTGCATTACATTCTGCTCCAACGCGAGTTTCTAAGGAGTCAAAGATACGACTACTGCATATAATCACAATCCAAGCACAGTGTCGTAAAGACACGACAGTCAGTCTCTAATGCATTAGGGACAAAAGCCAGTTACTCTCTCTCAATCCAGCCCAGTCAGCCAACAGAGGAAAATAAGAGGAGGAAAGAGTATTAGGTATGTTTGTTATTTTGGGTTACTTATAAAAATAATAAAGGTGGATATACAGTAAATCCAAAACAATGAAATGAAATTTGCTCCAAGAATGTTTTCAATTGACAAACTAGCTGAAGTTGGGGCAAAGTCTCTTCTGAGTTTCACTAGATGTTCAATGAGGGCCCAGAACCACCAGATTGCTGTCTTGCTCCTTCATGAGGAGTGAAATCAGTGGTGGGATTCAACTGGTGTAACTACTGGTTCCCTGAGCATGTACTCTGCGCACGTCCATTTGAAGACAGTTCTATTTACATTCTACTGAAGCTCCAGTGGCAAAAACAGCTGAGGCATGGCAATCCACTCTACTGCGCCTACAGCTGGGCTTCCGGCAAAGGAAATACGGTATAGTCAGTATACTGCAGGGGCGAGTGGACAGGTAGGCCCACCTGATAATCTGAGCAAACCACTTTGCTCTCAGCTGATCATCAGAGCTAGGGGTTCGCCTGAACCAGTCCTTACTGGTAGAATACTACCCCTGAATGAAATCCTACTCAAAAAGAAGCTAACACGGAATCAGATGGTTTCTGGATTCAAAAACAAACAAACTAAGAGGTTATTCAAAACTGAAGAGAAGAAAAAAAAATCTGTTTCTGAAAATGAGGGGGGGGGAATTCCCTTCTTAAAATGGGAAGCATTTTCCTTAACATTTAATTAAGGATACACAGCATAGAACTTACCCTTGATAAACAATCGATTATATTGATGATATGTCAGTGTGGGAAGTGATACTATGCATTACAGGGACTGACAGAAGAATTTTAAGTGACTTTTAAGTGTATATGAGCTAAGACAGTGATTCTATTAACAAAGGAGCAGTCATGTTTGAGAGAGGTTATTACATGCAACATGCACATACCCTCAGTGTTGATGAAATACAAGCTTAATCACAGAGAACAGGAGCCCAACTTGAAAATAAATTGTTTGCATAGTTAATATCTTTCTCGTAGAGCTTAACTTTTGCTTAAAAACTCTCTATCCCCATATGGGTCTCTTATCTACCTAAACACGCTTTAAAAAATGTTGGTCTCATTTCCCCATTTTGCTGTTTTAAACACCTCAACAATTTGTCGTTGCAACTGATGTGAGAAAAATGAATTATTTCTTTGTCCTCAACTACTAATTCTAGTTTTTGATATCTTGAATCTTACCTGCTTTGTTAGCCCAGTAGCTGTAAAGGCTTGCTGGAGAACAAGGACCTTTTCCCCATCTCCCAACTTTTGTTGTAGATATACTCAGGGGTGGCTTCAAAAATTTTAGCAAAGGGTTCTCGGCCCGGTTGATAGGTGGGTGTGGCCTAGCCAGTCTCTTGCACCACAGCAAGGGGGGCATTTTTGCCCTCTCTGGATTCTGAAGACTTTCTTCGAGCCTCCAGGAGGTTGAAAACAGTTTCCCCAGGATATGGAAGCCCTCTGAAGGGTGAAAACTTCTGGTAGGCCAGTTTTTCTCCCTCCCTGAGCTTCTGCATGCACCCTGCACTTACCAGCATCCAAAACAGGCGTGCATGGGGAGTTCTGGGAGGGGCAGGTTAGGGGGGGGTGGAGCTAGCCATGAATGGAATTTTGAGTTTCTCCAAACTGCCCAGAATCTTAGCTAAAGGTTCTCCTGAACTCCTGCAAACCCCCAGCAGCCCACCCCTAGATATACTCAAAGATATTGCTGATGTTTAGCCAATATAAGAGAGGGTACCTTCTGAGTAGCATTCAGGCAGACCATCCGAGTCTAATACAAGATTCCCCTGTTCATCATTCTCTGTGTGGGTGCCTGGAGGACAGGTAGGTCTTGGTTTCTCTGTTGGTGGCTTAGTGGTTGTAGGTTCAGGAGTAGTTGTAGTAAGTAGAGTTGTAGGTTCTGGAATCGTTGTAGGTTCAGGAGTTGTTGTAGTTTTTGTGGTATAAGGAGCTGTGATTTTTTTAACCATTTCAAGGCCTATCAACGGCTTACCTCCAAGACTTATTATTGGCTTATCCTGTGCATTTGCTACAGGTTTGCTGAATCTTCCATGTCCAAACAAAGGTAAACCATCTGGACTTATTACTGGAGCGCCTTTAAAATCTATCAGAAGACAAGAAGAGGGAATTGTACTTCAATCACTGCCTTATGATGTTAGGAATTGGGAAGTACTGAATTTAAGTGACATCATTGTCTAGAAAAATGGACACATGCAATTTAAGATGCAGGAACCATTGAACATTTAAACAATCGTTCTCAGGGCTGTAGTTCCATTCTGTAATACATACTATATGTAGTCCTTGATTTATGACCACAATTGAGGCCAAAATTTATGCCGTGAAGTGAGAGATTTGTTAAATGAGTTTTGCCCCATTTTATGACTTTTCTTGCCACATTAGGTAGTTACTGAAATTGATATGTTACTAAACAAGTTGTTAAGTAAATCTGGTTTCTCCATTGGCTTTGTTTGTCAAAAGGTCACAGAAGGGGAATCACATGACCTTGGGACACAGCAACGCTCATATATATTACTCAGTTGCCAAGCATCTGAATTTTGATTACATGATCATGGGGAATGCTGCAAAGGTGATAAATTGTGAAAAATTGTTATGAGTCACATGATAGCATGCGTGTGCGTGCCCACACTCATAATACAATGCCCTCCCCCTGCACTTTCCCTGTGCATGCACACAAAGCCCCGCACTGCCATCCCGCACATGCGCATAGGCCTCACTAAAACAGTGTTTTCCAACCTTGGCAACTTGAAGATATTTACTGGCTGGGGAATTCTGGGAGTTGAAGTCTAGATATCTTCAAGTTGCCAAGGTTCAATTCAATTCAATTCAATTTATTAGATTTGTATGCCGCCCCTCTCCGAAGACTCGAGGCGGCTCACAACAACAATAAAAACAGTATAACAATGGAAGGTTGGGAAACACTGCACTAAAGCCTCCGGATGTCTGTAGGCCCGTTTGGCCATTTTTCACTATATAAAATTTATTTATTTGTTTGTTTGTTTGTTCAATTTGTATGCTGCCGAACTACCCAAGGACTCTGGGTAGCTGATCATATAATCCAGAAACATTCATTGCAACCATCATAAATAGGACTTGGATGACATGACTGCAGGGATGTTCCAATAGTCATGCGAAAAACAGCCACAAATCACTTTTTCAGTGTTGTTGTAACTTTGAACAGTCACTACCATGTTCCCCAAAAATAAGACTCTGTGCTATATTTGTGGAACCCCGAAATAAACTCTCAGCCTTATTTTTGAAGAGTTCTTATTATTTTGGGGCCCGTGGAGCAAGATAGGGCTCTTCTTGCTGTCTTTACCTGATTTCCAGCTCTATTTCCCTAACCCTAAGCAGACGAAATGGCAGAGACCAGCTGCACATGCATTTAAATATGTTCGGGAGGGCTTATTTTCAGGGAGAGCTTTACTTTTTGGGGGAGTGCTCATTTTTGGGGAAGGGTTTATTTTCAGAGGAGGGGATATTTTGGGGGGATATCTTATTTTGGGGAAAACACAGTATATAAACTGTTATAAGCTGGGGATTCACTGTATTTCACGTTTTCAGTTTTTTTTTTATTGTAAGCTGCCTAGAACCAGTGGTGGGATTCAAAACTTCTTACTACCAGTTCTGGAGGCGTGGCTTGGTGGGCATGGCAGGGAAAGGATACTGTAAAATCTCTACTCCCATTCCACTCCAAGGGAAGGTTACAGCAAAATCCCCGATCAGCTGGGATTCGGGAGGTAGAGAATAGATGGGGGCAGGGCCAGTCAGATTCTCCGAACTACTCAAAATTTCCACTACTGGTTCTCCAGAACTAGTCAGAACCTGCTGAATTACCCTCTCTGCTAGAGCCACATAAAAGTGAGATGGGTAAATATAGAAATCAAGTAAGAAAACCAATAATTGGTTTACTATCAGGTTTTATATGCCGCCCCGAGTTTGCGGAGAGGGGCGGCATATAAATGCAATAAATCTAATCTAATCTATTTATTTATTATTTATTATTTATTTTATTTTATTATTTTATTATTTTATTATTTTATTATTTTATTATTTTATTATTTTATTATTTTATTATTTTATTTTATTTTATTTTATTTTATTTTATTTTATTTTATTTTATTCTATTCTGTTCTGTTCTATTCTATTCTATTTTATTTTATTTTATTTATTTTCTTACTTACTTACTTACTTACTTGTTTGTTTGTTTGCTTGTTTGTTTTGTATGCCGCCCCTCTCCGTGGACTCAGGGCGGCTAGCAACAGTGATAAAAACAGCATGTAACAATCCAATACTAAAACTTTATACTTTATCACAATGTAGAATTTTTTGGGAAGTTTATTGGACAAAATAAACTTTAATCATACTGTAGAATACAACATACCAACAATAGTGCGTCCATCTCCGCCTAATTTTACTCTGAGAGGTTTTCCTTGGGAGTCTTGGAGATATCTCCCTTCGGCATTCAGCACCAACCCTCGGTCAAGATCTACAATCTAAAAGCAGTATGTTGATTGAAATGTCCTCCAACTCAAAGGAACATAAAATTAAATCTTTCAGATATTTTAAAAGAAGATCTCCCTACCCACTTTACTCCTTGTGGACCACTTATTATTTTTTGTCCATTTTGTTTTCCGTTGTTATTTGGAACTATTCTATTATTTGTCTTCAGATTGGGTCTCCCACCATTACCTGAGACATGCATGGGGAAAACACAGCATTCAAACATTTTTGGAGGAAATTACAATTCATGGCATTAAACTAAAATCTTTTCAGCATGACAAAATATCCTTCGTAAATGGACGTGCATAAATGTGTATTTCATATAAACATATACTGCTTAAATGAAGTTATCTAATCATATTGGGTTAATAAATATATCTACAAAGTGTGTTTTCGTGGTTTCATATGGCCATTACTATTTTAGTGTCCAATTTACACATTACATTTGCATATAATATATGCTTATCACACATTAAATTTTTTCATGATTTTTTTTTTGCTTTGCTTTACAATTCTGTATACTACCTAAGTACATAAAATTCATGTGCTATCTAATAAATAAGTTTCTTTAATTAACCTAGTACAGTAGAATCTCTGGTCATGACCATAATTCGTTCCATAACTTTGGTTGGAACCCAATTTTGTCGTGGTCAGAAGCGTTCGTGACCAGAGGTTCTACTGTATATGAAACTTCTAAAAAACATAAGAAACACCCATCTACCAGGAATCAAGGCTATCTAATATGAAATGTGGCTTTCTTAGTGAGAGAGGATGACAACATGATTTTCACTGAAAGATCAATTCAATGGTGTCTGTGAGCAGAACTATGCAAAAGGTCAAAGTCTTTATGACACAAAACTAAGAGAATGGCTCCAAAACAAACTAAGAATCTCTAATGAGATTTTTACAGCCCAAACATATTTTTTCTCTTTCAATTCAAATAGAAAGTTATGAATTTTACCTCACCTTGTCTATGAGGAAATCGATACTGATGTCGTTGGGAAGGATTTAATAATCTTGAGTTTTGTATTCGTTGAACAGGAGGCACTGAGGGAGAACTTGAGGAATGTGTTGGAGAAACACTAGAAGTCAAGCGACTATGAGAAGACACAGATATGTGTGGCAAAGTCAAGTTTAATTTAGGCAAGGAGTTCAGTTTGTTAGAAATTTGTGAAGTCTTGGCTGATGAAGACAAAATAGGATCTGATTGGTCATAGTCTTCATAATCATCATCATTATTTGAAACTGACTGATGTATTTTTGAGGGCAGTTTTGGAGATAGTTCAACCTTTGTAGGGGTTGGTTGGAAAAGTCCATGCTTTTTGTTTATTTGGGATGCTATCCTACTTGAAATTCTAGACCCAGACGGATAATGGGGCTCTGAAAGGCGACTTTGTTTCGAAGAAGTTTCTCTACTGTATTGTAAATCTCTGATTGTGTCTTTGGAAGAGGTAGATATTGGTTTTACATATTTAGATCTTCGGGAAGATGAAGGCAATTTATACATATCAGAGGTAACTTCAGTAGAAGTTATAACCCTTGACCCAGTTTGTTTTTCTGGTAACAACTGATCTGGAGATCTTTCATCAGTTCTATCAAACCGAGAATTAAAATGCTTTGAAAGAGAGCGGATTCTTCCCTGAGACAAAGTTGGAGGTATTCTTCTAGCGATGGGAACTTCTTTGGCAGGTGTTAAAGGAGATCCTCTTTGTTCCTCTTTAACATTTGTTTCCTTGTCTTCTGAACTGTCATTATCAGTAAGTTCTTTGTCATTCTTTGAAAGCGATATCAGATCACTTCTTGAGTTTAAGGAGGATCGGACTTGTGCCCAATCAGTTAATGCTTTTGAGGAACGAAAAGAGTTTGATTTCTTTGACAAAGATGGTGTTTGTTTTGTCCTAGGAGATGTAGTCTTGATCTTGAGGTCATCAAGTTGAGACCAGGAAGTAGGAGAATGTGGAGGAAATGATTTTTCTGTGGATATTCTTGAGGAATCTGTGGTTCCTTTTTCTTTATCATGATTATTGTCTTGGGTTTTTACAAGATTAGGTTTGTTAGTAGGTGTAATCCTGTGGTGACTCTTAGTTTCAGCCACAGTTCTCCTTTTGAAATCATCTACTGAAGAAGACTGCTGAGAAACTGGTGGCGAGTAACTACGGAGAGGAGTGGATGTTAGAGGATTTTCATTTTTACTCCCCTGCTTTTTATTGATATTGAAATTAGACCTAAAACTAGTACTGCCAGATGCTAAACGAGAACTAAATTGAGGGTGAACTTTGGGAGAATGTGTAGCAGAAGGATCTTTGGGTGCTTGCATTCTTGCATCATGATTATTAGTAGCTCTATTTGCAAATCTGTTAGAAGTAATAACCGATCTATATTTTAATAAATCAAAGCGTTCCGACATAGCCAGACCTGAAGAGGGCCTAAAATTTGGTCTAGAGTATGATGAGCCTTGTTTGTCTTCTTCATCACTGTTTTCATTTTCACTATCATCAGAATTATCTCTTCCCTTGGACTTATGTTTATCAGATGATAAAACACGCGAATGAGGTAAAGTATGGGTAGCAGCAGCAGAAACAGCAGAGGTAGTTATTCTTGGATCTCTCAATGCATGGCGATTAGCATATGTGAGAGGCTTTGTTTGCACAGATGGAGATGAACCTCCCTGAGGAGAAGACGCCCTGGAATTTAATTTTTGCTCTTCTGTTTCTGTTCCTCTGCTCTTATCACTATCAGGACCATCACTGGTATCAGGCGTAATTAGTTTGTAATGTGAATGATTTTGAGACTTTGCAGCTGCAGTTGGTGAAGGAGATTTAATTGATATAGAAGGAACACGCAATTTGGTGGGTCTATTATGAGTCGTCTTCTGAGACGCAGACAGTTGCTTATTTGAAAGTAAAACGGGATGACTCTCTTCTGGAATTCTAGGAAAGGTCGTTGGCTTATCCTCCAGATTGTCTAATGGGTTGTTATCTTCATTATCTATCGGCAAATTATCTAAAGTAGCTTTAGGGACAGGAGAAAGGTTAGGTCTGTCCTTTCCCAGATTCTTTGTTTCATCCTCTGTATGTTTGGGAATGGAAGAAGAAGGTAGTGATCTAGGCTTATCAGTATTTGTCTGTCGTACCTTTACTAATGTGCGTGTCCTGTGAGGTGCTTTATCTGAGGATGTGAAAGTGTGTGCAGGTTTAATGATTGAGTGGGACTTAGCACTCCCTTTAACATTCTGAACTTTGGGTTGCATTGTTGATATCGCCTCGACAGAATCAACCATGTCTTCTGTGGAATGAGAAGCCGTTTTCAGCTCTGCTTCTTTCTTTGAACCATCTAAAACTATATTCTTGGGATCAGAAACTGGATCTTCTTCAATATTTGTTTGTTGATTTGTCTTCAGTTCATCTTTATTGGCTAAACAAAGAGACAAAAGAGAAGTGAACACAAAAAATAAACAATAAACAATTATAAAAGAAAAAGAGAGAGAGAAAGAAAGAAAACAAAACATTGCATTTTAATTATTACAAGATAGTTCTTAAAATTATAATTATGGTAATATATTAATTCAGAATTGTACTGACAGGAATTAAAGCTGATATTAATATTGATTAAATATTGTAAAATATGTATTTTGAACATGAAAATTTAGCTTTTAAAGACTCCTAGACTTTATTACTTTTTTATTCTTGAGAAGAGTAAGGGAGGGAAAAATGTCAGTTACACAACATTGGGACAAATTAAATGTCATCAGCTGTGCTTTTAGAAATTATATCTGATGTTAAATGCCACACAATATGATCACTATTAACGTAAAACATCATTCAATTTCAAATATAACTGTCACATATTAATTTAGAGAATACAGTCAAACATTGGAATCAGGAAACAAAGAAAAACCTTTTGATGTCATAAATTTGTTTCTGATCATTCTGATTGTGACAGTCATACTATATTTTAAATTACCCAGTGCAAGATGGAAATGGTACACAGATAGCTTCATTGGATTAACCGGTGGAATATGACTAATCTCTGCCACTATCTAGGCTCTGAAATCTAACTGAAAATCCCTGCAGAACATTATGCCTAAATAATATGTTTTAGAATCCATCCAACTAAGGGCTGCATGAGCCTGCATGAAAACGTTTTGCGCTCTCTCTCTTTCTCAATATATATACTCTGTGCTATATTTCGATGAGGTCCCACTTGTCATCTTCAGGCTGGTGCTTCAGTCCTTGTTCTAGGGCGAACACAGCGAGACCTGAGCTGCCTTCCTTCTATAAATACTGGTGGCTGGGTGTGGTTTGATGGCTCAGCAATTGCCTGCTGTGTAGAAACTTCCTGGTGAGTCAGTGGGGTAACAATTGGGGTCGTTGATGTAGCTGAGGTATGCTGATTAGTTAATGGTTGTAGATTAGGCGTGATATCCTGAGTAGTTGGAGCTTGTAGGCTACTTGGTTGTTTTGCAATGTGTGTTCTGAGTCTGGTTTCAGTTTCTATGGCTGGGATACGTTTGTTAATGAGGGCTGGTTTCCAGATGTCTGGTAGGTGGGAGGTATCATCCCGCTTGTCATATTTTGGGGATGTTTTTCTATCTCGATGGCTTCTATGATTATTCTTTTGCTGTAGTGTTCTGTTTTGGAAATTAATTTAGTACTGTCAAAATCAATTTCAGGTCTTGTAGTTTTGAAGTGTTGGAAAAGGGAGGAGTTTTTTTCTTTTTTTCTTAATGCATTCTTATGTTGCAGAACAAGGACTGAAGCACCAGCCTGAAGATATACACAGCGATTATCTGCTGGAGACCCCAATGGCAAAAAGAGGCACAGTTGAAGCCAGTAGTGGGCAAGGCTACAAAGGGTGTGCAGGAGCTGACTTATGAGAAAGTTGGCAGCAGAGATGAGTCTCAATGCCAGATGTGGGTTGCTCCCAGTTCAGACTGGTTCTATAGAATTGGTAGTGTGAATTTCGCCCCGCTCGCTGGACCAGCAGTGATCGCCAGTTGGCCACGTCCCCAAACCAGCTCTAACGGTAGCACCATAGGCCATCTTGTTTTTGGCTTCTGCACATGCGCAGAAGTTTGGTTTCCGGTATTGCACATGAGCATGTGGGCAGTATACAATGTGCGTGCAACCATGGGCCACGGGAGGAAGCGAACCGGCGATGAGCTAAGTTAGAACCCACCCCTGTTCAATGCTTAATACATCAGTCAGATGTTCAATGGAGCAGTTTGGTTGCTGCAGCCAGCAATCAGCTCTTAGCTCTTAGCAGCACCTCTCTAATTGTGTAGGCAAAGTCCACTTTGCTGCTTTAACTCTTTCTCTTTTTATCACCTCATTTACCTGTCTCCATTTTAAAAACCTCCAAGGCCAACAAAGGGGTCTGAAATTAGTGGGAGATGAGGGTGACAGAGATTTAAGAGCCATATCTGCCTTAGAGGATTTCCTACGCCTACTCCTCAAACTATTCAATCATTTGGAAAGGAGCAGGGATTGTTCCAAAATTGTCGAGATGCAATAAATTTAAAAAGGAAACAAGAAGGGTGTGAACAATGGAGGCACTGTACTTACTTGCTGGCAGGGCGACACTGAAGGCTTTCGACTGAGGGCCTTGGCCTCTCCTGTTTGCAGCACGGATTTTGAAAATATAGCGCTCTCCAGGCTGCAGACCCTCCACTGAAGCAGATGTGGTGTCTCCCGGGTAGGAAATGGACTTTGCGCCGAAAGGTCTGAGTGCCGGGGCGTATGAGAGAATGTATTCTGAAACAATTTGGCAGACGGTTGGAAGGAGGAAACTGAAAACAATCCTGTTTCCAGCGGAAAGACTGTATGGGTAGGATGAATTAGAACGTGCATTACTAAAATTAATACGCTAGCAATGCACGTCAAGTCAAAAGCTGGGGTACACTCTATTATATATAGAAGCATAGAAGATTGATGGCAGAGAAAGACCTCATGGTCCATCTAGTCTGCCCTTATACCATATAGGTAGCAGCAGTGGTCAATTCTAATGCCCTGGACAAGTGAATCTGTTCTGAATATATTAGTATAAAGTGAACACTCTGTGTGGGTGTATGCATGTGTGTGTGTGTGTGTGTACTAAGAATGTATTAAGTGTGTGCATATAGGTATTTGTGAGTGTACACATGCCACATTTCCCCAAAAATAAGACCCTCTTTTGTATTTTTTTTAACTCTGAAATATGCGCTTGGCCTTATTGCCACGCGCTCAAAAGCCCGATGGGGCTTATTATCAGGGGATGTCTTATTTTGGGGAAAACAGAGTACATATACACATGCATACATAATGGCACACATTAACATGAAATTCTGATGCCCGGCTTTAGAAAGAAGGAACACCACCTTCAGATGAACAAAATGATCAGATTCACTCACTTAGTGCATTATAATTGATACTGTCATGTATACTATATATACTATTTTTTTACTGTTATTTCTACTCCATCATTTCATTATACTTTCTGTAAACTCTATATCATTTAGGTCAAAGGTCTGAAAGTTGCAACGGACTGGTTGCATGTGACAATTTTTTAGACTGTTTTAATATTAGATTTGTTTACATTGTCTTTTTATATTGTTGTTAGCCGCCCTGAGTCTTCGGAGAGGGGCAGCATATAAATCTAATAAATACAAATACAATCCCATTCATTTGGTGAAGCTGCAAGGGTTGTGGAGGGAACCTCCCCTGGAGAGATGAGCCAGCAAGTTGCTGATCTTGGCTAGGCACTGTGGGTCCTTCCTAAGGATGGAGCCAAGCCCCATACAACTGACAAACCAAAGAAGCAAGAGCCACATGGATTTGAGAAATGCAAGTCTGAATTTAAAATTATAATCTTGAAAACTCTAAAAAGAAATTTCCACTCAGATTCTGAATGAATGAATGATTCCTCATTTCTCTTGCATTTGAACTTGTTTGTCTTGCCCTTTTTCTAGTATTAGGTTCCTACCTGGATGGGGGGGACAGTGCACCAATAGCAGAAATGGAGCTGCGCGTACACGTTGGAGAGAGATCTGGCTTCTGCTCATGCACAGGAATCATATTCTTGCGAGAGGGCACGCGGGCGGGTGAGATTTCAGTGATTTTGGTGACTATTTTTCTTTTGCGCATGCACGAAAGCAAAAAAATTGCCAAAATCTCGTGCGCCCACGTTTTCTCCCAAGATTTGCTTCCTGCGCATGAGCAGAAGCCAAATCTCACTCCGATGCCTGCACCTGCCAGTCACCACTGCTCACACATCAGCACCGGTAGCGGTGGTAAGTTTGGACCATCCTGCCTGCCTCTTTCTCACAGTCACCTAATTCTGAAGGTGTGTCTCAATGCCTAGAATGGGAAATTGGCTCTTTCCTATCCCTGCATCTCCACACTGTAGTGGTTGAACACAAAGTGACTGCAGCTTCTTGTTGCTTTGTTTTGTGGGCCTTCTGCCGCACGAATCCCAGCAACCGGTTAGGTCCCACAGAATTGGCCTTCTCTGGGTCCCGTCGACTAAACAATGTCATCTGGCGGGACCCAGGGGAAGAGCCTTCTCTGTGGTGGCCCCGACCCTCTGGAACTAACTCCCCCCGGAGATTAGAATTGCCCCCACCCTCCTTGTCTTTCGTAAACTCCTTAAAACCCACCTCTGCCGTCAGGCATGGGGGAACTGAGACATCTCCCTGGGCCTACACAGTTTATGCATGGTATGTTTGTGTGCATGTTTTCTTTTTTAATAAGAGGTTTTTAGTGACTTTTAATTATTAGATTTGTTATATATTGTTTTGTTATTGTTGTGAGCCGCCCCGAGTCTACGGAGGGGGGCGGCATACAAATCTAATAAATAATAATAATACACTCCACAACTAGCTACATTCCTGGCTTTTCACTGTTGTACTATTGCAGTTAGGGCTGGGTCCCGGGGTGGAAGTGGTTATGTCCCGTGGGTGGGGAGATTATATCAGTTTGTTGGTGGCATGCCATGAAGTTTTTCATTTTTAGCTTGCTAAGACTTGAGTTGTAGAGGGGCAGGGAGTTCAGGATTGCAATCGTAAGGCTGGTGGTCTCACCCTGACCTAAATTATAGATTCCAGAGTTCAAAATAAAACCATAGTATTTCACCTTCCAGCATATGAATCTCCCCCAATAACAGCGCAAATGGTTAAATGTCATTTCAGGTTTTTAGCACACCTGTAAAAAAGGGAGAAGCATTTGACAGCAATGCATCTGTTCAATTTGCTGATTTAGATCAGGACTGTGCCTATAATTTTCAGCTTTTGCAATCTTTTCTTTCTTTTTTCTTTTATTGCTCAATAAAATGTGCTCATGAAATTCTCTAATTTATTCTCATTTATTTTCCCCATTTACCTTTGACTTTTCCTTCACTTTCTGCAAGGGCATCCCAGGTAGCCACGACAGTAGGAGTTTCGCCTTTAATTGGCCACACATTGAGGTTTTCTGGGGCACTGGTAGGAGCTGCAAAATTAACAGCATTCATGAGAAGGAGAGTAAGGAGAAGCAGAGGGAAGGGGGAGAATGGGAAAGAGAGAGAGAGAGAGAAGAGAAAGAGAGACAGAAAGAGAGAGAGAAGGAAGGAAGAAAGAAAGAAAGAAAGAAAGAAAGATTCATAAATAAGCACTTCCTTTAATATCCAATAGGCTTCCTGTCTTACATCTTTCTTTATATGACACAGGGATGCTTCATTCCTAAATATTTGCTTTCAGAATTTATTTCAAGTAATTCTTCTGGACTCTGAAGAGAGCAACAACGTTTCTTAGAAAACATAAGTGATGGATGGCTGCAACCTACTGCTTTTATTTGGAAATGTGCCCTCATGCCAGGAATAGGACACTAGCTAAAGACTAGGGCACTTTCTGATGGGTGGCAAACAGCATTCTGATTAAATGAGGTTCTGCAATAAGATTATAAACATGTAATAGCCATTCAGTGAGACAGCAAGCATCCCCCTGGCATTCAAAATATTAGATGCACCTTCTTCTCCCCCATGAACATTTGGGTGTGCCTTATACTCTGAATGTAGAGTTTTGAAAGCTTTTTTTTCCAGCCCTAATGAGGCGCTAACAATCTTCCTGGCTCTTATAGGAAGGCTTTTTTCATTGCTGGGAAGAATGTTTTTTTCCAGCCCTAATGAGGTGCTAACAATCTTCCCGGCTTGCAGTCTTTTTCACTGCTGCCCCTCCGAAGAATGTTTTTTTCAGCCCTAATTCTTTGCAGGCTTTTTTTCATTACTACTCGCTCCGAATAAGGTTTTTTCCAGCCCTAACCAGAGGTTAAAATAATGTGCTGAAGTTGACCAGACTAAGGATGCTAACCAGATGAATAGTGGGTAGGCAGATTTCCCTCCCTATTTTCCTCTCCAAAAACTCCAAAAACTAAGGTGCATCTTATACTCTGAAAAATACAGTATTTACAACATCCAGAACAGATCCTTCAATTTCCAAACATGCCCACCATTTGCAAAATGCTGGGGACTCTGAAAGAAATAATATGGATGGTGGATCCCATTTATTTCACTGCTTGCTTTCCATGCCACACTTTTACAGTATAGTATAAACAATTCTGAGATGTTCTAAAGCCATCCATGCATGTCAACTTTGTGGATAGGACAGACGGGCAGCCAATGAAAGGCCCATAAGAGCTACAGTGTTCCCTCAATTTTCGCGGGGGATGCGTTCCGAGACCGCCCGCGAAAGTTGAATTTCCGCGAAGTAGAGATGTGGAAATAAATACATCATTTTTGGCTATGGACAGTATCACAAGTCATCCCTTAACACTTTAAACCCCTAAACTACTATTTCCCATTCCCTCAACAACCATTTACTCACCATTATTACTGGTACTCACCATTGAGTAAGACACTTAGTGATCCTGATATTTATAAACATTTAAACACAATATTTTTTTTTGTTATTTATTTGCAAAAATTATTAGTTTGGTGATGAGTTATGACATCATTGGGCAGGAAAAACCGTGGTATAGAAAAAAAACCGCAAAGTATTTTTTAATTAATTTTTTTTAAAAAAAACCGTGGTGTAAGCTATTCACGAAGTTCGAACCCGTGAAAATCGAGGGAACACTGTATTTTCATGGAGAAATTACTGGAGCAGCTCTATTGGTTAAAGAGGAAGAAAATTAAAAGCAAGCTGACATCGTGTAAAGTAGAATGCCTGCTTTTCCAAACTAGGACGCACGCTTTAGCCAACTTTGGTTGATCTTGAAACAGAGGCTAAGCAGAGGCTGAGCTTGTATGCCAGACTGAGAAAGTAGAACCCCATCCTGGGAGAGGTTATGGCAATCATGTTCATATTGCTGCTAAGAAAGCTACTTTAACATAATGATTATATTTGATTTTTGGACTGGAATCTTAACTATTCCTGAAAAGATTTACAGGCAAAGTTTTGATTAATACTTAATACATACCAGTTTCTGGGGTTCTTTGGTAAACGGAAACGCTCCACTTGCCCTCCCTTTCTCCTTGTGAGATTTTAACTGCAAATTCATACATAGTGTCGGGAATTAGTTTGTCCACCATGGCCCGCTTGTTGGATACTTGTTTGTAATCCCACCTTGCAGATTCCCCCTTCTCTCTGTAACGGACAGTGTACTGCCTAGAAATAATGTGACAGAAGAATGCAGGATTAACCAGAATTATCAAAAGCAAAGCACAGTAGCAAGGTTCAAATATCACAACTTTACATACACAATGCACCCAACCTTTGAAGAACTTGGCAAATTCTTCAAGGATAGCAACCTTTGGTCAGAATATTCACAATGTGAATAATCTCAGAATGAAATTCAGTTTAATACCTTAAAAAATCACATAAGAGCCATCTAACAAGAGATGGCTTTTTAAACAGCCAGATGCAGATTTTTCCATTAGTGAAAAAACTGTCTGTTCACAAATTCATAGTAAGTATGAATTGTTGTGAGCCGCCCCGAGTCTCTGGAGAGGGGCGGCATACAAGTCTAATAAATGAAATTAAAATGAAATGAAAGTAGTTAGAGAGAAACTAAGAGAGTCTACATGACTACAAGTTAATATGCTAGAAGATAATTATTTCATTTTAAACATTTGGTGGACATGTTTTTAAGCATCTTTGCTAGCCTAGATGCTGGGGCTGTACTATCATATGTGGTGAACATGCCCAAAGGCATTTTTTTTTTAAAAAAAGGATGAAAATACATACATGGTTAGTGGAAATGATAAAGCAACATACAGATTTTGCCAGAAAAACATAATAAGGGAATATATATTTAATATTGCATGTTTTGACAGCAGCAAGAATTGTATTTGCACAACATTAGAAAATGAGGAAACTCCTTGAGTCAAAAATATAATCAAAAGAATATTTGACTGTGCATAAATGGATAGGTTAAAATTAAAGTCGTCTCGAGAAGGGCAGCATAGAAATATAAAGAAAGAAAGAAAGAAAGAAAGAAAGAAAGAAAGAAAGAAAGAAAGAAAAAAAGACACAAAATATTTTTAACTTGGGATATATTCTACCAATGGTTAGATGGTAAAAGTAGATATTAGAAATTGGAAGAATACTATTATATACAAGTAAATAATATCATTGTTGTTGTTGTTATTATCATCATCATCACCACCATTATTATGTATATGTAAAATGACAGACAATATACTTTTCTTGTTTATTAAATACTTATATATGTTAAAGAAAAATATATAAATTAAAATATTTTTTAAAAGATAATATTTCAAATAAGATACTTTTGTCTTGCTGAAATTTTTGCAAATTTACCTCCTTCGACTCAACAAATCTTGTTAAAAGAATGCTTCCCAAGAATTTTTGCATAGAAGAAATGCTTCCAGTTTGAGACAACTGCCAAAAACTTTGCATAGAAGTTTTGATACCCAATTATTATAGGTATATTGGACATGACTTTAGGACTGTAAAGCCATATTGGCTCTGGGGTTAAGTGTCAACAAATCAGACAGATTTGTTTTTTCCTTAAAGTATTTTCCAGCCATGTTAGATTTCCAAAGCTGCAAGGAACAAGCTAGAATTGGCATAGCTACGGCAAGCCTATGTAAAGAACCCAGAGAATGCTTAATACCTAGAGGAGATGGGTCTTCTCTGCTTTTCATTGAAGGGATCTGTCCATGTGACCAGTACTGAGTGAGAAGACATAACCCGAACAGCAATATCTTTCGTTTCTTCCAGTTCATCTTCCTCTGAAATGAGACAATGGGATTTATGAGTGTTTGGCACATAAATAAGGAAGTTGATTTTAAGAAGTGAGAACCTTACATCGTCCCTGGGATAGGGATTAATTCCAAATTCCACTAGACAAAGAGTCAGCATTCTGACTATTGGCTAAGAATCCAACTTGTGAGAAAAATAGAGTTTGAATTGGCTTTTCTCATCCTCCTTAACTTTCAGAAGTAGAAAAATATCAAATTCCCTCCCATTTTTCTAAAACCACCAAAAATTGCTGCGGCAGCATTTGACTGATTCTAAGAAAAACACTTATTTATTTATTTACACATTTGTTTATTCAGCCATGTATTCTACAAAAGTTACCATATAACAATAGGAGATAAAAAACCACCAAAAAAAAGGTAAAAAATAATAAGTATAAACAAAGAACACCTGGATTAACCATCAAGGCTGTTCATAAGAGACTTTGAAGGCTTAAACAAGCTACAAAATTTCTGCTGACAAAATATTTTCTTCACTCTAAGTGAACAGAGCAATCCTTTGCCTGTAGTATTCAAACTACTGTATAGCAGCTGTCCCTAATTGATGCTTGCCAAGGGAACTGAGGCTGCAAAACAGATAATTTCTTAGGAGTCATTATTCCAATATATTGCAAGCTCACTAGATTGTTTTTCCTTGTCTTTCCTCTTCGGAGAGGGGCGGCATACAAATCTAATAAATCTTAAATCTTAATCTTGTGTTAACTTGAGTTTCAATTTCTAGCAAAAGAAATAAAGAAGGAAGGAAGGAAGGAAGGAAGGAAGGGGAGGGAAGGGAAGGGAAAGGAAGGAGGAAGGAAGGAAGGAAGGGAAGGAGGGAGGAAGGAAGGAAGGAAGGAAGGAAGGAAGGAAGGAAGGAAGGAAGTCATTATATGACTTGCCAGTTTGCACACTGATCTCTAAAATTACCTGGGACTTTCCTCTTGGTTAGTACAGCCTGATGTACTGGTTGAGTCCGCCCTTGGAAATTCCTCGAATGTGGTGAAACCATATATACTGATTCAGATGCTGCACACAACAACAAGAAACATATACACAATTTTAATATTTTTATTACTGCAAAGATTAAATGTCAACAGTGCTTGGCCCATTAAGGATGAAAGCCTCTGTTTCAAAGAATGACAATTGATTGCCCTTGACAAAAACTGCAGTCAGACCAAGCGCTAGTCCCAATTTTGTCAATTATTGTGGTCAGGTCGACAGCAAGAGTAAAACAATGTCAAATCCTCACATACTATTTTTAGGGACAGCATTCTGAAGTTTTAAAGAAAAGAAAAAGCCTCAACCTGAAGTTTCATTTATTTAAATCAGGGGTTCCCAAACTTGGCAACTTTAAAACTTGTGGACTTCAACTCTCAGAATTCTCCAGCCAGCTATGCTGGAGAATATGCTCAACTGCACCCTATTCCTAAGAGGTTTGTGTACCTACTGTCCCTGTCCTACTGCCCTCATTTATCCATATTTACTTTATTCATGTTTATGTTTATACCAATACCTGCTATATTGTATATGTTCTGAATAAATGAATGAATGAATGAACGAACGAACGAACAAATAAACAAACAAATAAACAAACAAATAAACAAACAAATAAACAAATAAATTCTCAGTGGGGGGGAGGGAAGAAACGTGGAATAAACCTAGATTACAAATATTCCACTTAGTTGTAACACTGCAAAATTACCTCTTCTTTGACTTCTTTGAAGTCACTGCAATTTTAATCAAATCTTTTATTAGCAATATATACAACTTCCTTGTATGTATGCCCCCATCATATTTCCTCCTTTTTACTTTATTGCTTGGTAACCATGGAAGAACTTTGGCTTAACTTTGTTCTTTGCCGTTTAGAACTACTACAATCAATTTTATGATTGATAACAAATGATTATATCGATCATAACATTGATTGCAGTAGATGTAATAATTTGTTCTGATGAATGAAATAAGAAACAAATAATTATCAAGCAGAAGAACAAACAAATAAAGCAATATAACAGTGAGAACAGCAAGCAGAAAATGGTCAAAAACTTTCACATAGACACACACCTATTTTTTTAGCATAATGGGCTCTTTCTTCTTTTGGCAGAGATTTAAAACTCAGTTTCCTGTTGCTCTCCCCATATCCATGAAGATAACCTGGGTATCTCCGCCGGTTTGAGTTTGCCGAATGGGATGGTCTCCAATGAATGGACGACCTGCCAGATGATGAACGGAAGCGTGTTCTCAAAGGTCTGTTTGGCACTTTCCTTTCTTAAAAAAAATGTAAAAAACATACAAACACGCAAGTAAACAGTTACTCTGATGCATTCTTTCTGCGTTCACGGAAGGATCAATTTCAGGGTGTCAAAGACATCTGGAATGCAGATCAGATAGTGCAGTTAGTCCTAAGAACCTCAAATACTATTAAACGTAATAGTAATCCTCAAATACTAGCAAATGGGGTTTTTTTGTTACACAGATGTAGGTGTAGAAATCCCCATGGCACTGAAGTAAGAATTTATGCAAAAAAATGTGCTGGAAGTAATACAAACACATTTTTTGAGTTCTACTACACCAAATCGGACTTTGAATGTTCAATTAAAAGTTTAGTGCAGTGACAAAGAAAAAACATTTCACATGAATTATTACCTTGTACATTTTACAGGTTTATTTATATTGGCCCTAATAAATAGAATCCCAGAAAGTCCCATATCTCCACATGAATTTTCTCTTAGAAGACACGAAACCTGCTATTAAGTGCATAATTGGCAAATTTTACATTGCTATAATGAAAATAATATATATAATAAAATAAAAATATTAGTCATAACCAGGTCCAATTCTAACCACTTTGCCTTATTTCTTATTAAACATCTTTAAAAACTGCAAATTTGTAATTACTTGACATAGTTCTAGATAATCTCAGTCCCAGGATTTCAAACTGTCCCCAAATACAACACAAAAAGTTTTGTGCATCAAGCTATGCAACATATTATATAGATCATTTTTGAAGGTTCATATGAGACATCACTTTGTCTCACTGAATCACACTCATCCTTTCCCAAATTCAGATTATTAGGCAATACAACACAAAAAAGTTGTAAACTTTTATATTGTGTTTTAGCTTGTTTATTCACTTCCTCTGTTCTTTACCAACAAATGTATCCTGGTGGAATATTTTCCAAGGTTTTCCAATCATTATTGTGACTAGGATAGCATTTCATAGTGTACACCTGATGTATTTCAAATATGTAGTCACAGAGGTGGCACTGTTTAGTCAACCATCTTAGGAGGAGGAGGAGGAGGAGAGGGAAGAAGAAGAAGAGGACGAGAAGGAAGAGAAGGAGGAGGGTGGGAGGTTCTGCTGCGAAATTTACACTTAGTTTCATGAACAGCAATAAAAATAGCACTTAGACTTATACAGTGGTACCTCTACTTAAGAATTTAATTCTTTCCCTGACCAGGTTCTTAAGTAGAAATGTTCTTAAGTAGAAACAATTTTTCCCATAGGAATCAATGTAAAAGCAAATAATGCATGCAAACCGATTAGGAAAGAAATAAAAGCTCGGAATTTGGCTGCCTAGAGCGAAGGGAACATTTTTTTTCTCTGGGCTCTGGCAAAGGCTTATTCCCTCTCCAAGTGCCCAGAGAAAGGAAAATGCTTCGTTTGCTCTGGATTGCCAAAGCCTCATTAAGTGCCACCAAAAGGCTCCTCTGGCAGCCCAGATGGCCGGGATTAAAGGGGGAATGTCAGGAAACTGGCCGGGCCTTTGTGCCGCTCTCAAATTTCCTGGGAATTTTTTTCCAGGCTCAGGTTCTTAAGTAGAAAATGGTTCTTAAGTAGAGGCAAAAAACCCTTGAACACCCGGTTCTTATCTAGAAAAGTTCTTAAGTAGAGGCATTCTTAAGTAGAGGTACCACTGTATATACGTACTTCACAGTACTTTACAGCCCTCTCTAAGCAGTTTACAGAGTCAGCATATTGCCCCGAACAATCCAAGTCCTCATTTTACCAATCTCGGAAGGATGGAAGGCTGAGTCAACCTTGAGTGTGAGATCTGAACTTCCAAACTTCTGGCTACTGACAGTCAGCAGAAGTAGCCTGCAATACTGTATTCTAACCACTGTGCCACCATTATGAAATCCCAAGGTGCAAGCTAAATTACAAAGTTGTGAGCCGATATTGGATTTGTTGAGGACAACTGGAATAGCAATCACAGAGGAAGACAATGGCAAACCACTTTTGTATTGTGCCAAGAAAACTATATGAACATGCCCTTTCTTTCCTAGAAGACAAGATCAATTCAAGGGAGTACTGAAAAATACAGTATGAATTAGCTTTAATTTGTCATATGATAAGAAGTTTGTTTTTGTAGTGTCCAGTTACATCTGGCTATCTTAAGTACAAAAGAACATCAGAACAAGTCTAGAATAGTAGTTACTTTCAAATGACTAAATCATTGAAAAGAAACTAGTGGAAATAAGCCAAGCTAAAGGTCTGTTAAGATGATAAAAATTAGCCGGTGCAAAATCAGGTTTTCAGAATAAGAAATTAAAGACTTCTTAGATATCAAGGAATTAACAGTAGAAAAGGAGTAATTTTTCCTCCAAGAAGAATAAATTGTTATTTTATGCATATAAAAGAAGATAGATGTGGGGCATTCCAACATGTGTACTCTATGAAATAAGCATGCATGCTCAGATAGAACCAATGTTACCCAGATGCACCAATATGTTTTTGGCACAACGTACGAATCAAAGAACCAAGTACTTTTCTGATATGCTGCAAAATACATAAGAGGGAGCCGACGTGCCTACACAGCAATAAAACTTTTTCATTGAGGAACATTGTATAATGTAACTAAAGGACACCACAACAGCTCCCAAGATACATTAGCTGTATTTTCAGTATTTGCCAAGCATATCTCCACATACCATTACTTCCCATAATAAAACTGTTAGTTGAAATATTGTACAGATGATGAAAAAACCACAATGAGAAAAGGCCAAAAAAAGAGCAATCAAGAGTCAAGGCATGCATTTAAATTGGCTAAGCTACAGAAATAAACCACATGAGTTGAAGGGGAAAAAACAAGACATCACCAGCCCAGGTTGCTAATGAGAAGATTTGACATGTAATCTTCTAACCGCAAGTAGATAGACACAAACGCTAGCACACACAATGGAGGTGAAATAAGAGGCAATATAATGAATTCAAGATCCAAGCCATTAAGATATTGCAACAGTGGAGCAAAATTGAAAGGGCTCGATCATGTGGATGTGGAAACCAGTGATGGTAGGGAAATTGCAAGTCACATGTAGTGTAGCCGGAGAAAAGAAAAGACCACAAATATATTGTTTTAAACTGAAAAGGCTATTCAACTAAAGGCTATTTATAGGCAATCTCAAACATTGAAGGTGGATGGTTTAAATTCAGGTATAAACAAACGAAAATGCACATTTGTTTATTGTTAGAGTTGAAAGGGACCATGCAGGTCATCAAGTCCAACCCCCTGCCTGAACAGGAATCCTATAGCACCCCAGCCAAGTGGCAGTCCAATCTCCTCTTGAAAGTGTCCAGAGTTGGGGAGTTCACAACCTCCGCAGGCAGGTTGTTCCACTGGTTGATCGCTCTGACCGTCAGGAAGTTCTTCCTTATTTCTAGGTTGAATCTCTCCTTGGTCAGCTTCCAGCCATTGTTCCTCGTCCGGCCCTTTGGTGCTCTGGAGAATAGAGTGACCCCCTCCTCTCTGTGGCAACCCCTCATATACCTGTACTACTATCATGTCCCCCCTGGCCCTCCTTTTCTCTAGGCTATCCATGCCCAGTTCCCACAATCTCTCTTCGTAATTCTTGGTTTCAAGTCCTCTAATCATTTTGGTTGCTCTTTTCTGCAAATCCAATAAATAAATAAATAAACTTCTCCAGAGTTTCAATGTCTCTTTTGAAGTGTAGTGACCAGAATTGGATGCAGTACTCCAGATGTGGTCTGACCAGGTGTAGTAGAGTGGTATTAATACTTCCCTGGTCTTGGAGTGTATCCCCATGTTGATGCAGCTTAGGATAGTGTTGGCTTTTTTGGACGCTGCTGCACATTGCTGGCTCATGTTTATTATTATTTTTATTATTATTTATTAGATTTGCATGCCGCCCCTCTCCGGGACTCACTGCTCATAGTCACTCATGCCCTCATCACCTCGAGATTCGACTACTGTAATGCTCTCTACATGGGGCTACCTCTGAAAAGTGTTTGGAAACTTCAGATCGTGCAGAATGCAGCTGCGAGAGCAATCATAGGCTTCCCTAGGGATGCCCATGTTACACCAACACTCCACAGTCTGCATTGGTTGCCGATCAGTTTCCGGTCAAAATTCAAAGTGTTGGTTATGACTTATAAAGCCCTTCATGGCATCGGACCAGAATATCTCCGGGACCGCCTTCTGCTGCACAAATCCCAGCGACCGGTTAGGTCCCACAGAGTTGTCCTTCTGGAACCAACTCCCCCCAGAGATCAGAATTTCCTAAACCCTCTTCACCTTTTGTAAACTTCCTAAAACCCACCTCTGCCGCCAGGCATGGGGGAACTGAGACATTCTCCCCCGGGCCTACACAGTTTATGCATGGCATGTTTGTGTGTATGTTTTGCTTTTTAATAAGGGGTTTTTTAAAGTGATTTTTAATGATTAGATTTGTCTTACATTGTTTTTGTTATTGCTGTAAGCCGCCCCAAGTCTGCGGAGAGGGGCGGCATACAAATCTAAATAATAATAATAATAATAATAATAATAATAATAATAATAATAATAATAATTCTAAAAGACTCCTTTGATGAAATAGCAGTGCATATGTTGTGTGCCTGGAACAAAGCCAGCGGTAGGTGAGGCTGAACTCAGCTGTCAAGGAGGATATCATGGGGAAAAAACAGCAGAGAGGTGATACTAGATTGGTATAAATGCTTCATGTGGAAAAGCTCTATTTTTCCCTGGCAAATATAGCAGAAAACTAAATGCTCTTTCAACCTAAAAGAATGTGTACATCCCCTCCCTCCTTAGCATACCAGCAAATATTCTGAAACTCCCGTGGGGGTGTAACTCACATTGATCCCATTAACCATTAGTGTGTACACTAAGCAGCTTAAACTTCTTTAAATTCCTGGCAAGTGGATCACCCACCACTTCATGTAGCTGGGAAGCAGATTAGTCATAAAGGTGATTACTGACTTTTCTGCACACAAGAAAAAATGTCAGTAAGATTTTTATCTGATGCACAGTTTTAAAAACTAGGGTTTCACAGACTGTTAAATACCAGTCCATTTGATGCTCGTCCAAAAACCGACAGAGATCTCGTAATAAACCTGCTCAGCTGCCAGTGAAACTGAATTTAAAGATGTTATGGCTTGTAATATATATCTCACCTGGCTATAGCAGAAGCTGTGAATCCTCTTTAAAGAGTAATTTTGCTGGCAACTCTATTAGGTCAACTTTCCATGATGGCATTAAATAGCCATATCTGAAGGTTCTATGGGCTTGGCGCTTTCAAATCCGCTGTAACTCCCTGGTTTTCACTTTGCAATAAATGAGACTTATTACTGATCCTTGACAAAGACTGAATACATTGCTACCGACCACATAATTTAATTGAAATTCTGCTGGTCTGGTTTGGCAGGAAGGAAGTCTGCAATCGATCAGTTTTTTTCTGCACCAGTTATAAACACCCTTTTCCAACTGGAACTCGTATAAAGGCTCTTCGTGGGACAGAGGGCATGAAAAAAACTACAGCAGCCAAAAAGCCATATGGAAAGTAATCCGTTTAAATCAAATGTGGCTACAGACAAGGATTTGCTTCTTTATCCTAGTTCTCTTTGGAGGCTTTTAAAAAGGGAAAGGAAAGAATGAAACGTACTACTGTATAATGCAAACCTTTTATTCCTCAGATGTCAAAAGAGCGTGCGTGCACGCTATCGTGTGTGTGTCCATACCCATAATCAATGCCTGGGGAAGGCGAAAACAGCTTCCCCCACCCCCAGGAAGGCCTCCTGGAACTGGAAACAGCCTGTTTCCCAACTTCTGATGGGCCCAGTTGTTCTGTCGGGCTCTCTGATAGGAGCCTCCCGAAAATTCAAGGATACAAATTTCAGACACACACACGTTTGAAAATTCAAAACAATGTTCTTTATCACAAAAGTCAAAATAAACTAAGCACTCTTTTTGTATTGCAAAGAGCACTCTTCCCAAAACAACCAGGTAGTCTGTACAATGTCCCTTAAGCAGTCATTAAGTACTTAGTCAGCAGCTGTGGAGAAACTTCACACCCCTTCTTCTTCCAACGAAGGGAGACACACACACACATTGCTCTGCTTTGGTTTCAAAGGTGTGAAAAAGCAACAAAGTCCAGCACGCAAGATTCCTGTCGAAACTGCAACAGATATTCTTCCACAATGGCCAAACCCACATGCTGCTATTTATAGCAGCAGCCCTAATTACTGGAGCCCCACCCAAACACAGGTGGCCTCCCTTATTTCCTGTAATATGTTCTTACTTGGTCTCTTCTACGTATAATTCTGCGCTTGTGTGGGTCCAAAATGTCATCACCTGAAGCTATAGAAGATACGGAAGATTGACTGCCTTGGCTGTGTGCCAAGCCCTCCTCTGCCGAGTCACTCCCACCTTCTCCTTTGTTCGAGGAAACTAAACTCTGATCTGATTATGTCGGCAATAACACAGGCCTGTGACATGCTGAATTTTCCCCTGCATCCACCTCCCCATTCCCTGGGGCAGGAGCTGGGCCAGAGCCAACCACAACACCAGTAGGCTCATGTTTTGCCCTCCCCAGGATCCAAAGGCTTCCCTGGAGCTGGAGGAGGGTAAAAATGCCTTTCCCCCAATCCCCAAGAGGCTCTTTGGAAGCCAAAATCAGCCTCCCAGAGCCTCTGTGTGAGCCAAAAATCAGCTAGCCGGCACACACATGCATGTTGGAGCTGAGCTAGGGCAATGGCTGGTGTGCCAGCAGATATGGCTCCGTGTGCCATCTGTGGAGCCCATGCCATAGGTTCGCCATAGCTGGCATAGTGGGTCTTAATATACATTCCTCCCTGTAAGTGGTTTTTTTTTTCTGGTGAGACCTGTCTCTCAGGACAACCTAGTCAACCCATTTATGGGGCAGAGCATACTGCTTCTGCTTTCGCTTTTTCGCCCCAATCCAGTAGCCTTTGCAGCCAATCGCTTTCATGATGAACTATTTTAGTGTTTAAAGATTAAGAACCGTAACCTCTGTCCTGGTAGAGCTGACAAAGCTAGGAGAGACCCTGGCTTAGAGATTGATACATCTACCTAATATGCAATAATGCGCTGCTGCCCCCATGGGGGGGGACACAGTTGGAGTAGTACGTTTATGCACTATTTATTGCAGTGTTTCCCAACCTTGGCAACTTGAAGATATTTGGACTTCAACTCCCAGAATTCCCCAGCCAGCGAATGCTGGCTGGGGACTTCTGGGAGTTGAAGTCCAGATATCTTCAAGTTGCCAAGGTTGGGAAACACTGATTTATTGAATACCTAATAGGCTTTTTTATTGCCCTTCCTTCTCTAGTACCTTAGTATGATCCTTAATTACTTTTAAAATAGGAAATAATTAAATAGTATGTTTTCACCCATAAATGATTTAATCATTTTAATCATTATCTAGAATTGAACTTTTATAGGAATTAAAGAAAATTGAGCTACTTGTCTAATCTGTTAACATACTGAACCTTGTGGGTTCAGTATTAAATCTTAAAATGTTACTGTGCTCCTCAACAAATAATGCTGTCTATCATTTGTCCTTTTTGTGGCTATTCAAATAATGTGACTTAATCAACTGAAAGAGTCCAAGAACTATTTGACAACTTATCTTGGTCAGGAACCCATTCCTATCCAGTCACATAACCTTTAAGCGACCCCCAGGTCACATGATTGTCAAGCCACTCCCACCTGATCACAAGCCACTCCTACCCAGACACATGACCTTCAAGCCACACCCACACAATAAGCCACACCCACAGTCTGGTAGTAAAAGTTTTTGCAACCCTTTACTGCTAAATATGTAAGTAGCCCGGATTCAAATCCCAGAAGAATATAGCTAGTTGATCAAAGGGAGATCTATACTAGTCTCCCTTTATTTCTTTGTTGGCAAATATAAATTCAACAATCATCCCTGTAGATTTACTGCCCATTGCATTTGCTTGCTAATCTGGAATCTAAGACATGGTATCCCTACTGACCCCAATGAACCATGGATCAAGCTGCTTGATAGATGGGAGAATAACTACTTCTCTCTCTCTCTCTCTCTCTCTCTCTCTCTCTCTCTCTCTCTCTCTCTCTCTCTCTCTCTCTCTCTCTGTGTCTGTCTGTCTGTCTGTCTCTCTTTCTGTCTCTGTCTCTCTCTCTTTCCCTTTCTCTCTCTGTGTGTCTGTCTGTCTGTTTGTCTGTCTGTCTGACTCTGTCTCTCTCTCTCTCTCTCTCTCTCTCTCTCTCTCTCTCTCAGACTTGCATATCCTCTTGGGTTTAAGCTTTTGTCTTAGTCACTACATAAGAAAGAGGAAACAGCAGCAAATAATAGGAAATGAAATTAGAAGGAGTTTCCAGAAATAAAGATGGAAGAGAAATTTTGCTGAACAGAATCTTTAGGAAAATATTCCACTAAATATCTGAAACTTGGAATACACATATAAGATGAAATCTACACTCAGAACTTTCCAAAATATTTGAAAAGTTAAAACATGCATTCGGGGAATGTATATACAAAAACACAGTGCTCTGCCAATAACTTGGTGTTGACTCTTAGCAACACAGATTTCTTTTATGGCAATACATATTCTTAACTTGGTCCTTTAGGTCTTCCAATCAACCACTGTAACCAAGTCCATCTTTTTCTCTTACACCTTTTCCAGCATTACAGATTTCTGCAGAAAACAAGGCTTAATGTGTCCAAAGTGGGATAATTTCAGCCTGGTTATTTGGGCCTTGAGCGCAAACTCTGTATTGACTTTTTCAACGATCTATTTGTTTGTTTTCCTTGGCTATCCGTGTTATTCTCAGGTGTCTTCTTCAATACCAAATTTCAAAAATGCCAGCACTCTTTCTATCCTGCTTCTTCAAAGTCCAAAAATTGGAAAAGCAAAGTATTTTCATATAGAAAAAACTGGTTAGGACAAGCATAGACAAAAATGTAAATTTACATTTTTAGTATGCACATCAGAGCATCAATATCAACACTGATGCAAGCTTTTTCTGCCAAATTTGCAAATGAGACTGGAGGTCAGTAAGTTAAGAAATTAGGGGAAACAACATTGTGGATGCTGTCAAAGTCCCCAGTGAAGACTATGTCCTCAAAAGGGGCTATGTGCAACCCAGCCGTGTGTGGGGTCACCCACGAAAGCAAATCCTAGAAAGAAGAACCTGGACACATTCTCTCTCTGGGTGGAGTGACATGGTGTAGAGCCATGTGCTCCTTTTTATTTGGGAACATAAGGAAATGGGGTATAATTACATATACATGTCAAATGATACATCCAACCATACAACTTCAAACGTATCTTTTTGAGTTCTTCCTTTCCCATAGATATCAAGAAACAATTTCCTTGGAACTTCCTAAGAGCAGATGTTTATTCACACCTAATTTCTCTGAAGTCTTATCCCTTATCTTGCTAATCTTCCTTAATTGCCCTGCTGTTGTGTGCTCCAGGCAATGAAAATTCCCCCCTTTGATCCTATAATGTCCTGTCCAGAGTGGTGAAAACTTTGTTTATTGTGAGATGTTTTATTTGAGCCCTGTAGTGATTGCCAGGAATGCAGATTAGTTATATATATATATTTGCTAGAGGTCCAGATTTAATACAATCCTATTCTAACATAATTTGCTATGCTGCAACACAACATGAACAGAATGATCTTTCTTGCTAAGAATTAGCTCTAGACATTCACAGATTGTATCTATCTCATCAATGCCATACAACTCACAGCAGAAATGAAAATTGACAAAGAAAACTTGGAGTTTTACAAAATTTGGGGGAAATTTTATGAGTGGGTTGAGAATAAAAATAATAAATAAATAAAACAGTTAATGTAAAGTAAATTTAATGTAAGAGTAATAAAGAAATAGAATTGACAGAACCTGGATGACAGAAAGAGAAAAGAAAGCCGTATTAGTTAGATATATAACACATGTTTTAAAATTAAATTAAAAATAGATTTGAAATGGAATTGAAGAGTTAAAAAATAGAGCACTAGAATTGAAAAATGAAGAAAACTGCTTAGACGATTGTTTCTTAAGATAAAATTAGATACAGCTTTTCTTCTTTAGATAGAATGAATATTTGAGATTTAGGATTTTTTACTATTTTATATGTAAGAGACTATAAGTATACTGTTATTCATTGAAGATACATGTGTTGTGATATATGTATGGGTTTATGATGGAGAATATTTTTTTTAAATTTAAAAATGTCATAACACAAAGGCAACCCTATCATTAGTAAAACAGCTGTCTCAAAAGACAGGTGTTAAATGTGAGGAGGAGGGTAGAATGTCACCTGTTTTGCACTGCACCTGAAGAATAGAATAGAATAGAATAAAATATTCAAAAAAGCATTTGAAAACTGTTAAACCTGGTAATGGGGACAGTGTACCATTTCTGTTCCACTTCAGAAACAAACTGAATTTCATTCCATTACCAATTCATTATATATCACAAAATTACACTAAGTAATGAAATATACAATAGGAGCAAAGCAAACCTAGAAAGTTCTTGTTATGCACCAAGGTTTGGAGGTCCGTATAACTATAAAATGACTTGGGTTAAGTTAAGTTCTTGCCTTCATGACCAAACAGGGATTTGAACCTGAATTACTTGACTTGACTTTCAATGTTTCCCCTATCCTGTACTGGCTTCAGAGCAAATCACCACAGTATTAATAAAAGGATAGGTTGGAAGAGAAGGAAAGAGAATGAATTAGAACTGAAATGTCATGAACAAAACCCCCTATATGCAGTGTCATGTACACTTAAGTAAACATGTGCCAATATGAGAACAATTCAATTTATTAGATTTGTATGCCGCCCCTCTCCGAAGACTCGGGGCGGCTCACAACAATTGTAGGACAGTAGAAATGGATCAACCCAGAGTAATTTAAAGTCACTTAGCAGACATATCACTGGATCACTTAGGAATCAAAGGCTATTGATGTCTATCGATGTCTAGCACCATCCATCCACTACTGAGCCTAAAGCAGACACCGTTTACATTGCCATTGTAATTGCAGGGTGATGCTATAAACTGTTAATGTATTGAGGGTATTCTAGGTCAAAAATATCTCTTATTGAATACAGAAAAGGGATTTATTCCAGCTTTTATTTATAAACCACACTTGTACATCTGTTTCTCCCAAAGGTTTGTTTTCTTGAAAAGAGCAATTATACCTTCTTCCTTAAAAATCTAAATCTCTCAATAGCCATACCACAGCAATTTAGTCATTATATTCAAAGGTCTGCCAGCTCAAGGATCTCATCCAATGGATTCTCAGATCAACCAGTTCTCAGAAAAACTGCAGATCTAGCAAATTAGAAAGTCAACCTAACCACCTTCCAATAGTTTTTGACTCACAGAGACCACCACATTTTCAAAAGCAGAAATATTAGATGTGAGAAACAAAACAGAAGGAAGGCCTGTGGTAAAAGATAGGACTAGACTTTCAATCCTGGGCTTAGAAAGCCTAGAACTAAGACACCTTAAACAAGATCTAAGTATTGCCCACAAGATCATATGCTGCAACGTCCTGCCTGTCGGCGACTACTTCAGCTTCAACCACAACAACACAAGAACACACAACAGATTTAAACTTAATATTAACCGCTCCAAACTTGACTGTAAAAAATATGACTTCAATAACCAAATTGTCGAAGTGTGGAACTCATTATCGGACTCCATAGTGTCATCCCCAAACCCCCAACACTTTACCTTTAGATTATCTAAGATTCCTAAGAGGTCAGTAAGGTGCGAGTACAAGTGCACTAAAGTGGCTTCCGTCCCCTGTCCTATTGCTCTCCTATATCTCCTATGCCTTTCTTCTATTCCTATATCTCTTCTTCTATTCTTTCATTTATATGTTCTATTCCTATATCTTCTTTTCTATAACTTTCATCATGTATTTTACTCTGTGTGTGTGTGTGTGTATACCCACTAAAAATCTCATTGTGTATTGGACAAAATAAAATAAAATAAAAGATAAGAAGTGATGTAGAATATCTTACAATATTAATGCAACTGCTTAAATACAGTGAGTACAGTGGAACAGGCCTACACAGAATAATTCCCCAAGAATAGATGAGATCATCTGTTTTAAGAAGCAGACTAATCTTGTAAACTAAAAAAAAAATACATAGGTTTATAACTCTCAAGTCTTCCCTTGAAGAATGTTGGAAACTTTTATTTTGGAAACTGGTAGCTAAAACCAAATGCTGGAGGGAAACTGCTTATGAAAACCTTCATACAGGTATCCCACAGGTGTAGAACAGTTCATGACAGCTGCTAGAGATCCAACATCACCGTTCACATTGACCCTACTGCAAATCACCAATGACATATCATGCAAAGAAATATATATTATCAGCCATTCTCTAAGAATGAGATCTTTTTATGATTTTATCCTCAGAGCCAGAAGGGACATAGTATTTCCTATGCCTGTGGACCTTCTTTATGGAATGGTATCTTCTCTTCCTGGGTAAGTTTCAAGTTCACAGGCAAGTCCTATATGCATCTCAGAGGTTATAGCACTGAAGGCTATATGTGAAAAAGGTGAATTTTCATAGAAATACAGAGTCAATTAGGTGTAGCAGGTAAGGTGATTTTTATCACCTATCACACTTGCACAAGGGCCCACACCCATAATTCAATGCCTGGAGAGGGCAAAAACAGCTTCCCTCGCCCCTAGGAGGCCCTTTTGGAGGCCAGAAATGGCCTATTTCCAAACTTCTGGTGGCCCCAATAGGCTCGTGTTTTGCTCTCCCCAGGCTCCAAAGGCTTCCCTGGAGCTGGTGGAGGGTATCAATGCCCTCCTCCATTCCCCAGAGGCTCTCTGGTAGCAAAAAAACCCCTCCCAGAGCCTCTGTGCAAGCCAAAAATCAGCTGGCCAGCACACACATGCACATTGGAGCTGAGCTAGGGCAACGGCTTGCATGCCAGCAGATATGGCTCCACATGCCACCTGTGGCACCCATGCCATAGGTTCGCCATCACTGCCATAGAAGGACCACTGTATGTCCCTTCTGATCTTCCCACCCTTTATTACAGGTCTACATTTTGTTTTACCCCCCCCCCCCCCCTTAGTGGCATAAAGTATGAAGATTATTAAGAAAATGAAGTTTTACTGAATACCAAAGAAACCAAGCGAGTCTATAAAAAAGAGCAAATGATGAATAGAAAGGATATGGAAAAATGAAGTGTTACATAGTCAGTTACATGTATAAAAACTAGCAGGAAAAGTAGATAACAATACCTGGCACTAGCTAAGAGCAGGATGGCTGGAGAAAGAAAAAGAGGGACTAATTATGACTGCACAAAACTAAATCTTAAGAACAAATGCATAGAAAGCCAGGATTGAGAAGACAGTAAGACACAGCAACGAAGCTGAAAATAATAATGTTGAAGAATCTACAATAGTTAGCTGCTGCAAGAAGATCACTGCAAATTGACTACAAACAACAGCATGACAAAGTAGCAACAATGATGCACTGGGATTTTCTGCAAGAAATGCCTGCAAATACATTTGCTTGCAAGCAATTACTTGGGGACCACAGAATAGATTAAATAAGAGAAAATGAAGAACCTACATGCTTTGGGACTTTTGAATTCAAATAGAAAAGCTTCTGCTACACAACACCTCAAACTTACAGTAGCAATTGGGACATTGAACATGATCGAAACATTTAAATATGTTAAAGGGTTAAATAAGGTTCAGGAGGGAAGTGTTTTAATAGGAAAGTGAACACAAGAACAAGGGGACACAATCTGAGGTTAGTTGGGGGAAAGATCAGAAGCAACATGAGAAAATATTATTTTATTGAAAGAGTATTAGATGCTTGGAACAAACTTCCAGCAGACATGGTTGGTAAATCCACAGTAACTGAATTTAAACATGCCTGGGATAAACATATATCCATCCTAAGATAAAATGCAGGAAGTAGTATAAGGGCAGCCTTGATGGAGCATGTGGTCTTTTTCTGCCGTCAATCTTCTATGTTTCTATTGTTGATAAAGAAAAGTCTGGAGTGTATGCATTGCGGAACCTGGAGACGGCAGAAGAGAATACAAAAAACTGGGGAGAAGGGCACGGAATCATAAACTATAAACAATTACAAATAGAAATAGAATGACTGTGGCAAAATAATAATTGGCACCTTAGATGCAATTCCAAAACTTCTGGAGCACCACTTGAACACTATCAGCACTAACAAATCCACCATCAATCAATTACAATAGGCAGCTTTACTTGGAAGGGCTTACAAGCTGTGATGATACATTTAATATTATTAAGCAACATCTGCCTCTCCCAGATCCTTAAGAACAACTCAATAGATGGACAAAAATGGAAAATCCAATCCAAACATCTTGCTGATTATGTGATCCACCGTATTAATAAAGGAAGTGACAGGGCCTGTGGCCTTCTTAGTAGGTAATCACAGACTTGTGTAAATCAAGTATGAATCCATTCATAAATCAGTGACAACCCATTTCCACCCTGTCTGCAACTTTAAACAGCACAAAATTTCACCTCTAGCAACACATGCTTTGTTGGCAACATTTATTCTGTATTATTTTGCATTCAAACCATGTATATTTCTTAATATACATGGTTTTGCATGGGCCAGTTGTCCCTAAGACATCACCCAAAACAATTAATGAACAAAAGTCTAATTTCAGAACTCAAAACAAGGGCAAACTAATGTCAGAGCATTTTATCCATCAAAGATGCTCCATTTCAGATTTTGCAGAAGCCACACGACCATGTTGGGTTACGAAGATAAGACCTGATTGCAAAATATTCTTTGACTTTGTGCTGCAAGAAGACATTTTTTTGCCCACCTAAGAAAGATTCATGTTTATAGAAAGGTTTTCCACTCCATTACTACCGTACAAGTTGAATTTTCCACTGGTTCCTGCCAACATTCTCTCAGAAAAAATGTCAAGGAACACATAATCAAGCTTTAACATGTACTGGAGGAAGAAATCTAACATCCTTCTTAATTGTATTTTTAACAGTAAACGCAACCAATAAATCAGCAGATGCAACTTTTGTAGGGAACATCGTTCTTTGTCAAAGTCCATATAAAATATCAAAACAGGCAAATTATTAAAAAAAACATTTTTATCTTTTAAAAATGTAAGTTGAATGAATGTGAGTGATTAACTTTTCTAAGAAATTGGGTTTTTAGTACGTTTTAATTTTAGATTTCTATATGTTATGTATTCACTTTTGTTGTGAGCCGCCCTGAGTCTGAGGAATAGGGCAGCATAAAAATCTAATTAATTAATTAATTAGTTAATACTCGGTATATTTATTTGCCTCTTTGTTTGCCAATGGTGTTAACCAGGCTCATAGCTGTGTACTCATTTGTAAGGGCCAAGCAAGGCCTTTCCAGAAGGCCAGTAGAGGCTGGCTCGCCTGGGAAATGAGCAGGGGTTGAGTGTTCTACACCAGTGTTTCCCAACCTTGGCAACTTGAAGATATTTGGACTTCAACTCCCAGAATTCCCCAGCCAGCGACTGGCTGGGGAATTCTGGGAGTTGAAGTCCAGATATCTTCAAGTTGCCAAGGTTGGGAAACACTGCACTAAAGCCTCCGGATGTCTGTAGGCCCGTTGGGCCATTTTTCACTATATAAAATTTGTTTGTTTGTTTCTTTGTTTGTTCAATTTGTATGCTGCTGAACTGAAGGTTCAGTATGTTAACAGATTAGACAAGTAGCTCAATTTTCTTTAATTGCTATAAAAGTTCAGATCTAGATAATGATTAAAATGATTAAATCATTTACGGGTGAAAACATACTACAGTATTTAATTATTTCCTATTTTAAAAGTAATTAAGGATCATACTAAGGTACTAGAGAAGGAAGGGCAATAAAAAAGCCTATTAGGTATTCAATAAATCAGTGTTTCCCAACCTTGGCAACTTGAAGATATCTGGACTTCAATTCCCAGAAGTCCCCAGCCACCATTCGCTGGCTGGGGAATTCTGGGAGTTGAAGTCCAAATATCTTCAAGTTGCCAAGGTTGGGAAACACTGTTCTACACAATGGGGCCAAAGACCAATCCACTCCTTTCTCCCACTAAGAATTCTTTAGCTGATGGGGATCATAAATACCTTCCCTGGAAGATCAGATGGGGCAGGCTGATGTATGGCTGGATAATCAAAATAAAATCTGAAAATATTTATCTCTTTTAAAAACCTAAATTATTTCTAAATTTGAAATAGCTTCTCCAATTGCCCAGCTTTGATGCCAAGGCTTTTACGTGCTGTACAGTTAATGAAAAAACCATAACGTAGTTGGACAAAGGACAGTGGCATTACTTCTTTCTCTCCTTTCTTTTTTTTAAAGCATGAAAATATAGAAAAAGGCTGTACATTACAGTCAAGAAGCATTGCAATTTCGGAACAATATTTAAAGCTGGAAAAAGATGAATCTAAAGCGGGTTAAAGGATTCTTTGTTTTGCTCTATTTTATAGTCAATAAACTCCACAATCATGGAAACTGCCAATATAGGACATGAATGGAGTATAGAAATAAAGTAAATCGTAGCAGAAGCAGAAAAAAAATCCATTTTCCATAATAAGAATCCAATGTAACTTTTAGAATAGCAATAGCACAATTGTGGAAGAATGATCAGATCCCAACAGAAAATTTAATAATAGATAAAATATATACATGTGTGGAAATGGAAGAAATTACTAACTCAATTAAGGGAAATAAAATCAATGAATCAAAATGAACATGGCACAAATGGCATGAATGGATTCAAAAGAGAATATAGAAATAATATAATATGAAGTAACAGTACAACTGAAACAAACAACAGATACCTTGTAAATATCTTTACCTATCATTTAGGAAAAGTAATAAATATTAGATAAAGAATGTATAATGTATAATGTACACTACTGAATGTAAAAGGTTAAAAAAATACTGAAACGCACTAACAAAGATGGTTTATGATCTGTAAAATAGAACAAACTGTGAGTTGAATTATTTTTGAAAATTTAATAAAAAAAACTTTTAAAAAAAGAAGAATCCAATGTAACTTTTAAGACCCTTTCAATATTCTGCTCCTGACTTCAGTAACAACTTTGTTTAGCAGACCTATCCAAAACTACTGTTGTTTTCCTTCCCTTTTCACAAAGCCTTAGTAAACCCATTCACTAAAATTAGTCGTTAAATGTTTCAATCAAAAAATCTCTTCTCTTGTTCCCATCTTCAAGCTCTTGAATGGTTCTTATTCAAAGATCATCCAGCCATATACCCTTCCAAATTCTAGTGAAGCTTCAGAAGTAAGACTCATTCTGGTTGAAAGAAATGCTGCTCTATTTTAGGCAGATTTGGAAGATCCTTGAATTAAGTCACTTCAGAAGGGGACCTTTTCTGATAACTTTACTGTATAATTTTTCATAGGGAAGTTTGTTAAATTTAACAGGTTTTGCTAGGATTTGCCTTCTTAAAGTCTTGAAAAGAGCACAAGGATGAAAGATCATATAATTATGTAATATCACCTGAATAACCAAGCTAAACAGCAGGCTAGAAACCAAGAGACTATGAGTTCTAGTCCCACCTTAAGCACAAAAACAGCTGGATGACCTGGACTTAGTCACTCTCTCTCAGCCTTAGAAAGGACGCAAGAGTAAACTATTTCCAAAATCTTGTCAAGAAAATTGCAAGTACTAGTCCAGCCAGTTGCCGAGAGCCAATATCAAAGTCACTCTCTTGCAGGAGCTTCTTCTCATTTCGTCCTCTTTTTCTGAGCTTAGTCATTTTTTCAAACAAGCAGCGTAAAAGACACAGAGGTGACCAAGAGCGAATCCATAACTCTCTACCTATCCCGTACTGCACCCTTGTGGCCACTAGCTCTGTGCCACGGAATTTGGCCTCTAATAAGGGTGGACAGGATTCAGAGTCATTTTATATTGCTTTTCCCTGATTTTTCTCAGTATGGTGTATGGTTCTTGGATTTCCTGATCCTCCTTAGCTCTCCAAGGTCAAACAAGATAGGCCAGGGTAGTGTTTTTCCACACTTAGAACTTAGAACTTTTAAGAGCACACAACAGATTTAAACTTAATATTAACTGCTCCAAGCTTGACTGTAAAAAATATGACTTCAGTAACCGAGTTGTCGAAGCGTGGAACTCATTACCGGACTCCATAGTGTCATCCCCAAACCCCCAACACTTTACCCTTAGATTATCTACGGTTGACCTATCCACATTCCTAAGAGGTCAGTAAGGGGCGAGTGCAAGTGCAGTAGAGTGCCTTCCGTCCCCTGTCCTATTGCTCTCCTATATCTCCTTTCCCTTTCTTCTATTCCTATATCTCTTCTTCTATTCTTTCATTGATATGTTCTACTACTATACCTTCTTTTCTATTCTTTCATAGATATATTTTACTATGAGTATCTCCTCTATAACCATCATCATGTATTTTACTATGTGTATATAGATATATATCCACTAAACCCCTCATTGTATATTGCACAAAACAAACAAATAAATAAATAAATAAAATAAGTATCCCAATCTTTTTCAAGAGGCAACTGAACTTTCTGGTTTGAAGAAATTTCATTTCTCAATCAAAAAGCTTTTCCAATTCTGGATGAGAAGCACAAAAAGGCCCAGGTGCCTCTTGAAAAAGCACCTTTGGGACAAGCATGACCTTGATAATTGAGAATTCCCATGGACATTTAAGATAACATTTAAGATTTTTCAATCACAAAATCCCACGCCTCTTAAAGTGGCACAAAGTTTGAGAAAGACTGGATTGGGGTTGCCACTTGGATGGGCAATCAAATAAAAGGACATTTCAATAATTTCCAATAAAGGAGTTTTATTTTTCCTTTTTTTAGAAACAGTAATTGCAACAACAATAATAATTGTAATAGTTATAGAAACTGCTATGAAAGGAATGTTATTAGAAAATTATCTTTTCCCTCACATGTCATTTGGAACCTTTTGCCATGGCCTGCACCATCCAAACTATGCTGTATTTTTTTCCCCCTGAAATTTATTTCATTCATAAATTTTAATAGGGCAATTATTCATTACAGGAATGTTTCATTACGATAGTTGGCGAAACTTTCACATTTTTTGTAAAGAAAGAAATAAAAAAAAATTTTTAAAGAAAAAGTGGCCAAGGATTTAATCCCTTTTTCAAAACTACAGGTAGTTCTCGAATTACAACCACAACTGCAACTATGGTCATAAGCTGTGACTGTCACTAAATGGATCATTACATAGCCAAGCCCAATTTTGTGATGTTTTTGCAGCGGTTGTTAAGTGAATGTAGTAGCTGTTAAGTGATCCCCTTTTGTAAACGCTGGGTTTTTGGAAAATGCGTTGTAAATCATGGTTACATGACCACAGGATCCCATCAGTGGCCATACATGCAGGTCAGATGCTAAGCACATAAAATGTAATCATACAACCGGCAAAGTGTCCAACAGAACTTTGAATCTGGGCTTATAAATACTTTTATTTGGAGGGGGGCAGGTGTTTGTCGTAACTTTGAACAGTCTCTAAGCGACCAGTTGTAAGTTGAGTCTTGCCTGTATTTCATTCATTATCATTTCCTTCAAGCAAATCAAGGACAGATATTTAATAAGGGATGCTTCTCAACCTAGGTAAGAATCTGCAGAGATTCTCAGTCATCCAGGTCATGGTTGTCCCAAAGGTGCTCTTTCAGGAGAGGAGTGGACTTTCTTTTCTCTTTGAAGATGTTTTGCTTCTCATCCAAGAAGCTTCCTCAGTTCTGACAGAATAGTGGGGAATGGAAAGATTTATATTCCTTGCAGACAGTTGGCCATTTGCATAATTTTAGAGTGTCGCTGAAGCACTTGGAGATTGATCCGTGTCCTAAGGATCATGGTTCCTGTAGTCTGAAATTTTTCCTCTGGAAATCCATTCCTAATCACACATACACACACACACACACACACATCATTCAAAAGGTGTTCAGATTACCAGCTATCTGCAAGGAATATAAATCCTTCTATTCCCCACTATCCACTCAGAGCTGAAGAAGCTTTTTGGATGAGAAGCGAAACGTTTTCAAAAGAGAAAGCAAGAAAGTCCAGCTGCCTCCTGCAAAAGCAACCTAGGTAACTTTAAGATCTATGGCAGTGTTTCCCAACCTTGGCAACTTGAAGATATTTGGACTTCAACTCCCAGAATTCCCCAGCCAGCAAATGCTGGCTGGGGAATTTTGGGAGTTGAAGTCCAGATATTTTCAAGTTGCCAAGGTTGGGAAACACTGATCTATGGACTTACATGCTCTCAGAATTCCCACACTGCCTGGGGAATTTGGGAGCTGAAATCCACACTGTTCAGTTGGAACTTTCCTTGCCATCTTAAAATTGCCCAAAGTTGTGGAACGCTGGTCCACCGCAGCTTTCCTCAGCAGCTATCTTCCAGAGATGCATTCCTTAATCTCATATTGGGAACGATGCTTAGCCATGCTAACTGCAAACGATGAGATAATAGTCCGGCATATCTATAAAGACCGGTCAAGAATCAGATGAAAGGGTGTAGCTCCACAGGAAACTGACAGAAGCAACCGAAGCTGCAAATTTACTAATACAGAGCTCAGCACATTTTTTGTCACCTCTCCCAGGTATATTGGTGTACCCATTGACTATGGGCAACATCCAGAGGTGGGAGGAGGGGAGGGAGTTACTTCCAGAGTGGAGTATCTAAAGCTATGCTTGAACCATCTAATTTGCAAGTGGTCGATGAGATAGAGAGGGTGAGATGTGGGCATAGTCCTTTGGAAAGAGTGAGTAGGCCATGGGACTGTTCCTAGCACATTTGCCGACTTCCTGTCGGACCGGAAGTCCCAATTTTTGCTCTCCACCAGGCTTCAGAGCCTTTCTAGGGGCCTGAGGAGGGTGAAAACAGCCTTTCCCACTCCACAGAGGCCCTCTGGAAGCCAGAAATGGCCCGTTTCAAGTTGGTCCAACCGGAAGTTGGCAAATGGGCTGTTTCCGGCCTCCAGACGATCTCAGCAGGGGTGGAGAAGGCCGTTTTCACCATCCCTGGGCTCCTAAAAAGGCTCTGGAGTTTGGGGAGAGCAAAAAAACCAGCCTTCCACTCCAACTGGGCCATTTTCTGCCTCTGGAGGGCCTCCGGGGGGAGAAAGGCCATTTTTGCCCTTTCCAGGCTCCTAGAAAGGCCCTGAGGCCTAGGGAGAGCGAAAAAAGTGAAAAAAGGGTGTGACACCATGTGCAGAGAGCATGGATCACATGCACGAAGAGGGGGGAATGTATGGAATTATGGGTGTGGATCCCCCCATACTCCCCCCATACTCCCTCCCTTTTGGCACATGAACCAAAAAAAGGTTTGCCATCACTGCCGTATATGCTGAAAGAACCAATAAACGGCCTCTGAGTGAGTTGCAGGTGCTTTAACTATAAAGTCTCTGGAGAGGACATTCCATATTACAGTATGTTAGGCTGTTCCAACAACCACTCCCTGGAAGCCACTGACCTGCAATGTTTTGTCTTTGCTTTTCCCAAAAGAAAGAGAAAAACTGGAAAAAATGCAGGGGAAACTCTTCCGGAGTAGACACACCTACCTTGATGACCTAAGGCCGTGATGGCGAACCTATGGCAAGGCATGCCACAGGTGGCACACAGCACCCTCTCTGTGGGCACATCAGCCACTGCCCTACTTCAGCTCCACTGCGCATGCACCCGCACTTTCCGTGGGCCAGCTGGTCATCAGGTCTCTGCCACACATGTAGGGGGTGTGGGGTGTGCATACAGGGGGGTACATGTGCATATGGGGGGATGGTGTGGCCCCTCTACATATCCATCCTCTGCGTATGCACAGAGGATGTGTGTGTGCAGAGGAGCTGTGCGCATTGTATTATGGGGGGTCTGTATGAACTTTGGACAGTCCCTCTAGAAATGGTTAGCCATCAATGATCTAAGGCAGTGATGGCGAACTTATGGCAAGGTGGCACGCTGGCACGTGAGCCATTGCCTAGCTCAGGTCCAATGTGCTGGCCAGCTGATTTTTGGCTCTCACAGAGGCTCAGGGAGGGTGTTTTTGGCTTCCAGAGAGCCTCCCGGGAGAATGGGGGAGGGTATTTTTACCCTCCCTTGATTCCAGGCAAGTCTTTGGAGCCTGGGGAGGGTGAAACACGAGCCTACTGGACCCACCAGAAGTTGGGAAACAGGCCATTTCCGGTCTCCACAGGGCCTGCAGGGGGTACAGGAAGCTGTTTTTGCCCTCCCCAGGCATTGAATTATGAGTGTGGGCACTCGTGCATGCACAACAGCGCACACAAATGCTCTTTTGGCACCTGAGGAAAAAAAGGTTCGCCATCACTGATCTAAGGCAGTGTTTCCCAACCTTGGCAACTTGAAGATATCTGGACTTCAACTCCCAGAATGCTGCCTGGGGAATTCTGGGAGTTGAAGTCCAGATATCTTCAAGTTGCCAAGGTTGGGAAACACTGATCTAAGGTATCTTGCTGGAAACAACCACAATTATAATTGACGTAATTTATGCCTGATGCACAGTGCGTTTTTAAACAACACCATGAAATAGCTGATATTCAAAACCTGGGAGAGGAGAAACCTCTCAGCAAAGCCCATTTGTTTTTGTTTCAACTTTCCCAACCTGACATCATGAACTTACTGCATTTTCTCAAGCTGACGTTGCCTTGATTCTGAAGGGATTTGCTTCTAAGCACTCTTGTCTTGCTTAGGATTTAGCCCCTACCTGAACAATCCTATCATCGTATTCATATCGTGGCAAGGAACAACTGGCCCTGTGGGCAAATATGCACTAGGAATTCCTGTACTTTACACCCAGCTCAACTTGTATGGGCATATACTGCTACTTACTAATTCTGCCCTGTACATACTTCCCCCCCCCCCCACCATAGATCAAAAGGACTAAAAATAAAAGAAAAAAGGAAAAAAATGAGGCAGGGAACATTCTTTTTTTATACATAGGTTATTGGGGGGGGGGGGGAACGAGCAAGAATAGAGAAAAAAGAGAGGAAAATAAAGAAAAAGACAGTCTTTTTGGGAGGGAGGGAGGGAGGGAGAAAGGAAGGAAGGAAGGATGGAAGGAAGGAAAAATAGCCTTTTGATTTCCTTTACAACAGTTATAAATTAACTTCTTACTCATGGTTGCAAGATGACTTTTTCTACAATCGTTTTTCTAGTCATTAAAACCATATGTCAAAACCACGAGTCTTTAGGGGTTTCCAGTCAGCACTAAACTTAGATAATGTGTTTTCTCTGATCCAAGTTGTCAATCTGGCCATACCAGCAAGTTCCATCATCTTCACCATCCATCTCTCCATCTTGGGTAGTATTAAACCTTATCTCCTTCGTGCTTATAATCCTCTTGTTTCAGGAATCACATATAAAAATGAAGCTCCTTGACTTTTCCTCAACTGGTTTATCAATCAATCCCCAAAGAAAAGCCTCTAGTTTCAGCTGTATATACCTCTTTAAAAAAAATCTTCTGAATTAATGTCTGTAACTGAAGCCAAAACTTTTCTAGCTCTTTTGTACATCCACCAAGTATGATAAAAGGTTTTTTTCTTTCTTTCTGGTTACCCTTCCAATAAAACTTTGAAGTATCTTTACAAATTCTAGGCAATTTTTTCCAATGACATAGACCAATGATATGTACTTTTATTTTTTTAAAAAATGATATGAGGAACATTCTGAGCAGGGGGAAGCAATCCAGACCCTGGGAATCCTCTCCAACAGCATGCGTGGCAAGTTCCCCCCTCACTGTTTCATTATTATTATTTTCCTCCAAAATCTGATTTCCAATCACTAACCATTTCTGTTCTGGAGTTAGACTACGCATGGTCCCTGCAAATCTACCCTGCAGCATTCCGTGAGGAATGCTATCCCTGAATTGCAATCTTCACATTGTAAACAGCTCAGAAGCTTTCCCCTGAGTTCTTTGGAAGACTTTGTATTTTGTGTTTGCTTTACACTTAGGAACAATTGGTTCAGGTTTCTCATCCCTGTTTGGGACTGCACGACCCAAACAGACGTGGAAGGATTACAGAGGTGGAGATCTGAGCTTTGGAAAAGTGAGAATGTGTGTGCATTGTATATACACTATGTGTGTGTATATGTGTCTTGTGTGTCTCTGTATGTTTGTGTGTGTCTGTGTGTATTAAGCTGTGATACATAAATAAACATTTGCTCCATTGGATTCCTAGGAGGTTTTCTTTTTTCAAAAACCCCAAACTTTTGTGGAGAGCCATTCTCTATCAATCCCTTTTTAAAAGGAAAAAAACAGAAGGCAATCACTTTTGCATGTTCATTCTATGGGATGAAAAAAAAAGTCCAGGCTAGCAGAAATTTTTTCCCACTAGGAAGTCCAATTGGCTGACAGACCCCCTCAAAGCAGGTGGGGATCAGAGCTATGCGGGGGCAAGAGAGGGCGATAAGAATAGGGAATTGCCACATTTCTCACGCCAGGCATTCCTATGGTGGACGTAGTGGCTGGTGTTGTGACTTTCTTGAGTGTGGCCCTCCAGATACACAGAGTTAAAACTCCCATCTTCCTTGGCCAACATAAACAGCTGGGGGAGCATTGGAACTATAGTCCCACACATCCTGGGGTGCCATGTTGAGGAATTTAAGGGGGGGGGAGAGACACACACATAGCGAGAGACAGAGAGAGAGACAGACAGAGAGAGACAGAGAGAGACAGAGAGAGACAGAGAGAGAGAGACAGATAGAGAGACAGACAAAGATAGAGATAGAGATAGAGAGAGAGATAGAGAGACAGAGAGAGAGAGACAGAGAGAGACAGAGAGAGAGAGACAGACAGAGAGAGACAGAGACAGAGACAGAGAGAGAGACAGAGAGAGACAGAGAGAGACAGAGAGAGAGAGACAGAGATAGAGAGACAGACAAAGATAGAGAGATAGAGAGAGAGAGAGAGAGAGAGAGAGAGACAGAGACAAAAGAGGGAGACAGAGACAGAGAAAGAGAGAGAGAGACAAGAGAGAGACAGAGACAGAGAGACAAGAGAGAGACAGAGACAGTGAGACAGTGAAAGACAGAGAGACAGAGAGAAACAGAGACATAGGGAGAAAGAGTCAGAGAGACAAGAGAGAGAGAGAGAGACAGAGAAAGTGACAGAGACACAGAGAGACAGAGACAGAGAGAGAAACAGACAGAGGGAGAGACACAGAGAGAGTGACAGAGAAAGAGAGAGAGATACAGAGACAGAGATACATAGAGAGACAGTGAGAGACAGAGAGACAGGCAGAGAGAAAGAAAAACAGAGACAGAGGAAGAAAGAGACAGAGACACCAGAGAGAGACAGAGACAGATAGACATACACACACACAGAGAGACAGAGAGAGACAGAGACAGAGACTCAGAGAAAGAGAGAGAGAGAGGGAGAGAGAGAGAGAGTGGTTCCAACCCTTTCTGCAAACTATCCCAGGGGGCTCAAAAGTTCCCTCCCTCCCCATAAGGGCGCCCGCGGGCCCGCCGTCGAGAAAGCGACTCGCAGACTGTTACCTGGGGAGGCAGAGTGGAGCAAGGCAACGAGGAGCACCAGAAGCGTCCCGACGGTGAGCAAGGTCCGCGAAGCCGAAGCAGCCATGGAGCCGGTGGGCGCAAGGAGCCAGGGGGCGCCTTGAGAGCTGCCAAAGGGAAGGGTAGGAAGCGGTGTCCGCAGAAGGGGGCTGGGAGTTGACGACGCCGACTGGGCCGGTGCAAAGACCGCGCTCTTCTTCCGCGCTTCCCCTTTAGCAGGAGATCAGCCTCGCCTCCGTTGCCGTCTTTGCTCGCCCCTTCTGTTCATCGCTGTCCCCGCTTCTCTCCGCGGGGCTGCCTCGCCGGCCTCCTGTCGCCTCCTGCTGGCCGGTTAGCGCCATTGCAATCGCCGTGATTCGAAGTCAAGTGAACGAAACAGGCGCTTTCGATCTGGATTCTGTTCCGTTGAGGGAAAGGATCGCCCGGGAGATAGATCTAGGATGCGATCACTGGGAATCTCCATCAGAAAAATTAACCAGAGACCAGCCGTCCAAAGCAATGGCTCTGCTAGGCGGAGGTTTGCTTTGCTTGCCAGTGTTAATTGAGACTGCAGGCGAGGAAAATAATAGAGCTGAGGGCAAAGTTTTTTAAAATGTGAAAGACAAAATACATCAACGGATGCTACGTTCTCTTTTTCTGTTCTGTTTTCGGGATTTCATCGCATTTTTATTGCTCCTCTTTTAAAGGTCCAGACTTTTATCCATATAACAACCTAGTGAAGTACTATATAAGACAAGAAGAACCTCATAAATTTTTAGACCAAACTAAGTTCTCTCTTGTTTTAATCATGGTTGTTGACTTGTTTTGTCTTCTTCTTAATGTCCTGTGATTTTTTGCGGGGGAGGGGGAATAATGTTTTTATTTTTCTGCTTCTTAGAATAAAAACATACACGAATAAAAAAATACAGCATCAATACACAACAATATATGTATGTATGTATGTATGTATGTATGTATGTAGGTAGGTAGGTAGGTAGGTAGGTAGGTAGGTATAAAATCTTATTTTCTAATACCCCTGTGATTTTATTTGTTTAGCAAATTCAAATAGGTAGAGTTATAGTAATTTTTACTATCGTTATAGTAAACAAAAAGTTTCCAGGTTTGAGTTTCTTTTTAAGAAGGGCTATACAGGCTAGATTTTCCATATGTAATATAGTTAAACATACTGCTAAAACAGAAATATACAATTTTTGATTAGCTCAGAGTGCACATCAAATTTAACTAGACTTTCTTTGGGGTTCCCAAAATCTGGATGACCACTGCTAGTCCTAATGCTGAAGGCACACTTGAAAAAGAGGTGTGACCAGAAGTGAATTGGCAGAAGGGTTGGGAATTACTAAGGGTGAATGAATGTCTTCTCTTCTGCTATAAAAAGACTAAATGATCTTCCCCTTACTCTTTTTAGTATCCTCCGTCACAGACTCAAGTGGTTCCCAAGTTTTATAGTTCATTTTTTCCTTTTAGAGTTTCCTGCCCATGAAAGCAGGTCTTAAGCCTTCCCACGTGGCCCCACTAGTCGAAATTGTTTGACTGACCGGACCTGGAGAAGGCCAACCCTGTGGGCCTTAATCAGTCGCTGGGAATTATGAGACAGGAGACGGTCCTGTAAAACGGTCCCGATTGGTAGCCAGTGCAGCTTACAGAGTTTTGGTGTGATGTGGGTGTACCTAGACACACCCACAACAGTTCGCACAACTGCATTCTGGATTAAGTGTAGTCAAAGAGGCCATTTGGTAGACAGCTTGGCTTTCACCCTCTAACTCAGTGTTTTTCAATTTGCCAACTTTAAGATGTGTGGGCTTCAATTCCCAGAATTCCCCAGCCAGCATTATCCTAACAAGGCATTCTAAGGGTTGAAGTTCACACATTTTACTGCCCCATAAGTGCGGCACTGGATAATTTCCTATTCACAGTCGCTCATGCGCTCATCACCTCGAGGTTCGACTATTGCAACGCTCTCTACTTGGGGCTACTTTTGAAAAGTGATTGTGCAGAATGTGATCGTGAGAGCTATCATGGGCTTTCCCAGATATGCCCATGTTTCATCAACACTCCGCGGTTTGCACTGGCTGCCGATCAATTTCTGCTCACAATTCAAAGTGTTGGTAATGACCTATAAAGCCCTACATGGCATCGGACCAGAATACCTCCGGGACCACAAATCCCAGCAGCTGATTAGGTCCCACAGAGTTGAACTTCTCCGGGTCCCGTTGACAAAACAATGACATCTGGCGGGACCCAGGGAAGAGCCTTCTCTGTGACGGCCCCGGCCCTCTGGAATCAACTTCCCCCAGAGATTCAAACTGCCCCTACCCTTCTTGCCATCCATAAAATGTTGAAGACTCACCTTTGCCGCCAGGCATGGGGGGAATTAATCTCCCCCCACTCCTTTTTTCACTGACCTTTATTATGTTCATGTTCAGTCAGACTGAGTGTGTATGATTGTATAACAGATAAGTTTTTATAACAATGTATTTTAAATTAGTTGTTTAAAGTTTTTAACATTAGATTTGTATTTATATTGTATTGCTGTTATGTTGTGAGCCACCCCGAGTCTTCGGAGAGGGGCGGCATATAAATCTAATAAATTATTATTATTATTATTATTATTATTATTATTATTATTATTATTATCAGTATTGATGTAAGAATTGACCTCCTGATTCCTTTGCCTCTGTACACAGAATTAGGAAAAGCCACCATCCATTAAATGAGTGGAAGGCCAGGGAAGGAAGTGAAGAATGTGCAGAAAAATGTGCATAGTGTAAACATCACAACTTTTGCATTTGTGTCAGGCATCCAGATGAAAGTACTGTGCAAATGTCATCATCTTGGTGCCATTATGGTTTGCGTAGATTATGTTGGCTTCATCTTGTTATTTTTCTCAGAGGGCTACAAAAATCTTAGGGTGGCCTTGAACTTGTCTCTATATGAAAGAGATTAAAGTGTAGAAAAGGCAAAACCTGGGAAGTAGTTTGGAGCTACAGGGCTTGTACTAAAACAGGTTGCCAAGTCATAGCTAGAGTAACTACTAGATTCAAGGATTAGCATATCAAGAACTAGGGAAGCATTCAGATAACTCAAGATTGGCATCTCTTACTGCTGCTTGTAAGAGTTGGTTTGGTCCAATAGTTGAGGCACTGGATTAGAAGTCAGGAGACTGAGTTCTAATCTTGCTTTGACTATAGAGCTGTCTTCATTATCTTGAGCTTGTTGCCCTGTCTCAAACCTAGGCAGAAGATAGTCATTTGGTCCAATAGTTAAGGCACTGGATTAGAAGTTAGGAGACTGAGTTCTAGTCTTGCTTTGACTATAGAGTTGTCTTCATTATCTTGAGCTTGTGACCCTGTCTCAAACCTAGGCAGAAGGTACTAGTAAAGTCATCCAGCCACTCACACGGCCCAATTCCTAATAGGCTGCAGCCCAGGAGTTGGGGATCCCTGGACTAGAAGGTCCCTTCCAACTCTTTTATTCTGTTAATTTGGGCTGGCAGGTGACGGAAGAGGACTGCAAGATTTGGTTGAGGGGAAAAGAGCTTCTCTAGGAAGGCCCTTCAGCCATAGAGAGAAGTAGCGCCAACTGTTCATTTGCTACTGCTGCATTACTAAACGTTTTGGGAGTCAATGAGAAATAAAAATGTAAAAAGGAGTGACAAGCCAAAGTTGGTTTTAAAAAATAAAACAGTGCTTCCGACCCAGCTCTGTTTTCTGATGCAAAGGAAATAGAAACCACTCAAGGGTTGGCGGTAAGGTTTTTGTGTTTTGAAATTTATTTCCTTTCTTCTATCTTTGTTTATGAAATGTATATGCTGCCCATCTCACTTTTAAGTGACTCTGTGGCTTCCTTCATCACATAGGAGGAGGAGGGGGAGCAGCAGAAGGAGGAATTCATGCTTTATTTTTTGATTGGGTAGGTTTATGGAATCTGTCTTTATTCTGGGAAGCAAAACTTCATTATTACAGTGCTAAGAATTAACTATGGGAGACCACATTCCTGTGACCTTCTGCTTAAGGCATGTGATATTCTTGCAACCCTACAGACCAAATTGTAATGGAAGTCAACATAAGAGCTGCTTTTTTAATTATTCAGGCTCATGAACCGCAATATTTTTTCTCTCCATCCCAGCCAGCCTCTTGTGCTGCTGTCCCTACAAAAAGCAGGAAAGGGCAGAAAAGAATTTTTTTTAAAAAGAATTCTCCATATATTTCTCAAAGAAAACTGCAAATGCACCGAGGGAACAAATGGCAGAATGTAGCAGTGAAAAACAAAAGAGCTGTAGGATTACTTTACATCTGCTTATCTCTACTGGCTTCAGAGAACATTTAAGTGGGGAAGGAAAATGAAAAATGGAATCCCATTTTTCCCAATAGATAAAAATAGTAAATAAGCGTAAAATAACAGTCAATATACTGTATGTACCATAGAATAACCTAAAAGGAATAAATGTATGTATAAATGTTTTGTTTTATTTCATTTTATATAATGTTTTATTTGTTTGTATTTTATTTTATATATTTTTTTAAAGTTTATAAACAAATAAAAAATATTTTGTTTTTTAAAATGAAAAATGGAATCCCTCTCAGAATGGAAACAGTAATTCAATGTTTCAATAAGCCCAAACTTGTATTCACAACCATGTGTAATCTGTTTTGTTCTGTTACATTAACTTTTGTCAAAAGGGTGAGGGGTGATTGTGGTTACACCATCAAAGCATATGGATGCTGTAATTTAAATGTTTCATCTAAAACTGATATCACCTCTGTTGTGGTTAGCTCTGGCCCAGCTCCTGCCCCAAGGACTGTGGATGTGGGGGAGACATCCACATGCTGTAGGCCTGTTTTGCCCCCCGGTGGAATCTGCTGATGAAGGCTCCTCTGACCAAGAAGACATGAGTGACAGGGAGGAGGAGAGTGTGGCAGACAGCTCAGAAGGAGATCAATTATCTAGCTCCTCCTTGGATTCAGAACAAGAGTTAATGATACAGCCACGCATGCGGAGAATGATGCATAGGCAACAACAACTGAGAGATTATTATCAAAGAAAATGAGGCCACCTGTGGTTGGGTGGGGCTGTGGTAATTAGTGAGGCTGCTATAAATAGCAGCCTGTGGGTTTGGCCATTGTGGAGGATTATTTGATCGTTGTGTTTCGTGCCTGCTTTGCTGCCGTTGACCTTTTGTGTGCTGATTTTTCCCCGCTTTGAAACTAAACCAGAGCAAAGTGTGTTTCACTTTGTGAAAGAAGAAGGACTGTGAATTGCCTCACAGCTGCAAGCTAAGTATCACAGGACTGATAAGGGACTTGTACAAATTACTAGTTTGTTTGGAGACAAGTGCTCTTTGCTACACAAAAAGAGGGCTTAGTTTAAGTGAATTTTCATTATAAAGAACATTGTTTTGAATTTTCAAATGTGTGTGTGTCTGAAATTTGTACCTGTGCATTTTCGGGAGGAGTCTGCCAGAGAGCCCGACAGAACAACCTCCAAGAAGGATTTTCATTTTGGCACTATATTCCTTGGCTCCACTCGCTGTCTCTTTACTGATTCTGTACATGACTATAGCTATGTTTACAATATAAGTAGTGCAGTATCACAGTTCTGCTAATGTGCCTGCTCACATAACTTTTTTAGAGTTTGTGAAAATGTTCCACTCCCCCCCCCCAACAGAAATTCAACTATGCTCGTAAGCAGAAAAACTGGGCTGCTGTGCTGGTCTTTGCATCACATCTGTTTCCTTCTGAATATTATTCTGGCCAAGGTCCCATGGCCTTTGCGTACTGGTTTTTCTCTCTCTTCATATCTAATCATGAAGGCATTGCATCATTGTTCTGCATCACTACTTACTCTTGATCAAATTGCCTCGCATCTGGTCAAAGTATGGACAGGTTGCCTGGACAGGAAATCCTAAGGTTAGTTAAAAGTTCATAATGGATCATAGCTCAATGCTTGGAGAAGCTTCCTGGTAGGGAAAAGGGTAGTTAAGGAGGTTGGACAAAGGTAAAATTCTGTAGGAGAAGAGAGGTAGAGTTGGGTGGCTGAGTTAAACATGTCATCAGTTTAGAGTCCTTGTATTGCCACAAGAGATCAAAGTCTACCACCGCCCCTTGGATTTCATTGCTTCTTATCTAGCATCAAAGTAGTGCTGGGACTACTGGGATTTGTTCCCTCGGTGCATTTGCAGTTTTCTTTGAAAAATATATCATGGAGAATTCTTTTTTAAAAAAATTATTTTCTGCCCTTTCCAGATTTTTGTAGGGACAGCAGCACAAGAGGCTGGCTGGGATGGAGAGAAAAAAATATTGAGCAGATTCTTATGTAGAGGCTTGAATACATTTTCTATGCTGCAACTTTATGAATAATCCTGACTCTTTGTGCCTCACGAAGGCCCACCAATAGGGAATCAGTGGCCCCAAGCTCCCATTTTATGATTGCAGAATTATTTTCACAGGAATTTCTCCTGTGCCACACTTAAACTAGAAGTTTAAAAAAACCACAACAAAATCAATTTAATGATACAGTGCTATCATACCTGGGTCAGTGGAAAATGAATAGGTGAACATAACCTCTTTCTTAACTGGAGATCATGTCAGAGATTGAAATGGGATTGTTTCCTTGTAAAGTACGTAGGTGCTTTTGCATTGAGTTAGAATCTGCTCAGATGGGACTCAGGAAGCATTGCAGATATTGTATATAGTCAGGGTAGTTCAATATATTGACAAAACAGTTAAAATAATCCAGCATTGGAAAGTAGTGGTTTGTCTGGTATTATATGAATTCCACCACAGAATATTCCTGGAAGATCAAGAGGCCAAAGGCATGGTTTATATTTGCAGCAATTGCCAACCAAACACAAGAAACAGCAACACAATGTTGTTTGATGCCAAGTCTCCCATAAATTACATTTCTGGGTGAATGATTAAAAAAAACACTAGTTGTTTCCTGAAAGTTCTGTGGAAAACAATTATGTGCAATTCTGCACTTCTGGCCAAAAGAGTCGTTCCTCAACACATTGCCATTTTAGAAATAAGTAGGAGTACCACAAAAGGTCTTTCAAAACATTCTTACTTACTGAGATAGAATATTTTTAAAAAAAAATGATTGGCAAACTTTTTAAAAGAAACCTGTCAAAAGAGCAATACACCCAATTGCTAGCAAGTTATGTCCAGCTTTAAAGTTCGGAATGACCAAATGTCTTCTGGCTCATACAATCCTACTGATGTCCACAAAGCAAATTGTTAAAGGGATTGCATGCATACTAAACTATTCTCGATGTACTGTATATAGAAAATATGCACCCATTTTGGTGCAGGGGTATGAATGTTGTTTTGTGGTGGGCATTTTGAGCACTGAGCACATTGTTATGTGTTGTGTGAATGTTTTACTGATATTGTTCTGCCGGCATGTGCTAACCGCCCTTAATTACAGGTTAATTAGTCCAAGCAAACAAACACACACGTTAGAAGGCTAATAAATGTTCTTTAGCAACAGAAGAGAAGAAAAAACTCCCTTTTAAACTTCAAACGGATTTCTTGTAGCCACAAGGCACAGTTGAAATACAATACAAGAACGAAGTCCAATTATTAACTCACTAACTGTGAAATTGGGTCACAGATACTGTTGTCCAAACAGTGATAAACACTCACAATGAAGTATAATCCAAAGTCCAGGAATCCAAACACAGACTTGAATACAATCAGGAAACAACAATTCACCTTGACGAACTACGATCAGATAATCTTCCATAATGGTCAAGCCAACACGCTGCTATTTTTATTAGCACCTCTAATTACTGGAGCCCCACCCAAACACAGGTGGACTCTCTTATCTCCTGTAATATTTCTTAAGTTGTTCTCTTCTATGCATAACTCTACGCATGCGTGGGTCAGTCATACATTCCTGATCTGAATCCAGTGAAGATAAAGATGATTGATTTCCTCCTGAGTTGTCTGCCAAACCCCCCTCTTCCATGTCACCCACACTTCCTTCGTCAGAGGATAATTCTCTGGCAGACTCTGTCAGGAGCAAAACAGGCCTATGGCATGTGGATGTTTCCCCCACCTCCACATTCCTTGGGGCAGGAGCTGGGCCAGAGCTAACCACAACAGATATATTGTTATTATTATAAATACAATAAAAAAGTTAAATAAACATATGTGCCCTGCAGTTACCTGCATCCAAAATGGAAGCCCATCCCTGTATGGTTGGTGTGCACACACTACAAATAGAGGAATGTGTTTCGTTTATTTAATAAGTACCGGTAAATAAATCTGTTTCATTTCCATAACTTCTTGCCCGTCTTTGTAATTTTAGCACAATTTTCTATTTTTGCAGTTTTTTAAAAAAAAAATAGTTTGGAGTTCATTTATGAAAATTTACATGAAAAATTATATGCATTTTAATTACGTGCTGATTCCTGTCCTTTCTATTCCCTGTTTTCCTTAGTATTTTGTAATTGCCCTAATAATATGGATTCCCCCCCCCCCGGCACTTTTTAATATGCCAAAATCAGAGAAAAGTGGAAAAACAGGGAAACTGCATTCCAGCTCCCGGATCCAGCCAATTCATACGAAAATATTAACAACATGAATGCCTAGCCCATTGTTAGCATCAATCATAACCCTTATAGTCTTCCTTGAACAAATAATATAATGATGGACAGATGTGAAGGCTGGAACTAGCAGGATCAGAAAGCTAGGGATAAAATGCTAACAATGTCCAGATGTTAACCATTTCCTCTACAGAAAAGTGACCAGCTCTCAATTTGTTAGAATGATTAAGCAGGAGAAAGAGATGTAAAATTTCAAGTTTGAAACTGCTTGGTGAGCAGCCCCATATAGAACTCATTGTAATACAGTGGTACCTCTACTTACGAACTTAATTCGTTCCATGACCAGGTTCTTAAGTAGAAAAGAAGCAACTTTTCCCATAGGAATCAATGTAAAAGCAAATAATGTGTGTTATTGGGGAAACCACAGGGAGGGTGGAGGCCCTGTTTCCTCCCAGGAGATTCCTAGGGGGCCCCCATGGAAGCTTCTCCCTGCCTTTTCTGGCCCTGTTTCCTCCCAGGAGATTCCTAGAGAGGCCCCACGGAGGCTTTTCCGGTTACAGTTTCGGAGGTTCGGGTTTGTAAGTGCAAATTTGTTCTTGAGAAGAGGCAAAAAAATCTTGAACGCCTGGTTCTTATCTAGAAAAGTTCATAAGTAGAGGCATTCTTAGGTAGAGGTACCACTGTACTTAAATGGAGGTTGAAAATCTGATGCCAGCAAAGCAAGAGAGTTTGAGATCAGCTAAGACAAGGGTGGGTTCCACTTACCTTTGCCACCGGTTCGTGTTGCGATGTTGCGTGGACAAGTGTCCCTTAGTGCTAATTCACTTGTGCACATGCTCAAAAGTTGGTTTAAACCAAAACACAGAGCAGGAACTGTTCAGCTGTGCTTCAGATGAAGAAATAAAGGTTGGTATTAACCTGCAGGTGGCTCGGAGGGCTTTTTTTGCAATAGAAGACTAGAAGCGATCTAAACACCAAAAAAATCGGCAAAAATTATGGGGAAAAAGATGGTGGTGTGCACAGATCAGATCCATGACACTATCTTCACATCACCAACAGGGTTGCTAATGGTTTGGACAATCTGGTCCAAACTGGGAGGAACCCACCCCTGAGCTAAGATCATCATCAAAACACAATGCTGGTTCCATCAGCCTCTAAAAATGAAAAATGAGCAGAAAAAGTCTGTAACAAAGAGTTACTGGGAAAAATACAGCTTTAATCATGGAGCTGGTATATAAGTGGGTCTTTGTTGGCTCTGCTGTAGATCAGTATTGCTCAAACTTGGAAACTTTAAAGATGTATGAACTTCAGCTCCCAGAATTCCACAGCCAGAAGTGATTGACTTACCTAGGACTCATTCTTGAATCTTCTCTTGCAAAGTTTACATTCCTTAGAGGGATATGGATTTCCATACTTAGGATAAGTTGTTTGGGGGTGGGCTAGGGGAAGAGCCTTCTCTGTGGGGGTGCCAGCCCTCTGGAATCAGCTCCCCCCAGAGATTCATACTGCCCCCACCCTCCTCGCCTTCCTCAAAAGTTTCAAGACCCATCTATGTCACCAGGCTTGGGGCAATTAGACCTTGCCCCTCTGACCAATAAATGTAATGTATGGTGTGATTGGACAATATGATTGCATATTACATTAGGGTTTTTAGTTTTTAATTCATTTTAAATTATTTTAAATTATTAGGTATCTATTCTATGAGCCGCCCCAAGCCTTTGGAGATGGGTGGCATACAAATCTAATTAATAATAATAATAATAATAATAATAATAATAATAATAATAATAATAATAATAATAATAATAATAATGCTTTGTTGAGATAAGTAATAGGACCACAACCACTCTGTGGCCAATCAGTCCCCATTCAGAAATTAAACTATTAATAAGAAAACGTTCAATGGTGAAGCTAGAAATGGTTTTGTTGTTATTCACTATATATATTTGCATTGTTTTGATGTTTTGTGAGTTGCCCAGAATCGTTTGAAGTCAAGCCAGTGATGGGTTGCTATCGGTTCACCTTGGTTCAGATGAACCAGTAGCAACAGTGGGTGGTTCCACCCACACGACATCATGGACAGGCAGGGATTCCCCATTGCCACCACTACTGGTGTGATTGGGTGTGCAGCTCTGCATCCCCGATGCACATATACACCCACATGAGATTTGGCTTCTGTGCATGCGCTGGAAGCCAAATCTCACACTCACAAGATTTTGCCCATTTTTGGCATTATTTTGCTTTGCAGAAGCAAAAAAACGCTGAAAATCAGTGAAATCTCGTACCCGCAAGCATCCTTGCATGGGTGTGCACACACATCATTGGCTCCATTTTCCCTACCAGGATGCTGTCCCCCACCATCCCCCCAGAAACCCAATAATGAATCTGTGTATGCACAGAACTGCTGCGAGCGAAGCGATCAAGCACACACATTCACAGTTCCGAACTGGTAGTGAAGGTAAGTGAAACCCACTACTGAGTCGGGCGGCATCAACTTGGATGAATTAATTAATAAAGTAAATTCTCAATAGAATTCACACTTAATGTAACAGCTCTTATCAAGCATATGAGGATATTCAGGTAACAACTATATCCTCTATAACCTTCATCATGCATTTTACTATGTTTATACCCACTAAACCCTCATTGTGTATTGGACAAAATCAATCAATCAATAAAATAAATAATAAACAACTCTGAAAATTCACCTGTTTCATCTTGAAAGCAATAGCATTGGCCAATCTCAACACACACCTCCAGAGATATAGATTAGATATTAAAGATTTATCCTTAGTGCCCTATAAGATCTTCCCAATATTTTTCTTTTTTTTTCCTGTTCCAAAGTTCCTGCTCACTCACTACCTTTTCAACCTATGCTCAGATATGACTTTGAATGTATTTAAATCTAAAAGAAAGAAAACAAGAACAACTTTACATCCTTGTCACTAGGGGGCACTCCAACCCACAAAAACTAATAGGGCAATGAATGAAAAAGTACAGAAGGAGGAACAGGGGTGATCTGGCCTAAATAAGACATGGATGCATTTTATCAGACCGTAACGATTTGGGAAAACAGTCTTTGGCCCCGGAGGTATCACAAGATGTTTCTTCAAACAGATACAAGATTAGTGGGTACCCGGTTAAAGTAATCGGAAGTCAATTCTGTTTATAACAGTATATAAATATTGTTAGGTTGGAGGAAATGGCAAGACCCAATCAACTGAACAGAGTTTATTCAGAACCAATAAGAGAACTGGTAGCAGAGAAAGTGACAACTGAGAGGAATGACAGAATATATATATGCCTAGCAAATTGACAGAACAACCAATCAGGTAATACAGAATTTCCTGCTTAAAAATGACTACCTGGTGACAGGGAGTCAATCAATCAGACAAGAGTGAGCTTAGCTAATCACTTTAGGTGGAGACATAACAAATATAATAACTGAAATTATATCAATTAGTATAAAGTGAAGTTGAAGCCAAATAAATTAAAACATAAACTTTATTTATTCTCATTTCTTGGCATAAAGTTTGGCATGACACTTATTAAAAGAAAGAAAAACCAATGTATCTTAAGGATTTCATGAAATGTGACAAGAATTCCCATTGATTGCTGTAAAAAAAAAAAGAGAGCAGCAAGATAAGTCCAGAACTCTTATTGCACAAAAATACAAGCCAGCAATAAAACATTTATATAAAAAAACTGCCAATAAAAAAAGAGATAGAACTATTTAACTTCTTTATTATTACCATAGTGCACTTATATTTAGCAACATTTTGTCCTTTATTTTGTTTGCTTGTAATTCCATTACAAAATGTACATTACATTTAGAAGTTTTAATAACGAAAAATGAGAGGAACAGAAGGCAGAAGGCCAAGGTGGCATGGTAGTTAAGGCGAATTCTCAAATTGGAAGATGGCAAGAAAATTTCAAGGAGGGTTGCCCTCACTATTACTCTGTCTGGACATAGATAACTTTCATCCAAGTATTCACTTTGGACCAGAATAGGACAGGATCTAGACAATTAGGATCTCATGTGGCAGCTTTGTTTAATTGAGTGGTTAATTAATTGACCGTTTATATTGTGCTTCAAATCCAAGTCAAGTCTCAGCAGTTTATAGAATATAGACAGCTTTAAATATCAGTGATGATGGTGATGTGCTTTCAATGCAGAGTCTGCTCTTAATAACCACACAGATAGATTTTCTCCATGAGTTTTCGGAGAGGGGCAGCAAACAAGTCTAATAAACATCTTTCAGCTGTGGCGAGGGGGGCGTTTGCCCAGGTTCGCCTGGTGCACCAGTTGCGGCCATATTTGGACCAGGAGTCACTGCTCACAGTCACTCATACCCTCATCACCTCGAGGCTCGACTACTGTAATGCTCTCTACATGGGACTACCTTTGAAAAGTGTTCGGAAACTTCAGATCGTGCAGAATGCAGCTGCGAGAGCTATCATGGGCTTTCCTAAATTTGCCCATGTCACACCAACACTCCGCAGTCTGCATTGGTTGCCGATCAGTTTCCGGTCACAATTCAAAGTGTTGGTTATGACCTATAAAGCCCTTCATGGCACCGGACCAGAATATCTCCGGGACCGCCTTCTGCCGCACGAATCCCAGCGACCAGTTAGGTCCCACAGAGTTGGCCTTCTCCGGGTCCCGTCAACTAAACAATGTCGTTTGGCGGGACCCAGGGGAAGAGCCTTCTCTGTGGCGGCCCTGACCCTTTGGAATCAACTCCCCCCAGATATCAGAGTTGCCCCCACCCTCCTAGCCTTCGTAAGCTCCTTAAAACCCACCTCTGTCGTCAGGCATGGGGGAATTGACATGTTCCTTCCCCCTAGGCTTATAAAATTTATGTATGGTATGCTAGTGTGTATGATTGGTTTTAACTTGTGGTGTTTTAAAATTAATTTAAATATTGGATTTGTTTACATTGTATGGCGATTGCTGTGAGCCGCCCCAAGTCTGCGGAGAGTGGCGGCATAGAAATCTGATTAATAAATAAATAAATAAATAAATAAATAAATAAATAAATAAATAAATTATTATAATAATTATGATTATTAATTATGATTATTAATTATGATTATTGATTGTGATTATTAATTATGATTATTGATTATGATTATTGATTATTATTATTAATTATATTATTATTATTAATTATATTATTATTATTAATTATATTATTATTATTATTATTATTATTATTATTATTATTATTATTATTATTATTATTATTACAAACTGTCTCCAGTTGGGTCCTTCTTCTAATGGTGTCCCTCTGCCATTGTAAGTGAATCCATCCACCTTGCTGCTGATTCGTCTTGTCCTCTCCTTCATTCTGTCTTTTCCCTAACAGGAGACATGAAATCAGTGGTGGGACTAAAGATTTTTTTAGTACCGGTTCTGTGGACATGGCTTGGTGGGCATCAGTAATGGGTTGCAGCCGGTACAGTTGGGATCGGGGCTTCTGCGCCCCCGACGTGTGCACGTGCACACCCACACAAGATTTGGCTTCTGCACATGCGCAGAAAGCGAAATCTCACACAAGGACGCTCTTGCATGTGAGATTTTGCCAATTGGGGGGGGGGATTCTGCGCATGCGTGGAAGCAAAGAAATCTCTGAAAATAGACGAAATCTCATGTGCAAGAGCATCCTCGCGTGAGATTTTGCTTGCTGCCCATGCGTAGAAGAGCGGACTAGTAAGTGGAACCCCCACCTGGTGGGCATGTCATGGCTTGGTGGGCATAACAGAAGAAGGATACTGTAAAATCTCCATTCCGTCCCTACTCCAGGGGAAGGTTACTGCAAAAACTCCATTTCCTCCCTGTCAGCTGGGACTCAGGAGGCAGAGAATAGATGGGGGCAGGGCCAGTCAGAGGTCGTACAGTAATCTCTCGCTACTTCTCGCTTCATCTTTCATGGATTCGCTATTTCACGGGTTTTCAAAGGGGGTTTAAATCCATGAAATCCATTAAAAATTTTAAATCCATTAAAAATTCATAAAATCCTTCTACAGTACTACTGTACTCTATTAAAGAAACTGGTAGGATACACATGTAGTTCCAGCTGAGAAACATTACAGAATGGCTGTTTAATGCAAAGGGTGGGTTGTAAAAGTCCAAATGCTTGTTAAAATACATTGAAAAATATCTTTCCTCTACTTCATGGAAATTCGTTTTTCACAGGTGGTGTTGGAACGCATCCTCCGTGAAAAACGAGGGATCATTGTATTTACCGCTTTTCCGAACTACTCAAAATGTCTGCTACCGGTTCTCCAGAACTGGTCATAACTTGCTGAACCTCACCTCTGGAAATGATCAGTCTGATTAAGTCTCTTAGTTATCCCAACCACATCCTGACAAAGATAACTGCTTCTTTAACTTTCAAATGAGTATCTGCCTGGTGCTTTGTGTACAGCAAAGCATTAAAAAATAACATTAAAAAAACAACTACAGGGAAATATATTTTCACTCTTCTATAAGAATGTAGCAACTGCCAATTGCCAAAAGTAATAAATAATCAGTAAATGGAAAAAAGGAAAAAGGAACATAGAGACTATGAAATTCCAACATTCTGCAACCTTCAAACTGTACAATCCAATGGAAAGTTCAAAGGAATGAGCTAGAGCCTAATTTTATTTCCTGAAGTACAGATTTCATTTTCTGGCATTGCTTATGACTTCGATGAATTCAAACCAAACTTTTCCTTTGTTTCTGACTTGCATCATGCAATTGGCAATATCTTGGACTGCCTGATCCAAATCAATGGGTCAGTAAGTTTTAATGTTGTTTTCGTTCCTATTAAGCCCTTGAATTGATATACAGTTCCTAAACTAGCCAAGTGTCCAAGATTAACTGCTTGGATTAGTTCAAGGTCATAGAACTGTTCAGGGAAAATTCCATCAATTATTATTATTATTTTTGCTATTGGCTGATGCTGTTACATTGAGGGGAAAACCTAACCGCCAAGTCTCAGTTTTGGAACTGAATCAGCAGAATAATCCAGATAGAAAGGAAATAATGGAAGGCTCAAATGATGTTTAGCACAGATTTGAGTGTCTTGTTAAGTTTGACAGCATTATACTGTAAACTATTGAAATGAATGAACTTCTCTTGATGTATAAAGAAAATACTCCAAATAAATGTATCCATCAATAATCTACATCTAGCTCCAGCTGACGACCAGAATGTATATGGGATGAAGGCCGATGATTGCTTTTAATGAATTGGGGGTTTAGATCATATTTTTAAGTTTAGATTTCTTATATATTCTATTTTTATATTTACCCTTGTTGTGAGCCACCCCGAGGCTGCGGAGAAGGGCGGCATAGATATCTAATAAATAAATAAATATAAATCTAATAAATAAATAAGGTGAGAAAGGGAAATTGCAAAAATAAAAGGAGAATAAAAGGCAAAAGGAAGTAGATTCATTGCCTACGTATTGTCAAATTTCTGATTATCCATGGGCTTTGCTTTAACTGGATAGCTATGATTGTTAAGGTTATACCAAGAAACCAGAGGAGCCTGGCAAAACATCCCTTCTCGAAATATGGAAACAGCCATGAAATCTTGAAGGCTTCTTTTAATTAAAAAATTGGAAAGTTGGCGCATTGCAAAGCAATGTTCCAGCCTCAGATAGGAGTAGTGAAGTCTCCTCCAAGATGAGCTCAGCTCTGTGTGACATTTTGGACAAGGTCCTGTAGTTTTATGACAAAAATATGTGAATGATTTTGTCACTGCCTTCATCCAGAATATTTTCAAGTTCTCACTTTTAGCATCAAGGATTTCTTGATGGTCTTCCATCCAGATATTAACCACTTTGGACCTATCTTAGCTTTTTGAGATAAATCAAGTGGAAAATTTTGGAGGCTTAACAACACCCAGGAGAACTGACAATACAAATTACAGTATACGGGGCAGCTTAGGGTTGTGCTGGAAAGCTTCCACAACAATGATAGGAGCAAGTTGAAGAAACCAAAGCTATCTTGGAAGGAGAGATGAGAACAAGCCCCCACACTTGGTCTTCTAGTAAATAGTAACTTGCTGTGCTCACCAGTGTAAACATTTAATAAGTGTTCTGGTTTCTGATAGAACTTTAGCTATTACAAATAACTCTTACTAAATGCAGTATTTCATAAACAAAGAAACTCCATCTTTATTCTCTTCCTTTCCGTATTCAAAATACAGTTCATATTAGCACATTCCTCTTCCTCCTGTTATCTTTCCTAATTGCATTCCTCATGCATTCCTCCCAGCCTCCCCCGTTTAACAAGATGTATGTACTCACAGCATGATTCAAAAACAGCAAAAATGACTGTAAAATAACACAGAATGCATTTGCTTGCTTGGGAGCTGAATGGAAACACCTTTCATTTTGAGCCCTACAACATTGAAACTCCACCCTTCTTCCCCACTGACCCCCCGACGTACCAAATACATCACTCCAGTATTTAACCCATTCCTCTCCTTAATATCTTCTTCTAAACACCTGTTCCTTATGTTTTTGGACCCTTCTGAATTTAGGATTGACCCAGCGAACGTCTGATTCTTCATCGCTAGATTCTGGACTCACAGCAACATCCTGTGGCTGGCCTCCCGCCTGTTCTACTACCTGTAACCCCGGGCCCACCACTAATTCATAAACACTATCTGTATCAGAGTCCTCAAGTTCTTCATCATCCTCCAACTGACCAGGAGTATGTACAACAATAAGTATGCCCATAACATGCTCTTAGAGTTTCAAATATGCCACCTATTATAAAATGATTAAAATTTGTGTGTGATGAAGTCGATCATTGTAACATTCCCTGTTTTGGATCAGCTGTGATCGACTGCTGGCTCTCTGCTTGGATATTCTGGAATGCATAGAAGCAAAAGGAAAAACATTAATTCGTATCAAATCACCCAAGGGCAGCCAAGACACCTGGATGGTTTCCAATAATAATATACCAAAAATGAAAAAAATGTATAATTATTTAATTGCTTTTTAAAGAAAACCATGTTCTTCAAAACCCTCATCTGCTGCTTTTCTATCCACTCTGTAATTTCCTTGTCCATGTGTTAAGAATAGGCTCCACTCTGTAGCAGCTACAGTGAGGTGACAGGAAAAATAAATGAGTCCAGTTGATGGCAATATTAGATTAATGGATTTTCTCTCCTTGATAGTCTACAAGGTTATAGTCTATGCTATCATAGAGGTTTCTTTTCCTAAGGGGTCTGCTAAAAGCTGGCTTTTGGAAGCTAGTGAGGTAACCAACACCTGTTTGGGGCTAATTCATCTATCTGAGCTATATGATTGTATTATTTATTTATGTATTTATGTATTTATGTATTTATTTATTTACTTACTTACTTACTTACTTACTTACTTACTTACTTACTTACTTACTTATTTATTTTGTCCAATACACAATGAGGGTTTTAGTGGGTATATATCTATACAGTGATCCCCCGTTTATTGCGTCCCCAACCATTGCGAACAGGGTACTTCGCTATTTTTCAACCCGGAAGTCAAAATACAATCTACGCATGCGTGCCCGTTTTTTCTATGGGCACGCATGCGTAGATGGCAACCGGGAGATCAGCTGCTGGGCGGCTTCCCTGGGTCTTCCCCCTCTTGCTGGCGTCAGCGAGGAGTTTCCCCACCGCCCACGCAAACTCCTCGCTGCCGCCCGCCCTTTGCCCGCCCACGCCGTTCATTCTCGCCGCTTTCGAGCTGAGTCCTGAAGCGAATTCGCTCCAGGACTCAGCTCGAAAGCGCCGAGAGCCAGCGTGGACAAGCCGTTCGCTGGCGTTGGCTATCGGCGCTTTTGAGCTGAGTCCGGAAGCGAATTCGCTCCCGGACTCAGCTCGAAAGCGCCGAGAGCCAGCGTGGACAAGCCGTTCGCTGGCGCTGGCTATCGGCGCTTTTGAGCTGAGTCCGGAAGCGAATTCGCTCCCGGACTCAGCTCGAAAGCGCCGAGAGCCAGCGTGGACAAGCCGTTCGTTGGCGCTGGCTATCGGCGCTTTTGAGCTGAGTCCGGAAGCGAATTCGCTCCCGGACTCAGCTCGAAAGCGCCGAGAGCCAGCGTGGACAAGCCGTTCGTTGGCGCTGGCTATCGGCGCTTTTGAGCTGAGTCCGGAAGCGAATTCGCTCCCGGACTCAGCTCGAAAGCGCCGAGAGCCAGCGTGGACAAGCTGTTCGTTGGCGCTGGCTATCGGCGCTTTTGAGCTGAGTCCGGAAGCGAATTCGCTCCCGGACTCAGCTCGAAAGCGCCGAGAGCCAGCGCCCCCCGGACCCCCAACCCGGGTTTGGGGGGCTGCTAGGAAGCCCCCCATGCCGGCGGAAAACAGCCGCGCCGCCCCCAATCTTCGGCTCCTCGCTAGCGCTGTGGGAGTAAAAACACCATCTGCACATGCGCAGATGGTGTTTTTACTTCCGCAGCGCTACTTCGCGAAAACCCACTCGTTGCGGGGGGTCCTGGAACGGAACCCTCGCAACGAGCGGGGGATCACTGTATACACATAGTAAAATACATTATGAAAGGTTATAGAGGAGATACTTATAGTAAAATATATCTAAGAAATAATAGAAAAGAAGATAAAGTAATAGAACATATCAATGAAAGAATAGAAGAAGAGATATAGGAATAGAAGAAAGGTATAGGAGATATAGGAAAGCAATAGGACAGGGGACGGAAGGCACTCTAGTGCACTTGTACTCGCCCCTTACTGACCTCTGAGGAATCTGGATAGGTCAACCGTAGATAATCTAAGGGTAAAGTGTTGGGTGTTTGGGGATGACACTATGGAGTCCGGTAATGAGTTCCACGCTTCGACAACTCGGTTACTAAAGTCATATTTTTTACAGTCAAGTTTGGAGTGGTTAATATTAAGTTTAAATCTGTTGTGTGCTCTTGTGTTGTTGTGGTTGAAGCTGAAGTAGTCGCCGACAGGCACTTATTATTATTTATCTTATTATTTTGTCGGATGCTGCCCTTCTCCACAGATTTAGGGCAGCTTACAACAAGGGAATAAAATACAAGGGAATATATGTGTGTAACACTAAAACACTAAAGGCAGTTAGGCACCAATGGGAATTATACTTTTCTCTTTTTATTTTCAATATATTAAGCTTTTAAAATAATAAAATGTTAAATCATTCTAATCATATTATACAAATGTTACTTAACTGAAATAAAACAATAATTAGAATTAAATTAGAATTTAAAAATGAGAACAAAAATAAATGTGAAATCTGATGTCATATTCTCCTTCTGAATTGAATTAAGTTCAAATTGGCTGTAGGCCGCCCACAGATGTACAGAGATACATGTTTTAAGTAAAACTAACAAACCAGGTCACTGACTTCAGGCCTGAGGAGAGGGGGATGCAGCTGGTACATTGTTCTGGGATCCATGAAGCTCATGAAGGGGAATTTTTTAAAAAAATGTTTACAAAACAAAATTACTTAAAAATGTCCAAAGATACTTCACCAGAAGAGCCCTTCACTCCTCCACCCGCAATAGAATACGCTACAAAACTAGACTCACTATCCTGGGTCTAGAAAGCTTACAACTACGATGCCTTAAAAATGATCTAAGTATTGCCCATAAGATCATGTGCTGCAATGTCTGCCTGTCAATGACTACTTCCGCTTCAACCACAACAACACAAGAGCACACAACAGATACAAGCTTAATATTAACCGCTCCAAACTGGACTGTAAACAATATGACTTTAGTAATCGAGTTGTCGAAGCGTGGAACTCATTACCGGATTCCGTAGTATCTTCCCCTAACCCCCAACATTTTACCCTTAGACTATCCACAGCCGACCTCTCTAGATTCCTAAGAGGTCAGTAAGGGGCGTGCATAAGTGCACTAGCGTGCCTCCCTTCGCCTGTCCTATTGTCTCTCCTATATCTCATATATCGTATCTACTATTCTTCTAGTCTATTCTTCTTATACTACTCTCATAATATCCTTCTATTCTCTTATTGATATATTGTACTCCTAAAATTTTCACTTCTATTCTTTCTCTAATATATTTTACTCAAGTATAACCTCTATAACCTTCATTGTGTATGGGTTGACATCTTCATTGAGCTGTCCACCAAAATCCCAAGATCCCTTACTTGGGTGGTCTCAGAAAGTTTGGTCCCCATCAGTTGGTAGGTATAATCCCAGTGACCGGTTAGGTCCCACAGAGTTGGCCTTCTCCGGGTCCCGTCGACAAAACAATGGCATCTGGCAGGACCCAGGAGAAGAGCCTTCTCTGTGGCGGCCCCGACCCTCTGGAACCAACTCCCCCCATGATTAGGATTTCCCCCACCCTCCTTGCCTTTCGCAAACTCCTTAAAACTCACCTCTGTCGCCAGGCATGGGGAAATTGATTCCCCTGGGCCGTTGCCACTTTACATATGGTTTGTATGAGATGTATGATTGTTTTTTATAGTAAGGGTTTTAAATTGTTTTAACCATTGGATTTGTACTGTTTTGTTGTTGTGAGCCACTCGGAGTCTCTGGAGAGGGGCGGCATACAAATCTAATAAATGATAATAATAATAACTGGGGTTCTTTGCCCCGATATGCATAACAAAGAGGCAGTGTTATTTTGGGTTCCTTGTGTTTATCAGCCCCCTGCTGATTCCGGAGAAGTTCTACCTCACAGAGTAATAAGATAAAATATTAAAATTACAATAATCGGTGCATTTTGTGACCGCACATCTTGAGACATAGCTTCGGGAAATAAATGCCCAGGCTGGCTAATTTGCTTGCTTCCTTGCTTCTTTCCACATAAGCTCTTAAACCAAATAAAAATGAAAGAAATTGTGCCTGTCTGGTAAGGAATAAAGGGTTTGCCTCTCTGTCTCATAGAGAAAGTTATTACTTACTCTACAAGATCCTGTACAGGATCCTTCTCCCCATCACTGTCTAACATTGATCACTTAAGGAGTAATTCCATGAGCCTAGGGTTTTATATGCCTGTCGGAAAAAAGCTATTGCTTATGCAAATATATTGCTATGACATAAGGTTTATCTATCATTCATACAGTTTAAAGCAAAACCTTTAGATCTGTAAATTGATGTAATAATCCAAGACCTGCATGTTTATATTATAAATGTTCCAGCATTCCTGTGGCTCTTGGCCACAGTAATAGCCTCAGTAGATGAATGGCTCTGACATTTCTAGAAGAAAGGGATTATAAAGTAATAAGAAAGTAAATGCTTTCACAATTCTAATTAAAGCAGGGGCAGATTTTTTCTCTCTTGGGGTCTATCTAGAAATGTCTAATTATAAAATTTAAAAAATGGAATTTATCTCTTGAATCAAATTCAGATTCTGATGAAGTACAGTACCTTGTATCATTTTCCTGCTTTCTTTTATGATTTTTTAAAAGTATTTTTAGCATTTTTAATTGTAGTCAACATGGCAGGCCAAAGGCTAAAAATCAAATGATGGCTTCTGATTTAATTTCGGATGCTATTTGGAACCCTGACACTACAGTTTTGGGGAGTTCTGGTGTTGTCCCACTCAGGGCTACCACTAGATTTTTTTAAGATCAGCCAAACTCAGTTACATAGGTGATACCACCTGTTGCATCACGTAAGTAAAATTGTGGATGAAAAGATTATGAACAGTGTAGGCATGCCCAAAACTGAATTATGAAACCCAATTTTAAGCATCTTCACTTGGTTATTTTTATTTCCATACATCTTTGCTTGGGTGAATATTTTTACAGTGCAATTATAGAATGCACTGCCTAATCACAGTATATCTTGATGTGAGAATAGATGAGATTAATCTTGGAAATAAGAAAGACGGAATTTGAATACTGATGCTGAAATATAAAGGGAGAATCTTAATCTGTGTAAACATTTATGTGCCTCCTAAACAATAGGTAAACTGGGGTAAGCTGGGGCATAGAGGGGTGCTGTTGTTGATTGATATCACCCTCATTGATTGCATTAGTACAGTGTTTTAATATTATTAAAGTGATTGCTTACTACCTGTTGTGGTTAGCTCTGGCCCTGCTCCTGCTCCAAGGACTGTGGATGTGGGGAAGACATCCACATGCTGCAGGCCTGTTTTGCCCCCGGTGGAATCTGCTGATGAAGGCTCCTCTGACCAAGAAGACATAAGTGACAGGGAGGAGGAGAGTGTGGCAGATAGCTCAGAAGGAGATCAATTATCTAGCTCCTCCTTGGATTCAGAACAAGAGTTAATGATACAGCCACGCATGCGGAGAGCGATGCATAGGCAACAACAACTGAGAGATTATTATCAAAGAAAATGAGGCCACATGTGGTTGGGTGGGGCTGTGGTAATTAGTGAGGCTGCTATAAATAGCAGCCTGTGGGTTTGGCCATTGTGGAGGATTATCTGATCATTGTGTTTCGTGACTGCTTTACTGACTTTGACTTTTTGTGTGCTGATTTTTCCCCGCTTTGAAACTAAACCAGAGCAAAGTGTGTTTCACTTTGGGAAAGAAGAAGGACTGTGAATTGCCTCACAGCTGCAAGATAAGTATCCCAGAACTGATACGGTACTTGTACAAATTACCAGTTTGTTTGGAGACGAGTGCTCTTTGCTATACCAAAAGAGGGCTTGGTTTAAGTGAATTTTCATTATAAAGAACATTGTTTTGAATTTTCAAACGTGTGTGTGTGTCTGAAAGTTGTATCTGTGAATTTTTGGGAGGAGTCTACCAGAGAGCCCGACAGAACACTACCTAGCTTGGTCTTAATATGGCTATATGGAAATAAAGTAGCATAAGTGAGCCATAATATAAAAAGCATTATAAAAAAGTCACAAACGACTGAAGTGGAGAGACCCTTTGGCCAAAGGTGTTAGATCAACATTTTATAGTCCAACAATATCACAGTGGAGTGATACACTTATTCAAAATCCAGAAAATGCACATACCATGTTTGAGGAAGTGGTTGGCAATCTCAAACTCCTGGTATGTAAACTGTGGCAAGTGAAAATTACTGGAACCAGAACTTTGTGGTTCAACCACAAATATAGACAGACATGAAAGAAAGGAACCAGCCACAATAGTCAGACAAATTAAGAGGAATAAATATTTGACAGGGTTGAGGCAGTGAGGGATAAAAGCTGGAAATAACATGCACTGTTAAAAAGGGGCAAACGAGATTACAGCTAGTGGCAAGAATTACCGTTTCCTCCAAAATAAGACATCCCCTGATAATAAGCCCAATCGGGCTTTTGAGTGCATGACAATAAGGCCAAGCGCTTATTTCAGGGTTCAAAAAAATATAAGGTGTTGTGGTTCAGCCTGGGACCCCTCCGGGAATGGCTGATTTGCTGTCGGTGTCCGGCTCAGAGGTTGAGGACCAGGAGGGGCAGACTGATGAAGAAGCTGAATCCCAGGCTGAAGATGAAGGACAGCCAGAGTTCCACCAGGGGGAGCTCTCCCCAGCAAGCAGCCTGGATTCCCTGGGGGAAGATGCTAGTGACTTCATAGATATGCGACAGAGGAGAGCTAACGAGAGAAGAACGCAATTGGCCAGATATTTCCAGCATTAGGGGTCGCAGCTGGGTTTGGGTGTGGTGCTTGGGAAAGGATAAAAGGCGGCCCCACCCTTCCTGGCTTGTGGAGTTTTATCTTGGAGATTCGTGAGACCTGTTTGTGAACTTTGGTGGCTACAATCCTGGTTTGTGCCTTGGACTCTTGAAACCTTGGGGGGGGGGGTGCCAGCAAGAAGCTTTTGGAATTGACTGGACATCAGGACCCTGTTGTAAAGTATTGTAACCTGTCTGCTGTGAAGACAGGTTTTCCTTTGTGCTTATTTTTTCCTGCTATAAATTACTTTTGGATTTTACCAGAGTGTCTGGCTGTTTTTCAGTGGGTGTGGAGGTCTGGGAAAACCCAGACAGAACATAAGGTAAGGTCTTATTTGGGGGGAAACATGGTAAGACTGTCGTGTTTACAAAACAATGATATAAGTGGGCCTTCTCCGGGTCCCGTCAACTAAACAATGTCAGTTGCCGGGGCCCAAGGGAAGAGCCTTCTCTGTGGCGGCCCCGGCCCTCTGGAACCAACTCCCCCGAGAGATTAGAATAGCCCCCACCCTCCTTGCCTTTCGTAAGCTCCTCAAAACCCACCTCTGCCGTCAGGCATGGGGGAACTAAGATAATCTTTCCCCCTAGGCTTCTACAATTTATGCATGGTATGTTTGTATGTATGATTGGTTTTATAACAAGGGTTTTTAGCTGTTTTAGTCTTGGATTTTTACATTCTGTTTTTATCACAGTTGTTAGCCGCCCTGGGTCCACGGAGAGGGGCGGTATACAAATCCAATAAATAAATAAATAAATAAAATTCTGAGAACTAGTTTCCCAAGGCCAAAGAGAAATCAAACTAATAATACAAGCACAGATTTCGCCTGAAGTTTGAATAGCTTATTTTAAAAATAAATTTAAGGATATCAGAATATCCAGCCAAGAGCTAGTGGAACAACTGTATCATTATCCATAAGAAGCAATATTAAAGACCATCAAGGTCTTTAGCTAGTGGAATCATTATATGAGAATCATTTTGGTTTAGTGGTTAAGGCATCAGGCTAGAAAATGGGAGACCATAAATTGTAGTCCCATTTTAGCAGAAATTCACTTTCTTTCATCCCTAGGAAAGAAGCAAAGCACTTCTGGAAAGAAAAAAAATGGTGAAGAAAATTTCAGGGACTTGTCTAGATAGTCTCTGAAAATCACACTACTGAATATATTATTATTATTATTATTATTATTATTATTATTATTATTATTATTACACCTGGAAACAGCAAAGGACTGGCCTACAGGGCCTCTGCCAGCTAAAATGCGACAGACCACACAGTTGGTATTTATGAGACACTTTATTAATTTAAATCTGGACCTGTAGAGGTGAATCAAATGGGGTGGAATTCACATTCAAACATTCTTCGGCAACTATGGGTGAAACTCCTTGCTGAGCAAAGGAATGATGTCCTTGACCTTGGCCATGAACTTGGCCTTGACCTTCCTTGCTCTTAGCCATGCGCAAGGCATGCGGGAAGGCTCCACCTGGTTTGTCGCCTATAGGCTTGCAGAAGGTGAGCCCCAAGGGCACCCTCTCCCCAATCACCTGTGCCTGTGTAGGCCTTGGACTCCTGGTGAGGGGCAGCCCATCACCTTCAAAAAGGTGCCCTAAAGGAGATCACACAGTTGCTGTTAGCCCCTTTTTTCTGCCCCATACTGCCTTCCCCAGTGACCAAAGGGATTTAATCCAATTGACCTAGTCCTAGCAAAACGACCCTGCTAAGCACCCCCTCACCACTTCACTTCCCATCCAACCCGCAGTGTGGAGTAGGCAAAAAACAGCTGAAACTTAAATGTGTTGCGGCCACAAAAAATTCCTACTCGGACCCCGTAGGCAACCAATAGTCACACTGAGATAAGGGGAGGGTGGGCAGGTGCCAATTTTTAATAATTTGTCCCGCGTCCTGTGGGGTTTTTAAAAAGTCCTGATTTTCCTTTCTCTGGACTGCTCACAGCGAATAAAGTGTTTCCTTTCTCTGGGCACTGTGGGGAGGAAGCTTCTCCCAGGGCTCAGAGAAAGGAAACACTTTATTCACTCTGGGCAGTCCTGAGCGAATAAAGTGCCAGCTCTGTGTTACTTTGCGCATGCCCAACAGAGAGGGGGGGAGGGAGAGAAGGAGAGATCAGAGGGTTGGAGAAGAGACCGAGTGCGCACCTATCTGGGATTGCGGGCAGAAAGAGTGCTGCTTCCAGTATAAGAAGCAGCCTGAAAACAGAACAGGCAAGCTACTTTGCTCTCTTCCCTTATCTTATTGTTTTTATGCTTTTCAAAAACAGGAAAGATAATAAATTGATAGAAGTGTCAGATTGGGAAGCAATACACAAAAACAACCGTTCAGTCAGACGTCATCTGTTCCGCCCCTCCCCCCAATGGTGTCCCGCTTTACCGAAGTTATAATCTGGTCACCTTATCCTAAACCAATATATTGCTACATCCAGATAAAATCTAAGGCTATTAAACATTTTCATGAAGTTGGTGGATATCATCATAGCTCGGTTAATGGTTCCATTTTTATACTAGACAATGTATAAATCGTGCAGAATGCAGCTGCGAGAGCAATCATGGGCTTTCCCAAATATGCCCATGTTACACCAACACTCCGCAGTCTGCATTGGTTGCCGATCAGTTTCCGGTCACAATTCAAAGTGTTGGTTATGACCTATAAAGCCCTTCATGGCACCGGACCAGATTATCTCAGGGACCGCCTTCTGCTGCACGAATCCCAGTGACCAGTTAGGTCCCACAGAGTGGGTCTTCTCCGGTTCCCGTCAATTAAACAATATGGTTTGGCGGGACCCAGGGGAAGAGCCTTCTCTGTGGCGGCCCCGGCCCTCTGGAACCAACTCCCCCCAGAGATTAGAACTGCCCCCACCCTCCTTGCCTTTTGTAAGCTACATAAAACCCACCTCTGCCGCCAGGCATGGGGGAATTGAGATACTCTTTCCCGTAGGTCTCTACAATTTTATGCATGGTATATCTGTATATATGTTTGGTTTTTATAATAATGGGTTTTTAAATGTTTTTAGTATTGGATTATTATTATATGCTGTTTTATTACTGTTGTTAGCCGCCCCGAGTCTGCGGAGAGGGGTGGCATATAAATCCAACAAATAAACAAACAAACAAACAAACAAACAAACAAACAAACAAACAAACAAATAAATAAATTTACCATATAATTTTTATATACGCTAAAATATATGTATAATACAGAATGCACATTCCAATAGCCTTCAGGCCAAATTGTTAAGTATTTCTAGTTATGAAGCCAGCATGAAAAGCCACAACTATGAAGATAGAGTGATTAGAAAACTAAATTGCACTTTTCTGATTGAATTCCAAATAGAAATAAAAAGAACTTTCCAAGTAAATTTGATTAAAATCTCCCCCTCCAATCTTCCACATAATACATGCAGTCTTTTAAAACCAACTATCTTCTTCTGCAGATGTTTGAGTTTCACAGCTATGACCACAAAGTATTTAGTACTGGGGAACTAGTGTGATATGGAAATTGTACCATAACTATACAAAGGCAATCAATAGAAGTTTTGAAACCACAAGAAGTTGACAGGAAGAAACAGAATGTGTTGAAGGACATAGTTCACAGTGTCTTCTGGTTCTTCAAGGATCACAGAGAAAAACATAAACATAAGAAGAAGAGAAGTGACAAAAGCAGATTTCATGCAAATGAAGGCAATAGTGAGTTAGAATTTCACTAAGAGAGGTAAGAAATATGAACTTTTGAAAAATATAGACATGAGACAGTGTACAAATGTAGAGAAGGAACAAATATAATATAACTGCTTTACTGTGGAGGGGAAAGTTATCTTCCCCACTCCTGCACTAATCTGTTCCTTCCCCAGATGACAATTTAAGCTTTTTTAAAATTTCCTTTCTTTCATAATGCTGCAAATCCACCACCTGCAGTGACAGACTCATCCTGTGTTATGCTAAGTCCCGCCAGAGGGCTAAAAAGCACAATTTTTTTCAGGGAAAATGTTCCTAAAAAAAAAAAAAAGATCAGATAACAAAAGGAAATACCAATAAGAGGAAAACATTAAAATAACTGACCACAGAAAAATAATAATAGAAAAATGAGGAGCAAATTTCATTAAATAGTGAGGCAGAGTAGAAAGTTTGAGCAATGAGGAATCAAAAAAAGAGAATGTGCAGTGAAGGATAATACTTCCAGAGGTGGGACATCTGACTTATTTCATTCAAAGTTTGGGATCTGGAGTCTTAAAAAAAATAGTTGTCCAATCAGGCTGGTATAAGCACGGATAGCCTGGGGAGAATCATCCATGTCTACCTTTTCTATCACTTTTTCATATGTACTCACACACAGTGTGGATGTAGATGGAAAATAAAAGTGAAACACAGCTCTATGACACACCCTCATTTTGTGGAACCGCTCTAGGATTTCATTTCTGTCTCTGAAATAGAAATGTGCAGTTCTCCTCCCACAACCCATAATAATCTAGTTGCATGATCCAGAGCAGTGTTTCCCAACCTTGGCAACTTGAAGATATTTGGACTTCAACTCCCAGCATTCGCTGGCTGGGGAATTCTGGGAGTTGAAGTCCAAATATCTTCAAGTTGCCAAGGTTGGGAAACATTGATCCAGAGGACCTGGAGTGGGGTTATTTTGCTATCCCAAGTAATTATTTCCTTTATGAATAACTACAAAAATTGATTGTGCACTGGTTATTTATTGTAAACAAGAAGATCACATCCTATCTTTATGCCAAAAATACATGCTCAAAGATAATTGATCCCCCCTTTTCATTTTTAAGACTCTACTGAACTTCTGGTGTTTCTATTGCAAATATCCTATATTTATCCATCGCATAGAGGTAACAAACAGAACACACCATTTCTATTTTTAAAGTATGATTTTTTTTATTTCATATGTAATCCCATAGACATTTTATTGCATATGCAATCTCATAGACATTTAGAACAACATGGAGGAGAGGGTAAACACACCAACCTTGAAAAGTTCAGCTTTAAGTTTGAGTTTTATTGATAGGATTGGGAAAGGAGAACCAAAATTAGGAACATCTACCATACTTGACATTCTCTCCTGGAGAAGAGCAGATTTTTTTGCTGGCAAGAAGCAATGTTATTTTATAATACACACACACACACACACACACACACACACTATGGGCAAAAAAAATGGCCACCTCAGGGCAGTTGATCATGTTCTAAAGTTTCCCTTAGAATAATACAAAGCAGAGAGATTATCTCTGTTTCATCCATTATAATCTTCTCTAAAATGGAAACTACATATCTCCTCTCTAGTGACTACACCAGGCTCTAGCATCACAAAGACATTGTTGAGGCAAGATGGATCTCATTCTCATTTTCATTCCGTAGGCACGATATTCGGTAGAATTAAGGAGGACAATTCTTTTGATGTTCACTGTGCATCTGCACTATAAAAGGTCATCCCTTTCACTGAGAAGAAGGGATAAATTAATTTCAGCAACAGGCAAGTTTTTGTTGCTGTTAATTTTGCTATTTTCTCCTGAGCCATTGACTCAGCAACCAGCAGATGAATGGCTTCTGTTCTGCCACAGCAGATGCGAGTACACAACCCTCACTTTGTCTGCATTCAGAAACTAAGCAGAATCAAGCTTAGACTGTACACTACTTGGATGAAAAATTGCAAAGGGTCCCAGAACTGTAGGTTAGACAGTGACACTGCAAAATATCTTGGGAGAAAACAGTGGCAGACCAATTTTCATATTGGTAGTAAAAAAGATTCATGAACGCTGTTTTCTTTCAGTTATCTATTAGTCTACGTGTCACTCAAACTCCTATAATTCTCTTTAAAAAAATAATTTTATTGAATATAAACATTAAAAAGAAACATTAAAAACATTGAAATACAAACATATAGACAATACAAAACAAAACATTTACAAATACACACTACAATCTTTATAAAATTTCTATGATAAATTGCCTTGACTCTTAAGTTTCCATTTATATATAAAGTTAAACTGTATTTCCTTTACAGTTTTTATCTATCTACTGAGCTAGTTAATATGTTTAAATTCATATATGTTATTCCTATTCTTTACATATTCATACTTATACATACATTTCTCAATTTAAGAAGTTTATTTTCCTTTAAAATCGTATTTATAAATATATATACATTTATGCATCCTCTTTTTCCTGTTTTCTTTCTTTCCAACCATTTGTGAAACATATTCCAAACCTTGAAGTATTCTGAATCCTCTTTTTGATTTAATTCAATTGTTAATTTATCTAATTCTGCGCATTCTAAAATCACCTTATTGGTTGGTACATCCCCTTGCTTCCAAACTCCTATAATTCTCACATGAAGCCAGCACAGCTACTTAAATCCTAAAATCCTTTGTCACTTAGTCCAGCTAATTCAATCTAATCCGAAGAGATTTCAGAATACTTTGCATCCTGAGATCCTCCAATATAGAGATGTGATCAGCAGGATCAACCTGTGTCAGCTAAGCTAAACGAGTAAATAAGCTATTTTTACCTGCAATCTCTTCATCTCCTCATCTTTCCTGGCAACTACCCTCCACTCTCAACCGGCAAATTCTTCATCAATATCTGTATCTGTGTTTGTAGTCTTTATTTTCTGCTTGTTATAAAGTGATAAAAGTAATTTTGGACAGTAGGAAAATGCTGAAGTAATATGAGTTGACGCTTAATGAAAAGTTAGGTTCCAGATTTCAGATTACTCTATACTGTAATAAGGTTAGAACAGACATTTTACTAACAGGCTACAACGATGAATAGGTGAAAAGAATACGGGGAAAGAGAAGTAAAAGAGTAGTAGATGCTTGAAACAAACTTCCAGCATCTAAAGAAATTAAAACTGTAGCATTGGAAAGTGCTCAAGCGGTGATAGTATTAGGATGGAAAGACTCTACAAAATGGACACTACAGAATTGGTACTGGTACATGGTGGATTACATACATTTTGAAATTATGGAAATAAGATTAAATAATTTTGATGAGAATAAATTAGAGAAGCTGATGGTGCGATGGAACAAGGTAAAAGATTATATGTTAAGTAGAATCTGTGATGTAAATACGAAAAATAAACTACAATCACTCTTTTAGTAAAAAAAGCGTTCAAGATAGAGCCAAGGATCAATAGATAGACAAATAACTTAAAAGTCTTTGAATCCTCCTATAGGGGTGGTGGGGGTGATGGGGTGTGTGTGTTGTTTGGTGATGGGCACATGCACTGTGCACTGTTATATGTTTGTTTTTTGTAAACCTATAAAATCAATAAAAATTTATTTAAAAAAAAAAAGAAAGAAACAAACTTCCAGCAGATGTGGTTGATAAATCCACAGTAACTGAATTTAAACATGCCTGGGATAAACATATATCCATCCTAAGATAAAATACAGGAAATAGCATAAGGGCAGACTAGATGGACCATGAGGTCTTTCTCTGCCATCAATCTTCTATGTTTCTATGTTCCAACTGGGACCTGTGCAAAGTCATTCTGCCTTCTCCAGGAAGGAACTTTAAGACCATTGCATGTTTGCTAGGACAATTCAATCAAGTAGTTTGTACATTCAGTAAGTCTCCGAGGGACAGACAGATTTTTGGCACTGTGAGGCCTTGGCTTTAGAATGTTGTGCTGCTGCAAGAATCTTAAGTCTGGATGATATGCAGCCCTAGGAGTTATTTGGGCAAGGGAGCAGCATAGTAGAAAACATCAATAATTTCACAATATTGAATTGTGAGCCCCAGAACAATGTCTGCTGCTCTGTTCTCGCTTTGAATACAAATTGAATCAGCCTCTCCTGATTTTTCATCCCCCCCCAACCCATCCCTTTTCTCTGCTATTCAAAGAGGCCGGGAACTGGCAAAATAAGTAAACTAGGAGGACACATATTGGCTAGACATCAACACTTTTCTTCAGAACTTTTTTTCATGAACATCAAAGCAAGGGTAATTAAACAAGATTAGTACCTTGTGGAAATAGACAGATGAGGTTCATTGGACAGGACGTGGTCTTTCGGTGCCAGGACAAATGAATACACTGTTTGTCCTATATGCATCTGTTGTGACAAAGGATGTGCAGCATGGAATGGATTTAAGTCTTTACTTGTTAATTTAAGATTCATTTGGGAATGGCCAACTCAGGGTTCACGTCTGCACATTATCTCTTTTTTTCACACACACATTTTTAAGTTATACTCTATTCTATCTTATGGTTTCAGGGCAACAGCATTGGATAATATATTAAATCAGTTCAGTTTCCAAACAGTCTTAGGTTGAGTTCCTTACAGCAGTGTTTCCCAACCTTGGCAACTTGAAGATTTCTGGACTTCAACTCCCAGAATTCCCCAGCTAGCATTTGCTGGCTGGGGAATTCTGGGAGTTGAAGTCCAAATATCTTCAAGTTGCCAAGGTTAGGATGCACTGCCTTACAGCAGGAATTCTCTGCTAGCCTCCCCCACCATCAGCCCTTCTGGATCACTTCCTCCTCCTCCTTGTTCATCTGTTTCTTCAAACCTCTCTTTGTCTCTGTCTCTGTCTGTCTCTCTCCCCGTCTCTCTTTTGGTCTCCCTCTCCCCTCCCCCTCTTTTGAGTCAGTATTGATTCCTGGCAATTCCCTGCAGTTTTCTTGGCAAAATTTTGGAAATTGCTCGCCGTTGCTTCCTTCCTTGGGCTGAGAGAAACTGACTGGCCCAAGGTCACTTAGTTAGCTTTAGGCCTAATGTGGGACCAGAACTCAATGTCTCTTAGTTTCTACCGGGGTGGGTTCCTCCCAGTTCGGACCAGTTTGCCTGAACCACAATGACATCACAGATCTGGTTTGGTTGGTGCGAGTCTGCGGAGAGGGGTGGCATACAAATCTAATAAATAATAATAATAATAATAATAATAATAATAATAATAATAATAATAATAATGGGTGCTGCCATGTTTTTAATTTTTTTAAAAAAAATTTTTAAAAAAATCTTCTGAGCATGTGCAGAAGCCAAGTTTCCAGCACAGTGCATGTGGTCACCATCTTGTCTTTGGCTTTTTTTAAAAAATATTTTTTTCAATGTTTTCAGCACTGCGCATGCATGCACCCACAAGGCATGCCCATGCAATGCGGGAGCAAGTGAACTGATAGCGAGTTAAGTTAGAACACCTCTGGTTTTTAACCTTGATGCCTTAACTACAACTGTATACCAGGCTGGCTTTCCAGACCAGCGGTATATTAGATAACTTTCAATCTAGTGTTTATGAACTTGTGCTCTTTGCAAGACTTTGTGAAGGCTAATTGTGTTAAATTTAACAAACTGCTCTGTGAAGAGTTATAACAATCGAGGAAAAGTCATCTTTTAGGTCAGTGATGGCAAACCTATGGCACGGGTGCCACAGGTGGCACATGAAGCCATATCTGCTGTCACACGAGCTGTTGTCCTAGCTCAGCTCCAAACTACATGTGTGTGCCAGCCAGCTGATTTTGGGATCGTACAAATGCTCTGGGAGGGCATTTTTGGCTTCCCGAGAGCCTCCGGGTGTGGGTAGGGAAGGGTGTTTTTACCCTCCCCTGGCTCCAGGAAAGCCTTTGGAGCCTAGGGAGGGCGAAACATGAACCTACTGGGTCCACCAGAAGTTGGTAAACAGGCCGTTTCCAGCCTCCAGAGGGCCTCCAAGGGATGGGAGAAGCTGTTTTTGCCTTCCCCAGGCATAGAATTATGGGTGTGGGCACTAATGCATGCGTGATAGCGTGCACGCACACTCCTTTGGCACCGAAGGAAAAGAAGGTTTACCATCAATGTTCTAGGTTGACTTAACTAAGGGACCTTTCAAATGTGTCCAAAATGGAGCAGCATTTTTGCCAACCAGCATGAAACCTACTTCTGAAACTTCAGTAGAATTTGGAAGGCTACATACTTGAGTATCTGTTTAGGAGATTGAAGTGGTGAACAAGAGAAGAGGATTGTGATTGAAACCTCTACTAATCTTAGTGAAGGGTTTTACTAAGGCTTTGTGAAAAGGAAAGGAAAATTTCTAGTGTCTCTAATCACTATATCCAATTGGTTCTCTCCCTTGTAAGCAGAGAGGCAGCAATATGAGCAAGGGAAAAAATGTACCAGCTTTGCCCATTCTTTCAAGGTAGTAAGGAGGTTTGAGAGAGATTTATCCATTCATGAGCATTTTTCCTGAATGGCATGACAAAATGAGGCAAACACTGAAATATAACAATACTGGTTTAAATATTTTATGTTGTTTAATTCTACAAGTTGAGTTGTGAGATGCATGACTATTTACCAAATAAATGTTGCCATTTATTTAGGCAACAGTGATGCAGAGATTAGCAATCTATGGTCTTTGTTGGTGTGATTGCTCACTGAATTTGAGCAGCAAATGTAAGATTCTTAAAGACTTGGCATTCATTAAATTGCAGCCATTCCTCCAAACGTATTTGTCATGATGTCATCAATCCAGGCAACAGATCATTTTAACAGACTCTTTGTGTTTGTTTAAAATCTAAAGATGGAAAATTTTGATTTTTAAAAAAATTATTAGAGTTGTCAAATGCATTTTGGACATAGGATTCGTGTCAACTGCAGTCAAAAACAGGATAAATATCAAATGCAAACTTACCAACACTGAATATTTCTCTTAAGATTACTTAGCGTTGCTAAACATTGTAAAAAATCTTATCTTCTAAAAGTGATCCGTGGTTGGAAAAATAAACATTAAAAATTCTCTGCCTCTGTAGAACAAAGGAAGTGATACACAAAAGGACAGTAATCTGATCCTTATAACCATTGCCTTCATAGTGCATTTCTTAATTTGGGCAAGTTGAATGATCTAATACAGAGATAAAGATGATAGGAAGAACTTAAATACAATCACAAATACAATCAATACTGTGAGTGGTCTTCTGACAATTGTGGATTGAATATGTTTGGTTAAGCGTGGGAGTTGTATGGTTGAAGTGGGTCCCGGGAAAGGCATCATCCAACTAAGGACTTTAAAATCTGATGGTATGCACAGTACCAAAAGTTGGTACTTTTTGTAAGTTCTTCAGTATTAGCAATTAATAATGCAATGAAAAAGTCTGCCTACACTGTACTTAAAACTGGAAAGTGTAGGTGAGTCTGGTTTTGGCTCAACCCCAAACACATAGCAATGAGAGGACCTGTTAAGTATTGTGGTAGTAATGAGTCAATATTATGCCCTATACTCAATTGCTCGCTCTTTCTCTCTCATCCTCTCTCCCTCTCTGTCTTAATTCCTTCAAAAAAAACCCTCAAATTTATTTGTACTTTTAAATGTTATTGGCACTAAGATCTAACCCTGTTTAGTCATTTTCTGGAATACATAAAGTTTTCTCTAACAACAAAAACAACAACAAGAACTAAGTTAGAAGGGCCCTTAGAGGTCTTCTAATCCAACCCTCTGCTTGGACAGGAGACCCTACACTACTTCAGACAAATGGTTATCCAACATCTTCTTTAAAACTTCCAGCGTTGGAGCATTCACAACTTCTGGAGGCAAGCTGTTCCACTGATCAATTGTTCTAACTGTCAGGAAATTTATCCTTAGTTCTAAGTTATTTCTCTCCTTGTTTAGTTTCCATCCATTGCTTCTTGTCCTACCCTCAGGTGCTCTGGAGAATAGTCTGATTCCCTTTTCTTTGTGACAACTCCTGATATATTGGAAGACTGTATCATGTCTCCCCTAGTCTTTCTTTTCATTAAATTAGACATACCCAGTTCCTGCAAACGTTCTTCATATGTTTTAGCCTCCAGTCCCCTAATCATTTTGTTGCTCTTCTCTGCACTATTTCTAGAGTCTCAGTGTCCTTTTTACATTGTGGTGACCAAAACTGAACGCAGTATTCCAAGTGTGGCCTTACCAAGGCATTATATAGTGGTATTAACACTTCATGTGATCTTGATTCTATCCCTCTTGATTCTATCCCCCCTATCATTAAATAGCCTAGAACTGTGTTGGCTTTTTTGGCAGCTGCTGCACACTGCCGGCTCATATTTAAATAGTTGTCCACTAGGACTTCAAGATCCCACTCACAGTTACTACTGTTGAGCAAGGTACCATATACATTTTCTTTTTCTTGCTTGAATGTAGAACCTTAGTTTTTTCGCCATTGAATTTCATTTTGTTTGATAGCGCCCAATGTTCAAGCCTGTCAAGATCCTTCTGTATCTTGAGCCTATCTTCTGGAGAGTTGGCTATTCCTGCCAGTTTGGTGTCATCTGCAAATTTGATGACTTCCCCATCCATCCCCTCATCCAAGTAATTGATGAAGATGTTTAAGAGTACTGGGCCTAAAACAGAGCTTTGGGATGCTCCACTGCATAATTACCTTGAGATAGATGCTGTTCCATTGAGCACTATACATTGAATGCAATTGGTTAGCCAGTTTTGAATCCATCTGGTGGTTTTGTGCTATCTAACCCACATTTTTCAACTTTATCTAGTAGTAAGTTATGGTCTACTTTATCAAATGCCTTACTAAATTCCAAATAAAATATATTGACAATATTCCTCTCGTCCACTAATTTTGTCACTTTGTCAAAGAATGCAATAAGATTAGACTGGCATGATCTGTTTTTGAGAAACAGAACAGAAGAGAACAGAACAGAACAGAATATAATATCTTCTTGATGCAGAATATATAAAAATTGCCTATATGTTGGGGGAAAGGACTTATAATCTTGGGGAATATTTAAAATCAAAATGAATGCAGGTACTCCTCAATTTACAAAAATTCATTTAGTGACTGTCCGAAGTCACAATGGCATTGAAAAAAAGTGACCTTTTCACACAACTGTTGCAGCATCCCCATGGTCACATGATCAAAATTCATATACTTAGCAATTGGTTCACGTGATCACCTTTTGTGACTTTCTGACAAGCAACATCAATGGGGAAGTCAAATTCACTTAACAACCGTTTTGCTAATTTAACAATTGCACTGCTTGGGCTCAGTTGTGGTCATAAGTCAAGGACTACCTCAGTATCAGGTTGCTACCCGGTATGCACCACATTGCACACTGGTAGCAAAAATGGAGCTGCATGCACAGCTCTGCAGCTTCAGCGTGCAGGTGTCCCAGTGAGATTTTTCTTCTGTGCATGTGCAGGAAGCAAAATCTCATGAGGGCATGCATGTGTGCACAAGATTTTGGCAATTATTTTGCTTCAGAGCATGCGCAGAAGCAAAAAATAGCTGAAATCTCATGCACATGCCTCCTCTCGCGAGATTTTGCTTCCTGCACTGTAAGTAGCAACGCCCACCTGGACTATCTGTATATAGGAATTTGAAGGAGCAATTTTCTGTTACAGCTGGTTTAGATTGCTATTCTATTCATTATCACACTGGCTGAGGAGATGGGTATTTTTTTAAAAAACAACTTGAATAGTTAACAAGATAATGTGACAAACTGTAGCCTTCAGCTTTGTCTACTAAAGGGTTTCTGTGTGAACAATAGCTTTAGACATTTATTTATTTATTTATTACTTAGATTTGTATGCCGCCCCTCTCCGAAGACAAATCTAAGTAATAAACATTATTATTTTATTGCCCAGAGACAACTTGTATAACCCAGTTCCTGTAAAAACAAGGTCCTTTCATGCAAAAACATGATGGGTGAAAATTTAGAAACAATTTAATATACCCTTTGAAGTTTATCTCTATTACGAGGGAGTTGACATCTGGACCACGAAAATGGACTTGTGGCCAAACCCCCCTTCCTGTTTAGCAATAGAAAGACAAACACATGGCTCCAATTACTCAATGGTTTGCAGAACTGATAGAGTAAATCAGCTACAGATGACTGTAATTAAATGTGGCTTCAATTTATTGATACAGGTATGTCTGTAAATATATGTCCTATATCTTTTGTTTCCTTTCCCAAAGATCTGAGAGAGCATTTTCTGTTCTTTGGTGATTTACTTCTTTTTTGCCAAATTAAAGTAAGGCTAGAAATGTAATTTAATAAATTAGACTTGCTGGATTAAATTTGGATTTGCAGGCATATACTGCATACCATCCTTCTTCCCACCTGTATCCATAAGGTCAGTCTAGGTTACAATAACCAAATTTCATCACCATTGTATCCCCTGGTAGGATTTCCTGAGATAATAATAATGAATACCGTATATTTCAGAGTATAAGACACACCTCCCCCCCCCCTGCAAAAGAGGGTGGAAATATCGGTGCATCTTCTATACCAAATGAAGCTCTTTTTTTTGCTTCCTGAAGCCCTGCCCCTGTGTCCCATTTTTGTGAAAAAAGGGCTTGGTGTTTTTTTTTTTGCAAATATGGGGTGCACAGAGAGTTTGGGAGGCCTGCAGAGTGTTCTTGGGAGGGGGGAGAAGGCAAATATGCCCCCACCTTTGCAAAAAAAATGGGCCCATTTTTGTAAAAAATGGGGCACACAGCGGGTTTGGGAGGCCTGCAGAGTGCTCCTGGGGGCTGGGGAAAGGCAAAAACAACCCTGTTTTTGCAACAAGAAAAAGGGCCAATTTTTTGCAAAAAACAGGGCGCATAGAATAGAATAGAATTTTAGAATAGAATTTTATTGGCCAAGTGTGATTGGACACACAAGGAATTTGTCTTGGTGCAGATGCTCTCAGCGTACATAAAATAAAATATATATTTGTCATGTGGTACAACACTTAATGATTGTCATAGGGGTCAAATAAGCAATGAAGAAACAATCAATATTAATAAAAATCTTAGGATACAAGCAACAGGTTACAGCCATACAGTCCTAGGTAGGAGGAAAAGGATGATAGGAATGATGAGAAAAACTAGTAGAAATAGAAATGCAGATTTATTAAAAAGTCTGACAGTGTTGAGGGAATTATTTGTTTAGTAGAGTGATGGCGTTCAGGGAAAAACTGTTCCAGTGTCTACTTGTCTTGGTGTGCAGTGCTCTGTAGCGATGTTTTGAGGGTAGGAGTTGAAACAGTTTATGTCCAGAATGCGAGGGGTCAGTAAATATTTTCTCTGCCCTCTTTTTGACTCGTGCAGTATACAGGTCCTCAATGGAAAGCAGGTTGGCACCAATTGTTTTTTCTGCAGTTCTGCATGGAAGATTTGGAAGGCTTACCTCTTTGAAATCTTGGTGCATCTTATACACCAGTGCATCTTATAGTCCGAAAAATACAGTATCTAAATAATCTTAATTGAATCTTAAATCAGAGAGCTCTTAGCTAAACATTGCCAATATAATAATAATTTAATAATAATTTATTAGATTTGTATGCTGCCCCTCTCCGAGGATGGCATCCTATGAATTGTAGAGAATTTTTTAAAAAGTATTTTAAATGTCAGTGTTTCCCAACCTTGGCAACTTGAAGATATTTGGACTTCAACTCCCAGAATTCCCCAGTCAGCGAATGCTGGCTGGGGAATTCTGGGAGTTGAAGTCCAGATATCTTCAAGTTGCCAAGGTTGGGAAACACTGCTTTATGTTATTGTCATTCAGGTAGAGCTAAAGTAATAGAGTAATAGATATAACCAAAAAAAAGCTTTATAAAAGCTTCCTAGTTGTAAACTGGGGAACTCCTGTAGTTAATCAACTGTTTCAAAACTATTTATTTTTTAAAAAAAGCAAAGTGAAAATAAAATTTGCTACTGTTTTATTTGGAACATAATAAATGAATCATGTATAGATGTTTTTGTTCACTCTTCCCAGAAACAAAGCTTGATAAACTTTATTATTGCTAAAATTTCATATTTTGACGGTTTGATTTGGGGACAAATGTTTCCTAGGAAAAGAATTCCAAGAAAGCCTTAATGTGTATGAATATTCAGTTTTTCCACTATTACTCTTTTTTTCTCTCCAGCTGAATTGCTCTAGATATATTTGATTTCAACCACTATAAATCTTCAGTCCAACTAGAAATTGGGAAGAAATCTGTTCAACTCAATGCAGAACAATTGTTTCTCTAAATTTGTATCTGCCTTGGCGCCATTTCTCCCTTACCTGCATTGACTTTGAGCATCCCTACATGGCTTAGGATCCGATTACATACAGGACCGCATCCTGCCACATACATTTGCCCAGGTTCGCCTGGTGCGCCAGTTGCGGCCCTATTTGGACCGGGAGTCATTGCTCACAGTCACTCATGCCCTCATCACCTCGAGACTCGACTACTGTAACGCTCTCTACATGGGGCTACCTTTGAAAAGTGTTCGGAAACTTCAGATCGTGCAGAATGCAGCTGCGAGAGCAATTATGGGCTTCTCCAAGTATGCCCATATCACTCCAACACTCCGCAGTCTGCACTGGCTGCCGATCAGTTTCCGGGCACAATTCAAAGTGTTGGTTATGACCTATAAAGCCCTTCATGGCACCGGACCAGAATATCTTCGGGACAGCCTCCTGCCGCACGAATCCCAGTGACCGGTTAGGTCCCACAGAGTTGGCCTTCTCTGGGTCCCGTCGACTAAACAATGTCGTCTGGCGGGACCCAGGGGAAGAGCCTTCTCTGTGGGGGCCCCGACCCTCTGGAACCAGCTCCCCCCTGAGATTAGGATTGCCCCCACCCTCCCTGCCTTTCGTAAACTCCTTAAGACCCACCTTTGCCGTCAGGCATGGGGGAACTAAAACACCTCCCCCTTGCCCATGTTGTTTTGTTGATTGATTGACTGTGTGCCTGTTTGTTTTTTGTTTTTTTATATATATACTGTTTCTATGAGATTATTCATTTTAAATTGTAACTAGATGGGTGGGCATTGGATTTGGTATTATGTACTGTACTGTTTTTTATTATTGTTGTGAGCCGCCCCGAGTTTGCAGAGAGGGGCGGCATATAAATCCAATAAACCTAAACCTAAACCTCCCCGTGGTTGATTAAGATCCACAGGATTGGCCTTCTCAGGGTTCCGTCAGCCAGACAATGTCGGCTGACGGGACTGCATGGGAGGGCCTTCTCTGGGGCAGCTCTGGTTCTGCGGAACCAACTTCCCCCTGAGATCTGCGTGATCCCTACACTCCTGGCTTTCCGGAAAGCCGTAAAAACATGGCTTTTCCTGCAGGCCTGGAGCCAGTGAATGGCTCCAACTTATCCTGGCTATATGGATGAATGTTTATAGTGGTGCTATTGTTTTTTATTGTTGTTTTAAATTGTTGAATGGATGTAGGCTTGTGAATTAGGGTTTTTATAATTTTTTTAAAAGTTTTATGTTTTTATTACTTATATTGCTGTTAGCCACTCAGAGTCCATTTTGGAGATGGGCGCCGTACAGGTCACATAAATAAATAAATAAATAAATAAATAAATAAATAAATAAATAAATAAATAAATAAATAAATAAATAAATAAATAAATAAATAAATAAATAAATAAATAAATAAATAAATAAATAAATAAATAAATAAATAAATAAATAAATTAATAAATAAATAAATAAATAAATAAATAAATAAATAAATAAATGAATGAATGAATGAATGAATGAATGAATGAATGAATGAATAAATAAATAAATAAATAAATAAAAAAAATTGATTAAATAAATAAATAAATAAAATAATAAAGAAGTAAGTTAGTAAGTAAGTATGTAAGTAAATAATAAATAAATTTCAGATTAGTTATACAGTATAGTAATTGAACACTATTAAAATCATGACGAGCCAATCTAACTGTTGCTATATAATGATAGCACAGAGAAGAAGGAAATATGTGCAGTTGCTAAAAATGTTCTCTTTAAAAGGTAATTTTAACTCAGCATTCATTTCTCCTCATACTGAAAAGAAAGAGGTTGTTGAAACCCAGCAATTTGTTTTTGAAAAAATTAACTGCTTCATTGATGACTTAAAGGGGGTTTCCATGTGTTGGTTTTTTCTAAAAAAGATTTATTCCAATCCCTATGTGTGTTACATGGTAGAAATATGGCTACATCCATTACATGCTGCTATATATTTAGATGGCTAGGAGGACTACAAAGATGATAGGGGATTTTAGACAATCCATGGAATGAGTCTCAATTAGGCCATGCTGCAGTTCCAAAGGGATATTCGTATGCTGCTGATTTCTCACCAACTACTTAATTAAAAGAATTAAAAGTCTTCTTTATCATCTCTGCCTCTGCCATTAATTCCCAAAATGTAGATTATATCACTCTGGGAACAAAAGAGTGAGTGCAATTATTACTTTTTCTTTATCGTTTACTCTTTATAATAAGCAAAATAAAACTCCCCCCAAATTCCCAGCCTTGTTGCAATGGTTCTTTTTTGTTTTTCATGCTTTCTCCCACATATAAACTATACAAACAGATATCACTCAATACTCTTCTGGGCAACAAGCCCACTAATACACTAATATTTTAACCTTTACTGTTCCTCCTACATGCTTCTAGTAAATTAGTGCAGTAGTTTACTTACCAGAAAAGCTTTATTGTTTGACTTTAACATGCTTTGGCAAGCAGATTTAACTGCTGTTGTATCAGTCTTGATTTCAGTATTCGCTGTAATAATCCCAAGGTTTGTTTTTCATCATTACTACTAATTTTACTGGGATAGTATGGTAGACACTAAATACAGGATTATATGTGGCTTGTAAATGTTTGTAAATCTAGCATGTTGAAGTTCTTCAGATGTAGTAGATCCTTGGAACAAACTTCCAGCAGACGTGGTTGGTAAATCCACAGTAACTGAATTTAAACATGCCTGGGATAAACATATATCCATCCTAAGATAAAACACAGGAAATAGTATAAGGGCAGACTAGATGGACCATGAGGTCTTTTTCTGCCGTCAGTCTTTCTATGTTTCTACTATTCAGTGTATAATTCCCAGAACCTTCAGCCATTCTGTTATGGGATAATGATGGGGTTTGTAATTAAACACATGGAGAGCCTCACCTTCCACAAATTAAATTAATATTTAACTTTATATCATGATTTGGTTGACCTCAGGTTTAACAGCTATAATTTCTGATGAAAAAGGATGTGCTGTGCTTTAGCTCCAAAGTTAGAAATGACCTTCACGTCATGTGTGGATATACACTACACCTGAGCATCCTAGGAAAATGCATGTTTGCCTGAAGGAGATCTGATTCTTTCCCAAATCTTTTCCTACTGATGGAAGGATACACAACTGCATTTTTTCAATGAAGCATGCCACTCTACTATAGATTGCCCATAAATATTCCATTTTAATTCCCTCTCCCACTTGAGATTCTTTAAATGGACCTCTATAAATCTTCTTGCAATATACTGCGAAAATTTATTTTTCTGCTGTGTTAATATCACCCTTACCCTTATCCTCATCTCAATTGCATTAGGCAGACAGGCTCAAATTGTCCATAACTACACAGATAGGGAATTTCCTTTTTTAGCTAACAGCATGTCACAGAGATGCAAGATCCATTATGTTTTCCCACTTACTATTATTTTGGCGGTGAAGTCTGGTGATTCCTAACAAATGGGATCAGAGAAGTGTTTTTTGGGTATTTGGGTCAAATGCAAACATTGAACTTAGATGGGGAATTTATCATATTTGCAGATGACACCAAACTGGCAGGAATAGCCAACACTCCAGAAGATAGGCGCAAAATTTATTTATTTTTATTGACTGATTGATTGATTTTGTCCAATACACAATAAGGGTTTTAGCGGATAAACACATAGCAAAATACATAATGAAGGTTATATAAGGTTCTACATTTAGTTAAGAAAGTTAATTTTTTAGGTTAATCTTCTCTTTTTAATTGTTTTTAATATTGTAGTACTAATTGGATTATATTATTGTTCTGTTTTTTATACATGCTGTGAGCCGCCCCGAGTCCTCGGAGAGGGGCAGCATACAAATCCAATTAAATAAATAAAATAAATAAGAAAAACAAAATATGCAGGTACAGTATATGTGGTACCTTGCTTTCCTCCAGAAGTTGTGAATGCTGCAACACTGGAAGTTTTTAAGAAGATGTTGGATAGCTATCTCCTCCCACTTATGACTGTATGACTATAACTTGTTGCTTGTATCCTTACGATTTAGATTAATATTGATTGTTTCCTGATTGCTTATTTGTGCTCTATGGCAATCATTAAGTGTTGTACCTCATGATTCTTGACAAATGTATCTTGTCTTTTATGTACACTGAGAGCATATGACAAATTCCTTCTGTGTCCCATCACACTTGGCCAATAAAGAATTCTATTCTATTCTATTCTATTCTATTCTATTCCAGGCTGCATGCACATTATCAGGACAGTATTATATGGTAGTGATTCAGAATAAACACAATACAAGCAGAATAGTCTTAGGCAATGTAGCCAGCACCTTTCCTGTCAGTATTGCTTCCCCCCCCCCCCTTAAACGAATAGCTCAGCAAGGAGGAAAAACCTGGCTGAGGCAACTGCAAGTATAACATCCGCTGCCTTTGTCCCCATTCAGGTCAAAACAAGCAGATGTTTAAATAATGTTAGAAATTTCTCTCCCCTCTCAGCTTAATAAACATGTTCCTGCCTAGATTTTGGGAGAGGAAAGTGGCAAGTACATCCAAAACTTTGCAAAATCATTTTCATCAGAAACTATAAAGAGTATTGTGACTACTATTGTTTTTGATTAAAAATACTTTTGCAAAAGGAGTGTATGTAAATGACCGCTTCCACAGGGATGTGGTGGGCTGGTGTCTCTATTCCCTCCAACAGAGGCCCTTGCATCCTTTCTTCATAATCCCTACTGTTGCATCTTTCCATTAGTCTGTCTGATTGTTTTCACCACTCCTCTTTACAGAGAAAATTTCTCTCTATAGCCGTGATGGTGAACCTGTGTCATGAGTGCCACACATGGCACGTGGAGCCATATCGGAGAGCACATGAGGCGTTACTCTATGTCAACTGCAGCACACATGTACATGCTAGCTGTTGTGGTTAGCTCTGGCCCAGCTCCTGCCCCAAGGACTGTGGATGTGGGGGAGACATCCACATGCTGCAGGTCTGTTTTGCCCCCGGTGGAATCTGCTCATGAAGGCTCCTCTGACCAAGAAGACATGAGTGACAGGGAGGAGGAGAGTGTGGCAGACAGCTCAGAAGGAGATCAATTATCTAGCTCCTCCTTGGATTCAGAACAAGAGTTAATGATACAGCCACGCATGCAGAGAGCGATGCATAGGCAACAACAACTGAGAGATTATCAAAGAAAATGAGGCCACCTGTGGTTGGGTGGGGCTGTGGTAATTAGTGAGGCAGCCTGTGGTTTTGGCCATTGTGGAGGATTATCTGATCGTTGTGTTTCGTGACTGCTTTACTAACTTTGACATTTTGTGTGCTGATTTTTCCCTGCTTTGAAACTAAAGCAGAGCAAAGGATGTTTCACTTGGTGAAAGAAGGACTGTGAATTGCCTTAGCTGCAAGCTAAGTATCACAGGACTGATGAGGGACTTGTACAAATTACCAGTTTGTTTGGAGACAAGTGCTCTTTGCTATACCAAAAGAGGGCTTAGTTTAAGTGAATTTTCATTATAAAGAACATTGTTTTGAATTTTCAAACGTGTGTGTGTCTGAAATTTGTACCTGTGAATTTGTGGGAGGAGTGTACCAGAGAGCCTGACAGAACACTAGCCAGCTGCTTTTCGGCCTTGTGGAATGCCATTTTGTCTTCTGGAGGCTTCAGGGAAGCTTGCCTGAAGCCCCAGAATCCAATGGACAAACTGGATATTCAGAAAAATGGACTTCCAATTTGTCATTGTGCTGTTTTTTGCACTCCGGAGGCTTCAGGGAAGCTTCCTGAACTCTCCAGATTGCAAAAAAAAACACCAGCCCAGCTTAATGGGCAAACCAGAAGTCCATTTTTCTGAACTTCTGGGGTGCCCATTTGTCCATATTTTCTGTTCTGTTCCGTTCTATTCTACTCTACTCTACTCTACTCTACTCTACTCTACTCTACTCTACTCTACTCTATTCTATTCTATTCTATTCTATGACTTTGCTTGTCAGAAGCTCATAAAAGGTGATCACATGACCCTGGGACACTGCAACCTTTATAAACATGAGTCACTTGCCAAGCATCCAAATTTGGATCATATGTCCACGAGGAAGCTGCAATCATTGTAAGTGTGACAAATGCTCATAAGTCACTGTTTTTAATGCCTTTATAACTTCAACCAGTCACTAAATGTTTTAAATTGTTTAAGTTTTAAACTGTTTAAGTTTTAAATTGAGGGCTACCTGTGAATACAGTAATATAAAAGAAAATATAAGGACAACAAAACTTAGGCCTGTATCAAAGGTTCCAGAAACTATCCTGGAGATATTCAGAACTCTATCCTGAATCTATTGTTTCCTCACTTTGTTCCTGAAACTAATTTGCCTCGAATAATTGCAATACCTCTGTGATACATATTACAAAGGAAATTGATTGTTCTACAAGATGGGTCAATAAGTCTGAAGAGAAGAAAAAGGCCTCATAGAAATCAAATGTCAATGATGAAATTCCTGTTTTCTCAGGAATAAATTACACTAAATTCACTTATACTATGGACTTGTATTGCCACATTATTTTACTCATTATTTAGCTTATTTTTAAAAAACTGAAACTTAAAAAAAACACGTCAAGAAAGGTTTGTGATGTGTTTAAAATAACCAGAAATGGGAAGTTCCAAAGGGAGTTTTGCTTTCACAAAAAAGGAGAAGTTTAAAGTTTCACCCAACCATCCACTGGATTATGAACCTTCCAGTCTTGGGTCATTTGAATGAATTGTGCTTATTAAAAGAAAATAAATAATACAGTCTTCTACACTAGGAAAACAAACAAATTAACCCAGTAAGACAAGAAGGGAACAAGGTACCATAGTTATTTCTCTATGATTTCTTATTAATTTTGATACAGGGGTTTCGGTATTGCTTATTACAAAGAATTTATTTATTTATTTATTTATATTCCTTTATTACTTATTATCACTTTATAATTATTTATAAATAACTCAAGGTGGCGAACATATTCAATAGATCTTCCTTCTATTTTACCCACTACAACAACAATCCTGTGAGGTAGGTGGGGCTGAGAGAGAGTGACTGGCTCAAAGTCATCATCCTAAAATGTTTTACAATAAAAACAGCATTAAGAAGTAGCTAAAGCAGGGGTGTCAAAACGCACATGGTCATGGCGGCATCACATGACATATCTTCCCCCTTTGGTAAACTGGGTGTGGGCGTGGCCAGAACATGATGCATCCGGCCCATGGACCGCAAGTTTGACAGCCCTTTGCTAGAGGACAAAATAATGAGGATACATTGAATATTGAGTCCGATGCCCTCCAGATGTTTTTGGTCTTAATCAACATCTGGGGGATGGGGTGGGCAAATGAATACTTGAAATTTTGAGAGCATTTGGTAGATAGAATCAAACAATCACTGCCACTGGAAATTATATTAACTGTATTTATATAAAATACAGGGGTGGGTTCCGGATTCAGGGATGTGCCATGTGGGTGGATATGCATTGTGCACCACGCATGCTCAGTAGTTAAAAAAAGCTTCTGCACATGTGCAGAAGCAAAATAACAAGATGGTGGTGCCTACAGCGCTACCGAGAGAACAGGCTTGGGGATGTGGAAAGCCTGGGTCACTGCCAGTTCCAGCGACGCAGGTCGCCAAGTTACTAATGGTTTTCTAGAACTAGTCCAAACTGGTAGGAACCCACCTCTGATAATATATGGTTGATCCCATGTACATTGTGTATGTACACTAGATCAAATTTGTGTGTGGGGGGGTTAAATTCTGTTCCTGCTCACTGGTTTGTTTGTGTGTATGTTTGGTTTTATAATAGGGGGTTTTTTAGTTGTTTTTTATTATTGGATTGTACATGTTGTGTTTATTATTGTTGTTAGCAGCCCCAAGTCTACGGAGAGGGGCGGCATACAAATCCAATAAATTATTATTATTATTATTATTATTATTATTATTATTATTATTATTTCCTGGATATGCATATTTCTTCTACCACGGCGGCGTCCTCCCCTTCCTCCTTCTCTATCTCTTCTACTTCTTCTTCTTCTTCTTCTTCTTCTTCTTCTTCTTCTTCTTCTTCTTCTTCTTCTTCCTCTTCCTCTTCTTCTTCTCCTCCTCCTCTTTCTTCTTCTTCCACATCTATCATCGGACATTGGCGATCATGTTGGCGATCCTATTTTTATCAACATCTGCACAAAAGGTGCTGCTGAGTTTGGTCCAAACCAGTCCCTTAAATTTTGAAGCCATGATGTTTTTCTTCTGTCTGGACCTCATTTGCCTTCAGTCTTTTCTGGAGGATTAAGTGAAGTGTGGCGCATTTTTCTGGGTGTCGCATCACATGTCCAAAATATTATCTTGTCTCCTTCAAAGGCCAATATAGAATGTAGCCCTCCGAAATATATTCCTAATTCAAGATATATTCTATGTACAGAATGTGTGATTTTGGAAAACTCTTTATTCATTGTGGATAACTAAAGAGGAGGAGCTCATGGAAGAGAAGAAATAGTTACACGCCTTTAGAAAGATACTGAGTTTCACAACAAACCACGAAATTAAGCCAAAACATGACTTTGTCAGAGCAAAGTTTTGAACCTATTAGCTTATGACATCATTTTGCAGAACTGAGTCTTATTTCTAGCAAGTAAATTTCTGTCACTTGCCTTTGGTAAGAATTTGCCCTCTAAAATTTGGATTGGAGGTTTGTAACAAACGGGAAAATTGAAAAATGGAAGTCAACAGATATGGCATAAAATCATAACAATAGATCATACGGCTTTATACAATTTAATCCTTAAATCATGCTCTGACAGAAGTCTCTTAATGTCAGGAAGGATTTCTTTTAGGAGTGTAGCCACAATGATTAGAATCAGAATCTAGCTGACAGGGATCTTGGAGGTCTTCTAGTCCAGCCCCCTGCTCAAGCACCACATATCTGTGATGGTGAACCTATGGCACGCATGCCATAGGTGGCACACAAAGCCATATTGGAGAGCACACAAGGCGTTGCCCTGTATCTGCTCCAGAGCGCATGCATGCACTAGACAGCTAATGTTTGGCTTTGGGGAAGGCTGTTTCGCCCCTTTGGAGGCTTCAGGCTTCCTAGTTTATGCATGGAATTATTGTGTTGCATGGTTTTAATGTTGGGTTTTAAATGTTTTTTTAATATTAGATTTGTTATACAGTGTTCCCTCGATTTCCACGGGGGATACGTTCCGAGACCGCCCGCGAAAGTCGAATTTCCGCAAAGTAGAGATGCGGAAGTAAATACACCATTTTTGGCTATGGACAGTATCGCAAGCCTTCCCTTAACACTTTAAACCCCTAAATTACCATTTCCCATTCCCTTAACAACCATTTCCTCACCATTATTACTGGTACTCACCAGTGATCCTGATATTTATAAACATAATTATTTATTAACAATAATTATTTTTTTTGTTATTTTTTTGCAAAAATTATTAGTTTGGCGATGACGTATGACCTCATCGGGTGGGAAAAACCGTGGTATAGGAAAAAAACTGAAGTATTTTTTTATTAATATTTTTTGAAAATCCGTGGTATAGGCTATTCGCTAATTTCGAACCCACAAAAATCGAGGGAACACTGTACTGTGTTATTTTGTTGTGAGCCGCTCCGAGTCCACAGAGAGGGGTGGCATACAAATCTAATATATTAAGTTACGTATTTTTCGCTCTATAAGACGCACCTGCTGATAAGACGCACCTAGATTTTAGAGGAGGAAAATAGAAAAAAAATATTTTGAGCCAAAAAGGGGAGAGGAAGAGAGGAAGGAGTGAAAGAAGAGAGTGAGGGAGGAAAGAAGGGAGGAAGGAAAAGGAAAGCAAGAAATGGAGGGAGGAAAGGAAGGAAGGAAAGAAAGAAAGAAAGAAAGAAAGGGGGAAGGGACAGGAACAGAGGAAGGAAGCAAGGAAACTTATGAAAGGGGAGAATAAGAGAGGAAGGACTGAAGGGAGGGAGGGAGGGAAGAAGGTAGGAAGGAGAAAGAAAAGAAGAAATAGAGGAAGGGAAGGTAAAAGAGAGAAAGAAAAAGAGCAAGAAAGAAAGCAAGAAAGAGAGAAAGAAAGAAAATGAAAGAGAAATAAAAATAGAGAGGGGGAATGAAAGAAATGGAAGGAGGGAAGGAAGGAGAGAAAGCAAGAGAAAGAAAGAAAGCAAGAGAAAGAAAAAAGAATGAAAGAGCAAGAGAGAAAAAGAAAGAAAGAGAGAAAGAAAGAAAGAAAGAAAGAAAGAAAGGCAACTTCAAAGAAAGGCTCACTGAGCATCTCTCACTCTCTCTCTCTTTCTATCCCTCTTTCTTTCTCTTCCTTTCTCTCTCTCCTCTTCCTTTATCTCCTCTCTCTCCCTCCCTCTCTCTTTCTCTCCCCCCTCTCTCCCCCTTTCCCTCTCTCTTTCTCTCTCTCCCTCTCTTGCTATCTCTCCCCCCTCTCCCTCTCTCTTTCTCTCCCCCCTCTCCCCCCCTTTCCCTCTCTCTTTCTCCCTCTCCCTCTCTTTCCCTCTCTCTCCCCCTCTCTCTTTCTCTCTCTCCCCCTCTTTCTCTCTCTTCTTCTCACTTTCTCTCTCTTGTTTTCTTTCTGTCTCTTTTGCTTTCTCTCTCTCTCACTCTTTCTCTCTTTTTTCTTTCTCACGCTCTTTCTTTCTCTTGTTCTCTCTCTCTTGCTATCTCTTTCTCTCCCCCCCTTTCTCTCACTCTCTCTTTCTCACTTTCTCTCTATCTTGCTGTCTGTTGCTCTCACTCACTCTCGTTCTCTCTCCGTTCTTCTCAGCGGTGACGGGGCCGGCGAAGGTGATATTCAATGTCGGGGGCGCTCAGGCGGTTGCGCGCGCTCCCTATCTCCCTGCTAGCCCACTCGGAATATTCAAAATAAGAAAAACCTTCGCCGGCAAAGGCTTTTCTTATTTTGAATATTCCGAGTGGGCTAGCAGGGAGATAGGGAGCGCGCGCAACCGCCCGTGCGCCCCCGACATTGAAGACCTCCGTTGAGAAAAACCTTTGCCGGCATTTCCTCGGAGAGGGAAGGGGGGGCAGCGGCGTCCCTCCTGGCCTTGGCGGGCCGCCCAACCCTCCCCACCTCCTGCAAATGCGGCAGGCGGCGGGGGGAGAGCGAGGAGCCGGTTCTGGCGGGCGCGGGGCTTGGCTGGCTGGCTGGCGGGGGGAGCGCCGCTGGTGGTGCGGAGGGAGACCCTCCTCCGGGAGGGAGGGGGCCAGGCAGCAGCTAGCCAGCCAGCCGGCGGGATGGCGCTTCCGAGTTCGCAGCCTCCCCCCCTCCCTGCCTGCATCTTCGCTCCATAAGACGGGGCTGATTTTTCTTCCTACTTTGGGAGGAAAAAAACTGCGTCTTATGGAGCGAAAAATACGGTAAGTTAAGTTAAGTTAAGTTAAGTTAAGTTAAGTTAAGAATTAAATTGAATTGAATTGAATTGAATTGAATTGAATTGAATTGAATTGAATTGAATTGAATTGAATTGAATTGAATTGAATTGAATTGAATTGAATTGAATTGAATTGAATTGAATTGAATTGAATTGAATTGAATTGAATTGAATTGAATTGAATTAAATTAAATTAAATTAAATTAAATTAAATTAAATTAAATTAAATTAAATTAAATTAAATTAAATTAAATTAAATTAAATTAAATTAAATTAAATTAAATTAAATTAAATTAAATTAAATTAAATTAAATTAAATTAAATTAAATTAAATTAAATTAAATTAAATTAAATTAAATTAAATTAAATTAAATTAAATTAAATTAAATTAAATTAAATTAAATTAAATTAAATTAAATTAAATTAAATTAAATTAAATTAAATTAAATTAAATTAAATTAAATTAAATTAAATTAAATTAAATTAAATTAAATTAAATTAAATTAAATTAAATTAAATTAAATTAAATTAAATTAATCACTGCCTTTATACCATTTCAGACAAATTACTGTCCAGTCTCTTCTAAAAAACCTCCAATGATGAAGCACCCAATGATGAAGGCAAGCTGTTCCACTGCTCAATTTAGAACAACCTTCTTCATCCAGGTTTTCCACAGATGAGCTGAACTACAAATTCCATGATTCCCATCCAGTATGGCCAACATTTCATACCTCTTCATTAGGAGTTACATGAATTGGAGAAAGTAGGTCTAAAATGTTGAACAGGAACAAACATTTGAAACCTATAATCAGCTATACATCAAACTGTGAGACTTGAACCAGTTGTATTTTCTCAATCCAAACTTCATTAAAACATGTAAAAAACCAGCAAGAGAAACCATATACAAGTAGTCCTCAGTCTATGGCCAGAACTGAACCCAGAATTTCTGTTGCTAAACAAGACTGTTATTAAACAGGTTTTGCCCCATTTTGCAACTCTTCTTGTCATAGTTATGAAGTGAATCTCTGCAGTTGTTCAGTTGGTAAGATGGCTTTTAAGTGAATCTGGCTTCCTCATTGATTTTTCTTATCAGAAGGTCACCTACATGACTGGACAAACAGACAAGTGGTCAAAATAGGGAGTGCCCTATCAAATCCCATCCCTAACAGCAGTGTACCCCAAGGCAGCATACTAGGACCAACACTCTTTATACTCTATATAAATGACCTTTGTGATCACATTACAAGTGATTGCATTCTCTTTGCTGATGATGTAAAAATCTTCAACACTCCAACTCTGCTACTTTCCAAAAAGATCTTGACCTTGTGTCAGAATGGTCAAACATCTGGCAACTCCAAATCTCAATCAACAAATGCTCTGTCTTACACATTGGCAAAAAGAATCAGAACACCAAAAACAAGCTGAATAAACAAGACCTTGCAGATGGCCCACACTCTGTCAAAGACCCTGGAATGCTCACATCTAATGACCTAAGTGCCACAACAACATCACCAAAAAGGCTTCAAGAGTTGTTAAACTAATCTTACAAAACTTCTTCTCCAGTAATATCACACTACTAATCAGAGCATACAAAACATTCGCCAGACCAATCCTTGAATACAGCTCCTCTATCTGGAACCCACACCACATATTGGACATAAATACATTAGAAAGTATCCAGAGATACTTTATAAGAAGAGCCCCCCACTCCTCTACTCGCAATAGTACACCTTACGCAACCAGATTTGAAATCCTGGTCTTAGAAAGCTTAGAATTACTTTACCTTCAGCACAACTGAACATAGCTCATAAAATTATCTGCTACAATGTCAATGACTGTTTCAGCCTCAACCACAACAATACCCAAGCATACAACAACACAAACTCAAAAAATGAACCGTTCCAAACTTGACTGTAGCAAATACGACTTTAGCAACAGATTAATGCCTGGAATTCACTATCTGACTCTATGGTTTCGTCGCCAAACCGCCAAAACTTTACTCTTATACTATCTGCTGTTGACCTCACCCAATTCCTAAGAAGTCAGTAATGGGTATGCATAAGAACACCAGAGTACCCACCATCCCTGTCCTAATGTTCCCTCTTATCAGTACCCATCTTTTGTATATAAACAATGTTATATCTATGTATATTACCAATAAGTACTTGACAAAATAAATAAATAAAATAAATAAATAGTAATAAATGCTCAGCTCCATTTAGTTGTCCCAACTCCATCCCAATGCAAGAAATTACCAGGTTGTTAAAAGAAAAAAACACCCTATTTTAGATGATAAAAGCAGGATCAGATTATGTGTCCTTGTGGTCTTATTTTGAGGGTGAACTGATGCATATTCTGTATTTATTTGCTTATTTATTCATTTGATAGCTTTGTATCCCGCCTGTCATTCAGGAATTAAGGGTGATGTACATAGTGTTCCCTTCTTCTCTTTTTACCCTAGTTTAGCCAGAAAGAGAATGACTGTCCCAACGTCATTGGTGAACATCTGTACTGAGAGTAGACTTGAACCTGGTCTCCTTGTTCCGATACCTTCATTGCTATCCTTCCTCACCATATCTCAAATTTCAAGACAAATGTTGCAGGCTCCTAGTTAGCAAAGCATATTAAAAGTATATCAGGAAAGAACTTTGAGGTAGCAAGCCAAGGAAGAGTTATTCTCCTCACACACATGCCCTTACTCTACACTAGTTATCCATCCATTAAGAATAAGCTTAATGTAGCATATTTATTTATTTGTCTGTCTGTCTGTCTGTCTGTCTGTCTGTCTGTCTGTCTGTCTATCTATCTATCTATCTATCTATCTATCTATCTATCTATCTATCTATTTATTTGATTTGTATGCCGCCCCTCTCCGCAGACTCAGGGCGGCTAACAACAATGATAAAAACAACATGTAACAATCCAATTTAATAAAACAACTAAAAACCCTTATTATAAAAACCAAAGATACACACAAACATACCATGCATAACTTGTAACTGTGTTTGTGTGTGTATGCAACTAAAAGAACCAGGATAATGAAGAGTGAAATTCATCAACATGGAAGAGTTCGTACACATCTCTACATAACCTTAGAGTTTCTTTTAAAACAGATATTTGAGGCAAATGTAGAGAGACCTGCTTAGAGGAAAGGGGGGAAATGTTAACTTAATAAAATATTTAAATGGTTGGTGTGAATTTGCATTTGATTACTGGCAAGTATGATTTTTTTATCTTTCATTTCCAACCCTAATATACATATTTGTGGAATATAAAGCATTACCGTATATTAAAAAGCAGGTAGCAAAGTTCTCTGAGCCTTGGACTCATCTCCCCTTCTTGTTTCCTTCCTTTTCTTACTGCTTTTGGTTCTGCTTTTCTTGAATTTACAAACTGGGAGGAGTTATAACAAATTCTGCTTAACTAAACTTACAGCTTCAGATTGATTGCCAATGCCTGCAATCAGTCTTGGAAACTGACTAACTGACTGCTGGATTATGAATCATAATCCTTGATCCAGACAACTTCACAAGTCCTAATTTAGGAGAATAATTACCTTTGTGAGACTGAATTCTTTTCATTTTAATTTTTTTTATAAATCTTTATTGAGAAAGGAAACTATATATATAAAGACAATAATAAATAATTTGTGGAAGACAAACATATGAACAAATACAAATTTATTTATTTATTTGTTTGTTTGTTTGTTTATTTGTTTATTAGATTTGTATGCCGCCCTTCTCCGTAGACTCGGGGCGGCTCACAGCAACAATAAAACAATGTACAACAAATCTAATAATTTAAAAAACACTAAAACCCCATTATTAAAAGCAAACATACACACAAACATACCATGCATAAACTGTATAGGCCCGGGGGAGATGTTTCAATTCCCCCATGCCTGACAGCAGAGGTGGCAGAGGCTCTTGCATAATAAATATTAAGTGTCTAATTTAAATGAAAAAGAAAAAGGAAACACAGAGAGACAAAAAGAAAAATGAAAAATCTGTACCTATATACATTGGTCTATTTCAAACACATGTCAACCTCTCTGTTGACTATCCTGTCACAAAGCCTCTGTGATCTTTTTACATTTCTACTATTTACTAAGGTTTAACTAGTGATCATTTTATTAAGTTTAAATTTAAGGTTCTAAGTGTAAAAATCTGTCCCAATGCTATAGTCTATTATGTTATATGTCTTTGTTTTCAACATCATAAATATAAACATAAACAGCCCAATTCTTTTCAACTGACACAGAAAGAAGAAAGGGAAGTGGTACATGTGCACACTATTTAGAAGAGTTTCTTTTAGCATGTAAACAATTTGCTTACTGAAGTGTATCACATAAGATTTGATGGAATTCCATTGTTCTGTGTGTTCTGTCCAGCCTGGTTAATTATCAGTAATTAATCATCAATGAAAACTAAAAAGCAAAGTCACTATGCATATTTGTCTATTTACAAAGAAACGTGCTGGAAACAGCAATGAAATCATAGGAATGTCAATCCAACTGCCAAAAGTCCACCGTTATCAGCACAGTTGATAACCAGCATGGAACATAAGGTAATAAATTCAAGTTATTAGTTTTCAGCATTGACAGTTACTCACAAATGCCTTCAAAAAACAGAATGCAGAAGGATTTAAGAGAGACTCTTTGGCTGCTGGTTCTCTCTCTATATATATAGTTCTTTCTCTATATATATAGGAACATTGAACTTCTGCATCAAGGTTTCCCATAATCCTCCCTTTTATGATGACAAGCTGTGTATTCAATGCCTAGATCTACATTGCTGGAGATATTCTTGTCTCCCTCTCATTCTTCTTACCCTAATGTCTAATATCGGGTCCACAATATCCCCATTCTCATCTGACTCAAATATTACCATAGTTGGGGGTTCTGCAGTCTCTGGAGGTTGCCCAGGCCCTAACTCTCCCTCACTCTCACTTCCCAATTCCTCTGGTAAACACACTGTTCTATGATACCCAGATGGACCCGGCTCATTCTCCTCAAAGTCCGTGATCAAAGGAACCAGATGTGAGCCAACCACAACACTGTGGAACACAAAGGCAAAGTTGAATTGGGGGGGGGGGAAATGATTGCTCGTACCAATTCAGAGTGAATTTATCTTGACAAAACTAGTGGCCCAACTACTATGTACACTCTGTGACAATATTGACTAGGTCCATGAGGGTAAACATATGGTACATATGGCACAGGTGGCACACAGTGCCCTCTGTGTGGGCACATGAGCCTTCAACCCAGCTCAGCTCCATCATGCATGCGCACGCATGTCCCACTGGCCAGTGGGAGCACAAGGTTTGTGCATGCATGTAAGGGGGCGCATGCATGTGCATGTGTAGCATGTCAGAATGTTGGCAGGGGCAGAGCATGGGAGAGCACACATGCATGGGGATGGGGCACACGAAGGGTCATGGTTGCATTGCATTCAGCACACAACAACAAAAATATTAGCCATCACTGGACTAGGTTATCAGAATAAGCCAAAACATGATTTATTGGGTTTAGATTTATATAATATGCCAACCAACTATTTAAACCTGGAAACCATGACTTAATATGTGATGTCATCATGGCTTATTAACCAAAAAATTATCAGTAGGTCCCACAGAGTTGGCCTTTTCCGTGTCCCTTCGACTAAACAATGTCATCTGGCAGGACCCAGGGGAAGAGCCTTCTCTGTGGCAGCCCCGGCCCTCTGGAACCAACTCCCCCCAGAGATTAGAACTGCCCCCACCCTCCTCGCCTTTTGTAAGTTATTAAAAACTCATCTTTGCCGCCACGCATGGGGAGCCACTTCGAGTGTTCGGAGAGGGGCGGCATACATAATAATAATAATAATAATAATAATAATAATAATAATAATAATAATAATAAATGTAACCCCCCCCCCCCCAATTGTTAAGGTTGGTGTATGGTTTGATTGGATTGTGTGATTATTTTATTGTAAGGGTTTTAAATTGTATTTTTTTAATAATTGGATTTGTACACTGTTTATGTTGTTGTGAGCCGCCCCGAGTCTTCAGAGAGGGGCGGCATACAAATCTAATAAATTATTATTATTATTATTATTATTATTATTATTATTATTATTATCTAGTTAAAAAAAGCAATCTGCTTAAATCTGGCTTCAATGGGATATTCATATAGCTTTGCTTAATAATGAATTCCCATCTCAGTTTAGATGGCATAAGATTCCTAACTAAAAAACTTTCTCATGGTCTCACAAACTCAAAATGCCTGCTGTAAGAATAAGAATCACAATATTGGGGGGGGGGGACCTCTCACACCCAATAGTTCTCAAAAGGCCCAATTGCTCTTAAATTCCACTACTTGTGTAACACTTATCTGAGTCACTGCACCAGAGATATTCTGGCTATTTACTCTTCCTCTTTATTAGAAAAGCCGTTGGAATTGTTTCATCTACCTTCCCCAAATTGATGTTTTGTTTCAGTGAAAGAAAGGCACACCTATTCCCAGAAGGGTAGATCTATTGCCAGATTCTGTCAATTAAAAATATTTTCTATTATAGAGAATAGATAGCAGTGAAACTTAGATAGCAATTAAAAGCATACTTATACACCATAACTAGCCAGTTCGGACTGGTTCTGGTGAACCAGTAGCAAAATATTTGAGTAGTTTGGAGAATCAGCAGATACTACCTCTGCCTAGCTCTGCCCCTGCCTGCTGGCTTGCCACCACCATCCCCCCAGTTCACTACTCGCCCCACCCATCCACTCACCACTCAACCTGCCCACCTGTTCACCGCCTGCCCTGCCCGCTCACTCTGACACACCCACCCTGACACACCTCACCCCACCCTTCCCTATATATCTTGCCTTTGCCACATGGCCCAGCTAATCTCTGTGCCTTAACCCTCTATGCTCATCAAAAGTAAGCATGCCAACTCCCTCTGGCCTCAAACTATGGCCCTCAGGGACAAAGCAATGTATTCAGCCTGTGGCCTGCTGCGCTAGGCCAAAGGGTTGCGGGAGGGGCGGCATGGGCCATGGGAGGTCCAAAGCACTTTGAGAATGGACTGGTCAGATCTTCTTACCTGTAATAAGTCCCATCCAGAAAGCACAACAGCAGAGATTTTGCAGCCACTTCTTCTATCCCTTGTCGAGTCTTGGTCACTCGCAGAGATGCTCCATGTTTATCTCTCCGGATCGGCAGCTGCTTCTCTCCACTGCTGGTCTTTCTGGGGCAGCATCTTGTGCAATTTAGTAGCTGTGAGCTGCTGTTTTCCTCTAAGTCTCATCCGGAAAGCGCTGTGTCACAGAGAAGTACAGAGGAGCCGTCCCGAGTCCTCAGAGAGAGGCGGCATACAAATCCAATAGATAGATTAGATTAGATTAGATTTATTGGATTTATATGCCGCCCCTCTCCGCAGACTCGGGGCGGCTCCGATAGATAGATAGATGATAGATAGATAGATAGATAGATAGATAGATAGATAGATAGATAGATAAAAAAAAATAAGAAGTAGCAGCCATGTTGAATGGGTGGGACTTAAAGGAAAGCAGCAGCTCACAACTTCTAAATTGCACAAGACCCTCTCCCAGTAGTGCGGAGAGAAGCAACTGCTGCCCCAAAGGGTAGAGATGGAAGGGAGCAGGCCCTGAACGATAATAAAGATTTAATTATGAATTTAAAAGTGGTAGAGCCTCACTCTATGTGTTTGTGTGTGTATGTATGTATACACACTCACACACTCACATACACATAGCTCACATAGACAGACAGATAGACAGATAGTATTCAAAAGACAAGCTCAAACAAGAGAGAAATAAGTAGCAAGTGTAGGAGAGCCCAGCATTCTTAACTCATGCATAGAGGACCAACCATGAGCAACGGCATATACATTTCTATCCTGGATTAACATTTCCTTCAGTGTCTTCTCACTGGTGCCAAGCAGAAGGCTGTGTCAGATGTTATACTGTATACACTACAGCCTCAGCTGTGTATCACAGTGAAAGCCCAAAGGGCTCAAGCAACATGCTCACTCCAAAGGAGGTGGTGAGCTTTGATGCCTGCTCTGCACTTAATAAAAATAATTAATAATAATTTATTAGATTTGTATGTTGCCCCTCTCCGGAGACTCGGAGCAGCTCACAATAATCACAACAATATACAAATCCAATATTTAAAAAGAAAACAAAAACATTTTCAAAACCCATCATTAAGAACCATACAATACAATCATACCATGGACCACTTCTACCAGATGAGACACCTTTGGAAGAAGGTTAAATTTAAGGAATTATCCTGAACTTCTCACTTCCTTGTTAACAATAGAATGATGACTCGAAAGGTCAATTCTCCTTTGCTAAAAGTATTTCAATGGAAGGTGAATGTTCCTCTGTCAGGTATGCTATAATAGTGTGTTTTTGCACACGATAGACGGTTGGATTAGATGATCTTCAAGATGCATTCCATTATGTCTTTCATCTTTTGAAGCAGTTAAGGATATGGAAGAATTGGACTTCAGGGTTGGGTTCTTCTTATGGTATCTTTACATTCAGCAAAAATGAAACAACCTCATTACTGTCCCAAAGTCACCAGTGAGCTTTCATGGCTGTAGGTGATCTTCAACCTAGGCCTCCCAGTATAATGCCATTGTGGTGTAGTGTTAAGATCAGTGAAGGGCTGCAAAATGTTTTACTACCGTACTATGGGTGTGGCTTATTTTGTAGGTGTGGCTTGCCAGTCATGTAACCAGGTGGGAGTGGCTTGATGATCATGTGACCAGTGGTGGCTCAAAGGTCATGACTTGACATCACTCATGCCAAGGGTTTGGGTTAGGGTTAGGGTGCATGGCCTCTCCTTGCCTCAAAGAAATACAATTTTCCTATCTATTTACTATTACTGAACATCCAAAATATACCATTTAATTCTATGTATATATGCCATATGTGTACATACATATCACACACAGGCAACAAAAATACACATTATCTACTATATAAACTGTATGCATATCTCTTCTAAAATTATACACAACCTTATTTACTGCGATAGAAAAAAAAATACCCAGAGCCCAGAAGGGAAAAAAAGAAAAAAAATTCAAATTTTTTCTACTGGTTCTGCAAACCTGACCAAAGTTTTTCTACCAGTTCTGTGTACCTGACTGTACCCATAGGAGCCCATCACTGGTTAAGATGTTTATCTTAACACTATACCACAATGGCATTACACTGTTTCATGTAGGTGGGCAAAGATTGCTGTATCCCGAGTCAAAGGCATCCAATGTGCATTGCCAGAGAACACTGTAAAAATATTATTGCACTCAGGTATTGCTCATGAATTTCTTAAAGGAAACTGCTTAACCACTGTATAATAAGAATGCTGGGATAAATTATCCTGAACTACTGTTGTATGGTGCTTCTTCCCAATATTAATTGTTCAGTATAGGTTGCAGCTGAGCCAGAGTAGTTTGTAAACCATGTTACTTTGCAACTTTTAAACCATGCAAGTTGGGAGCTATAAACTGAAGCTGAACTTTACTTGCCTTCTGAACTATGCCTTCTCTTATGTATGGATTTCCTAAATATTTTGGAAAGGTACGAAGGGAAAGATCTTCATTCTGGAAAGTTTCAACCAGATACCAAATAAGGTTTTGTTTATAAGGGAACATGCTATCATTGTTCTTGGAGAAAATTGTCTCGATTTAATTTATTCATATGATAAATGAAGAAAGGGAAAGCCAAAATGGTTCTTTAAAAGGAGAAAGATGTTTGGAATTTTTAACACGCCGATCTTTTTGCTGTGGTTACACAAACTCAGACTAGTTCTTATGAGCAAAAACGTATTCTAAAGTAGATTTAATGTAAGCAGTGCCTTTGTCCCTGCAGAATGCATAAACCCATGTGCATACATAATCCTATTGGGACACGCAAATTTGTAACTTAAATGATGTGGTGCTTTCTACCGCTGCTCCGTTGCCCCTTCCAACCCTTTCCAAAGATGTTCTACAGCTTACTGAAGGAATGTTTTGATGTCAGGGCAGTGAAGGGCTACAATTTTTTTTACTACCACACTGTGGACGTGGCTTATTTTGTGAGTGTGGCTTGCTAGTCATGTGACCAGGTAGGAGCGGCTTGATGATCATGTGATCGGGGTGGCTTAAAGGTCATGTGACTGGATTAAAACTAGCCAACTTGACATCACTCACGTCAAGGGTTTGGATTAGGGTTAGGGTGCCTGGCTTCTCCTCACCTCAAAGAGATACAATTTCCTTATCTATTTACTATTACGGAACATCCAAAATATACTATTTAGTTCTATGTATATATGCCATATGTGTACATACATATTACACACAGGTACACAAAAATATACATTATCTACTATAAAAACTGTATGTACACATATGCATGCACAGCTCTTCTAAAACTGTACACATTCAACCTCATTTATTGCGATAGGAAAAACATACCCAGAGCCCAGAAGGGAAAAAAAGAAAAAAATTCAAAAATTTTCTACTGGTTCTGCATACCTGACCAAAATATTTCTACTGGTTCAGCATACCTGACCATACCCGTCGGAGCCCATCACTGTGTCAAGGCACCCAGAATGCTTGAGGCACTTCCAAGACGAGACATTTTCCATCACAATGACATCCCAAAACTAGATTATAAAATTTGTTTGATTGCTTTTAATAATCAAATTATATATGTGTGTGTGTGTCACATGTTTTTTTGCTGAATTTGAAAATTAAGGGATAATAGGATAGATCTATTTCTGACTTATTTTGGCCTCATCAGCTAGCCGTACCCTCACTAGGACTTGAACCTGCAACCTTTGCCTTGTAAGGCAGAGAATTAACCTCTAGGCTACAGTATCCAATCCCTTCAGCTCTGCACCAGGGAAGGGTTACATATTTTTGTGTCAAATCACCCTGGTGTATTGAAGGAACATCACAGCTCCTTTTTTTGCCTCTCGGCCCAACCCAGGGCCATTTCCAAGGCAGTTAATTTTATTGATAGCCAACAATTCTATCTGTATGTGTCACATGTTGGTTTTTTTTGCTGAATTTGAAAATTAAGGGAGACTAGGATAGATCTATTTTGGCCTTATTTTGGCCTCATCAGCTAGCCATACCCTCACTGGGACTTGAACCTGCAACCTTTGCCTTATAATAATAATATATATTTATATACTTATATTTACTTTATATATAGTGTGTATATATATATATATGCAGGAGAAGCAAAGCTGTGCGCGTGATGCACTGGTAGTGGCAGAATGGGAATCCACCCCTGGTTGTTAACATAAGCCATCCAAAATCATTGTACAGTTGGACATCTTACACATCTAATGAAAATAAAAATAGCGGAAAAGTTAATGTGGGCAAACAATATGGCATTTTAAAACAGGAGGAGAAGCAACTTTCCCAAAACAAGGTAAAATGGGGCATATTTTATTTTATGGGTGTCCAAAATACATCTTTGTGGACTCTCTCCTGGACCGCAAACTGGGCTTCTCTGCTTCTCACAAAGTCCATGTGGTATGAAGAACCCAAATAACCTTGTAAGGACTACAGCGAAGACCTTTTTATTTTTTAAAAACTAAAGAGTTCATTAAAAAGTAATAAAGAAACAGTACCAGTGGCTAACAGCAGCAATGTAGCAAATTGAGATCATTTTTTTTTAAAAAAAAAATTGTTTGGTTTTTTGTTATCTGCATGATTTATCTGACTGCTGAGTTCTTCATACTTCTGAACATTTTGTCCCATATTTTCTCAGGCCAAATGTGTATAGATTATATCCAGTAGGCCGCAGGAAATGTGCTTCTAACAAATTGTGCAACCTAATATTGAGCTGAGTATGCTTAAGCTCAGAGGAGTCTGGCTGGAAATGAAGCCAACTGGAGAAGTCCCTTTCCAAATTTCAGCCTTTTCCTCCATTCTGTTCACAGGGATGTTCAGCCTTGATGAGTGGATTCCACTGCTTCTTCCTTTGAACCAATCTGGAAAGCAACTACCAATGGCTTTCCACTCTAAAAGCTTGTGTTTGGGGAAAGGGGGAGAGCAGTGTGGTGCACACACGCATGCAACACTTCTGCGCATGCACAGAAGCATCCCGGGTGGGTGGTCCTGCCACTGGCTTTACCAGTTCTAAGAATGAGTCCAAACTGGGAACAATCCACCACTGGAGGAGAAGGAGAAAGACTTTTTTTACTGTTCATCCTCTCTCTTGAGTTGGCAGGGGGGGATTTCGATAAATGTCAGAATGAGATATCTCCCTTCATCTTTTCCATTGATTTTTAACAGAGCTTAATAATTATCAATATTGCTTCCCTCTAAAAAAATTAATGTTGAAAATTAAATTCTAACATTTTAATTTTTATATGCTTTATTTATATTCTGATATTTCATTTTGAACTGCCCAGAGTCCATCACTGAGGGAGATGGGTAGTTCAGAAATGTGAAAAAATAAAACAAAATACATAAACTAGATAAAATTTTCACATATAATAGAAAAGAAAAGGCAGCGTTTCACTATTCCACCTGATTTGGTTTGTTTTTTTTTAAAAAGCAAATCAAGTTTAACAGTTCTCCCTGTTGCCTGGGATAGAAGTAAAAACCGGGCAAAATTCTTTTCTTTTTTTAAAAGTTTTTTTTTTAGCTCTCATGGGGAATGTTCGCAGGGAAAGTTGGTATTACTATCGTGTAGCGGGAAGCCAGTGGAAGAGAACGAGCAGTGCCAGTGGTCAGTAGATCACCAACTGGCATTGTAGTAAAGGTTAGAGAAGGGCATGAACACTGCTGTGATGGGTGCCTGTTCTGTCTGGGTTCCCCCAGACCTCAACACCAACTGGAAAAAACAACCAGACACGCTGGTAAAAGCAAAAGTACTTTATAGCTTGAAAAATAAACACAGTGAAAAACCTGTTCTTCCCAACAGGCAGGCTAGGAGACTTTACAGCAGAGTCCTGATGTCCAGACAATACAGCAAACTTCTTGCTGGCACACCCACCACTGTAGAGCATAAGACCCCCACCTTTTCCCCCCAAGGTTTCAGTATTCAAAGTCAGAAACCAGAATTCCAAGATGCCAAAGATCACAGCCAGGTCCCAGGACTCCCAAAGATAATACTCCACAAGCCAGGAAGGGTGGGTCTGCCTTTTAGCCTTTCCAGAGAGCACCACACCCAAACCCAGCTGTTGCCTCTTTAGTGCTGAAAGTACCTAGCCAATTGGTCCCTTCTTTGTGTTGCTCTTCTCTGTCGCAGATCGATTATTGCTTGTGCATTTTCCTCTAAGGAATCCAGGCTGCTTGCTGGGGAGAGCTCCCTCTCGGGGGCCTCTGGCTGTTCCCCCTCTTCCTCAGCCTGGGATTCCTCCTCCTCATCTGCCTGCACCTCCTGTTCCTCATCCTCCCCCTCTGAGCAGGAAACCGACAGAAGATCAGCCGTTCCCTGAGGGGCCTCAGACGGAATCACAACAGTGCCCAAGATGCTTACTGCAGCACACAAAATAGACATAGTCAGTACCGCCTGGGAATTTTTTGATCATTTTGAGATTGAAGGCGAAGCTTTTCTCTACTGTATAGTGACAGGAGATGAAAATTGAGCTTATCACCATACTCCAGAGAGCAAATGTCAATCAATGCAGTTGCACTACAGTATACTCATTCTCTTTTAGCCAAAAAACTCAAAACTCACCAACTGGCGAGAAAAATCTTGGGCACTCATCATGCACAAGTCTTGGGCACCCATCACAGCAGCGTTCATGCCCTTAGCATTCAGGTAGCGTATTACAGCGCACACTTTGCGTTTGGAGAGAAACAGAATGAGGACGCTAATCTCTCATCTTCACCACAATGCCAGTCAATGATCTACTGACCACTGACACTGCTCGTTCACATCCGCTGGTTTCCTGCTACACAATAGTAATACCAACTTCCCCCGCGAACATTCCCCATGAGAGCTACATGCCTTGTAACCTTACTTTCTGGATAACCCTCGTAGTTCATCACCACATAACAGATTATAGAGTTCCCACAACTTCTGGCAACAATTAATATGCAATGACTGTACTTTCTAGTTCTTTTTATTGCTTTCTGTTTATTTCCAAGAATTTGCACAACTGATTGAAGAACACGCTGATTGAAGGATCAATCTGATCTCTCAGGATCGGTCTCCTGCAGCTGCAGATTTTTTGTCACTCTTTATAAAAAGCACCCTATTATTTATGTTCCCAGGGGACATAGGACATTTTGCTCACTCTATGCTAGCTTTGGTGGCACTAAGGGACTTGTTAATGAGTGACATTATTATGTAGAGGCAAAAAATTGTTATGTACCTCTAAAACTATTTATTTGCTGTACCTGTAGGCCACCTACTCTGGGCAAACCTGAAAGGCTTTCTAAAATTAAAAACAGCAATAAATAAACATAGTCCTCAACATACAGCCACTCATTTAGTGACCATTCAAATTTACAATGGCCCTAAAAAAAATGATTCATGATCGTTTTACCACTTATGACTGTTGCAGCATCCCCCACAGTCACATGATCAAAATCCAGGTGCTTATTTATATTATTTATTTTATTTATTCGATTTTTATCCTGCCCTGCTTGGTAACTGGTTCACGTTTATGACAGCTGCAGTGTCTCAGGTCATGTGATCCCAGGGTCATGTGATCACCTTTAGCAAACTTCTGAGAAACAAAGTCAATGAGGAAACCAGAGTCAGTTAACAATTGTGGTTGGGTGGGGGTTCCTACTTACCCCTGGTATTGATGCAATGCACGCGCAGTTCTGAGTGATCGGTGGGCACGCGGGTGCATCCAAGCAAGATTTGGCTTCTGTGCATGTGCAGGAAACAAAATTTCATGAGAAGACATGTAGCCGTGCAAGATTTCAGCCATTTTTTTGCTTACACGCATGCGCAGAAACAAAAAAAAATCTCCAAAAATTGCTGAAATGTCTCTTGCTCATGAAATTTTGCTTTCTGCACATGTACAAAAGCCAAATCTTGCTCAAAACCCCGTGTCCACCCACCAGTCACTCAGAGCTGCACACAGCTCCATTTTCGCTACCACTGTGCAGTGTGGCGTGTACCGGCTAGCAACCTATTACTGACTTTCGTACTGACTTAACAATTGCAGTGGTTCACTTAATAACTGTGGCAAGGAAAGTAAAAAAAATGTGGCAAAACTCACTTAACAAATGTCTGGCTTACCAACATATATTTTGGGCTCAATTCTGGTCGTAGGTCAAGGACTATCTGTACATTACTCCAGCAATAAAACAACATTCATTCATATCTAAAGGTGAAACTTGGCTTTTCAAAGAATGCTTCTCAATGTTCCTGACCATAAGGACACAACACAATTCCTGGGTCACTTGCTGCCAGCACTGTTATTCCCTGCCAGCACCGGTTGGAAATGAAGCTTATTCATTATCAGTGGCTAGCTGTCTACAGAACTTCAGGCTTTCCTCTGTGTTGGTAGTTGATTGTTTTTATTGGAATGGATGCATTTCTCCCTTGCAAAATGTCTAGGGATAACCTGGCACACAACCTCCATTCCAAACTGTGCCACTGACAATAACAAACCCATTAAACAACAAGATGGACCTTAATTCCTCTCTGAGAGGCATTTCTGAATCTCAAAAACACCGTGTGGGAGGGGGAACTAGAGGGTGTTTTTTAAGATTACTGGCAATGCTAAGGAGAGCAATATATATATATATATATATATATATATATATATATATATATTTAAAAATACGAAAGAGAAGAAAAGCTTGTTGTCCGTGCGTTACGTAATGGCACCTTTTCTATTTATCCAATGTTTCCGTGGTTTCCCTGGAGAAGATGAATGTGCCAACTCTGACAAAGCTGGAATTCGTTCTATATATGAACATGCAGAGGCCCAGTCCTGGACTCCCATTATTTTCCTCTATTGTCCAGTCAGCTTTAATAAAACACTCCTTGACTGAGTAGCATTCTTTTGTCCCTATAACCGTTGTGAAGCTTCACCGTTTCTTCATTTGCATGACACTGTAACAAACACAGATTGGTCCCCGTTTGTTCACAGGCAACCCCCAACGGTCACTCGGTCACCCGTTGATTAAAACACTGTTGAAAACAGACACACATTTGCGATGCTTGGGATTTTCCCTTTCATAGTTTCATAGCAGAGCAAAAAAAAAAAACCCACAGCTTCTTGAGGAAGAGAGAAAAATAATAACAAATTCTCCATGGTTTGCATCTGTAGCTTTTGATTTCCAAGATCTTTTTAGCTGCCCTGGCCTTCTGTTCTCTGTAACACAGTATATTTTGGTAGGTTTTAATTATTGTTAAGATTGACTAAGAGTTTCCTGAATTTCAGTTTGGAATATGGTAACTGAAAGCGCTGGGCATGCCCCAAACCCTCATGTATTTCTCATTAGAAACTTTTTTTTCACTTTTTCAATACAGTGATCCCTCGCCACTTCACGGTTCACCTTTCGCGGTCTCAGTGCGTTGCAGGTTTTTATAAACCTTCTGCTGCACAAATCCCAGCGACCAGTTAGGTCCCACAGAGTGGGTCTTCTCCAGGTCCAGTCAACTAAACAATGTCGCTTGGCAGGACCCAGGGGAAGAGCCTTCTCTGTAGTGGCCCCGGCCCTCTGGAACCAACTCCCCCCAGAGATTAGAATTGCCCCCACCCTCCTTGCTTTTGTAAGCTGCTTAAAACCCACCTCTGCCGCCAGGCATGGGGGAATTGAGATACTCTTTCCCCTAGGCCTCTACAATTTTATGCATGGTATATGTGTATGTATGTTTGGTTTTTATAATAATAGGTTTTTAACTGTTTTTAGTATTGGATTATTATTATATGCTGTTTTATTACTGTTGTTAGCCACCCCGAGTCTGCGGAGACGGGCGGCATATAAATCCAATAAATAAATAAAAATAAATAATTTTAAAAATATCGCAGATTTTCGCTACTTCACGGGTTTTCTGTGGAACTCGATCTGAGACGCTACTTGCCTACATGAGATTGTCAACAACACACGATTGGTTGATTGATGGAGAAGTGACCAACCAGAGAGTGCTGCTTTGTATTCCATAGCCTGATTGGCTCAGTACAGCAGTGTGTTGTTTACTTTTCATCTGTGCACAGCTTCTCCCTCTCTGAGTCTGCTCCTACACTCAGCCATTTCACATGGAGCATCGTTTCATCGTGTAGGTTTAGGAATTCAAAATATTTTACAGTAAGTACATACACAGAACAGTGTGGGAATGGTTATTAAGGGAATGGGAAAGGTTTATGTAGTGTAAAAGTGTGGGGGGAGGTTTATAAAGCCTTAAAATAATGTATAAATACTTTAAAAAATATAGCATCCCTACTTCACGAATTTTCCTTTATCGCTCATGGTCCTGGAACGTAACACCTGTGATAAACAAAAGATTACTGTATTGCTAAAGCGGCAACAAAAAATAGCCCACATGACTCAAATTCATAAAGCTTTATCCTCATCTGAAACAAGGTCTGACCTTATGTGCATTCATGCATTCTTAAGGAACGTCCATCTTTCTTCGTTAGCCAGGCTAATTGACCTTACAAGTTAATCAGCTTCTTCTCCAGGGAAAACATTCTCCAACAATTTTTCTCTGGGACAAATGTTAACCCAGTGATCCCAAAGGTGCTTTTTCAAAAAGTACAGTAAGTGGACTTTGTCTTTCCTTGAAGACATTTTGCTTCTCATCCAAGAAGCTTCTTTGGTTTCTTCAACCAGAACTGAAGAAGGCTTCTTGGATGACAAGCAATATGTCTTGAAAGGAAAACTAAGTCGAGTTGCCTTTTGAAAAAGCTGCTTTGGGACAACCATGACCAGGATGACTGAGAATCTCCATAGACATTTAACAAAATGATGTGAAGAGTTAGGTATCAGACATGCTAGTTGGAGAGACTAGTGGATTATAGGAGATTATGGGAAAGGCCAGTGCAGAGCAACATAAGAGTTATGCTTCAGGGAAGGAAGTAAACCAGCAGCCAAATGAAATCTCATCCTGTGTGGAATAACTCTAAATAACTCTAAACCCATGTCTTACTACATGCACAGGTTTTCTTCAGGCACAAGGACCTGTGTGCCAAGTTATTAGAAGGTGTGGATCTACTCTACAGCCTCTACAACCTTTCCCCGTATAATTTTTCTATTTTTTTTCCAGGGGTGAAATATGAAATTTATTTCCCTACTGGTTCTGTGGCCGTGGCTTATTTGGTGGACAGGACTTGAAAGTCAGGTGGGTGTGGCTTCAGGTGGGCGTGGTCATGTGGTCATGTGACTGAGTGGGCATGGCCAGATTGTCATGTGACTGGGTGGGTGAGGCCAATTTTGCAGTCCATTTTGCCAGGCAGCAGGGGGTTGGAATAGATTACCTCTGAGGTACTTTCCAGCCTTTGCTGTGCTGTTTCAAAGCATCCTCTGAAGCTGTGTTTAGTGCCAGCCAAGTTCGTGGTTCTCCCTCCCTCCCTCTCTCTCTCTCTTTGCATGAGCAAAGCGTTCTGTGCATGCACAGAGGGTAAAAGAACCCAAATGGCTTCCCCTTCGTAACCAGCTCTCTGATGACTCACAGGCATGAGCAAACCGCCTTGAACTCTCAAGAAATTACAGGACTTTGTGCTATCTTGTATTGGATTATAAATATATTTTTTTAAAGCAGATAGCGACATCCCTGAACAGACGCCAAGAGGTTCCCATTTTAGGAGTCAAAGAATCCAATGAATTTGACAATTTTTAAAAAAATACCAGGAATTTTCTCAGTAAACATTTATTCAAAGCGGCATCCCCTTGTGCAAATAAATTAGCCTGAACAAAAAAGAAAGAAAGAAAAATCCCTTTCTTAAAATAGAAACTGGGGACATACCCAAGAGGTTACTCGATTATCGTGCCCTTTTTTTTCAAATCATCTCATTTCCCCATTTTTTTGGAATCAGGTTGCCTACTTCACTAAGAATATGCCAACCCTATGAGGAGTCCCCCGCCCCCCTGCCCAATAGCTTCTGAAAACCTCTTGGTCTTCAGACAGAGAAGAATCCTAACCTTTGAGCAGCTGAAGGAAGGCTCCAAGCCTCTTGGTGTGAGCCATCTGTCACTATGAGATGCAAAATCAGTTGAGCAACTCCCGTGTCTTTACAAAATGCAGACCCACCTCGGCAGCTGCAACAAGCCTATTGTTCCTTTCAAGCCAGTGAGCATTTTTATCTCCCCCACCACCACCACGCTTCTCCCCCCCCCCATGCTTCTCCCCCTGCCCACGCTTTCTGGCTCTCACCAGCTGCTCCACTAGCTTGGTGGATTTCTGTTACACTTTATGGGACATGAATAAGGGGCCATTTCCTAATGTGGCATTTCTTTTTTAAAGCAGTGATCTGGTCGCTTTGCATAACAGGACAGTAGATCTATATGTGGAACACTCGGGGATTTTTTAAATATTTACCTTAAGGATGCATAGCTCAGAATATTCAAGCCTAGGACGCCCAAATCTTCTGAGGATAAAAGACAGTTCTGGAAAATCAAATATAGTATGTAACAATTGCTCCTATTTTCCCTACAGAGGGGGTGGGGGAGATACAGAGACAGAGAGAAATAGAGAGACCAAGAGACACAGAGAGAGACAGAGAGAGACAGAGAGAGAGAGAGAGACAGCGACAGAGAGAGACATAGACAAAGAAAGAGACAGGGAAAGAGAGAGAGAGACAGAAGACAGAGAGACAGAGAGAGACGGAAAGAGAGACAGAGAGAGAGAAACAGAGAGAGAGAAACAGAGACTGAGAGAGAGAGAGAGAAAGAGAGAGACAGAGAGAGAGATACACAGAGAGCGAGTGAGAGAGAGAATCTTTAGACATATAATGTACATACTGGAGCAAACCTAACAAAGAATCTGATCATTATAGCATACCAGTGTTTTATTAAAATGCCACCCCCAAAAGTAAAGAAGCAATCAAAATATTAAAACGATAATAAATTTGAGAAGAAGAATGCAATGCATTTGTTGACACCTCTCAGTACTTTTTAAAAGGTTGTAAAAGGTTAATTGAGGGTTTAGACTTGTACTTTTAAAGCCACTGAGGTTTACATGTGGTTAGATTGGATATCTTCAGACAAATCATACATAAAAGATACACTCTCTTCCAATAAGAATTTTCTGTCTGGACGTATAAGTTGCCCTTTATGGTTGTGTACGCCCTCTTAAGCCAACCTACAGAGCACTAGAGTTTTTCACACATCCCACCAGATTCTCCTTGTAAATTGGAACTTGTCTCTGTGACACACCTCATCTGTTCCATCACGTTTCTATCAGAGGCCACACTGGATTTTTTTTTAGTAAGAAGTGGGAAATTTTTTTTCTCTTACAACAGTTGCTGCAGCTGCCCTAAAAGGAAGAGGAAACCCGTGAACTAACAAGCATCTTCCAGCTTCGCTTAGCTCTGCCCTCCGACTGTGATGCTTTTTCCTGTTGTTCTGACGTGGTGACTTTCCACCTGCCTCCTCAACTACAACCACTAGCAGTCATTCCGAATGCGGCACATGTGGGCTGAGTGTTGATTCCTCGGGGCTCTCCAGAGAGTTACAGTAGATACTGCCAAGTGTTTATGCTGCTTTTCTCCTCCTCTGCAGTTTGCATAAAGTGAAAAAAAAACTCAGCCAGAGATCCTTTCCCGGTAAGTTTTGTAAGATAAGCCTATGGCATTTCACCAGGACAATTCTCTACTTTGGGACTTTAAATCAGAAAAAAGGTTTCAGCTTGCTTTCAGCCCTAATCCCTGGCCAATTTAGCTACGTTGTACTGTGGACAAAATGCTTGTTCATAATGAATTCCAGGACGAGGCTTGACTGACTGATAAATTTGTAGCATATATTGTTTTATTTTAGCAAATTATTCATGTCTTCCCTTGCTGTTTCAAACTGTGGAATATTCGTTCAACTTATCATGTGATTAACAAATGTTTTTTTTCCCGACGCTCCTTATAACACTGTGCTGTGAAGGACTAGGATTTGTGCATTCAGATTTATTTCAGCAAATTACAATTTATTCATTTTTTTTCCAAAGGGAGGGTGGCTCTGCTGTCTATAGAGTGGTCAAGCCTCCTTTTTGTTTTAGGTAGTTGTTGTTTTTATTTCAGGAATCAGAAACAATGAATAGGAAAAAATTATCTCCTTAGGCTGGCACTGTTGTCTTAAATTGCTTTGTCTGTATCGAATTTGATTTTGCAGCAGAAAAAAGTACGGTTGTGTGCTTCAGCAGAGATTGCTAATAACTATTATTATTATTATTTATTGGATTTATATGCCTCCGGAGACTTGGGGCATCTTACAACATATAAAAGAACAATACAATACGTTAAATCCAATTAAGCAAAATTAAATAAACTAATATCATTCTTGTCTTCTGAAATAGGCAAACAAGAGGAATCCAGGGAAACGCGATCATTAAAGCTGTTAACAGTTTGATTACTGATGAAGGTGCTAAGCAGTTGCAATGCAGTGAGTACCTTTTCTCTTCACATTCTTCTCTCTAGAAGTGTTGCAAATTAGTGCTGCTGAAATTAGATGATTTCTGATTACAGTTTTCCTTTGTTTTACTTTACAGCCCAAAAGTTTAAATGCAAAAGAGATGGAGGCTGTAACTGCACACTCATCAGAGGTAAGCACACATTAAAGCCCTTTGCTGTTACTATGTACTAGAGATTAGAGATTGTAAGCATACTTCTCGTGGGACTCTCTGAGGCTTATTTCTGAGTAAATTCACTCAGAATTGTACAACACATCCTATGTTTTTGTAAAGTCATGGTCAGTCATTCCTGCTGGGCTTTAGCTTGGGGGGATATTTTTTAATAGCTTTGTAATTCTAGTCAATATTTTATAATAGTACATTTGATATTTTGCTTGCACGTTTATAGTTACCAGTTCCTGTATAGTAGGTTTGTTTAAATGGGTATGTGTGCATGTTAATAGGCCTTTTAATTACTTTTAAATGTAATTTTTAATTTTAACTTTAATCATTATCTCGATCTACTCTGCTTTGGAGAGGGGCGGCATATACATTTAATAAATAATAATAATAATAAAATAATTCAAGTCACCTTAAAGACTGAATGAAATGAAAACTCCTCAACTGCCAAACACACTCATTACAAATTTGGGGAAATCTGTTTAGACATGAGTGAGTGTGTTGTTACGCTCTCTGCTACAGTTCAAGCGAAAGGAACGAGATTTGTGCTCGTAACAGAGTGTTGAACTGAAATATGTAATGCTGTAGTCAGGATTATAATATCCGAATGCTAAACACACCTGTTACTTCAAAAACCTATTAATTTCAGGGAGCCTGTTTCCAGTGTGGTCAGCAATCACTTTATAGCCTTACTTGGATGTATGGCCAACATCCAAAGAGCAACTCACATAAAACAGCTCAGATTTGCCCAGGGAAATTCCTTACTGCAATCCTCTCTATCACTCATTAATTCCTATCTGAACTGTCTCTGTTTAATTTTCTTCTCACCCACCTTTCCCTGCGTTACTCACTCAAATTTAGAATGAATTCATTGACATCAATAGAAGTTTAGTTAGTCCTGAATAATAAAAGACCCATTGATGTCAATAGCAGCCATGGCCAATGGTGTGAAACTGACCACGTTTTGCCTGGTATCGTGTTTTGGATTTATATTATTTGCAGACCTCATTAAGGATTCCTTTAACCAAATTAAACAGAAGAGCTGTGGACAGTTTTCATATTTATTGTTGCTTCTTTTTAATGTTTGGTTGAGTGAAATTCAGTGTTGCAATTGAATGCATCCTTTCCTAAAACAAGAAAGTATGGGGGATTTTTCTCTTGGTTTTGAGGAACTGAGCAACGTGATGTATTACAGCTTTATCTGACTCTATGCTGTGTGATGGATTGATCATTTTTACTGCCTTGTTAAATTTTAGGAGGATCTCAAAAAACGTCACTTCTTCATGACATGTGATAATGAAGATGAGCCATGTCAGCTGATTGGTATGTGTGCAATCCTTCTTAAACAGGGAATAGTGGGATTCTTCTAAACCCAGCATGCCTTGAACTTTGTTCTCTACAAGGGATTTAATTATTTTATTTTATTTTATTTTATTATTTTATTTTATTTTATTTTATTTTATTTTATTTTATTTTATTTTATTTTATTTTATTTTATTTTATTTTATTTTATTTTATTTTATTTTATTTTATTTTATTTTATTTTATTTTATTTTATTTTATTTTATTTTATTTTATTTTATTTTATTATTTTATTATTTTATTTTATTTTATTATTTACTTCTATGCCGCCCAATCCCAATGCACTTTATTCTGCTCTTTTGGGTGGCGCAGGAAGTGACAGAATGAGACCCAAGCAGTGGAGGGTTGCTCCCGGTTCCGCCCGGTTCTTAGAACTGATAGTGCTGGCGGAGAAGGCTCCGCCCACCTTCCCGGGACACTTCTGTGCATGCGCAGAAGCATTATGCGTGAACCAGTAGTAAAGGGTTTTAGAACCCACTACTGGACCCTGGTTCTCTTTTGGTCAAGGGAATTGATAGTTGACTATTCTTTTCTGATGCTGAGAATGTTCACGTTTTTATGTAGTAGCCACAGGTTGGTGGGTTTTCAGGTTTAAATCATAACTTATAACTCTAAATTGCCCCCTGGTGGGCAATTATATATATAGACCTCTCTATATATGTAGGTCTTGGCATATTGGGGTTTCTTCCTGTGTAAGTTTCAGAGAATCCTGGCGACGTTTCAACGAGGTCCTACTCATCCTCTTCAGACTGGTGCTTTCGGCTTTGTGCTCGGATGGACAAAGCTTTGTTCCCCCAAGCACAAAGCCGAAAGCACCAGCCTGAAGATGACAAGCGGGACTATGTCGAAATGTTGCCAGGATTCTCTGAACCTTACATGAGAAGAAACCTCAATATGCCAAGACCTACATACCTATACCTGTGAAAATCTACAAAAACACAGAGAGAGAGAGAGGTGGGCTGCTAAGGTGGAATAGTTATGTGTGTTCACCCCCATGGTTCTGAGTGCTACAGTTGTGCAGGTAACAGAATCGCCTACAGAGATGCAGGCGTGCCCGTGTTTTGGTGTGGTTTTTTGCTTCCATCCGCTTGTGGAAGGAAAAAACTGCGCTAAAACACAGGCGCACCTGCATCTTCATGGACGATTCTGCTACCTGCACAGCTGCAGTAACAGAATTGCGTTGGACACCGCTAACACTCAGAGCCACAGAGGCGAGCACACGTCACCATTCCACCTTAGCAGCCCACCTCTGCACACACATCTAAAATGTCTAGAGCTATAAACAATCTGATTGCTATACCAGGACAAACCATAGAATGGCAGGTTAGATGCATATGTAATTGCCACCACTGATGGTATAAACATAGGCTGGTTTACTTAAGAAGGGGACTGTGGATAAACTTTAAATGGGGAAGCGTTATGGGCTGCATGATTCCAGCAAGAACAAAGTTGGAGGTACAGAATTTACAGCTGTTTTGATAGCAGTATATAATTAAGTGCCATTTTAAATCAGATAGCTAGGTTTGTGATCAGTTCATGAGAGATCTATTTACCACATTGAATGTTCTCAATCACTTTTGACAAGAAACAAAATTTTACCTCTGATACCAAGAACACCTGAGATGGTCCTTTGGCTACTAATTAAGTTTTGCAAACAGCATTTGTTTAGATTCAATTGTTCTGATTTTCTTCTAGCATTGCTGAATGCTGATAGGGAATATAGGGAGTACAGGTAATCCTTCTCTTACAACAGTTCATTTAGTGACTTTTCAAAGTTACAACAGCACTGAAAAAGTTATAAGGACCATTTTTCACACTTACATTCATTGCAGCATCCCATGGCCAGGTGATCAAAATCCAAGTGCTTGGCAACTGACTCACATTTATGAGGGTTGCAGTGTTCCAGGGTTGATGATCACCTTTTGTAAACTTCTGACAAGGTATGTCAGTGGGGAAGTCAGATTCACTTAACAACAACGTGAATAACAACTGTGATTAGTAAGGCCATAAAATGGGGCAAACCCAGTTAACATATGTTTCACGTAGCAACAGAAAACTTGGGCTCAATTGTGATCATAAGTTGTACCGGTATAACTATAGCAACTTTCTCCAATCTGAAATACAGTGTTCCCTTGACTTTTGGGGGTCTGACATTCGCGAAAAGTCTATATACCACGGTTTAAAAAAAAAATTAATTAAAAAAATACTTCGTGGGTTTTTTTCTACACCACGTTTTTCCTGCCCATGACATCATACGTCATCACCAAATTATTGTTAATAAATAATTATGTTAATAAATATCAGGATCATTAAGTATCTTCTTCAGTGGTGAGTACCAGTAATAATGGTGAGTAATAATCTAAAGGTTGTTAAGGGAATGGGAAATTGTAATTTAGGGATTTAAAGTGTTTGGGGATGTCCTGCAATACTGTTCATAGCCAAAAATAGTGTAATTACTTCCGCATCTCTACTTCGCAGAAATTTGACTTTCACAGGCAGTCTTGGAATGCATCCCCCGCGAAAGTCAAGGGAACACTGTACACCACACAACTCAATATCCCCAATCCATGCATAACCAGTGTGGCAATTGATCAGAGTAGGAGCTACTCTAAAGCAGAGGTCTTCAAACATGGCAACTTTAAGACTGTGCTGGCTGGAGAATTCTGGGAGTTGAAGTCCACAAGTCTTAAAGTTGCCAAGTTTGAAGACATCTGGCATAAAGCATCTGAAAATCATTTTTGATGACATTAGCTGATTCATATAATTCTACAATCCTATAATCATGTATCTAGTGCTGTTGTCACTCATTCATTATTCCTACTCCTTTTGTTTGTCCAACAGATCGTCACAGGAAAAGAAAGAATGTGATATCTTTGCCATTTATGTTCAGACGATCTACCCATGGATCAGAAAGTCAGGGGCATCTAGAATCTGTGTTGAAACCACCTTTGTTCGATCTTCCTCTGTCACTGGTTTACGGCATTGAAGATACACTGCCCAAATGTATGCAGGTAAATATGCTGAAAGGAGAGTATTGTATCCATCATGGATGAATAGTGCTTTGTGCTTTGGCTGAGTAACATAATCCTTAACCCTAAACCAGTGTTTCCCAACCTTGGCAACTTGAAGATATTTGGACTTCAACTCCCAGAGTTCCCCAGCCAGTGAATGCTGGCTGGGGAACTCTGGGAGCTGAAGTCCAAATATCTTCAAGTTGCCAAGGTTGGGAAACACTGCCCTAAGCAATAGGAGGATTTTCTTCTTCTTACTGGTCATATATGGAAGAAGTTGAATTACGATTAAACATGCTTTAAAATAATTCAAATCTATGCCAAGCAAACTCTTTTCTAAAGCAAAACAGAATCATGAGTTGTACAGGGTATTATTGAAATTTCATAATATTGTGTCAAGAATTCTGCCTTCTGCGGGGAGAAAGGAATTTCTACTTAAGTCTGGGATAGCTGAAAAGGAAGGAGCCTAAAGCCTAGGAAGTATATAATGTATGAATAATCTATATGAATGTTGTCCTGCAAATATATGCTACTGAAAAATATATGCTACTGAAAAAGTGAGCATAGGATAATGATGGTGTTCAGTTCCCTGTTTGGATCTTAATACATGCGATATTCTTTTTATTCCTGTGCACATTGTAGGATATCCTTACAATACTCTTCCAAAGAGGACCCTTCACTGAATGGATATTTCGAAAATCTGCCAACGAGAAGGCACGCAAGGAGCTGAGAGAGGAATTAAATGCTGGAGACCACATTGCCTTAGGAAAAAAGTCTGTTTATCTGCTAGCTGTGGTTTTTAAGGTATATGCATCTATTAATTTGGTTTCTTATTGTAGATCCCAGTTTCTTAAGTATTATGAAGAGATACTCCTAAAAGCAGTGCAGTTAGGAAATAAAATTCACTATTGTTGCATCTTATGTATTTAATCTCCTGATACAAAAGGGGAGGAGATAGAGCTTTTTCTATGATGATATGTCTCTGACCACAGAGCCTCAGGAAACTGTGGTATGAAACAGTGGTGAAATCTACTTACCCTCCCTAATGTTTTGGAAGTGCACACTCCACACGTTTTTCACCCTCTGCACATGCACAGAATGCTTGGCGCATGTGCAGAGGCAGCGCTACCAGCCTCAGGCATACGTGTGTCCAGCTGGAGGCGCACACCCATTAGCGCCAGATTCAGCTTCTGCACATGTGCACCAAGTGAAATCTTGTGTGAGAATGCATGCATGAACAAGATTTCGGCAATTTTTTGCATGCATGGCAGCAAAAATATCCGCAAAAAATTTGCTCATGCGCATGCCTTTGCAACAAATTTTGCTTTCTGCACATGAAAAAAAGCCAAATCTTGCACAGGGGTTTGTGTACGTGCATCGGGGACACGCAGGTGCACTCACAGCTCCCACTTTTCCAACTGGAGGTGTGCACTGGTTCGCATAACCATCACTGTGCAGAGAGTTAAAAACAAGAAAATAACAATGTCCAGGAGGGTTAGCCAAAAATTTTACTGCCACACTTTGGGTGTGGCTTATTTTGTGGGTGTGGCTTGATAGTCATGTGACTGGATAGGAGTGGCTTGCCGGCCATGTGACCAAGTGGGAGTGGCTTGAACGATCATCATTGTTCAAGAGAACAGTTAAGTCCTCGACTTACAATCTCACCAGTGTCTCTCTCTGGGGTGACAATTTGCTTCCCATTTCCCGCACTCTCCTTCCTGGCTCTCCCCCTGCCTCAGGCTGGGTAGCTAGGCGAATGGGTGTCGATCAGCTGTTGAGAAAAGAGGGGGGAAGAAATGAGCCCCCTGCAACTCCTGCCAGTGCTGGTCTCCCTGCTTCTTTCCAAGGAGGAGGAAGAAGATGGGATGGGGGGATAGACAGCTGGGCACACAGCTTAATTTCCACTGGTGGAACTGCGTTCCACCCTGTCTTGCCTGCTGCCCACCTCTGCCGCTACCAGTTCGCCTGTACCGGGCCAAACCAGTAGCATTTCACCCTTGATATGAACCAAATTGAAAGAGTTCGAGGATGCATGTTGACTGTTGGCTAACAGTTGCCCACCATGGCTTAACTGACATTTATTTCTTGCAGGATTTCCTCCGAAGTATTCCCCACAAATTGTTGCTGAATGAGCTTTACGATGAGTGGATGGCAGCATTAGAAAAAATAAATCATCGAGAGAAAACTAAAGCCGTGAAAGAGTAAGTGGACCTCTCTTCAAGAGTGACTTTCGGTTGTTCAGTAATAAGCAATGCAAATAGACACCGATTCTGAAATCCTTACCTGGATGCTTCCAGACAGATGGCTCTAAGCTCGAGAATTATGAATGGGAAATGATATAATTAGTTCCTTTCCACAGCCTGTCCCCCTCCCTAAAATCTCATCATGCAGAAGCAAAAAAAAAGCCAAAAATTGGAGGAAAAAATGGTGGACCAGCAAAGACAGCACTGGAGCTGTCACGCACAAAATGTGCAATCAGCAGGCTAGTATTGGACTACCACATTAGAATAGGAACCCACCTCTGCACATAATGAAAAAAATGTGCATATGATACATATTTTATACATGTTTAATTATAAATTAAAGAGCATTTCACCTCATAATTTTTCAAGAGACCGAAACATTTTTGCTTGGTGTCTACTCAGGAATTTATGTCTACCTGCATCTATCTGTCTGTCTGTCTGTCTGTCTGTCTGTCTATCTATCTATCTATCTATCTATCTATCTATCTATCCCTCTATCCCTCTATCCATCTATCCATCTATCCACCCACCCACCCACCCACCCACCCACCCACCCACCCACCCACCCACCCATCTATCTATCTATCTATCTATCTATCTATCTATCTATCTATCTATCTATCTATCTATCTATCAAGCTATCTATAAAGCTATCTATCTATCAAGCTATCTATCCAGCAAGCTATCTATCAAGCTATCTATCAAGCTATCTATCTAGCTAGCATTTTGGAACTGCCCATCTTCCACACAGAGAAAGTCACAATTAATTCACTGACTGGGACTTTTGAATGGGAATTTTGGGTAACCACTTTAAACCAATACTTCTCCATTTTAGAGGAAGTGTTACTCATGTAAGTGAATGCCAAGTTTAACTTTAAAAAAAACAGTAGCTGCAATCTGAGGATGACTTTTTTCTTCTTCTGTTCTTTTGCAGGGTTGCAAGCAAATTGCCACAGCCAAATCTTCATTTGCTCAAATACTTGCTTTCTCTTCTTCACCACATCAGCAAAAACTCCACAGTCAACAACATGGATTCTAGCAATCTCGCTATCTGTTTAGGACCAACCATGTTGAGTCCAAATTGGGACAAAAACCTGGCACTTGAAACCCAGAAAGAATTGGCTGATAAGGTACTTTGGTTTTATTTCCATTCATTCCATATTGTCTATTATCTTTGGGGGGGAGGGGTTCCCTAGTTACAAAGAAGCCAGTCAATACAACATGCCTGGCCATGAAACCCTTTGGCATTTACTTGACTCATAGTGAAATAGTTTCACACTTGAAATAGTAGCCCTATCCTGTAGACTAGATTCCCAATTTTGGCAACTTTAACACATGTGGACTTCAACTCCCAGAATTCTGGGAGTTGTAATGCATACATCTTAAAGTTGCCAAGATTAAGTACCCCTGCCATAGGCCACATTGCAACATCCTAATTAATTCAGCTCCCATACACTAGAATTATGGGAAGACTTAAAGGGGCACTTCTCTGATTCATCATTCAATACATTTCCTCTCTGATATGGTATTAAGAAGTTGCATCCCAATTTTAGGCAGCAAAGTAGAGCAAGAGGCTGCTTCAAATAGAAGCCTTTGACTTTCTGCATCTCCATTTGCAGAACATATTTATACAGAAGACACATGGATGGGTTCAGAAAAGTACCATGCATTAGGCCTTTTTAACTGCAAGCATTAAGATAGAGGATCATGTTTTCTCTGGGTCAAAGGCAGTACCTCAGAGGCAACCACTCCAACAAATGAAACTATAGAGTCAAGGCTGGAGGAGAAGAAGAGAAAGTAAAGGATCTTATGAAGAAAAAGATGATGGCCCAGGTTACATCCATTGTTGGCTTCAAGCCTGCTTACCCCAAATATAAGTTGCTGTTGAGGAAATATAACTCTCCAAAACTCAAAGTAAAAATTTCCCATCCTGAACCAAGAGCTCATTGGCCATCTTCAATAGCTGGTTAAGAAGCTCTCCAACATTTTAAGTACAGACTTCAGATCCTCTTGACTGGAAAGTACTGGTTGATTTTTAAAACATGCAATCATTAAAAGTCTTGCAATTGTGGTTTGGTGGAAGAAGCTAGTTCTGGCATCAGGGCATAAGCTTTGGGAATTATGCAACCAGCTAAAGCCACAGCAACACAATTGCAAAGTTATTTCTATGGGTGACAAGCTTCCCTAGATTCAAATGAAGAGTTTAATAGGCCCACATAAACAAACAATGGGGTGCTATCTCAAAAATATTTTATTCTTATTGGAAAGCAAGGCAGGATTTAAAACCCAATAATTCTGTTATGTTGCTTTTATACTTGTACTCTTCAAGGCTGGAATTTACTTGTGGATCTCCTATTAAAACATTCATAATATATAGGTCTTAATATATAGATTCCATTAATAAAGTTGAAATGACCCCAAGTTAATCTCTGATTTTATATTCTTTGTTTGGCTTGCATAGGTGAAGGAACTGGTGGAATTCCTTATTAATAACTGTTCAGATATATTTGGAGAAGAAATCTACTCACTGTTCTCCAGGAATACTGATAATTCCCTGGATATGACAGGTACCTTGATTTTGTATGTCTTTGAGTTGTATTTTTAAGACAGAGTCTGGCTAATCATTTTTCTCTGAATGTGCTTCAATTTCACTGAAAGTACTATTTAACAATGTTTGATTCTAGTTGCTAAGGAAGTGGCAAAAAATAACCAACCCGTTACAACTGTAAACTATTTCTAAATGTTAGCCACAGTGTATCTTAAAGTTTTACAAAACAGTCACCTATCCTTGAAGTTCCTTTCCAACCAGGGTAGAGAAACAGAAATAATATATGTAAAGTTTTGGGAAGATTTATCAGAGAGACTTGGCTCAATTTGTGGATATCAAATTATAATATAGTATTATATGATGTTTTTGATAAACCAGTGACTATTTCTAAGTTTAATATAAATATAAGGCAAATTCTGTCCAACCTTAGGCTCAAAATTTCTTTTCTTTTCTCCAGGAATATCATCCCCAAACCAGCATCGTGATTCTGCTTATGACAGCACAGACCTTGAAGGGGAATGCAGTCTCAGTGACCTTCAACCCAGGAGTTTATCCCACACTAGCAGACCAAGCAGTACAGAATTGTACCCCAAACAGCCACGAACCCAGATCCCTTCTGCCTTCTCCCTGGCTCGTTTTAAAACGACAATGAAGAAACTTGAGAGGAGGTCCTCAGAACCAGACTTGCAGTCTTCCAAAAATGTCAAGAAAAGTGGTGTGAAACTTCCAAAACTTTCCAAAAGTGAGGATAATTTTATTGTGCAGAAGGAATTGGGACTAAAGGATAAAGAGCCGAGAACTGGAATGCAGACAGTTGAGGAATCCCATCCTTCTGGTTGCTACAGGAACAAAAAGCCATCAGATCTCAGAATCAAAGCCAATTTCCCCACGGAATTATCAAGTGATTCCTTGCTCAGCACATCTTCTTCCAGTTCACTAGGCAGTGCTTCATCGATCTCGGACTCTTCTGTATTCACTAGTTCACCACTCTCGTCACCGGCCATCTTCAAGAACAATGTCTCAACGCGGCCACAGTCCTTCTCTGCCAAAATTTCAAGTGGAAGTGACAGAGCTGCCCCGGAGCTCAAGAAGCACTCCATGTCGTTTTCTGTGGCAACCCGCAAGAAGCTGCTGGCCAAAATAGAAAGTCAAGGCAGAGGTGGCTTTCAAAAAGGTAGCTTCAAAAAAGGCTTCAGGAAAGAAAGACCACTTTCCTGTCAAATTGTTCAAGCAACTCAGGAGACTATTTCCAATCCAGAACCCTCAGGTTGTCCACTGAGATCCCGTTTTATGTCGGCAGGTGAATTGTTTCGCCTTGCAGATCAAAATAAACCTAGAAGGCCGCCTTCTTATGAAGAGGCAACCAAACACTTTTCTGCTGTTAGATTTCCATCACACAGCAGTTTAAGAGCACATCCTCTGAGGCCCACCAATCTTCCTCAGGATCCTGCATCTCAAGGTCTGAGGCTCAAGAAAGAGATCACAAACAAAGCAAATGAGAACCGTTTTCATGACAGATCCTCTCTGATCAAAGACTCCCAGGACAAAGCACCAGTTGTGGATTTTGTTATCGGAATACATTCACGGGCAAATTTGCCTTTGACCCCACAGGTGTACCGTCTCAGGACCATGTCTGGGTCATATCAAAAGAACAAGCAAGAATTTGTGACACTACAGAACAATCAGAAAACTTTTGAGCACCTACAACACGCAAAAGAATCCTATGTTTAAACTTAATGTTCTCATTCCAATACAAATGTATACATTCTGTGCTAGGCATGGTAGCAAGACTTTTGACAAACATTATTGCCTAAGCAGATATAAATCCAATGTTCCATAAAATTGTATTTTGTGTAGCATCCGGTGTAATGTGTTTTGCTCTTTGGCTCATTTTGTACAAAATAATTATGTCCTAATCTGGGCTTGGCTATTCCCTTGAATGTTAAAAGAACCTATCAAAATCCATACAATGGGTCCAGCAGCTTTATCCCCTTTGTTCTTATAGCAAACCCCCGCATTAATGGTTTCTTCTTTTTCAGAAAGTAGTCTAGACAAGGGTCCAATATAAACAGAAACAGAGAAGCAGAAGATAAGGGGAAATGCTGCAGGGATCTTGAGCCAATCTCTATCATATGACCAAGAAAATGTGTGCTTTGCAACAGACTTGGCTCAGCTGCTTTGTCTGGTTTTGGATTTCTCAAGTGATACAGTTTCTTCCACCACCACTTCCTATTTGGAAAGGATTTCCAACTGAACTAAACCTCAGTGTTATGAAATGGTTCTTGCAGTAGAAACAGCAAGACTTTCTGTTTCATGATACCATCCCTGAAAGTTCTAGTAATGTAAGTTTCCTTCTGGAACATATTATACTCAGACCAGAGGGAAGCATGAGAGAAATAATCTGAATGTATAAGAAAGCCTTTCTAAATTATTTAAGTCTTCCCCAACTTTGGATTGTATTGAAATGGCAAATCTCAGAGGTGTAGTCTAGGACAGTGATGGCAAACCTATGCCCAGGTGCCACAGGTGACAAGCGGAGCCATATCTGCTGGCACAAGAGCCCTAGCTCTATTCCAATGTCCATGTGTGTACCAGCCAGCTGATTTTTGGCTCACACAGAGCCTCTGAGAGGGCGTTTTGGGCTTCCAGAAAGCCTCAAGGGGGGATTTTTACCCTCCCCCGGCTCCAGAGAAGCCTTTGGAGCCTGGGGAGGGTGAAACATGAGCCTACTGGGCCCACCAGAAGTTGGAAAATAGGCCATTTCTGGCCTCCAGAGGGCCTCCTGGGGGCGGGGAAAGCTGTTTTTACCCTCCACAGTCATTGAATTATGGGTATGGGGACTCACGCATGCGCAATAGCACATGCCCACGCTCTTTCGGCACCCAAGGGAAAAAAGGTTTGCCGTCACTGGTCTAGGACTTCAGAAATATGTCATTGTCACTCATCTGGAAAATGTTAACTTGAAGAAACCCCAACAGAATATTCATGCAGATCAACATTGTGTAACTTGACATTTCCCCATAATTCCAGGGGCTGATCATAACATATGTTTATTATGATTCAAATTACTATAAAACTACTAAAAAAATTGCTAATTGCATAATGCCATAATGTGGTTTATTTATCTGGGTTCAATGTAGTGTGTGAACCCAACCACTAATCAGGGGTTATGGTTTAGTAGAATATCCAAATCCAGCACTGTGGCTTTTTCAAGAAAAATGATTAAAATGAATGCTTAGTATACGATGCAATTACAGGCACTGAAAATTTTAATATTAAAGTTATTCCATTTATAGGGTGGCCTATAAATTAGATAGATAGATAGATAGATAGATAGATAGATAGATAGATAGATAGATAGATAGATAGATAGATAGGTGAGTGAGTGAGTGAGTGAGTGAGTGAGTGAGTGAGTGAGTGAGTGAGTGAATGAATGAATAAATAAATAAATGAGGGAGGAGGGAAGGAAGGAAGGAAGGAAGGAAGGAAGGAAGATGCTCCATTTACAAATGTTAACTCAAAATATATAGAAGAAAGCCAAGGCAGTTAATATCCCACGAATAGTCAGGTAGCTTCCTGGCAACTTTACGATTTGTGGACATCAATTCTCAGAACTGAAGGCCACAGCTCTTAAAGTTGTCCAGTTTGAAGACCTCTGCCCTAAACTTTCACTTGAAACCACATTGTTACATGGCCAGCCTGTGCAATGGTGGGTTCCAAAATTTTTTTAGAACTAATCTGTGGTCATGGCTTGATGGTCATGTGATGGTGGGCGTTGCTTCATGATCATGTGACTGGGTGGGAGTGGCTTTGTGATCATGTGACTGGGTAGTCATATGACTGGGTGGGTGTGGCCAACTTAGCATCATATCAAGTATTTGAGTTAGAGTTCCTGTCCTCTCCTTGCCTCAAAACCCTCGACAAGATACAATTTCCCTGTCCATTTACTGCTACTGAACATCCAAATTATACTATTTAATCCTTTGTATATATACCATATGTGTACATGCATATTACACACAGGCACATAAAAATATACATTATCTACTATATAAACTGTATGTGTATGTACACAGAGAGAGAGAGAGCTCTTCTAAAATTACACATTCAACCTCACTTACTGCATTTGGAAAAACACATCCAGGGTCCACTTTCTGTCACACATTTAGCCATAACTTCTGTATATTAGAACATTACACGTGCCTTCAAATGTTCTTTCCCAGCTTGCACATCACTGTGATATCCATCTGGGGCATTCTGTCAATTGCCTCATTGTTGATGGAAGACGCTGTAGAATCAGGGTCTTCTTCTGTAAAGAGAGTTGCACCAGCTGTGTCCAGTAGAGGGGAGGTCCCCGAGGGCTGAGGTCCATGCACAGATCTGAGGGCTTCATAGAATCATTTAACATCCTTTCTATCAGCAAACGTATGAATATCATTTGCTTTGGTATTCAACCAGGAGTCCTGAATCTTGTGAAGCTTGCACTGTACGATGCTACGAGTGCTGTTGAAGGCATTTTTCTTGGCTGCTGATGACAGGTCATTCCAATCATGATGGTGGTGGTGCTTTTCAGCAAGTAGGGCCTTGATCTCTTCATCATTTTCCTCAAGCCTATCCTGCTGTTTCCTGTGTGAGGGTCCTAGAACCTTTAGTGCAGAAGAGTCCACAATGTCCTGAACGTGTTCCCAGTCCTTCTCAGCATTTCCCTCTAATTGCAGCTCTGAGAGTGGGTTGTCAAGATCTTCTGGTAGTGAAGCTGCTGTGTTGGGGGTTCCTCAGTTTGCTGACATTGATCAGTTTCATTGCAGCTTTGTTTCGTTGTGGACCAAAAAACAGCCTGCAAAAAACAGCCTGAGAAAACACTTGTGTGAACATGAAGGCTGCATCATGCCTTACCTCTGCAAACTGCAAATCAAGAAGTCGAGAATAGCTTTGGAAAGAGAGTTAAATTTGGGCAAAAATGGGGGAGGGTGTGGAATGTTCCCCCCTTTCCACTGACTCCTGGGTTAAATGGAAGTGGGATAATTGAAATAAAATTCTCCCTGGAATTGCAGAAACCACCCTTTTGAGGTTTTTTGCAGGGAGGGAAAAGAAGGTAGGGTGGGGATACTGGATTCCCAGTATCAACATTTCCAGAGGGCCAGTGGTGGAAACCTCACAAGGCCCTATATGTTCAATCATCCTTTGTGATTTAAAAAAAAAAGAATAGTTCTGCAGGAAACATATTTCTCCAAAGATCAGCTGTGTGTATGGACTTTATTGGGCTTTCCTAGAATTCATGAAGACATCAGGCCGAGTAAGTAAGTAAGGTGTAATTGGCTCCTGTTATGTATTCATATAAATAAGCATATGTAAATAGTTTATGTAAATAGTCATTTAAACCAGTTCATCTACATACCCGGCCACTGATTGGCTAACCAGCAGGCGGGAAAATCCAAACGGCTGTCAAAGCCACGCCTACAGATAGAAACCCCTTTAAAGAGAGAAACCAAGCCACGCGCCTTGTCTTTTGCCGCGAAATTGAAACTGTATCACTTTACACCGTTGCAGTGTTACCCAGACTGATTCCTAATAAAATGAATCAGTTCCTTTATTCCAATCTAACAGCTCCAAACTGATGAGAGGCATTGGCCTCTAAAATCTGCATCCATGGAATCTGGCTACTTGGAAGTTGAATTTGAACAAAATGCTAAACTAATGAAATCCAAGAATAGGTTATTTGGAGATGAGTGCTTTGTATGAACTTAGCTGATAATCAGGTGTGAGGTGGATCTGATATGGTTAGTTAACCCACTATGTTAGTTAATACAGTATGTTTGATTCTTTTCTCATGTACAGGACTGAAATATTACATGTATTTATTAACCAAGCTATGGAAAATACACACACACACACATAAATACACACAAAAAGAGAGAGATTCATTTTAAAAAATGTAGAAGATTTGGTATTGGAAGTCACATCTGTATATGTTCCGTACAAAGGAAATCATTAACATGGATACCAAAACCCAAAGTCAGATTGTTTTCTATTGCTGGTGGGTTTTCCCCAAATTCACAATCCGCATTTATCTCTCAACAGGGACTTGAGTTCTTAACCCTATTATGATTAAAATCTAGATGTTCTTAATCTATGTTCCTAAAATGTCAGAGAAAAAGACAAGTTCTATTCCCATCTTTTGTGTAAGTTTCTAGGTTCATCAGCGGATATTTTCTTTGCCTGTTTTGTTGTGACTATATGACAACCATTATATTCTAGGAAAATGACTCAGTGCTTCCATCTATTCACAGGTCTTAAGATTTTCTTCATGTATTTCTGAGGCTTAAGATAAACAGTTAAAGTTGCCATGATATGACTCACAATTCCTATCAGGTTGGGTGTAATCAATTCTGATTTTTGCTTGTCTGTCTGTCTGTCTGTCTGTCTGTCTGTCTGTCTGTTTGTTTGTTTGTTTGTTTCTGTGAATAAATTAAAGTTGTCCTCTACAACAATATGCTATTAGTTACACCATTTTCTGATCAGAACAACGGGACCATCTCCTGCCACATACCTCCAGAGAGCCTTTAGATCGCACAGAATCGGCCTTCTCTGGGTCCCGTCAAATAAACAATGTAGGTTAGCGGGACCGTGGGGGAGGGCCTTTTTCGTTGCTGCCCCAACTCTATGGAACTAACTCCTCCCCCGATGTTCGCATTGCTCCCACTCTACTGGCCTTTCGAAAAGCTGTTAAGACTTGGCTTTGCCAACAGGCCTGGGGGGCGTAAATCTTAACATCCGACAAATTATGCTTGACTAGTATGTATGTTGTTGTTAGATTGGATTTAGGGTTTTTATATGGGGTTATTTTAGTGGGGGTTTTAAATTATTGTTAATATTTGACTTCTTTTTACTATTGTACTACTGTATTGTTTTTTATTGTTGTAAGCCGTCCTGAGTCCTATGGGATTGGGCAGCAGGGAATTAAATTAAATTAAATTAAATTAAATTAAATTAAATT